>NC_090930.1:1268551569-1269176569 GCF_040938575.1 Ambystoma mexicanum
AAACCGAAACATCCATACTGCATCACTGGTTTGTTAATATGCAGACTCTGACATTATCATAGTCAGCTCACATCAAATTGGCGTTCTAATAAAAATAAACATTTTTACAAACTTTGCAACATTACATTGTTCTATTAACATTATATATTTACAAAGAAAATAATTTGTGGGACTAATATATACTGAAGACCAAGATCATGTCTATTGGCAAAGGGGCACATCATGGGAGAAGTTTTAACTGGCACCTGAAGAAGTTGAGGCCTACAAATATGCACATATCCTCGAGATGCATTAGCTCATGCCATGCTAGTGCGATCGCTTCCACAGCCTGGACAAAAAGGTTGTCGTTAAAAAATGTATTTGACAAGCAAGGAAGAAGATCCGTTGAGGCCAAACATTCAGCATACAGAACCACAGTAGTGCCCGGGATTCTCTATGCACTTCAAACACTTCCACTGGGCTTGATAAAGACCACAAGGACTCTGTTTGGCACGCTCCAAAAATTAAATTTATCTCTGCTTAATTCATGCAAATAGTCCTCATTAACATCTATTCAGTTCATACATCAAATCAGAACACATTTCATCATGTCATGACTTTTCTTTCCCTCTGCACATATTTCCCCAACCTTTCAGGTACTTCCTCAGGAGGGATTCCTTGTTTTCATTTCAATATAATTGTCTATGATAATTTTATTTAGGTGTACTTTCAATTTGAATTGTATATCTCATGACTGTGGGAACAAGAGTTTGCATGTCATTAGCTGTTGATACAGAGGGTCCGTGTTTGCATACTACATAACTCTTAAATATAATTCAAGATATGCACTTACTTTTACTGATTAGTCAATATCTTTTTTAATATTTTCCTTCCATAGTTGAACCTGTTAGGTTCCACTTTCTTATTTATGGTGCTGCCATTTCTTATACGATTGCTTTTAATTGTCTTTTACTTCACCATGCAGATTTACTCCATTGTTTCAATAATTGTTTTTATGTTATCTGTACAGAAGGAGATGGAATAGATATAACATCCCTTTCTTCGTAGTATACGGATTATGCCTGTCATTGAGATCTATTACAAATTGCTTCTTTGATTGCTAGTCTAATTTCTCTTACCTTACTTAGTTCTAACGATTTCCTCTGTGGTGTTCAGAAGCCGAATGGAGATTCGGATATGATTGTCCAAACTTCCACTGAACTTGGTTTGCTGGCTCAAAATCTTGAGGGGAAACTTCGAAGATCTCTCTTGGGCCTACGGGATTCAGTTCCAGTAGAAGATATCCATCTGGAACTTGGCTTGCACTCTTTAAACACATTATGGAGGTTGACAGTGTACACATTGTGGGCATCTATCCGTTTTAGTGACCCAGAGAATGGAAGACTTCTAAGCCTAATTATGTACCATGCGCAACGTTATTCATGCAGTATCTGGTTCCAGGATATTCATAATTTGGTCTTAAACCACTATGTGAATATTGGCATGATTACACTACCGGTGTCAGTCGAATTAGTGTATGCGTCTGTTTTTTGGAGGAAATGGAAATATCATGAACGCTTACACTCCATTAAATATCTGGCTGTAAAGTATAAATATGCCCTATATTTCACTGATGGGCTGAACATTAATACCCCATGTAATTACTTGAGCAAAACATACACTCCTCCACTGATATGCTTTATTATATGTTTGAACCTAGAAGTTCTTCCTTTTTTTTTAAAACACCACGGCCTGGCTAGGATTCAAGAGGGATGAGAGAATACGCTATTTCTGTGATCAAGCCACCAATTCTTCAAGGCACCTTCTCACCCAATGTATTTTACTTTCTAAGTTATATGAAAAAGGCTATAATAAATTATCTGACTACACTTCTGACCAGTTCTGGAGTACACTCTATGGGACAACATCTCTGGTAGTGACTGCTGTTGTGTACCACTTCTGGTTACAGGTGGAACATATATTGGGGATGTTAAAGGGTTATTATTTCATTGATATTTTTTATATTGTAAGATACCAGGCCCAATATAAATAGCAACAGTGACATATCCACACAAATTGCAGCAGAAACTTTGTGGACGCTAAGTAAGTAGTTGATACATCGATTTAAATGAATTTTAGCTCAATGATGTACTTCCATTTTATTTTGTAAATGTTGTATTATATGATGTTTTATTTATGATGAATTGTGATTTATGATGAACTGTGTGTGTTTATTTCACATTTAGAATGTAAAGACCAAATGTTGACCAAACGCACTTAATAAAAAAAAGAATGGGTTGGGGAATCTAAATAGGAAACTTAAATAGGGGTATTTGCAGTTTTAATATTTTCATGAATGGGGAAATTGCCAATGGAAATGTCATCAAAACGTTTTATCAGGAGAGTTTCCTGGTAATAAATGAGGTGGTTGCTGGGGGTAAGAGGGAGAGGTACAAGTAGGGCAGTGATAAACAAGATTACTCATTACCTGATATTTGACATAAAATACAAGTTCTCTAATTTTGAAGACAAGTTCATGATTTGATTCTGTACAGTTGGGGTTTTGGATTGTGTTTCTGGTTGTTGAGATTCTCCATGATTGCTCTGTGCTGTTGTTTCTTCATCTACCATATGTACTATAAGAAAATAAGACATTATTATTTCAATAAGCTTTGTATAACTTACATTATTTGTTTGCATTGAAAGATGTATTGTTTACCATTAGAGATTTAATTTCTTCTTTGGGAAAGTACTCTTCTAGCCCCTCAAGTATGTTTGCCATTCTGTGAAAATATAAAATGATGATACTTGCTTATGAGAAATGTTTATATAATGAATGGTAATATTAAAGAAATAAATAAAGTGTACTAACTATTTGGTAACTAAATATGCTGTTTCTGTATGTCAGTGTGTCAGTGTGTATGAAGAGTGGTACTAAACTGATAATATGAGATGTACAGTTATGCTTTGTGTTTGGTAAATTCCATAATATTGTGTACTAAATGAAAACATAATTTTTACATTTGTAAATGTTGAATTATATAACAATGTATATTTTGGTGTATTAAACATCAGTAATGTTGGTTTATGTATAGGTTTTTGTTATTAGAAGCGTACATTTTCTGTTGTCCCCTGTGCTTCTGAGTTTTGTTATGCTACTTGCTGTCCGCTGACTATTATAATGTCTGCAAACTCTAGAGCTGCTACATTGGGGAGAATGTGATTTTTAGGTGTAATTAAAAATAGGTATAAGAAAGTTGTAGGAAACTATGGTGCACTGGTAAAAACCTATGAAATTCAGTGAAACAACTTTGTTAAAGGGTCGTTATGGTTACATGTAAAATCGAAAAACCCAAGAAATTCACCGCTAAGCAATAACTAGCTTACTATAACTGGCTAATTTCTTGGGTATTTCAATTTCACTTGTAACCATAATGTCCCTTTAACAACGTTTATTCACTGAATTTGACAGGTTTTTTATTAGTTCAAATTAACCATAACAACACTTTAACAATGGTTTTTCACTGAATATAGATATATCCAAGGAAAAATCTTTAGTTGTAGGGACGCTGAGGTGAGAACCTAATGCAACAAAACCCCTGAAATTCACGAAAAGCAACCTTAACTTCACACCCCTAGTTGCGAAGCCTATGACCACAATGATGACATCACAGATGACAACCGCAGATAACATAACTGATGACATTTCAAACACGTTACCTTGTAGTCCCGCAGATCGGGTGCAGGCAGGATGGGATGAGGTTGGGTGGTGCTGGATGGAACAGTGGGAGCAACAGAAGTGGAAGACAGTGGCACAGAGGTGCTTTCATCTGGCAGATACCCGTGCACAGATTGTGGGCCATGGGCTGTCACCTGATGATGGAAATGAGCCTTCCTATAGGGATCCTCCACATCGTCCCAATGTACCCAGACCAGGTGCTGAATCAAAGTAGAGGTTGCTAAACTTTTTGATTGTTTATTGTAAGGCCCCCTCTGCAACACCTTTCAACAGAAAACAAACTGAACTTCCCCAACCTCCTTCGTACTCTTCACTGCTGGTCGCAGACTTACTTAAACATGGGACTGGGGAGGAAAAAAAAAACACAACACAAAAAGGACTCTGCCACTCAACATGGAAAAGATAAAATACATAACAAGCCAAAATAAAAAACATTTTCTAAAAATGACTGGACAAAGGACAAAGGTTTAGGAACTAGAGTGGTAAAAAAAGAATGGAAAAATGTGGTTACTACTCTGTAAAAGATCCTGGCGGTTCACAAGCAAGTTCACCCACTAGGTTTCATAAACACCAGGCTCAATGACGTATTTGTGCCTAAAACATCGACCAACCAGAATGCTTGCGGCTCTTATGCACTGACTCATGACTCATAGCTGTGTCAATGTAATGGCCTAATCAAATTGCGTGGTTCGTTTACCCAGCTACATGCATTCGCGGCTTCTATGCTGACCAATCAGTTTGTGTGTTCTGTATAGTTGTCTCATTGAGAAGGCCCAATCAAGTGGTGCAGTTCATTGACGTAGCTACACACATTCGCACCTTCCATGCTGACCAATCGGATCACGCACCCTATATAACTACGTCAACAAGAAGACATAATTAAGCACTGCAGTTCATTGATGGGGCTACGCGCATTGACATCTTCTGCGCTGACTAATCGCATTGCGTGCACTACCTAGCCACGTCAACGAAAAGGCCCAATCAAGTGGCGCAGTTCATTGACACGGCTAAATGGTACCCATGCAGATGCATTTGGCCAATCCTTAGGCATGCCACACTTACTTGCCCATACATTACATATAGCCACATGTACAAAATCATCCAATCGGGTGCTGCAGTATTTTAAAGACACTACACTCAGGCGCAATGATGAACCCACGCACACACCATTGACTTGTCGCCCAGTCTATGCATCCCATGCCTGGTTGGTTTGTGGGCATAGCCATATGTATTCAGCACACCCAAACACACCTAATTCACTTTTTCTCCTTGCTTTTCCTTCTTACTACTGAACAGCTTCTCTGGAGAGTATAAGAAGGTTTTGAACAAATGCCTATTTTTTCCCCCATTCTTTTTGCCCTCCTTTGTCCATTCCTCTCTTTCCTATGTCCTGTTATTTGTTCTGTTTGTCAATGTATTATTTTAGTTGGTTATTTTCTTATTTTTAAAAATGTTTTGTATTTTTAATGGCATAGTCCTTTTTTTCCTATCTTTTTTGATTTCATTAAATTTTCTTCCCAGTTCAGACATTGTCCTGCATGTCTAAACAAACGGCAGTAGCAGAGATGAGATAATTTGGCATCCAAATCCATCCGGCCCTGCTAACAATTATAAACTGAAGACAGCTAAGGGTGTTTAATGGTGGAGCAGCACCACTCCACAAAAGAGATAGAACAGGTGCAGTGGAGGATCTGCAACAAAATGCGCTGTGCTGTGGACTGTTTGACGTACCATCAGAGACCTTGGGGACATCCATCTTCACACAAAACGTATTCAGAGTCCACTGGGATGACGTTGATGAGGACTGCCGAGAGGCCCATGGGAAACACAACATACAGGCACATGGGCTGAATTCTATGCATTCTCAAACTGGCATCAGTCTCTACACCTGCAACCACCACAGCAACCTCTGACCAACCACCTCCACCACTGTACCTACCACAACCTCTATCTGACCCCAACCGTCCCTACTGTTGCCCACACTGGACCAGAATGACTCCAAAGGTTTTTGCTGTCAATGTCACATTTGGGTCATGATGGGAGATGCCACCCTGGATGACTGGGCACTAGCCATTTCAGAACAGCAGCCCCCCCCCCCCGCACTAGGACTATATATTGTTTTAAGTGACAATTCTTCCCCCTTTTTGTGAAAAAATAAATTGCCCCAAAAAATGTTTCTATTATTACATGTTTAAACCCTTATATTCTTCCCTTCCCCATCTACCCTCCTCCTTCCCTCTCCCCCAAAACAGCCCTTTTAAAAATAGACAAAAAAAAAACACAAACTACACTAAAAGATCACAACCTCTTAAGTGACCTATTTTATTCAGTGTCTTTTGCTGAAATGTATTTTTCAAAAATGTTTTCTTTGAATTTCAAGGGTTTGTTACAATGTATCGCTCACCTTAATTTCCCTGCAACTACATTTTTTCCTTGAATTTAAAGGTGTTTTATGGCAAACTGTGAACATTTTGTTTGGATTTGTAATTCAAAATAATAGGTGCCTCATTTTGTCTGCTCGGTCACCATAACATATGTGAAAGGCAATTCAATATATTAATTGATAGAAATATAAAGAAGATTACTGAAGTTTTTTTTTTGTCCTCCATAATAGTACTGTATGAATACTGAAAACATTCTGTGGGTAATTCATGGAATCAAGCGCAGAAGTGGCGCACGTGGCTGGCGCACAGAGGGAGAGTGCGCCAGCCATGTGCACCAAAACCCATTTTGACGCACCGCATATTTATGGATTTAAACATCCATAACCAGCCGTGGCACAGCATGGCGCAGCAACCCTGCAGCAGTGGCAGTTATGCCCCCAACCCCGCCCCGTGCCCCAAAAACATTGCACAAATCCCTGACATGGCGCAAAGGCCAGTGGACCAGCATACAGCCCCCAACCACGAAAAGGGGCTAAAAACGGATCTCAGAACTCACTCGACAACCCAATTGCGTGTAAAAATCCCCACGGACCCCTCAGAACACACGTACCCCACTCACGCCAGCGAAATCTCGTGTAAAACTCCCTGAGCACCCCTCGGAATGAATGTACCCTGCTTGCACCAGCAAAATTGCACATAAAACTCCCCACGCACCCCTCAGAATACGCGTACCCTGCTCGCGCCAGTGAAATCGAATGTAAAACTCCCAGTGCACCCCTCGGAATATGCGTACCCCATTCGCGCCAGCGAAATCACGTATAAAACTCCCCGCGCACCCCTTGGAATACACGTACCCTGCTTGCGCCAGCGAAATCACGTGTAAAACTCCCCACGCACCCCTCAGAATATGCGTACCCCGCTCGTGCCAGTGAAATCGCATGTAAAACTCCCCGTGCACCCCTCGGAATACGGGTACCCTGCTTGCACCAGCGAAATCACGTGTAAGACTCCCCACACACCCCTTGGAATGCATGTACCCCGCTCGCGCCAGTCCTATCACGTGGAATAAGTTCCCCCTGTGGTGTGGACTACCTGCGGGGCATGGGGATGGTGGATGGTCTGCCTGCGGGGCATTGGGAGGATGGATGGTCTGCTTGTGGGGCATGGGGAGGGTGGATGGGCTGCCTGTGGGGCATCTGTTTACTCTTCTGGATTCACACGCGATTGCTTCACAGCGTTTGAAGTTCGTATCTCTTATTTTGGCAGGGTGTTGCATATGCGCACAAGCGTGTGTGTTTTTCCCTATCTTTTCCACGCAAGGCAGACGGCGAGTCCCGCACACTATTTTTACCACTGTGGTTCCCCTTGTGCATCGTGTACTGTTTTTGAGGTTATAGTAGCCCGCGTTTTCCACACGTATGTGTTTTTTGTGTCCCTGGGTGCAATGTACTGCGGGAGGTTCATTCCACACATGTGGGCTACTGGGGTCGCATGCATGTTTTTCTTTAATATTTTAAATTAATTATTTTGTTTTAATTGTTATTTTAGGGGTGCCTGAGCATTGCGTGACCCGTCATTTTTCCCCAGGGGTCACAGACAGGCTTGCAGTAGCACAGGGGTACCTATTCCATCCAGTACCCTGCCCCCTTCAACCCAATTGCCCAGGGCAATTGTTGAGTGCACCTCCCATCGGCTATTTACCATCTGTGCCATGGTTGGGAGGCCACCAAAGGCTAAGGGGGGCAAAGCTGGACATCTTCCCAAGGGTGTCCATGGTGGCCATGGTGGCTACAAAGGGGGAAGAGGCAGGGGTGCGCCACTGGGGCAGGATGCCCAGCCACATGCTGGTGCAGACATGCCACCACCCCCTGTGGCTCCTGGAGATGCAGCTGTTGCATCGCAACATGGCACCCATATAACCCAGCAGCAACTTTCATGTGCTGTCACGGTCCACCGGTGGTGGTAGCTGCAGATGCAGCTGTGGAGACTACCACCCGGGCTCAGGGTCGGGCAGCGCATGTTGTGTTGCATGATGAGGACTCCAGGATGATTTCCATCTTGTCAGGAGGTGCAGGTCACGTGTGTCCAGTGTAGCTGTGACCGGGGGAAACATATCTGGGGCAGTTATGACATCTGCTGCCCCAAGCAGCCGGGTGGTGGTAACTGCATGGACAGATGCAGCCAACAGCACCTCGGCAGTGAGTCAGACCCAAGCCAGACCTTCCGTCCTCATTCAAACAGCCACTCCCTTGGTCCAGTCCACCAGCGCCAATGCCCCCACTGATTAGGGCCACATTGGCCACTCAGGGTCAGTACCACCGCCCAAAAGGAGGAAGCGTGCTCCTGAACAAGAGGCTGAGACCCCAGATACGGCTCCGGCCTCTGGCACGTCGAGGAAGAAGCCTTTTGGCAAGCAGGAACTGGACTTCCTTGTGGACTACGTGTCAGCACACCGACACAATGTACTTGTGGGCCACAGTGCCATACAATGCCTCCCCAGCATTGGGTCCACTGGCAGCATGTTGCGGATGGTGTGACAGCCTTGGGATTCCAGGTGCGCACGGCTGAGGATTGCTAAAAGTGTTGAAATGACCTCCGACGCGGTGCAAAACAAAAGCGTGCCTCCAATTATGCCATGTCTCAGGTGACTGGTGGTGGGCCAGCACCAAAGGAGGATAAACTCACTCAGCACGACGAGATTGATTCAGAGTTCATCCCGGCAGAACAAAACCATGGAGTGGGAGAGAGGATGGATTATGATGCATCGTCCAGTGAGTATTGATGCATGTTACTCAATGGCATGTGTGTTTGGCATTTGTGACTCTGCCAGCTACAACTTGGGTCCTTCCTTTCATCAATCTCCCTCTTTACCTGTGGTGTTCACCAGGGGTCTGACCTCTCGGCCAGGCTTTTCTAGCGGCACCTGGCACCTCCCACCTATTGCATTTCCATTTTCTGCTACAACTTCCAGTGCTATGCTGATGACACTCAACTCATTTTCAGGCTGCACTCAGCCACTCCTTCTCCCTCCCTCATTTCTGATTGCCTAATTGCCATTTGAGATTGGTGTACTGCCAACGATCTCTGTCTAAATTCCAGCAAGACTGACATCCTCCTCATCGGTACACCTTCACCATCCTTTCCCCTCACTCTCTGGCCAGCCTCCCTTGGCCCTCCTCCTACCCCCACCTGCAAGGCCAACAACCTCGGGTCACCTTTGACTCCACACATTCCTTCTCCGCACACATTTCTGATGTTTCTTGAGATTATAACTTCTTGCTTAACCTCCTCTGCCTTTCCTCTTGTTCACCTACAAGCTCACTGTCTCTCAAGCTCTGTTTGTCTCAAGGTTGGACTACTGTGACAGGCTCTTTCAAAATTCTACCTGCCCCCACACTCCGCTCTCTACCACTAATCCAGTACAGGACTGTGAGACTTGTCCTTCACCTCAAGCCCTGGTATCCTATCTCTCCAGCTCTGAAATCCCTTCATTGGCTACCAGTGGATGCAAGATAACATTTTACATCCACTGCATTGTGCACAAGGATGTCAATGGCCTGGGTCCAAAATACCTTCAACTATCCCTCTGCCAATAACTGCCCTTTTGAGTCCTTTGCTCCTCTACCTCACACCCCCTCTGGGTCAGTCGTTTATCAAAGAAAAAAACAGGGGGCAGATCTGTGTCTACGGCTGGGACCTCCCTTTGGAACAGCCTACCTGCCGCGTTAAAACTTGAGGAGAAACATCTCTGCTACCGGAAGCACCTCAAAACCTTCCAATTAGCTCCTGTATTAGCCCCTCTTCTCCCCAGCTGAACTGTTTTCTCTCTTGGCACTGTGCACCTATACACCCTATGTCCTTCGGGCCCAGGTACCTGCTCACCCTGCCGCACTGCCTCCACTCTTCCCATTGCAATGGGTCCTGTACGTGTACCCATACAGTCCCCCACTCTACTTCTGCACTCATCCAATTTGCCCTATTCAAATGAGCTTGCACTTGCCACTTGATGGCTGCACTACCACCTTTTGAATCCCTATTCTATCATTGGACTTCGTTTTCATTCTTTGGTCTCCTCTGTTTGGCACTTTCTACTTCTCCCCCTTCCACGGACATTACCCCGTTTTCCCTTCTCCATGCACATGCATGTTCTCAATGTCACTGTGCCCAGTAAGATAGTATTTTTCATTTTCTTTTCTCCTTTCTTCCCCTCCCTTTACGTGGTTGTGCTCTTAGCTACTTGTGTACAAAGGCAATCTTGATGAGAAGTCATATCATGTCATATACATCCTTTGTCCTTGGTGCAGTGTGTCCCACTCTGACTGTGCTGATGGCAGAGGCACCCCATGCACATGTGTGCACAATCATGCTCCATGGGCATTCCATGTATGCCCCTAGGTTCCCTTGACTACCTGCTCATTGTAGTATGTCTCTAGGATGATCCAAGTTTCATGTTATTTGGACAGCCATTTCATGCTCACTGTGGGTCTGTGCGTCATCACGCATGACTTTAGGGTATCAACATTTGTGTTGTGAATATGGCTCCCCCTGTTACAGGGCCCCTGCCTCTGTTCACCTTGTGTTGTGTCTTCTGCATGCATGGGTGTACTACTGATGCTTCCTCATCTGTCCTGCATCATGTCCACTTCTCATCGGCTGTAGTAACATTTGACAGATGGCATGCAATAGACGCATGCCAGCACTGTCTGCCAATGCACAGCTCTGTGGCGAAACTTTCATTTCCATGCACTGCCTCCCTGCTATTGCTCATAGGGTGGATGTTTCATGGTATCAATGCTACATAGTGCATGACATTTGCACATGATGGCTGCAATTGCCCTTACACTGCCGTCAAGTTTGTAGATGGACATCACTACGTACGTGCTGATGTTGGAAGTTGAGGGGTTACACATGCACTGCACCGCACACACCCACTCCTGTGCCAAGTTCAGCCATTCAACATGCCAACACAATGCTGATGTGTGAAAGTGACCTGCCATGTATGTACCCATGGCCCTCCTTTCACTGTATAGAAATGCACTAGCGTAGGTGCCTTCTGTGACACATGTACTCTGCATAGTTGATGGTTGCGGAGTGCTGCATGTGAACATGCATGTTACATGTGTCATGGTGTGATTGGCAGCTGTGGCTATTTGTGTTTTCCCACATGCTTATGCTACTTTCCATCTCTTTGTTGCGATCTCTCATTTCTGCCTGGGATATGTGCCTGCTAGAGGTTGCATGTGATGCATGTGATAGGCAACATGCAATACATGTGTTGGCTTCACATTTTGCACAAATCCTTTTCTGCTTTCGGGATACCCTTGCATTGCAATGCCACTAGATGCATGTTGGTCTTTGAGTTGTGTTTGACATGTCTGCTTCATGTGTTGCCTGTCAATGTTGTGATCTGTATGTGTGTGGTATGTGCTACTGACTTGCGTGTTCTTGTTTCTTTTGTTTATGTTGCAGGAGATGACGCACTAGAGGCAGAGGATGAAGATGTCATTCCAGACACAGTGGTCAGTTCACATGACCAACCAGGCACCAGTGGTGGTCGTGGGGTGGCAGCCCATGAGAACCCACTGGTGCTCCAGGCCATCGTCTCCAGAGCAGACTCTGAGTCTGGCTCTGATGGATACTCTGACCACTATGTTGTGCCGGATCTGCATCATGACGTGTCGTCGCCAGTAAGTGATCCTGTGTTGGATGATCTTCTGTCCGCGACACTTGCAGTAGGGGGCCAGTCGGGGTTGGAATGTCTGCCTCTGGTGGTTACGGGTGCAGGGTCACACTCCACACCAGTTGTCCATGTTCCTGGTGCAGCAGGTCAAAGGAGGGATGCAGTCCTGCAGCCGCGGGTGGCACCAACCCAGCAAGGACCACGGCTCCTTGGGCCCGGCAGGTGTTGTGTCCGGCAATGCGGTGGCCGCGCGCCACCGGGGTCAACTGACTGGGAGCATGCCATTATTGCCATAGCACAGAAACAGGGGGGAGCAGTTGATATGATGGCTCAAGGTATGGGAAGTGTGGCCCGTTCCATCCTCCCCCCTGAAAGGCAAGTGGAGCTCCAGCAGCAGGCTACGCGGTCCACGTGCCACTCAATCAGGCTGGGCATGGCGGCCTCTGACAGGGTGTGCGGGGCTGAAATGGTGGCTCTGCGTCAAGCAATTGCTGCTCAGGCATAGGCATACCGTGAGGCCCTGAGGGTCGAACACCAAACCCTCCGACGGGCAGAAGACAGGATGGAGCGGCTTGAAAGAACCATCTCAGCTGAACGCCATGCAAGCCGGGAGGTACTCTGTATGTCATGTGAGGCCATACAGGCAGAACTCCATCTCACACGTGAGTCCTTGCATTAGAAAGCACGTGTGACACATGAGGTAATGCATGCAGACCTACATGTCATTGCCATGCAGGACCTGGAATACCAGACCTGCATGCTTGCTGCTGCTGAGGGGCAAGGCGTGGTCAGGCAACTGTGCTGCGCCCACCTTCTGATTTCCATCCAGAGGGCGACGACGACAACCTATCTCCCACATAGGTCAGGCCGTGCAGGCGCTGATTCCATAGAGGTTTTTTTTAAAAATCTCAACATCTACACATGTGGGTGTTGAGGTGCACCCAGTATCTCCACCTCCTGGGTGCCCCCCACACCCTGGGTCATATATGGCCATTTTTGATTTCTTTTTGTTTTATATTTGCTGCAAATGCATTTCTTTTTTGCTTTTTTTGTCTATTGTGCATTCATGTGACAGTGTGGTGCTTTGTGGCATTTGAAGGTATCCATTGTGTGAGGATGCAGGGCCCATTCAGGCTTGTCTCATGTATGTGTGTTTCATGTGGTCCTGACACATATGCTACTCCTGCTTCCCCTTTCCATGGGCTCGCAAGAATGGCTTGGTGTGACAGCATCTCACATAGGGGCATTGGGCTTCTGTCATATCTGTGGTCAGCCTGCAGTCCTACTTGTGTGCACACCCATAGTGGATATTCGAGATGGCTTCTCCAATGCACATCTGCACTTCATTTTGGTGAGTCTTCTGTTGACTGTGCATTTCAGCATGTAGTTTATGATTTTTTTATGACTTCACTGCCTATGTTCATGCACTTTCTGCTGTAGGCGGTACCATGCACCCTTTGGCTGTGTAACACACACTGATGGTGGGAGGGGTCCGTGTGCTGACAATGTTGCATTGGGACTCTTGGCCTACAGTGATTTTGATATGCCACATGAACTCTGCACGCTGAGTTATCCTTGTGACCACGTGTATCTTCGACCCCCAATTCCTTGCTTCCCCAGCTTTGGCCATCTTGCAGCCCTGGCTGGTGTGTTGTTGGGCCATTTGAAATATGGCTGCATTGCTTTTGACTTGACTGTCCTGTTTGTGGTGTGGCTCTGATCCCCCCTCCTATTGGTTACACTTGGCCCTTGTGACAATCCGGCCAACCAGGAGGCTGGAGCCACCCACCACTACCAAAGGCCCACAATGGAGGCCCTTTCTACCCCTGTCCACCCCTTTCCACCACCCTTCTAGGTCCCTCGATTGCCCACCTGTCTCCCCTGCCTGTCTCCAACTGCCCCCGCCAGTCTCCCTCTGTCTCCCCCCTTCACTGTCACACCCCCTCCCCTTCTGCACTCTTTTCGCTTCCTCTGCCCCCTGTGTGTGCTTTCGTTCCCCCTCTCCCCCTTCCTGCCTGTACACCTTGGCCCCCTCCTCCCTCCTCTACTCCCTCTCCCTCTCCACCACCCTTTCCCCTCCTCTTTGTCTTCTGTCTGTCTTTTTCCGGCACTACCCCAATTGCCTTCAGGCATGGTGATACATAGCCACTTGTTCTTTGCAGACACTCCCCCCTCTGCCTCCGTCCATCCACCCCCTACCTTCACCTTTTTGAGTTTTATTTTGGCACTTACTTTTATCATCAGTCCCTCCACCACTGATTACAGCTCGTCTGTTCCCCCTTTCCCTTCTGTGTTTCTTCTCACCCTCCCCAGCACTATCTTGATTATTCATCGACCTTCCATTGTTTGCAACTAGTGCCATCAGGCATAGCAATGTCGATGCTAGTTTTGTTTTCCCACATTCCCTCCCTAGACACTCCCTTATTGTTTCAAGCACTTGTACTATCTACTTTGATTTTGATTGTTATTTTACACATTCTGGACTGTTTGAAGGACTTGTAAAAAGGTACTGTTATTATCCCTTATTGCCTCCCTCCTTGAGGCGCTTTGATGCACTTTGTGTGTAGGCCCTAAAAGGATTTTCTATGAATCAGTGATTGCTCACTGTCTGCCATTGTCCATGTGGGGTACTCTGTACATGATATGTTCTGCTGGTCAATGACTGATCCTATGTTGGGTTTGGTTTTGAGGTGTCAGGGGATAGGTGCGGTTTAAAACACAGGGGAGTCCTTGAGTGCAATGTTCACATGTGCTGTGTACAGGACACTGAGGCTCACTTCATTTCACATGCATGTATTTGATGCATGTCTCAACTGACACAAACACTTAGACAATGCCCACCCACACCAACTACAGCAACACCATGCACACACATGCACTCAGATTGCATTCTCAGGCATGCTGTGTCCCTACAATCCATGTTCACTTCCAATTAATTGATCATGTACATGCATGACAGTGTACTATTTTATTGATTGTACTTATTTTTCATGATGCTCAAGGGGTTTCCCCAACACAATGCACACTCACTGTACTATCCGGTGAGTGGTGTGTTGCAGGGGACACACACGCAGCACACAGTGTTTGTAATGCCAATTTGTTATTGTCCAATGTGCATGGCAACAGGTATTCTGACTTTTGTTGCTTGCACCACTGGTGACATGCATTTGTGCCACAGTTTTCAGGGTGTGAGGTTTTGGTCAGTCATTTCTTCAGATTCCATGTCAGGTGTAATTGTCTGGTGCCTATTTGCATGTGTCACGTGGCACTTCATGACTATTGTGTCATGTGTTGTGCATATGGTTTGATGTTTTGCCGTTGCATACCATGGCATGGTGTGGCAGACAGGGGTCATGGGGTTTGGGTGGCATACCTGTACTTTCATGGTCTGTTTTTCAGGGTGGTAGGTGGGATATGCACCTTGCATGTGTTCCTTTTGGTCACACAGGATTGGTTGTGTTTAAGTAGCTAGGGATGCGCACAATGTGGCACTTCCATTGACACATTCTCAGGGTTTTAAGGTTGTGACAGTTAACTGTCCCTTTCTCATCATCGATTTTCACCTGGTATGTGCCAGGCCTGTGTGCACTCCGCAGGGGTTGGAGTTTAGGTGAAAAAATGTGGCCACAAGCTGGGTAAGGGCTGCCTCGCCACATTACCTTTCCCATCCCATGTGCAGCGACCGTGCGTGTGGTTGGGGATGTGTGGGCACCACCACTGTACAGGACACATGCTGCCACAATGATCCTGCACACTACTTGGAGTGCATATAATAGCAGTCCGCCAGAGCGGTCAAGGGTGCAGAAGCGTGACTTGAGCACTCTGAATGTGCGCTCAACTATGGCTCTGGTTGCAATATGGGCTGCGTTGTATCTTAACTGGGGTGGTGTGGTGGGGTTCCGTATTGGCGTCATCATGTAGGTGCTCAGAGGGTAGGCACTGTCCCCTGGTAAGGTGATAATGGTTGTCATTAGTTGGGCTTGTGTATTTGTCTGTGTGTGACATGCATGCATGTACACAGGCATTTGTACTCACCTATGAGCCATGTATCGCCATGCTTCTCAGCTTGCAGGGCCCGGCACAGGGTGGACATTCTGTATATGAAACTGTCATGGGTGGACCCTGGTTAGTTTGCATAGACAGAGGTGATGATTCCCTTGGCATCGCATACAACCTGCACATTGATGGAATGCCAGTGCTTGCAGTTGCGGTAGATGTTTTCAGTGGCCCTAGATGGACGTAGGGCCACATGGGTGCAATCTATTGCACTGAGCACTTTGGGGAAGTGTGCTTCCCTGTAGAAGTCCTGGACCATGGCCTGCCTTTCTGCGGGTGTTCTGGGCATATATATGTGCCTGTGGACTGAGGGACGCGCAGTGATGATTGCCAACACCTGGTGTAGGCAACGTGACTGCGTGGCTGTGAGATGCCCCCCCCACTATGGCAGTTGTCCACTGAAATGACCCAGTGGCCAAAAAATGCAGTACATTAAGCACTTTCTCCAAGGGGCTCAATGTTTGGGTGCACAGGGTGGGTGATGTGAGTTCATCCTCCCATTCAGTGACCAGCTCTAGGATGATATGAGGTGGAAACCTATACCTGCCATAGACCTTGTCATCAGGTATCCCAAAAAGGCTGGTCCTAGGCAAAAAAATGTGGGGCCTGGCTATTCTCCTCCTCCTGCGGTGTCCCGCGATCACTGCTGTGATGAATGGGACATTCATCGTAGCTGTATTTGCTTGTTTGTTGTTTCCGTTCACTTTTATGCTCGCAGGGGTGCTTCTGCCTGCTTCTGTGTTGCGGACGTATGTGTGTGTGTGTTTTAAGGTGCGCGGGTTTCCCCTATTCGATTCCATGAATACGTGTGGTTCACTAGCGTGTGGGTGTTGCATGTGTTTCCCAGCAGAACTTCCCATGTTATGCCTAAATTTTCACACGTTGTTCCCCATTCCCCGTGTTCCGCCCCCTTTTTAGGTGTGTGCGCGACAGTCATGCGCATTCCGCATTCCTGTCGTGCACATGTTTGGAAAGTCGCGGTGACGTGTGAGGTAAGCGTGGATTTGGCGCACATCCTGGGACAAACACACGCAGGGCCTTCCATGAATCGCACGCGTGCGCTAGCTTTTTCACGCTTGCGCCACAAATTTCAGTGCACAGTTATTCCATGAATGACCCCGTCTGAGTTCTCAACCAATTAAGGTTTTCATTAATAATAATTTTGTAGACCGAAAAATACCTCTCATTCCAGAAAAAAAAGCTCTACTCTCTAGTAACATAGGAATGATCTAAAAGAATACTATTAAAAATAATCACTTAACTATATAATAATTCCTAAAAGGACATACATGACCTGAAACAAATAATAAATAGCAAAAATGCAGACAATTGGGCTGATGACGTAGGTCTTTCATGTGTAACAGCTAAATTAAAGAAAAAAAAAACACAACCACTTTCTCCTACTTAAATATTTGTACAAAATATGTTGTTTGCATACTTATTTAACTTTTTAAAAATTGTTTACAGATATATTTATGGTTGATGAAGAAAAAGCCACAAAAGTGTTACAATAACTTTGCACAAAGACTACACTGAAAATATCTCAAAATAGAACTTTTCAGCACTAGCTACAACACATATACCTATCTACTTAACATTTAAAACATATTTTTCATAACCCTGGCTACAAGAAATGCTTTGGAATGGGCTTCCAGGGACCATAGCCATTCATTGTACCCGTGGCTACTGTCATTTCGGTCATTGTTCATGCGACTAACATTAAGAATGCAGTTGGTTAAACTGCATGTGTGGTTAATTGTGGCTACAAACAGCCAATCGCAGTGCAGCACACCTCGTCATGGCTATATTCCCAGTTGCATTGCTGAATGGTAGCCGCATCTATAATAAAATAATAGATTCAAGTGTTTTTCTAACACACAATGTATCAAAAGGAACAATTAAGGATTTATGACTCATTAATACAGCCTGTGTTTTTTATTGTCTACTTTTATAACTGAAAAGTTGGCCCTGAAAAGGGCTGTGTTTGGGAGAGGGAAGCATAGGGCAGAAGGAGGCTGGAACTGGGTAGGGAAAAACATTAGGATTCACACATGTAACAAAGATTAAATAAAGGAACATATATTGTTCCTTCCATTTTTCGTTTTGTGGGTTTGTTCTTTTTTTCTTAAAAAAAAGGGATAACCAAATTTCCCCTTAAAAGATATTTATACATATGTATTCCTAGTGTTGGCAAATGGCCTGGTGGTATAAAATGGCCCTTCTCCAACCATCTAGGGTGGTATCTCCCACCACGATGCATCCATGACATTTGTGATGTCATCTTTCATGTCCTGGGTGTTAGTCTTAGCAGTGCACTTTGGTGGCGCGAGTTATGGTTGCTTAGCTTACCATAACTGTTGAATTTCTGGGGTTTTCGGTTCTCCTTGTAACCATAACATCCCTTTAATAATGGTTTCCCACTCAACTTCATAGGTTTTTATTAGTGCAACTTAACCATAATTTCCCTTTAACGTTTTTTCACTGAATTTCATGTGCCTTTGTTAGTGCAATTTAAGCATAACGTCACTTTAACAACATTTTGTTAGTGAATTTCTTGGGTTTTTCTTAGTGCACATTTACTCTGCTACAATGCTACAATTTCCCTATATTATACGCACCCCACCCTAATATGGCAGATGATGTGTTCGTGGAAAGCGCAGTACTTCACGGTCAGCGGGCTCAAAATCATAGGGAGACCCAAAAAATATATACCCATACCAACAAACAGATGTACCTAAAATCACAATGAATGTTTGCAACATACAAGAAAATGTTTTTGTACAAATACTCACATTTAAAAATACTATTTTTTTTATATGAGACACATTGCAATGGAATGCACCAATCACAAACCATAACTGTACCCTTCATATAGTCTCCCCAGTGCAACTCTGGATACAGATTGAAAACAGCCGCTTCTTACTGGACAGCAAACTCTCATTAAATAGTATGTATATTGCATTTATTTTTCTTTTATCAGATTTCATTACATAAACATGAAAGCTCACAGAAATGTCAAGCACACTAGAATGGTTGGAAGAGAACTTACCAAGAGAAGAAATGAGCAACGATAACATGTCCAATGGTATGCAATACATAATTTACTGTCAAAAATTATTATTTCTATTTCTCTTACAGTACATATTGTTCAGGACAAAAGCATGCCCCAGTTTCATCATTTTCAGCCCCCACAATCAGAAACAGAACTCGCATACCCAAACATAAATAGTCAAATCATGAACTTTTCAACAAAATTGGATACATTAACTAACAACGTCAATGAACTTGTACAATAAGTGAAAAACCACCTTATTAAAAATGTTCCTTATCAGTGCCCCACTTGCACCTGTACTCCTTGTCCCCAGAAATCATCACCATACAATTCTGAATATTTTAGTGAAAGACTATTTGATGAAATCTCAGTCCCTTCCTCCCCTCATGATTATTCGACACAAATGCGTACTTCTCCCATTTATGTTTCCCATTCTGATACCCCATCCCTGTCTTGAATAAACATATTTGTGTACTACAAATGTTTTCTTTATTGTTGTGTGGTATTCCTTTGTTTTTAAAAGTCTCATTATAAGTCCGAGGACTATGCGACTGTCCGAGATGTGCGCACTCAAAATGGAGATGCACCTGGACAGGCACAATGGGCCTCATTACGACCCTGGCGGTAAGGGGTTTACGCCAGCGTTAGCTGCGCCGACCCCTTACCGCCAATTACGAGGTCCCTTAGCGCCATGGAGCTTTTAACACCCGCTTTTAGCGGGTGTTAAAATCCATGGCGCTAAGGGACCATGGAGTTAATTACGCCACCGTAATTTACGGTGGCGTAATTAACGCCTTCCCCACTCCCATTATGCCCTATGGGGCAAAAATGGGAATGGGGAAGGGTAAATGGGGATTGGGGACTTACCGCCCCGCCAAGGTCGGAATGGGGCGGTAAGTCCGCCAACCACCATGGCGTAAACGTAGTTTACGCCATGGTGGTAAAGTGACGGCCCAGGCGGTAACTTACCGCCTGGGTCGTAATGAGGCCCAATGTCTGGACATGTCTGTGTTCACATGAAACACTTTTAATTAGTTCACAGACACCGCACATGTCCTACAGACATCATGCGCATGCATGATAACATTTCCCACCTGAAGGGTGTCTGGGGACGGACGTCAGGGTCACAGTCATCCAGGGATATCATCATGTGACCGCGCTGTGCGGTGAAAGGGCGCAGACAGTTTAAAAGTTCTTTTACAGCCAATCTAGTATGTTTCAAGCAGAAATGTTACCCTTACACAGCTTGCAGGCCCATTCTATGTTGATCTGGCAGCTTTTTACAACTTTCCTACAACTATTTTCTATACGGTAGTCCCCGCACAGCACAACTGTCCATGAACGGTAACTCTAAACGGGCCCACCCATTACCTTTGCTCATTCTCAATCTGGCTGTCCATTAGAGAGTATCTGGAGAACAGCTGCTTTCCAAATCTCTGAAAACCTGCATCTCCTATGACCATAGTTGCTTCCCAAGCACCCCCACCACCACCACCTAAACACGCTGCGGGGCTTCAAGAGGGGAACATGCAGGGTGATACAGAGCAGGATCAAGAAGAAGAAGAGGATGAAGTGGAGGAAATCCCTGTCACCAGTACTCAGGCACATGCAAGCATGGTTCGATGCACTCAGTGCAAAGTTGTAATCAGTCGTGGGAAACTTGGGTGTATTCCCACAGGAATACATCCATGAGGCGCCACAGCAAATCGGCCCACCAGACTGCTCTGAGAAAGGCAATAACTTTCTCAGGTAAGAGCAGGTTTACCATCCAACTGAACGGGGTGGGAAGGGAAATTAAACGCAACATAAGTTATTGAATATTTAGTGGTGGCTCTGAAAGGAACCTTTTGTTTTTTGGGTGGTTTGTAAACAAACACCTTTTTTTGTTAGTTGTTTTCCTTTTTTTGTTTTCCTTAAAAGAACCTCTTCAATGCACCCCTTACATTATAAAGGAAAATTGCATTTCCAACATCTGTGAAGTGAATTCCATCTGGACAAAAACAATCTGAGAATTGATATTATCATTCTCAAAAGATGACATTCCTGAAGTATGCAAAAAAGCAGATACACCTTTTTTTGACAATTTGCCTTGATTGTTCAATTTTCATGACTAAAAATGTGTGTTGGCCATCTCCATGTGCGTCTCTGATTTATTTCCTAAAATATAATCTGAGCAGCATGAAGCAGTTGTATTAGGCTTTTTTTAAAAAAAATCCTTCAGTGCAATTTGCAAAGACACTGGAGTAACAAACCCACAACACTCCTCTTCACAATGGACAATCACAATATCTGGATATTTGAAGTGAGCCACACTCTCACAAAATGAAAGCAAGCTTGCCCAGTTTGAGCCACAAACTACATGCCAGGAAACTTTCACTTCTGCCAATCCAATATTTCCAATGATGCCCTGAATATAAGAATATGCCTTCAAAGATTGAATGGAAGAGTCCCCCACAATCCACACACTCTGTCCTCTCAAAGGCATAGCCATAGCCACTATCGCTGCTCTCACATCTCCTGCAAACAAAACTCCTACTACCCTCTCTTACTGTAAACCACACCCAGCACACCAGATTGGCTAGTCCCCACAGTCCCCTTTCCATGCCAGGCATCCACAAATGACCCAGATGTGGCACATGCCACGTTGTCTGCGATCCCACATGCAGAGGGAATCCCTTCTACCATTTCCACTTCCATGTTCTTAACACTCCCTCATTGGCTCCTTTCAAAGAGTCACACATCCATCCACCAATCACATCCAAAACCTCTACACCTAACACTGTCACCTCTCTTCAACACTTCATATGTACACTTGAACTCTCAGAATACATATCTCCCCTTAATGAAAAACATCTGCATCAAAAACTACTGTGCAACTGCCCCAAGATTTCTATTTCCAGATTCAGCACGATCTGCATCTAACAAACATAGTAGAGGTATGTTTATATTTTTTTCAAATGTCTTCAACTCTTTCACAAATTATATATATATATATATATATATATATATAGCTTAGTATACTAGATAGAACCCCATAATAGAATGCTATTTATATCAATGCATCGTTCAATGCACTAATTAGGGTATGATATTTATTGCAATGATCCTTGACACTTGTTTCACAACATTATAATAAGAATCCCTTGTACACATATTTCATGAAAAGTACATACACATGTGATGTCATCAGTGATGTCATCAATGACATTTGTGGTGTCATCTTTGATGTCCTGGGTGTTAGTCTTAGCAGTGCACGGTGGTGGCGCGAGTTATGGTTGCTTAGCTTACCATAACGGGCGAATTTCAAGGGTTTTTCGGTTTTACTTGGAACCATAAGGTCCCTTTGACAACGTTTTTTCACTGAATTTCATAGGTTTTTAGTAGCGCAACTTAACCATAACGTCCCTTTAACAAAGTTTTTTCACTGAATTTCATACGTTTTTAGCAGCGCAACTTAACCATAACGTCTCTTTAACAAAGTTTTTTCATTGAATTTCATAGGTTTTTATTAGTGCAACTTAACCATAACGTCCCTGTAACATTTTTTTTAACTAAATTTTAAACGTTTTTATTAGTGCAACGTCACCATAACATCCTTTTCAAAAGATGAAGACAACTAACATCTTATGTCCTCAAAGTAGGAACGCCGGGTGGTAAAAAAAACAAAAAGATGGCCACCATGGAAAGGGAAGGCGGGGTGTATAAAGAACACAACAGGGCATGAGCGGGGGGAAAAGGGCACACACGGGACATGAGCGGGGGTGGCGGGGGAAAGGAGAGAGACAAGGGGCATGAGCAGGGGGTGGGGGAACACGAGGGAGACACGGGGCATGAGCAGGGGTGGGGGGCAACAGGAGACAGACACGGGGCATGAGCGGGGGTGGGGCCAACAGGAGAGAGACACGGGGCATGAGCCGGGGGTGGGGACAACAGGAGACAGACAAGGGGCATGAGCGGGGGGGTAGGGAGAACAGGAGACAGACACGGGGCATGAGCGGGGGATTGGGGGGAACAGGAGACAGATACGGGGCATGAGCGGGGTGGGGAGAACAGGAGCAGACACGGGGCATGACCGGGGGTGTGGGGGACAGCAGGAGACAGACACGGGCATGAGCAGGGGGTGGGGGGCAACAGGAGAGAGACACGGGGCATGAGCGCGGAGTGGGGGATACAGGAGACAGACACGGGGCATGGGTGGGGGCAACAGGAGACAGACACAGGGCATGAGCGGGGGGTGGGGGGAACAGGAGACAGACACGGTGCTTGAGTGGGGGGTGGGGGAACAGAAGACAGACACGGGGCATAAGCGAGGGGTGGGGGGCAACAGGAGAGAGACACGGGGCATGAGAGGGGGTTGGGGGGTACAGGAGACAGACACAGGGCATGAGCAGGGGGTGGGGCAAAAGGAGACAGACACGGGCCATGAGCGAGGGTGGGGGGCAACAGGAGACAGACACGGGGCATGAGTGGGGGGTGGGGGCAACAGGAGACAGACACGGGGCATGAGCGGGTGGTGGGGGGCAACAGGAGACAGACACGGGGCATGAGCGGGGGGTGGGGGAACAGGAGACAGACACAGAGCATGAGCGGGCAGTGGGGAGAACAGGAGACAGACACGGGGCATGAGGGGCAACAGGAGACAGACACGGGGCATGAGCGGGGGGTGGGAGGCAACAGGAGAGACACGGGCATGAGCGGGGGGTGGGGAAACAGGAGACAGACACGGGGCATGAGCAAGGGGTGGGGGGAACAGGAGACAGACACGGGGCATGACTGGGGGTGGGGGGAACAACAGACACGGGGCATGAGAGGGGGGTGGGGAGAACAGACACGGGGCATGAGCGGGGGAATGGGGGGCAACAGGAGATAGACATGGGGCATGAGCGGGGGTGGGATGAACAGGAGACAGACACAGGGTATGAGCGGGGGGTGGGGAGAACAGGAGACAGACATGGGGCATGAGCGGGGGTTGTGGGGGCAACAGGAGACAGACACGGCACATGAGGGGAACAGGAGACAGATACGGGGCATGAGCGGGGGTGGGGAGAACAGGGGACAGACACGGGGCATGAGCGGGGGGTGGGGGGAGGGAGAGAGACACACGGGGCATGAGCGGGGGGTAGGGGAGGGAGAGAGACACACGGGGCATGAGCGGGGGGTGGGCGGGAGGGAGAGAGACACACGGGGCATGAGCGGGGGTGGGCGGGAGGGAGAGAGACACATGGGGCATGAGCTGGGGGTGGGGGGGAGGGGGAGAGACACACAGGGCATGAGCAGGGGGTGGCCGGGAGGGGGAGAGACACACGGGGCATGAGCGGGGGGTGGGCGGGAGGGGGAGAGACACACGGGGCATGAGCAGGGGGTGGGGGAACAGAAGACAGACACGGGGCATGAGCGAGGGGTGGGGGGCAACAGGAGAGAGACAAAGGGCATGAGAGGGGGTGGGGGGATACAGGAGACAGACACGGGGCATGAGCAAGGGGTGGGGAGCAACAGGAGAGAGACACGGGACATGAGCGGGGAGGCAACAGGAGAGAGACACGGGGCATGAGCGGGTGGGGGGAACAGGAGACAGACACGGGGCATCAGCGGGAGGTTGAGGGATAAGGAGACAGACACGGGGCATGAGCGGGGGGCAACAGGAGAGAGACACGGGGCATGAGCGGGTGGGGGTACAGGAGACAGACACGGGGCATGAGTGGGGGTGGGGGGATACAGGAAACAGACACAGGCATGAGCGGGGGGTGGGGGGCAACAGGAGAGAGACATGGGGCATGAGCGGGGGAGAACAACAGAGACAGACACGGGGCATGAGTGGGGGGTGGGGGGCAAAAGGAGACAGACACGGGCCATGAGCGAGGGTGGGGGGCAACAGGAGACAGACACGGGGCATGAGTGGGGTGTGGGGGGCAACAGGAGACAGACACGGGGCATGAGCGGGTGGTGGGGGCAACAGGAGACAGACACGGGGCATGAGCAGGGTGTGGGGGGAACAGGAGACAGACACAGAGCATGAGCGGGTGGTGGGGAGAACAGGAGGCAGACACGGGGCATGAGGGGCAACAGGAGACAGACACGGGGCATGAGCGGGGGGTGGGGGGCAACAGGAGACAGACACAGGGCATGAGCAAGGGGAGGGGGGAACAGGAAACAGACATGGGGGCATGACTGGGGGGTGGGGGGAACAACAGACACGGGCATGAGCGGGGGTGGGGAGAACAGACACGGGGCATGAGCGGGGGGATGGGGGGCAACAGGAGACAGACATGGGGCATGAGCGGGGGGTGGGGAGAACAGGAGACAGACACAGGGCATGAGCGGGTGGGGGGAACAGGAGACTGACATGAGGCATGAGCGGGGGAGTGGTGGGCAACAGGAGATAGACATGGGGCATGAGCGGGGGGTGGGGGGAACAGGACACAGACACGGGGCATGAGCGGGGGGTGGGGAGAACAGGAGACAGACACGGGGCATGAGCGGGGGGAACAGAAGACAGACACGGGGCATGAGCGGGGGGTGGGGGAAGGGGAGAGAGACACACGGGGCATGAGCGGGAGTGGGGGGAGGGAGAGAGACACACGGGGCATGAGCGGGGGGTGGGGGAGGGAGAGAGACACACGGGGCTTGAGCGGGGGGTGGGCGGGAGGGGGAGAGACACGGTGCATTAGCAGGGGGTGGGCGGGAGGGGGAGAGAAACACGGGGCGTGAGCAGGGGGTGGGGGAACAGAAGACAGACACGGGGCATGAGCGAAGGGTGGGGGGCAACAGGAGACAGACACGGGGCATGAGCGGGGGGTGGGCAGAACAGGAGACAGACACGGGGCATGAGCAGGTGGGGGGAGGAGGAGATAGACATGGGGCATGAGCGGGGGAGTGGTGGGCAACAGGAGATAGACACGGGGCATGAGCGGGGAGTGGGGGGAACAGGACACACACACGGGGCATGAGCGGGGGGTGGCGAGAACAGGAGACAGACATAGGGCATGAGCGGGGGTGTGGGGGGCAACAGGAGACAGACACGGCACATGAGGGGAACAGGAGACAGATACGGAGCATGAGTGGGTGGTGGGGAGAACAGGAGACAGACACGGGGCATGAGCGGGGGGAACAGAAGACAGACACGGGGCATGAGCGGGGGGTGGGGGGAAGGGGAGTGAGACACACGGGGCATGAGCGGGGTTGGGGGGAGGCAGAGAGACACACGGGGCATGAGTGGGGGTGGGGGAGGGAGAGAGACACACTGGGTATGAGCGGGGGTGGTCAGGAGGGAGAGAGACACACGGGGCATGAGCTGGGGTGGGCGGGAGGGAGAGAGACACACAGGGCATGAGCGGGGGGTGGGCGGGAGGAAGAGAGACACACGGGGCATGAGCAGGAGGTGGGCGGGAGGGGGAGAGACAGACGAGGCATGAGCAGGGGGTGGGCGGGAGGGGGAGAGACACACGGGGCATGAGCGGGTGTGAGCGGGAGGGGGAGAGACACACGGGGCATGAGCGGGGGATGGGCAGGAGGGGGAGAGAAACAGGGGGCATGAGCGGGGGTGGGGGGAGGGAGAGAGACACACGGGGCATGAGCGGGGGTGGGAGAGGGAGAGAGACATACGGGGCATGAGCGGGGGGTGGGCGGGAGGGAGAGAGACACACGGGGCATGAGCGGGGGGTGGGCGGGAGGGAGAGAGACACATGGGGCATGAGCAGGGGGTAGGCGGGAGGGGGAGAGACAAACGGGGCATGAGCGGGAGGGGGAGAGACACAGGGGGCATGAGCGGGGGGTGGGTGGGAGGGGGAGAGACACACGGGGCATGAGCGGGGGTGGGGGGCAGGGAGAGAAACACACGGGCATGAGCGTGGGGTTGGGGGAAGGGGAGAGAGACACATGGGGCATGAGCGGGGAGTGGGAGCATCCCAGGACACATGTTTTTAGAACAATTTCAACTTCCCTACGAACAATATGGACAGTGTCCTCAGGACACCCACATTTCGTTTATTTATGAACATTTCAGGACACCGCCTGTATTCTTAGAACAGTTTCAACTTGTCTGCGAACAATATGGACAGTCATAGCGTCCTCAGGACACACCCATTTCGTTTATTTACGAACATTTCAGGACACCACTTGTGTTCTTAGGACAGTTTCAATCTGCCTACAAACAGCACAGACATGTGTAGCATCCTCAGGACATCCCCATTTTGTTTATTTACGAACATTTCAGGACACCCGTTTTGACCGCGGACACCAAAACTGGCTTTTTAAAATAAAAAAAAAAACACAAAGGACTAAATTAACACACACATAACATTTATTTTTCATTATATTATATATATGTACAATTTATGATAGAGAAGGGGTAGCAGAAACGGACCCAAACACAGGGGAATTGGGGTTTTCAAGAGAATGGATAGGAGGAGATGAAGAGATGGAAATTTCATCAAAACGTTTTTCTCTGTGGTGAGGGTTTGGGGATAATTGACTGGGATATGGAGAGGGGGGGCAGGTACATGTTGCACAATGGTATCTATTTTTTTCTTTTATATGGTCCTCCACAAAATCTTTCAAAAGGTGGAAATTTGTCATGAGCTTGTTCATTTTTTCATCCATGCGCTGGAGAGTTTGTTCTAAAGTATCTTGTTGTGTATTGTTTTCATTGTTTGTATGGTCTGTTAAAAAATAAATACATAAATCTATATATATATATATATATACATATATATATATATTTATATACATATATATATATTCAGTAAAAAAAGTTTTTTAAAGGGACGTTATGGTTAAGTTGTGCTACTAAAAACCTATGAAATTCAGTGAAAAAACTTTGTTAAAGGGACGTTATGGTTCAAAGTAAAACCGAAAAACCCCTGAAATTCTGGAGTTATGGTAACGTAAGCAACCATAACTCGTGCCACCGTGCACTGCTAACACTAACACCCAGGACATCAAAGATGACATCACAAATGTCATTGATGACATCACTGATGACATCACATGTGCATTTACTTTTCATAAAAACTCTGTACAAGGGATTCTTATAATGCTGACCAAAAACTGTCAAGGATCATTGGGATAAATATCATGAGCTAATTAGTGCATTAAGCAATGCATTGCTATAAATAGCATTCTATTATGAAGTTCTATCCAGTATACTAAGTTACTCATGCAGAAACATAGGCAGTATGTGCAGCATACATGATGAAGGTGCCATATTCCTAATCTTGCCATGTTGAATGCTGAAATGATAACTGCTTTCGTATTAGAGTTTTGCGTACTGTGAAACATGTAATAAGTGGATAATAAAACCCCCTTAATGCATAATTATTACAGACAAAACACAAAGAGACAACAACAAATACACATATGAGTACATACAGAGACAGTGAAGTAAACAAAAAAGAGGAAATAGTAGCAGAAAGAGTTCATAACCTAACTGATTGTCTTTATGCAGAGAAACTATTGCTCTGTTTCAAAGCTGCTACTTACCATATGTATGTGTATCACATGATGTGACTGCACCCAAAGGAAAGGAGAGTGAGTATAATGTATACAAATATGAGTATATACAGGGAAGGTAGAGTAATAAAAATAAAACTATGAGAAAGTGCTGATAACCCTAATGATTATCTTCATGCACAGAAAGGATTGCTCACTTTCAAGCCTGTGTCTTCCGCTATGTATATGTTTCATATGATGTGACTTGACCCTAAGTCTACAAATATAGTACCTTTTCAATTTTTACTTCCTGACTGTTACTGAATAAAACTATGTGGCTTCGATATGTCAGTAAAGGATAAAAAGGGAGAGCCAGCCATGTGATGTCATCAGTGATGTCATCAATTACATTTTTGATGTCATCTTTGATGTCCTGGGTGTTAATGTTAGCAGTGCACGGTGGCGCGAGTTATGGTTGCTTAGCTTACCATAACTGGCGAATTTCAGGGGGTTTTCGGTTTTACTTTGAACCATAACGTCCCTTTAACAAAGATTTTTTTACTGAATTTCATAGGATTTTAGTAGCACAACTTAACCATAACGTCCCTTTAACAAAGTTTTTTTACTGAATTATATATATATTACCCCAGACTATTTTTTGTCAAACCAATATTTCTTTCACTCTAGGCCATTATATTCCAACATTCACTCTCATGCTATCCCCATCTGCACACCACCATTGCAACACCCACTCTGTTCCTTAAAATGGCACAATAACCATACAGACTCCATCGCACTTCCACTGCCTTCATCACAAACTCAACCCCATCACACATCTGTACACTTGTATTCCCACAACCTTTCCACCCACACTTAATATACTACCTCACAATCAAACAGTACTCTATTTATCTTTACAATCACACCCACACACCCATGCACCATACACACATATACATTGCATATTGCACAACTTCCCAATACAACCTTTCTCTTTTCCCAACGGACACAACAAAATGCATACCAAAGAGCAACGCTGTAGAAAAAAAAAAACTAGAGCATATAAGACTAAAAGTACACCACACAGTAATCCACCTCTAATGCAATGTATAGAAAATCTGAAAACAAAAGAGCTAGTAGCCTCAGCCAACACAACCAAACCAAACATGACTAAAGAAGGCAAGGCCCCTCTTGCAAAAACAAAAAGTTAAAAATGATACACAAAGAAAAGTGCACCTACTAAAGAACCCAAGCGTCTATCTATCAGTGTTAACGTAGTACCGGTAAAGCAATCAAAAAAATGTTGTTACGAAAAATGTTGCACGATAGAGTTCTTCACAATCTTATAAAAACATCTGAAAAGTCAAGATGTTCCCTTAAAAACAACCGCAGGAGAGTAATCCTGCAAGCTCTAATCGATAACACTTTTCTACTAAAGAAAAAATTGTTTATATTGATTTTAAAGATATTGAAACTACTAACTAAATTAATTAATACGTTACAGTACTTCTAAACATGCTCAGTGGCAATATAGAGACCTGTTCAAACTTCTGTGATGGTGACTGGATGCACACAACTAGCAGAGAACATTACTTGAATGAAGAAGCATATAAACAAGAACAAGAAAAAAACAATGTACATAGACAACAGTGGTCTAAAAGAGGGTATGAAATGGCGCATCACACCATTATGGCAAACAAAACCCTTATAGAAAAAATATTGCCAAAAATATTTGAACCAAATGCTCCTTTCACGCAAAAAAAAACACCCTGTGTAGAAATGGACATGCAGCTCCATGTGTACTGTACGCCAACAATCCTTTAAATCTTTACAACAATTTCTCAATCACTAATTGAAACTAAAAGACAAAAGTAAAATGAAATCTTGACAAACCATAGACTTGTGTGCAGTGCACAGCCACAGTGGTCTGTGAGGACATTCATTTGCCTGCATTTCAGGAACTGCTTGCAAAAGCACTTTCACCACATTAAAATGTTAGCAACACACCATTCAACTATACCAATGATTCCAATTAGCTTTATATCTAACAACAGAAGCTAAATACGAAATAACTAACCCCTCAAGAGTGTGCACGTACTGCAACACACCGCTTGACAATAACCAAATGCCATCACGTGCTATCACTAATATTCCAACTTCCGAAAGCTCTCCAACAGCTTAACTTGTACAAGAGCATTATAATGCAAACAGTGCACACATTTCAAGCTATAATATGCCTTCAACCAAATTCAGACAAACTACCTCTATCCAAGCTACTAAAGGGCATCCGTGGCAAAGTAGTATATTTACCATTGCAAATACAAGAAAAAGATCAAACTCTACGACTACAATGGCCCATAGATCAATCTTTGATTGCACTAGTTAATGCCAAAAATATAGGTCAACATCTAGCCCACTTAAACAAAGTTAGACAAGCACTACAATATCTAAAAGAAAACAATGAGTACTACAAAGATATAAACATGGAGGAAAACTTAAGAGAAGCATACCTACATTATTCAAGAGTCACCAGAAACTGGACAAATTGAATGTGTACATTCTGTTACAGCAGCCAACATTTTTGACCAGATAGCATTCAACCACTACACTCCAAAGACACAATTGACGGTGCATTAGAAACATATCAAATGCATCAAGCCAAAGGATCCCCAATGAGCATATGGGAAAAAGGTGTAGAAGCATGTTCTTATCCTCTACTCTTTCCTACAGGAAAAGGACAATATGATGAAAGGTTCACACAAATTAGTGCATCAGAATATCACTCTTTATGAATGTATTCTGAATACCCCAGATTCAGGCAGAATAAGAAATACATTTTCCACCTCTTCTTTGAAAGTGAATTGGCAACTCTATGTTATGGTGTGGCACACACATTAAAAACAGGCTCTAACATTTTAAACATATCCACTACCCAACTGCTTCAAAAAATAAAAGACAAAGATGGAATTTTGCAGTCAAGTATCACAAATCTCTTGGCAAACATGCATGGTACAAAAGAATACTGGATCCGATGTCACGCTGATGTACGTTGTATGCTAAGGAAGCTAGGCCCACCCACATGATTTGTTATTTTAAATTGTGCATAATAAGCATGGGAATTCATGTCTGACATTTTACACACTGCAAACTAAAAGTAATATGGAATAGATATAAAAACTCCAGGAGAATTCTGTTCTCCTGACCCCGTAAATGTATAAAGTTACTTTCACCACCGCTTCATAGCCATGCTGCATTTTATCTACAATAAAACTACCCCTCCAGTCGGAGAAGTACAACACTTCTTTTGGAGAAAAGAATATCAATCCAGAGGAGCACCAGACAACACATGCTTTTGTGGTTAAAAGATGCTCCAAAATGTGGCCATAATTCTGACGCCACTGTTTTACAATTTATTGAAAAATACATTACCTGCGACATCCCTTCAGAAACATACATAACTTTTACTCTTCCAAAAACATAAATGTCGCAAATACTGCCGACGTAGATATAAAAACATAGGGAAATGCTATATCAAATATCGCTTTGGATTCCCAGTGTGCAAAAAATGACAGATAAATAGCGTGGTGTCTTCTATTAGACACAGCATAAAAGGCAAATCCCCCAAAATATTCCAGTACATCAGTGATTACAATGCAATAATTGCCCTCTTGTGGAATGTAAACCTAGACATACAATACATTGCAGACAATTCCACAGCAGTTGTAAGATATATCACAGCTTATCTCACCAAAGCTGACAAAACAGAGCTAAAGAACCTTTGGGATGACATACAATCTGCCAGAACACTATCAAAGAAATTGCACATATTTGGTATAAAAAAGCTCTCCCATGGAGAATGCGGGTCCTACAAAGCAGCAGACCATTTAAAAGGTACAGACTTATATGGCAAATCTGAGCACATTGTTTGGTTGAACCCTGGACAAGCCTCATTCCAAAAAAAGAGTACTAAAATCCTACCAAGAGATAGAAAACAAAGCCACAATTGATCCCAATAGCCGGGACTACCCAAACAGGAGTACTACTTTGGAAAACATGTGTCTCTACAACATTGCCCAAAACTAAACCTGCAAAATCAATGTCACACCAAATGCAAATATTCAGTTTCAACTTTTGAAGGAAGCCTAGTGAAGTTAACTAAACCCAGTCTAATTAATCATGTAAAGCTATCATTTAAAACTACACACCATAGAAAGCTGTATTACATGGCCCTATTCCAACATTTTAAACCTTGGAAAAAAGAAAAAGTATTATTAGGTAACTGTGACTTATTTGAAGCTACATTTAAAGCAAATTAATGCAGTTGTTAGGGCCCAAAGGCTAAATTCAGAAGTGGTGGCTTGACACGTTGTGAAGCAATTGAGTCTTTCTGACAATATACCCCTCAAGAGTACAAAAAGACAGATTGAGGTGAGTATTGCTTGAAAATATTTGGTACACCCTGGTACCCACACAGCTGGCTGCAATAGAAGAAAGCCAAGGATTAATATACAGTTTAAGACAATGAGATAACTAGGCAGGATTATTGACTGTTACTCACAAGTAAGAATGATGGATTGGGCTGAGAATTTCCAAGCTAGAATGGTGAGTATCCTGGAACAAGAGAGGTAGCTATTACTGAGGGTAATAAGGTAGGGAAGAGGAAGAATCAGACAGTAGTTTGCTTACCAATAGAAGGGTGTTGAGTGTTCTGGAGTATTTCTGAAGAAGGGATTGCTGTAATTGAGGTGTAATCTCGGGAACACAAATTCTTGTTCCCTATTCCCGCCGGCACGAGGACGTATAAACAAGTCTTTGATCCTTGCGCCGATGCGCTAATGTCCCTTAAATTCTTTAGAGTCTTCAGACGGGAGAAGAAGGGAAGATGTGATGAACAATTGAGGGTTTCCGGATTCGGGATGATCCAGCAGAGGTAAGCAGTCTGACAAGCGTTCCGAGTTGGCAAGAGACAAACAAGGTGCAGCTGGTTGAGGTGAGGGCAGTTCCGTAAACGTTCCGGTTTGGCAGCAAGTAGGCAAGTCGTGAAGGGCTTAAGCGGGTGCAGTCCAGTAAATGTACCGGTTTGGCAACGGGTAGGCATGTTGTGAACGGCTTAAATGGGTGCAGACCTGTAAAGGTTGGGGTTTGGCAACAGGTAGTCAAGTTGTGAAGGGCTTAGGCGAGTGCAGTCAGTAAGCGTTCTGAGTCAACAACAGGTAACCAGTTAAGCAATATCAGGAGAAGAGGCAAGGAAAGTCAAAAAGAACGGGCCAGGGGATCGAAAACTAGGACAACAAGGTAACAAGATACAATGCTTTGAGAATACAAATTCAGAAGCTGCGCCGTGTAGCGTGAGCGGGGCTTAAATTAAGAATCAGCTGACTGCACGCACAACCCACCATGTAAACTTGAATGCAAATGTCTATGCAATGGGAGCCTGCGTTTCCAGGGCAACCTATAGCCTTCTCTGAAGGAACGCCTACTTCTGGACAAACAGGTGTTCTGAGGGCTTAGTTTGAGTCCCGAATTCATTGGTATACTGGTGAATCTACTGGAGGAGCGGGCATGTTTCCTCATGTGTGTACCTGGTTTAAGACATGATAAAGAGGAGTCAAACGGAACCCTGACAGCAGTATAACAAATGCCAATTTCAAACAATACAAACAATTGTTAGACAATGAACTCCAACAAGAGGAAGACATTGAAGCTCAACTACACCAAGACACTTTTTTAGGGCAGTCAACCTTCCCTTACTTGAAGCCAAGCCCCACTTGGAGAACCATTCATTCTAAAAGTAGCATAAATAGCCATGGCTGAGGTAGAAAATACCATATATCAATATAAACAATCTGAGGAAAATGTGTCGGTTCTAGAATCTCAGCTAAATGATGAACAACTGGCCATTTATCTAGAAATCACTAAAGAAATCGATCATGGTTTTACATATGAAAGTAGAAACTGTACATGTAAAAATGATAAACCTCTGCTCCTGTATGTAGGTGGTGAAGCTGGTTCTGGTAAAAACATTCCTAATTAAAATAATCAGCACATTTATACAAAACTTAAAAAACAACAACTTTCTGGCTGTAGTAACAGCCCCCACAGGTTTAGCTGCTTACAACATAGGTGGTATCACTTTACACTGACTACTACTCCTCCCAGTAGAACACCAAAACAAATTAGAATACTACAAATTGTCAGAAGATACTGCAACAGAGGTACACAGAATTCTAAATCAAATTAAAGTGCTCCTGATAAATGAAGTAAACCTTGTGTCCAACCTCATGTTGGCTTTAATTCATCTCAGAATGCAAAAAGTCCTAAAAACCAACTAAAAGGAACTATTCAGAAGAAAACATGGTATTCTTTTTGGAAACCTCCTTCAGTTGACACCAGTGAAAGGTCAACCTATTTTCAAAACATTAGAACACAAAGAATGCAGTAATGCTCTCAGCAGCATTGGAAATGTAAATCTCTGGCAACATGTTCTCTACAAATAACTAACTTAAAACATGCACCAGTCTGCAGACCTCAAATGTGCTAACATTTTAAAAAGTATTAGAACTGTACTGCTTACTAAAGATGCAAAATCCATCTTAAATAGTAGTCTAATCCATGAGCTCTATGGGCAAAACACATCTGCTCCTGATGTCATGGAACAATTAACGCAGCAAAATCTAAAATATATGTCCTTAATGCCAACACTTGCAAGCTGTAGTCAATTCAACAAAACAATGTTGAAAAAAGAAATGCAAACTATACTGCATATCAGCTCCACAGACAAACTAGATGTGCACAGCATGACACTTCCTATGTGTCAACAAGCAACAGCATGATTAAATAGCTTAGAAAATGTATCTCCAACATAGCCGGATTGGAGAAAATATAAACTTTGTGTCTAAACTTTGTGTCTTGAACTGCGCAGTAATTCTAAAACATAACCTTGACGTAGAATAAGGCTTAGTGAATGGAGAAATTGGTACAGTTGTTGGCTTCCAGACATGTCCGCATGACAACATTTAGTTTGTCAATATCCACTTTGACAAACTTGCCGAGGTTAAACAAATTGGCCGAACAATAGGATGTCTGCTTCTTTTCAAAGACATGTATGTACACAGAGAACAACTTTGATGCAAACAAAGTAAAAGCTGACATTCCTGGTATCCTGGAGTATGACAGGCTACGGGCAATATACACCTACCCTCTAAATATGTAACCTGTACCTAAAAAAAGTAACCTTTTAAAAGACAAATAATAGAAACAGAAGCTATAGCAGATTTTCCAACAATACCATTATAAAACAACAACTAACTCCGGAATCGAGGAATACAACGACAAAACTATCTAGTACAAAGTCAAGGTCACATCCATCAGAAAGGAAAGACACAAATGTTGCTTCTCCACAAACCCCTGAAGTCCCATCTACTGATCCACAAACAGAGCTCTCTCTACATTTAAATCCACAAACATAAATGGAGTAAATTGTTATGCTAATGTGACAATGAATCTTCTCTTTCAATTGCCACCAATTGTTCACATTTACTTAAATGCCTACATTACCCCAAAATATAGGTTACCAGCAAGTTTAACAAATGCCTACTTAATATTCCTTCAATCCAAATTTAGTCGCTAAACTATAGCACAATTAATGGTTAGAATAAGCCAGCAAGTATCTAACTACATCCATAACACTGCAAGAACACTTTTCAAAGTCAATCTAGTTATAATATGTCCACTGGTATCTAACTACTTCAAAAACACCCTTCATTGCAAAGCACTTCAAATACACCATACAAATTGTTTTATGACAAAACATTCTAACCGCTAATGTACTTAGACAATGCCAACAGGCTTCTAACTATTTCATGCATTCCCTCAATTTCAACATACTTCAAACAAACGTACTATCACCCTTACAGTCACATAACTGTAATCATTTTTTTTTTTTATCCAGACATTTTTTTTTCCAATGACCTAATGATTATATAAAGTAAAAACAACAGCGGTGTGTCATACACTAATGTTGTAGCAAACATAGTACTTAAAATATACTGTTAATGAGGGTCTAAAAAAGAAAATGTATATTCAAAACTGTATCCCATGGCAGCTTTTAAACAATCATGCTTAACCAATCGTACCACAGAAGCAGATGCATGACGCTCCAACACTAAGTAGCCACAGCAATCTTAATAAACTCCATATTCTGTGAGCGCTATCCTCAATTGTACTACACTCATAAATTCTGTATACAATTCAATTACATAGTTCCTCCATATTACAAACACATTCTGCTCCCACTACATTACATACAATTACAGTATACATATTCCTATTATAGTGATTCTGGCCATACTCCTATTAGATTATGTATAATTACAATAGGCATATTATTACTGTGGTGATTTTACCCAGTGCACATATTCTGGGATAACCCCCAGAATCTTGCCACTGACCAAAACCCAATTAACTGTATAACAAGTATGTATCAGACACGGTCAACCAATAAACCTCACGGCCACCCCCCTGAAATTGAATTGCTGTCCACGGACAACGAAATTCACTGTGGGCCCGGCGGCATTTGCAAAAACTTTGCTCACCTATAAAACCAGCTCCACATTGCCTTCTTCCCACTTCTCTACCATTTCTGTGCCCTCTTCAAGCCATCAAATAACCCCAAATGTCTTTTCAAAGCCGCCAATTCACTGCAATGTTCACAAACTACTGCCCAGCCTTTTTCAACCTCATCAGCTATCAAGAGCTACGGAGTCTTCTTTTTCGACGGAAGATGAAGATGCAAAAAAACAGAAATTGGAGCTAGCAGAATTAGAGAAAAGAAATCAGTAATACCGAATGTAAAAGCGCTACTAGAGAAAATAGAAATGGAAATGGGGAAATTCAAAAAATTTACCCTGGGCAAAAAGTTGAGGAAACTAAAGAAAGACGTTCAAAACCATAAGGAAGAGGTTACGTAGGCCCAGTATTTTGCCCATAAGGATAGATATATAACCCACAGTTAGGCACCAATAGGGTTTGAAGTGTTAGCTTCTCTGCCATATGTGTAAAATATATACATATAGATGTTCTTTTTAGAAAGGATTTTTGATCGTCACATTGATTTTAAAGAGTTATAATGCATTGTGCTATGTTTTTTGATAAATATTAAAATATGTATATTTTTGATAATTATATGGTCATCCGCCCTTTTTTGGTCAGAGGTTAAATATGATAAAGTCTATGGGCCAATTTATGAGTTAGGCAGGTAAGTGAAAAATGATGCCGGTATGTAAATACCGGCTTCATTTAACATTCCGTAGCATTCTGACCCACAAACCCGGTATTAACGGCACCGTTATTTACGGTGCCGCTAACAGCAGCATAGGCGCCTCTTCAGGTAGTAAATACTGGCATGCCGGTAATAGGGGGCAATCACAACCCACGCAAACATGCAAATACCGGCATCGCGAACACAGTAACAACGGGCTGCATGATGCTGGAAAAACAGGCATCGCGGACCACCCGCAAACAGCGACCAAGATACAAGGCAAATGCCACAGGTGCACACAATCCCCACAGGTGGAGTCAAAGGAGGCTGCGCCAGTATGAACTGAGCACACCCACAAACCACAACCCCCCCCACAGGTGTAGGAAATGCAGAGTGGCCCAGTACAAAAGGAGCACACCTACACACCACACCCCTTCCTACACCAAAATGCTACCACTAGCATTTGCAATCATGGCGCAGGACATGCCTATACTGCTACAACTACAGCAACAAAAGCAACAACAACAACAACAACAACTACAGCAGCAAGAACAGGCAGCACAGAGGAGACGCAGGAGTAGAAGGAGGATGAGACAGGCCCAGCAACTACCACCAGCGCTGCCACCAGCGCCTCGTAGGCAGCCACCAATCCCTCGCACCAGACCCAGCCCATTCAACCTAACCCCTGAGCAGATCCACACCCTGTACCGGTTGGACCGTGCCACCATCACCACCATAGTGGACATGATACAGAACGACATTGCCAGCCACATACAAATACGCACTGCCATCCCCCCACTACTGAAGGTGGTGTCTGTGCTACACTTCCTGGCCACAGGCACCTACCAACACACAGTGGGCCAGCTGCATGGCATTTCACAACCACTATTCTCACGCATGCTGAACCAAGTGCTGGATGCCCTCCTGAAGCATGCAAGCACCCACATATCCCTACCACGGACTAGCCAGGAGATAGCCAAAACCAAAGTAGGCTTCCATGGACTGTCAGGCATGCCCAATTGTGTTGGTGCCATCGACTACACCCATGTGGAATTGGTAGTCCCCCATGCCATAGAGGCGGTGCACCGCAATCGCAAGCAATACCACTCCATCAATGTGCAAATGGTATGTGACTCCAGCAAGATCATCACCCATTGCTGCGCCCGATTTCCTGGATCCACACATGATGCCATGGTACTGCGCAACTCCACGCTACCCCGTCACATGGAGCGACATGCTGGACCACGTGCCTGGCTGCTGGGTGAGTTGCACAACAGGCCCATGGCCATGCTGTGGGGTACTCATGTGTGCGGATGCAGAAGGGGGGGGGGATAGTACACCTGGGTGGGAAAGGGGGGGATAGTTTACCTGGGTGGGAAATGGGGAGGGATAGTTTACCAGGGTGGGAAATGGGGGGGGGATAGTTTACCAGGGTGGGAAAGGGGGGGTTAAAAGTACACCTGGGTGACAATAGCCAGTGAGTGGAGAATGAATGCAGAGCTAAACACTCCTCACCTGACACAGCCAAACTGAAAATGACACATCACTGGGCCACATATCACAAATAATGCAAATGGATGACAACAAGTAAGAGGCACAAACGGGGCACCATGGTGATGGCAAGCAATGCATGACTGAATAGGATGGCAACTGTGCCAATGCGGCCATTGTGACCATGCATAGTAAAGAGTATACAGCATGATTTGGAGGCTAAACCATTGTCGCACTGCCACAGCACATCTGCCTCAGCATGCATGATTACACCCTGCATCATATACTCAACCCCATTCAATTTTCCACACCTCTTTACAGTATACATTCCATATAGGTGACTATTTGGTACACGTACAGGGACATGTGCATGCTCACACCTAATCGTTGCTGCCATGACCGTGCTTCCTGAAGGTGTCAGTTTAGAGTGACACACACCTATTTGTATCTGCTTGCAGGTGATGGAGGATATCTGTTGAGGCCCTGGCTACTTACCTCTGTGCGGAACCCGCAGACAGCCATGAAGAGGAGTACAATCGTGTGCACACTCGTACCCGTGTTGTGATTGAGCAGACCTTTGGCCTGTTGAAGGCTCGGTTCCGCTGCCTAAGCAGGTCTGGTGGGGCACTCCTATATAGGCCTGAGAAGGTGGCAAAGATCACCATGGCCTGTGTCATGCTGCACAACATGTGCGTCCGAAGGAATGTACCACTGCCACCTGACATTGACATGCATGGCCCGGGTGAGGATGAAGGGGATGGAGACAGAGGCGAAGGAGCCCCCCTGCCAGTACGTAATGCATGGGATGACCATTCTGTACGGCAAGCACTAATTGACAAATACTTTTAAGACACAGGGACCATGAATGACTTTTGTCAGTCAGACACTGGGCCAATGTGAACATGCACAAAGGGAATGTTGTAATTTGGACACTGAATACTGTAACACATTAAATAGATGCACACCAAAAATAACAATGTCCAGCCATGGATTGTTCTCCAGAAAACTTGTGTATTATATGAAAGTGCAAAACTGTGCCCACTCCCCCCTCCGACAATCCCCCAACAAACTCCCTCACCCACCCCACAGATCCCAAATGTCCACATGTGTGCAACAAACAGTGTTGCCTTCACCAATGTTACTCCTCACATTTTTTCAATTTTTCAGAAAGTCACTTTTTGGTGACTTTTGGGTCTGGGGGTGCCATGGCCATGTGCCGTGCACTCCTGCGCGTTAAGCGCACAGGGCCTGATTGAACAGAGGTGGAAGGTTTTGACGTGGTGGAGGTGTCAATTGTCAATCCCCTTGCAGACCCATGGTGTGGCTGCTGCACTTGCCTGATGTTGGCTAGTAGGGCCTCGGTCAGTGACCCCATGCACTGCCTGAATGCAGACGTGGACGCCTCCACGGCAGCTGTATTTCCAGCAATGGCCGTGGCTATGGCCTTCATGGCCTCATTACCGGCAACGACCTGTTGCCGCATAATCTCCAACATCTCGTCTTGGCGGGCCTCCACCCTTGACAGACGGACCTCAAAGGGGGTTTCTGTCGCAAGTGTACCGGTGGCTGGTGGGGTGGTGGAAGGCAGGGTGGTGGAAGGCAGGGTGGTGGATGGCAGGGTTGTGGAAGGCAGGGTGGTGGAAGGCAGGGTGTTGGAAGGCAGGGTGGTGGAAGGCAGGGTGGTGGAAGGCTGGGTGGTGGCAGGCACCTGCGTGGGGCCCTCGTCCTGGGCACTGTCGTCCACGAAAATGCTGATGTCCGAATCTCCTAGGTCGGAGTCATGGAGACATGGGTCATCCAGGCTCTTTGTCTCCGTAGGGGGGAGGGGGTGCCAATGGGTGTTGGGCTGAGCGATCCCAAAGATTCTTCGGCCTCTTCGACCACCTCTGTGGACACGACGTCCGTGGTGGCCAGCGGTACAGCTTGCACTATCGCAGCAGGTGCACCCTGCAGAGATGATGCCTTGCGTGGCACACTGGGAGTGGTCGCAGGCAATTTTTTGGAGGAGGGGGTTGTGGTGGCCCTGGTCCCCTTGCGTGCATTGGATGTGCTTTCCCCCCTGTCCTGGGTTCCACCTTCCTCATCGGTGCCTGGGGGATAGAAGAGATGCAGGTCATCAGTGAGATTGCCAAATGGCAGCTGTGATTTGTTGCAGTGTAATATCTTGATACATTCAGGCATGATTTCATTTCTGTTGTGTGGCATTTGGTGTACTGAGGGGACATGTCGGCAATGATTGCATGGCTGGTGGCAATGGATTGTCTAGGTGTGGGGGGGGCATGGGCATGGATGGGTCATGTTGCACCTCTGTTGGGTTTACATATTTCACGCAGCATGGGTGTGGTGCAGGGGGTGGCAATCAGTATTCTGTTGGTGAGTTGATGTTGCCTTGGGTAAAGGAATTACTTTGCCTAATCGGACTCCCACCTCACTTGTGTCACATCATGTTTTGTTATTGGTGGATGTGATGGTTCACTCACCTTCCTCTGTTGTAGTAGCTGCCCCGAACTCCTGCTCTCCGATCCCCTCTATGGATTCTGGGTCGATGAATCCACTTGCAATCTCCTCCCATGTGGTGAGCTTAACAGGGGTGTGTGTGCCACCGCCTGTCGCCATTGCGGCCCTCCGGTTCTCTGCAAGGATCTTGCGGACACAGAGGCGGAGGTCGTCCCAGCGCTTTCTGTAATCCCAGACACTCCTTGGGGTGCTCCCCACTGCTGTTACTCTCTGTGCAACCTCCTGCCACACCTGTTTTTTACGCGTTTGGGCCGCATGCTTCAGGTCCGTGCTTCGGATTATGTCAGCATGCTGTTGTAGGGCGTCCGCTAGCATTGTCAATTCAGCATCTGAAAAGCGCTGCTTCCTCTTCCTTTGTGTGCTTTTTCCGGTGGCCTTTGACATCCTGGTTGTGTTTTGGCACTCAACAACACGGGTGTAGTGGTAGTAATGGAGGATGGCAATGGATTGTGTTTTTAAAGATGGCCGCCGGCCCATTTCCCAATCCTGCGCGATGACGTAATTTCCGGGTCCGTTTTTTGCGAACATGGTAATAACATGCCGGTATTACTGTGCCGGTATTTATGGGTTAGTGTGAGGCGGTAGCGCAATGGGCGGGCCCCACGATGCCGGCATAGGGGACTTGGAGGCCCTTTACCGGCATGGCGGTATTGCCACTACCGGCATGGGGGAACGCGCGTGCTCGCGCACTCGTAATGACCCGCTATTAGCGGGTTCATACGTGCACGGACCCGCTCATTCCGGCATGCCGGTAATGAACCCGGTTTTACCGGGCAACTTGTAATGAGGCCCTATATGTTTATTGTATTTGTTTGATATTTACATGGGTATTTGCCCGGTTTTGGGCAAAGGAGCAAACATAACCAAGTCTATATGCTTCTGAAACACTCACTCTTAGCAAAAAGGAAATGAAGCTGTTCTGTGGGACATTGTAGAGTCAGCCTTTTTCAACCTACAAAAACTGCCCCATATCATCTCGTTTCCATTCCCCCACTCTTTCCAGACCTTTTTTCCACCACCAAATGACCAAAGATGTTTTTTCCAGACTTTTTCCCCACTAAGCTGTCCGAGGTCTGCTGCAACTGGCCGTGGATCCAACATGACAGGCGTGTCCCAAGAATCTGATGCACCTCACATTCTTCACCATCCAATCAGTGAGTGCCTCCCATGTCCAGCGACATCACATCAGCCTCCAGGCCAATCGGAGGCTCGTCCGCAGACTGAACAGGGAAGTGAGTCCACAGACTAAACCCAGATATCACTAATTGCTTTTTCAGTCATTTAAAAAAAACTACCAGATAGATTTACACCAAATTTACAAAAGCATGCTTTCGGGCCCAAGCCACTGCTCCTGCCGCAAATTTGGTGAAAATCCCTCCAGCGGTTTGAGCTGTAGACATGAGCTAACACTTCTTGCCATTGCGTCTATGGGAAAAACCACACATTTTGGGACCACCCCTATAACTTTGCCCACTCGCTTGACGAACCTTGCCAAACTTTGCAGGATCGATCTTTCGGGACAATATACTGTTTGTGGAATGTTGTGTGAGGATTCGTCCAGAGGGGATGAAATTATAAGCCCCCCAAAAAGTGTTCTTCCTTTGGTTTAAGCAACTTAACCATAACGACAAGGCTGTTACCACAGGCCCTGTATTATATATTCATATGTATATATGTATGCATTCTGTATTCCTTGTAAGTTGTATTTTGAGATATATGCAGTGTAATCTATGGTGAGAGTCGGAAGCATTAGCATGAATATATTCTGAATTGATAGGATGGGTGGGTAGAGGTCAAGAGGGTGGGGGTAGACTGACATGGGTAGGGCGGGTGTGGGTAGAGTGTATGGATGAGGGAAGAGATGATAAGGGTACGATGGTGGCAGAAAAGCTGTCAATAGGGTGATTGGGAGGAGGTAGTCATGGCTAGGTAAAGTGGGTGAGGATAAAGAGGGGGAGTAAGGTGAGTGGTTGAGGTAGAGGGTGGGGATAGGTTGGGTAGATGTAGACAAGGTGAGATACAGGAGGTAGAGACACTAGTCATAACCACAGAAATATGAACACAGTGATTATGTCATAATTTGTGCTTTTCTGTTTGTAAAAAAAAGGAAATATAATTTGTTAGAGAACATACATAGGTTGATTTGTTTTTACCCTTTTTTACCCTTATAAGTAGTATGTAATATTCATGCAAAATTTGTGCATAGTACATTGTTGTCTTCATATATAATAATCATTGGGTCGTTGGGAAAAAAATCCAAGGTTGATTGCGGAAAGCCATACAGTTTGCTAGACAACCTCCCTCAGAGCTGACCAAACCAAATATAAAGTAGTGCAGAGTTTTGTCTCAATTGGATCACGGTGGGAGATGTCATTTTCTTCCAGAGAACATGTAGGCTAGGTTCAAGCACATAAACCTTTAACCTCAGAGGAAGTTGTGAAATCATTATTTTAGTTCATTATTTTCTTTTAAAAAAATGTTTTATTTTCAGTGGCATAGTGCTATTTCTCATCTTTTTCAATTTTTATTAAGCTTTTCTCCCAGGACAGAACTGTAGACGGCTGTAGGTACTTCATGGTGGAGGTGCCAAGAAAGTTTAGTATAAATGCAAGCAAATAAACCTTTAACCTCAAATCAACCTTAATTCATCCACAAGGCAAACATTCTACAAGGATCAGTATACCAACGCAATATATTTGAAGTGGAGCTCAAGAAAAAAAAATTGGCCAAATCTCCTTGAACTATGCAGCATGAAAACATCTGACAGCTGGAGGTACTTCATGGTGAAGGCACACCTTTCCTGAAAAGAGATAGAAAATGTGCAGTGCAGTTCTCCAAAAAACAGCTATACTGTGAACCTTCAAACGTGCCATCACAGAGCTTGTAGACATCCATCCTCATACAACACTTACACCAACTCCAATGAGAGTGTAAACAGTTTTTTTGTAAATGCTCTAATTTTTTTATTGAAAAGTAATCTGTGTAGAAAACAGGGAAATAGTTGAATATGAATGCTGTTCTCTTAAAAAATATTTTTTTCGCAGCCTTTTCTTGGAAGTTAAGAAAATGTATACATGAATTAGAAGCCCCTGTATTTGTACGTTATTTACAAGTAAGGACACATCAATTGCAAAACATTTGTACAATACTGGTAAGTGGAAGTTGGTGAGAGCAGGTGTTCTACGATGGCACTACATGTGATATGATAGTGATTATACAATAGTGTATCATTACATAGAGAGAAATGTGCTACATTTTAGGGATAGCTCCTTTTACTATCACCAGAATAAACACTGCTAATGCATAGGTGTATGAACAGGGATGGTTATATTTGATAGCATCTCAGTGAAACACTGACAATGGATTAGTGTAAGATCATCACTAAAATAAATTAAATTATGTAATGTTAAGAAGAATGCACTTTCTAAACACGTTTATGGTACAATTAACTGTCACTTGATGTGAGCAGATTGAAAATAGTGGCACTATATGCCATCTAATAGCAGTGGGTAATATAGCTGACACAACTGCAAAGAAAGCTTTAAATATGTAAATATTTACTGACACTTACTTTCACATCAGCCACATGCTCATCATGTGCACATTGGGAGTTCTGCAATCAGAATGAGAAAAGTGCATACAATGGTGGCCTTTATACTTTCCAAAATCAATAGCACAAAAAGAGCACCAAAGTAAGCAAAGTACTAAAATGACAGACACATTTTCACTGCGACCTATCATAGGCAATTACACAATCACGACAGTAACACCAACCAATTGCAAACAGTGAAACACATATCAACCTTTATTTTTCCAACTATCTTTTTATAACGGCAGCTATTCCACCCAGGGCTACAAACACCCTCTTGTAGCTGCGGATACACGTACATTTTTTACCAACTCAAAAACAGGCATTGCCACCCTTTAACAGTTCAAATGAGACAAGGGTAGAGGTGAGGACCTGGAATCAAAAATGCATTTAAAATTGTATGCTCTAACATCCACAGAATAATGTGATTATTGTACAGAAATGTATAACTTAATATCCACAATAACCTGATATGTTAAGGCACCTGCATACGACTAGCTCCATGCTGTATACCCACAGTTATACCAACACCTAATGGAATTGTTTGTTTTATAGCAGCGGCAATCTGGGAACACAGTGAAATTTATATGCTTTACTGCACGTCCAAGCTCTCACTAAGTGCCTCTGACAACTATGCCAGCTCCCCCCCACTCCACTGATGGCCTCCTCATCTTCCCTTTGCTCCCCCATATCCCCTATAACACTTGTCATTTGTGTGATGCAGTTACGATAAAAATGTCGGCTAGCAGCAGGTGTACCTGGTGCTATAGCTGGCACGTTGCTCTATACCCATGCATATGAGACCACCCAACAAATGTATGTGTTTCTATTTGTTGTAGCTGCAGATATCAGGAAAAATTACAAAAAACGCTTTCCTGCTCTCCCAGGCACTCACAAAGTACCCCCACATCTACAAGCTCCCACCCACTCCCCTGATGATCTCCACACCTCCCCTGCCCTCGGATATTCCCCCTATAAAGCTTGTTGTTTCTGTGACGCAGTTTTGGCTGAGATGTTGTGTAGCTATGGCTATGCAATCTGACAAAATACATTGGCCCTCATTACGACCCTGGCGGAAAGTGACTGACCTGACCGCCATACCGTAAATAGCGTTTCTGCCATTGCACGACGGAGCAAAGTGCGGCTCATTCCGACCCATCGGGCACGAGCACCACGCCATGGCGGAAGTGCAAAGTCCGCGATGGCGGAAATGACCCCAAAACGGCCCACACCGCCGCCGTACGGCGCCCTAGGTGCAATTCCGCCACCCATCTTAGCGGTCACCGCAATGAGCGGCAATCGGAAAGTACGGTGACCGTAAATATACGGAAACGGAAGTAAAAACATGGTCCCGGAACGGGAAACAGCACGCCGTACACCTATAAAAACACAATTTCCACACAACCATTAAAAACACTACCCTGAGACTCATCCCAACCCGTCATCCACCCTAGTGAAACCAAGAAAAATGGGAAAAGTAGCGAAGAAAGCGTGCGACCGCAAGCGGCAGGTCCACTTCTCCCGTGAGGAACTCACCGTGCTCACAGAGACCCTCCAGGAGAATGCTGGCGTCGTCTTCTCCACGCAAATGACCAGGACGGCACTTGCGAACAAGAAGGCCATATGGGCACTGGTGGCACAGCGGGTAAGTGCGGTGGGGACCGCACCACGCAACCCACAGCAATGCAGAAAGCGATGGGACGACTTGCGGATACGCGTCCGGAGCATACTTTCTGCCAACCGAAACATTGCCACAGCTACCGGGGGAGGATCGGAATCACCCATCAAGTTGACCCCCTGGGAAGAAATCTGTGCCTCCACCATTGGAATGGAGAGTATAGAGGGAGTCGGAGGGATGGAGAAAGGAGTGCAGACATCCGAAGAATCAGGTAGGTGGGCCAAATAAAACAATGCCAAATCCACAATGTCCAATCATGTGAAGTACCATGTGTCCACATAGTGCAACAGTAACACATGTCCAGGAGAACGTCCACATACATAGGCCTGATAGCACACTTTAAAAGTCACATTAAATACATAAATAATTAAAAATCCTAAAAACACCCTCTACACGTGCAGCAGGCACTCCCTAACTGCAGGCTGCAAAACAACTGCATCCTCAATGCACACAAAAATGAAACCACCTCCAAGGCCCCAACCCAAATCACCCTCAGGTACCACCCCAATGCATGTGATACATTGCCATTCCAATTTCCACAGACCCATTTATAACGCTCGCCCTCCTTTACTCCACCACAGGGTCCGATTCAAACGACGAGCTCCAGGACACCCCTACCAGCACACCTGCAAAGAGGGCCAAGACCAACGGCCAAAGACCCTCCAAATCAGCTGCACGGATCAAGACACGGCAGCAGCACAAATCAAGTGGCAGCACACAGGAGGGAACTTCAACAGGCACCCCAGCAGCCAGCATGCCCACAACAGCACCACCACAGGTCCCCCCAATGGATGCCACAGAAGGCACTGCTTCTGGTGGCAGCAGCACCATAGGTGACACTGCATTAATGGCAGCATGCTCCGACACAGAAAACGGGGATGTCGAAGTAAGATCCATCCATGACCTGTCTCAATCCCCCTGTCTGTTCCATCCCGTACACCATGAGGATACCACGCAGGGGCACCCACAAGACGACGACTGGCCATCCCCCACAAGCCCTGTGGCAAGGCAACATGAGGTGACCAGCCCCTCTGTGACACCACCGCAAATGGCCATGGCACAGCAGAGGCAACAGTCCCTCGACCAGGTGATCGTGCAACAGCAGCAACTGGCCACGCTCCTCAAGGACCATGCTGATGAATGTGGGGGCACTAAGGCAGCCATAGAAACATCAACTGAGACACTTAGGGCAGAAATGGAGAGAAGTACATAGACACTAAGGGCACAAATGGAGAGAAGCACCGAGAGCCTGAGAGTAGAAATGGAGAGAAGCACCGAGAGCCTGAGAGTACAAATGGAGAGAAGCACCGAGAGCCTGAGGGGGGAACTGCATGCGACGTCCAAAGACGTATGTGCTGAACTTGCCGCTGTGCGCCGTGTGCTCACTGAGCTCTCACAAACCCTTAGGGACATGCATGGACGTGAGCAGGCAGAGACATCATCCGTTGCAAGTTCCGTCCAGGGCAGCCCCCAACATAGATCTGGGAGGAACCTGCGCTCCACAGGCAGGGGTGCCCCTGATACCCGGAGAGGGGGCTTGCAATAGCGACTGCCCACTGACAATGAGCATCTTTGGACACTGGTGTTCGGGGGGGAGGTAGGAGGGTGGAGGGGGTGTGTGGGGCTCACTTGGGTGGCGGGTCGATGGGGTGTGTAACATGATTTCACATATGCCATAAACAATGCACGATCATCCAATGAGATGTGTGGACATTGATCTTTGTGTACGAGGCCATTATAGGCGTACAGTCCATATTGTGCATGTTCCAGACACACACAGTGCCACAAGTCCCATGTCCATGTATCAGCCACCAGGCGTGAGTGCTAGAAGCATGCATCTATGATATGCTGACGAATGTCACGGCCCTCCTGTGCCTCGCAGACTCCTTGAGGTGCTGCCACATCCCCACCCTCATCATGACCATCTTCAGGTGCTTGCAGTTCTGCGTCAGGGGGCATGGGCACATTTCTACGTACGCACATGTTGTGTAGCATGACACATGCCATGACCATCTTTGCAACCTTCTCATGGCGGTACAGGAGTGCCCCGCCAGACCTGCTGAGGCAGCGGAAACGAGTCTTCAGTAGGCCGAATGCCTGTTCTATGACTACACGGGTACGTGAGTGGGCATGGTTGTAGTCCTCCTCATGCTGGTCCTGTGGGTTCCGGAGTGGTGTAAGGAGCCATCTCTTCAGTGGATACCCGGCATCACCTGTATGTTGACAATAAAGGATGTTTGTGGAATGACATTGCTACGTACGCACCCCCCCCCCCTTCCTGCCAGGTCATTGCCGCATCACATACCCCACATTATCATGCTTGCAATGAGACTCACCGAGTAGCCAGGATCTGTTCCCTGCGTGTCGCTCCATGTAGCGTGGTATTGTAGAGTTCCTCAAGACCATAGAATCATGGGTTGATCCAGGAAATCGGGCACAACAATGTGTAATGATCCTGTTGGAGTCACACACCATTTGTACATTCAGAGAATGAAATTGTTTTCGGTTGCGGTACTGGGCCTCCATGGCATGCGGGACGACCAATTCCACATGGGTGTAGTCGATGGCACCAATGCAACCCGGTATGCCGCCAAGTGCATGGAATCCCACTTTTGCGTTCGTTATTTCCTGCTCCGAGCGTGGTAGAGAGATGTAGTCGTCTGCGTGCCTCAGGAGGGCATCGAGCACTTGCAATAGTGTCCGTGAGAACAGTGGCTGTGAAATGCCATGCAACTGTCCGACTGTGTGCTGGTAGGTGCCTGTGGCCAGGAAGTGGAGTACAGACACCACCTTCAGTAGGGGTGGGATGGCGGTTGGGCTATCTATCATGCTGACAAGGTCAGCGTGTGTCATGTCCACAATGGCGGTTATGGTGTCCCGGTCCAAACGGTAGAGGGTGTGGATCTGCTCATCAGTGAGGTTGAACGGATGTGCTTGGAGGCGTGGGATTGCGGGCTGCCTGCGTGGTGGTAGTGGCTGTGCTGGCGGCCCTTGCTGGCCCTGCCTTGCCCTCCTCCTCCTCCTGCGTCTCCTCCGTGCGGCCGGTTGTTGTAGTAGTTGGGGTTCGTCTTCTTCTTGAAGTTGGAGTACTTGCAGTGCTATCAGGTCCCCCAGGGCCAACATCGCTAGTCCTGCCGGTAGCATTTCTGAGTGGGTGTGGTTGTGGGAGGGGGTTGGGTGTGCAATTTATGTGTTTTCAGGCTGTATAGCCTCCAACTGTGGTGATTCATTCCACCTGTGCAAGCTGCAATCCCCTTTGGGCGAGCACGTCCCGCACACAACGCTGCAATTCGACGAATGGCATCTTGCTATTACAATCATGTATTTGTTCCCGATGGCAGTGTAATATTGGTTGATATGTTCATTCTGCTATGGTCCCATTGTTTCACATACTATCTTTGCAGTCGCGAACAGACTTGTGAAGGGTCAGTGGAACGTAGTACTCGAGTAACGGTGGACCCTCATGCAACACTGTACCGAGGTTCACCGACGGGCGGGGCGTCCCATTTGTGAGTGAAGCCAGTTGCCATTTTCACACACAGCCGCACTAGATGGATTCATTTGTGATTTCAAGCGGTCACAGTTGCCTTTTCGACGTGATGTTGCAAATGAGGAATTCGAAGGACGGCGCTTTCGGTTTTCAGCTAGCGGCGAGGAGATGCCCACAGGTCTGACTGCAAATATAACGTTATATTGTTCAATGTCCTTGGGACAGGGGCCATGGCGAGAATGCAATGATTGATATGAATAGTATGGGATGCGCAATAGCGTAGTGGACGATGAGGCCGGACGTTCCCAAATACATGTTCCTTCACAACACTGGAATTCCGGGCTGGAGCACAGTGGATTTTGCAGACTGCATAACGCACAGACTCAATGGAAATTTCACATGTTATGTGAGTATGAAATCAGGCGTTTTCATTACGGGATGAGGGAATGATGTATGGATGCATGGACAGATGTTTTAATACAGAGTTTGCCATGTACAGGGCTTCTTGGAATCTATCCACCTCCCCTGCGCTATGTGATGCAGTGCTGCCATAGTGGGACCATCGTCTATCTGCCCTTGTTGAACCCTCCCTGTCTCGACGCGCCTTCAAACACTTGTGTCTATGCACGTTAATAATCCCATCTGATGGATTCTGTTTTAACAGACGCATGCACAAAAACACTTGTTTGTAATAGTGTTTTCACCTCGATATATATAGTTATGATTCGCAAGTGGTTTTTGGGTGGAAATAATCCTTTGGAGTGGGCTAGCATGCATATGGCTGTGGATTTAGTGTGATCATTGAAGTGAGTAATTCAAATGAAGTTCGGATGCCCATACTATTCTTTTTCATTTCATTTGGGTGACAGGTATCTCCTCCCCTTTTGCCACTGCCATCTGTATGCCACTCCTGCAGATGGATTTTACTCCCGACACCTGCTGCTTCGTGTTAATCAGTGGAGCACCATTTCGATCTTATGGGACGATCGCCAATGGGCTACATGCCCTTACGCAGTACTAGTGGCTAGGAGCAACATTTCGGCCTTTCAGCTGGACTAGTGCCTACCTAATGGGACGGCCCTGCGGTTCTAGGCGCTTCCATGTTGCCTTTTTGAACGTGAATGTAGCCCCTGTGTACCATGAAGGAACAGGGCGTCACACAAGAAGAAGCTGGTCATTTATTGCGGATGCAGCCCACAATGATGAAATCTATTTTGGAGTTCATGACCTAATCGCTGTATGGGCTTGGTGATTTTGTTGTGCATTAAATTTCTATTCTGATATGAACCGTGTAGCGTTCTTCTTTGCAAGTGATGTAGCATATTCCTATTTGTGGAGCGATGTATTGTGAGGAGATCTGCATTGGGTTCCAGCTTCTGAGTATAGTTGCGTGGTACTGTACTGGGCGCGTTTGCCTACGAAGCCCAGTGAGGTCAGGGATAGGGGCTGCCGATATGACTGTTTTAATGATGTCATGCTCAGGGGCGGGGGATTAGCATTTGTGTAACAGATGCCGGTCAGCCAGGTGGATTGGTGGAATGATGTGATTATCAGAATATGGCTGGTCACAGGTGCCTGTGTTTGCGTGCGTTTCTTGGAGGGAGACTGTGGTCATGTCCATTTGAATGGCTTCTGTATTCGTGCAATCTGTGCCCTGCAGCTCCCATTGGCCCCTCTTGAGATGAGCCTGGCTGCTCAGTCACTCTGCCCACTTGTGTGGTACATGCTTATGCTGATGGTTGGTTTGTTTACTGGCAGGAGTACAGGGTGGGTGCAGTCTCACTCAGGATACTGCTTTGAATGTTGCCTTACACTGGTGTCAGTCGATGGGGGGGCCTGTTTTTGTTTGTGTCATTTTTCTGTTCATGTTGCTGGACTTGACCCTTCACATGCCTGTGCTGCATCAGTGCGGCAATGGTGCCATGGCAATTATGGATGGCCACTCACAAGGCACTTGGAGCCCCTAGATTCATTTGTTCGTTGGCAGGCATGGGTGACTTGTACATTTCACTGGTTGCATTGTGTGACTTCATTGCACCTACGAGGAGTTGTACAATGTGGCCAGGGAGTGGTGTACAGGCACTCAGTAGGGCCGTTTACGGTTGGTTCGCGATGCCGTACTTCTCACCATGGCGGAATGGTACTTTCCGCCGTGCTTGATGGCGTTAGGTACATGTCCGCTAGGGTCAGAATTTGCGTACCGTTGCGCCATGGTGGTAATTACGGTTTGGCATGGCGCGCGTGCGCGTACTTGGTGCAGTTAGCGTTGGCGTTCACTACGGTGTCGCTAATGGCATCGTACTTTACGGTGACGGGTCATGATCGCACCGAGCGCTATTCGATGGCGGTATTGCATTTCCGCCATCGTTTTTCGATTTCCGCCAGGGTCGTAATGAGGGCCATTGTGTACCATTGGCCTGTATATAGCCATGATTACACATGCCCCTGTGGATAGCCACGACTTCATATGCCATTAAATGCGGTTCACACATCGCATCGCTTGCAATGTAGCCTCTGCTATTCATTTAAAACATATATATTAATTACATATGTATATATGTGTGTATTCAGTAGTGCTTATAAGTTGTATTTTGAGAAATATACAGTATAAGAGATAATGGGAGAATGGTGCAGAAGCATGAATAGATTCTGTAGCGGTAGAATGGGTCAGTAGGGGTCAAAAGGATGGGATTAGGCTGGGTAAGGGTAGAGAGGGTGTGGGTAGAGTATGTATGGGGAATGACATGGTGAAGGATACTCTGGTGGTACAAAAGATGCAACTAGGGTGATGTAAGGGAGACATGGTATCACAAGTACGACACTGACATAAGAGGTACACGTTTCAAAACCTTTATTCAATTTTCAGGGTTTGGAAAAACTCCTGCTTTGCCCTATAGCTATGATGGGAGTAGTCTCTACCATCAACTAATAAAGAAAACACAGTCCTAGTCAGTCTCTGGCAAATCCAAGCGCCCTATATTAATAAAACCTAATGCCTGCCCAATCTCTTATACAAAACGTGTGTAAAGGGGAATATGTATGCAAAGGAAAATCAGTGTTATTACATAAAGAATCAAAGTGACTGAGTCAGTTCTGCTCCCCATTTTGGACAGCATGGAGTAAAACTGCCCCTGTAGACAGGATAACACACTCTGGCTCAGTATCTCAAATCAAAAGGCAGTTCAAAATGTGGATCTTGGCCCATCTGGCCTTCCACGTTGACGTCACTTGTTCCAGCGTTCCAAAAGTTCTTCCACAGTTCAACGAAAAGTTCATGTAGGTCTCCTTCCGTTGGTCTCAGACCTCTCAAAGCTTTTACAGTTCACATAGGTCTCCCTCAGCCGAGCTCATACCTCTCAATCAAAGCACTTGCAGGGGTTCCCTTTCCCAAGCTAAATTCACATTCGGTAGGGGTTCCCTTCCCCTAATTTATCACACTTACGGTCTCCCTCAATTGGGCTCAGACATTTCACGGATGTTGAAGACTTTCAAAGTGCAAGGCTTTTACTGTAGACCTGGGCAGGACCACTTTGACTTTCTCTCCAGCGCACACTCATATGCTAATATCACCAGTGTCTCTGTGTCTTGGTAGTTCAGTACCATAAGCACAAAAGTTCAAAGATATGTTTCTCTTCAAGCATTCACCTTTACACTTCCCCTTTTGGGTTAATCTTGACCATTACGCATTTCAGAGTTCATTCTCTTTGCTGCTTTATAACAAAACACTTCTTATTTCGCCGAGGCATTTGAGTGGTCTACTTCCTTTCACCGGACCACTCCACTACTCTGTATCATTAGCTCCACAGTTATCCGACACTTAAAAGTTCATCACTGGTTAGCTTTCTTTCATGTCTCATCAACATGTGTGCAACCATCACTTGTGAGATACACTGTTGCAGCTACAATCTTTCCTTGACATAAACTGACATTTCATGTATTTCACTAACTCACTGGTTGTGCACATCCCTTTCTTGTCTCTGTAGCTTTGATTCATTTTCGTTTTCCACATTGCTCAGAGCGTGTCTCTATGTTCTACCTTTTATCTGAGTAGGGAGAGCTAATGGGTATCAGATGTATGTGATTAAAGTCAAGTGCCTGACTTGGCCTGACCCGATTAGCGGGACATGTCCATCGAGATGTGTAAGGCATGGCTTCTTTACTCGCAGTCACCCTCTTCCTTGGCCTATTGTTAGTGCTGAAAGAGGGGGAGTTGGGACATTGGAGAATCCTATAAAAGAGGATCGGGCATGGATACGGGAAAGGGGGAATACTGTGTCTCACCACCGGTTGCCTCAGCCCTACTCCCCAAAGACACTTCACCCAGGTTATCCACCTGCACTGGTCCACCCTCGCGGTCTCCAAAGGTGATGGCTGTACCCTGACCACCAGAGAGAGAGATTCCCAGAGACTAGTAGGTGAGACACCATTTGGTTTCTCACAGTGAGAAGGTGGAGGTAGGTAAGATGGGAAACAAGAAAGAGGGAGGGGGTATGTTGGTTGTTGGGGTAGAGAGGGTGGGAGGATGTTGGGTGGATGCAGAGAAGGTGGGCTACAGAAGGTTCACAAAGGAAGAGACACTAGCCATGGCCACCGTAATATGTACAGTGGTTATATCATAATTTGCACTTTTCAGTATGTACAAAAAAAGAATATGGCCCTCATTACGACCCTGGCGGATTTTTTCCGCCATCGGCGGACTTTTCCGCCATGGCGTAAAGTCCGTTTACGCCATGGCGGATGGCGGACTTACCGCCCCATTCCGAGGTCGGCGGGGCGGTAAGTCCCCATTGACTCATTTACCCTTCCCCATTCCCATTTCGGCCCCATAGGGCTCAATGGGAGTGGGGAAGGCGTTAATTACGCCACCGTACATTACGTTGGCGTAATTAACACCAAGGTCCCATAGCGCCATGGATTTTTACGCCCGCAAAAAGCGGGCGGAAAAGTGACCATGGCGCTATGGGAACTCGTAGTTGGCGGTAAGGGGTCGGCGCAGCTAACGCTGGCGCAAACCCCTTACCGCCAGGGTCGTAATGAGGGCCTATATAATTAGTTAGAGACCAAAATCCCAATACAAGACATGTGCCTGTGTTCTTTTGGTCTTGTGGGTAAGAATCTGCACTGGAAATATGACAACCTGAATAAAATCCTGCTATCCAAATACTCGAGCAAGCTTTCAAACCTAAAAAAAAAACAAAGTGTTGCGCCCACCCTCTGAACAAAAAGTTACACTGTACACCCACATGTGTCCTCGTACTTGTGCCTTGAAAAGCAGCCACATTCAAGGGAAATTAACAGCACCAGTGTTCAGGATTGCAAACTCTCTTGACACATCATGGGCAAATACTCATGACTTAATTGCCCTCTCATAATTCCCCTACCTGACTTCCATGTCTGGCTTTCAAAAATACTCAGTTTTATAAAGATAACTTGAAAGGTACACATACCATAGTGTCACTCAAATATATAAATCCTTACAGAACTATTTTAGGCAAAAAAAAATGTGTAATTGTGGCTTTATTCGCCCCATCTTCACTAGGAAACTAGTGAGTGTCTGTTGCTGGCATATACTCTGCTACTCTGTTCTACCATTTTCTTTATTTAGCGGATTTACATTCCACAGACAACTGTCACGCCTTCCAGACTTGCTGAGTCTGTTTTCCAAAGACATCTGCTGCTGACCTTAGTCCGCTATTATCAGACTCGCTGAGTCTGTTTTTGCTGCTTCTCTCACCAGACTCTGCCTCCGCTCACGCTCGCTACCTCAAAACATTCAGCTATAGCGAAGCGTGGTGGAGTGTTGCAGAGTGTCTGGTGTCTGGTGTCTGGTGTCCGGTGGCCAGTGGACATGGCCATGCATCTTTGCAGCTCGACCCATCGGCTTGCAAGCATTCAAAATTCCAGCACTTCAATGCAATCCTCTTCGACCAGACCTTTCTTCGCCCATGCGGGTGGGGTATTTGACACACGGCTGGTAAGTAAAAACTCTGAACTTATACAACCTGGTACTAACTCCTCTGTTCTGAACTGTTCTGCGCCGGCTGTTGTATTTTGTGAAAGTTTCCCTACCACAAACTCTTTGCACCCTTTTAGAACATCCAAGTCCTGCAATTTGTTGTGGGATACTGGGTCTCCTGTTCGCCTGATCCACTCCACTCCTGCTGCAAGTCACTCTTCTAATCAGCAAGAGCTCATGACAGAACAGGTAATGGGCTTAAACCCTTTCGACATCTTAACGGTGCACGTGTCATCTGTTACTGTGCTCCCTTGTACAACAAGGGTTAGCCTGGGAGGGCTGGTTCCCCTGGACAATCAAACATCAGCAGACGTATTTGGTATGCAAGAAACAAAAGTCCCTCCCCCCATCGATGGAGTGAATCCAGCCGTGCTGCATGCTTCAGACAAAGCCTTCATGATAAAGGCTCAGATCCATATGCCCCTTGTTGCTGACAGCAGATGTTCTTCAACCTCACAGTTTTTTATGTTAAATCTTGACAATATCAGGGGTCTGCTCCAGCAGTGCTGTCTCCGGTGGAGGTAGATCACAACCTATCTATTCATGTTCCCCTGAGGGAGGGTTTGCCAGACGAAGATTTAGCAGCGTCCGAGGCAAACCAAACTGCATCGGACAGTGTTGCTGTGAATGATTCCCTCTTCGGGAAACCAGATGCTCCATGCCACAACAACAAGACTTCACACCCAAAGCCCCAAAAAGGATCAAGAGGTTTAGGGGTGTCAGGTGTGATTCCTCCTTTTAAAGCTGTCAATTTACCTCACAAGCCTCGTGTATACCACAAACTTCATAGGTGGGGTTATGAGGTGATCCCGACAGTTCTTTCTATTTTGCGACTTTGCCCGGGGATATCTCGGATGCCGACTTGTTAGATGGCACTGAAACTTGGTGTTGGTCCCCGAAACACCTGAAGTCTGAAGAGGGGGGTATTACAGACCCCCCTACTTTGATTTTTCCCTTCAACTTCAAGGCAGTTCCTCGGGCCTGAAGTCTTTACTTACACCTCCTTTTGCCCCCTTGTTGGTTAACTCCCGGTGGCACGGCTTGGAGAAGTCTTCCATGTTGGGAAACGACCATCGGCTCCTCTTTAGCCCTCATCAGGGAAATCAACTTGAGGTGGACCTATCATCGGACACGGCCCCTTCATCACCCGACGCCATGTCTACTGAGCAGAACGTTCTAGCCTTGGCACATGCTGACATGGCGTCTCTACTGGAGGGCGCAGATGCTCCTGAAACACACACATTGGGGCCTGTAGTGGATAGTTCCCGAGCTCATTTGGCCCAGTTTGGGTCGCGGGAAGGGGAGGCCCCATTGATGCTGACAATGGATGCTGGTCCTGATCTGTCTTCACCCTTACCAGGCCAACTCAACCTTGGCATTCTGCCTGTTACTCGGCCCTTGGAGACGGCCTCTTAGCCCAAACCACTGATCTGGAAGAAAAAACCTGACCTTCTTTCAATTATGTCAACACTCACCATCGCCCTTGCCACTTTCACTAAACTATACGAACAATTGAACGATACCCTCAAGGACCACACCACCCTTTTAGTCATGACCCATTCTAAGATAATATTCCTGGAGGGCTTTATAACAGGCAAGGAGACACTTAACCACACATAACGCCCCCGTAGGTGCCATGACCTCTAAAAAGTCAGTGAACGGTCCATGTACGGTCCATGTATTGCTTGCAATATGGGCCTACAAATTACCTCAACAAAGGAGGGAGGGGAGGGTGACAATCAGCCTTTTCCCATCTTTTCCAACCAAAAACAGGGACAACAGAAGAAGTCTGCAAACTCCACTGACTGTGAAGCTGCACCAGTGCAAAATAAGGTCATACCACAACCGTCAGTGGAAGGGAAGAGAGCCCTGAAACCGACGACCCCAAGAAAGGTGGTTTCGATTCTGCGAGGACCTTAGTCGGGTGGGGATTCGGACAAGAGTGGTGTCGCTCATCGGCCAACACCTAGCACCCTCCGCGGCTGGTCCCACCTGAATCCTATATCTCAGGCCTTGCTGAATTTCTCCAATTACTCAATTTAGAATGCCTAGGTTGATGCCCAGAATGAAGAGCCTCTCAAATCCTCTCAAAACCTTGCAAATACGGAGTGAGTGTGGCACCTGCAACGGATAACAGAGTTGCCAGATTCTCCCTGGTTTGCGTCTATGGATGATAAATGGAAACGATTAAGATCACAAGCCACAGTGGCTGTAAGAACCCAGGCTGCTACCAACTTTCCAGCCCCTCTGCCCAAAAGCTCAAACCATTTATGAGAATTTCAAAACAGGATGGGAGATGATAAATGTAACAAACTTAGGGACATCCGGGCAGCCCATACCAGAGCAAGCACGAAACAGGTCAACCCCCAAAATCGTTCATTGAAATTGCAGAGGGTTTTAGACCATAAAAACAGTCTTGTCTTAAAACGTCGAGTGGCTTTGGAACCATTTCCTTCAATACCAAATTTACGTTTGCTATGCTTCTCCGATTTTGAACTCATTGAATTTTATGCCTGGATTCAGTGTTCCTCCACCTCTCATCTCCAGTGGTAAAAAACATGTTGCTGGATTCAACAGAGAGCTGCTGCTACTGGGATTCGACCTGTCATATTGTACTAAAATTGATCAAACTCTGAACCCACGACAACAAAGTGCCATCGCCGCAAGGGGCAATTCTTGGAAGGGTAATGGAACATCTGACCCTAAACCTTTGCCGTTGTTTCTGGATCACTAAAAGATCGGTAGGGTCCCGTTAGGTCCTGAATTAAAGTTGAATGTGACATTTAAGTGAGACTCTTCGTTTTGACAAGTGAGAAGGGTGCACTCTGAAGATCCTATTAAAAGACCTAATCTGGCCACTTCTGATTGGTCTTGGTTGGCCAACACCTTGGCATCTCAAACTTCTTCTTAGCAACCCAGCTCTACAATTAAACATCAAAGAAAATACTTCTTGGTGGTTTCCTCCTCTGCCAATACAGCTAGGTTGAAACTTATATCCTGGAACACTAGGGGTATGTTCCAACTGTCCCGTCCTAGCAATTTAAAGTTGGCTCAGTTTCACTTAACAAACCTCCAGGAAACGTGGTTGAGGAAGTCGCCAATGTTGGATGGCTTTTATTTGTCTATTGTTACGGCTATGAAGGGTGACCTTAGGCGACCATCGGCGGGTTTGCTTACAGCAGTGAAACTGGGCAGTGCTTTGAAACTCTTGAAATCAGTATCATCAAACTTCCTTATACAAGAAAATGTGATTGCATGGGAACCTGACCCACCATCGTCAGGAAGTGGCATTTGTTCTAAGATCTCGATCATCGATGTATATTGGAATCGTGTGCTGATCTCGGATGATTCATTCATTGCCTTAATTTATTCCAGATTGGATGACTTTTATATAAACCAGGAGTCTACATACCTCATCATTTGTTCAAATTAAGCAAGTCCATCGTTTGGAATCACGATGACCCAAAATATGCCAGATGTGACAAATGAAACATACTTATGAACTGAAGAGCTATGCACCTCCTTAATGGCAACACCAAGGGTGATTTCCCCACTCAGCCGACATGGCAAGGCAGGGGTTCTACTTCTACCCTAGATTACATATGTGTCTGGTGCACAGTTTTCAGGTAATTAAAACCCCTCCGAGCAATCACAACCTTCTTCTTCTTGAATGGTGATTTCCTGGCCATTCAATTCGAGACTACACACAAATTGTGGTCGACTCTTGCAACAAGAGACTTCGCTTAAGGATGTCATGTGCAAAAATTAGAGAATTTTCTTCCACGTTTGCCAGAACTACATCCACGGTAGAATATAACACGCTGTTGGAAGAATTCAGCTTTAACCCTACATCTAGAGGGTTTGCGACAAAGTATGGTCCCCATGCGTTTGAGTGTCGAAAAGAAGATTGGTTCGAAAAAACGGTTTCGCATCTCAAAGAAAACTAAATCAACCAGGGCCCTTAGCAATGCAAGGTTGGCACAGCTCAATTAGAAAAACTGGCTCTGCTTGTCTAAACATTTAAGGTTCCAGAACGACACTGAGGTAATGCTGAGAACTTTGGCGTGAAAAGATCCCCAAGCTTTCTGGTTGCTTATTAAACTGGACCAAACCTTCTCAAAGGAAGATTAATCTAATCCGATAGATGAGGAATCATGTATTAACCATTATGCCAGGTTCTACACTCTAATGGCCAGAGGTGCTGTGGAGCCGCTCCCTGAGAATTTGGGTCCATGTGTGACAAAACTTAACATCAACGATATTATAGATCATATTAAGAAATTAAAGACCTCTCGTGCCCCGGGCACTGACGGCCTAACAAATGACATGCTTCAGGAGCACCCGGAAGACCGGGCCGCCTTCATAGTGTCCTTATTTGATCAGATCGCCACAAGTCATCAAGTTCCCAGTTCATGGAGGAGGGCGATAATGGTCCCGATCCACAAAAAAAGGGGATCGGAAGGATCCAAAGGACTACCGCCCTATCGCTCTCCTCGATTTTATTGGCAAACTGTTTGGCATGATTCTCCTGGTCCATTTTTACAACTGCTGCAGGTCCACTGATAGCTACGATCGCTTTCGATGTGATTTTGTGAAAGGGCTGGGCACATCTGTTAACATCTTTCTGCTGCAGCTATTGAAAGGAACTGCCTAGCAACGAAAAACTAAAATCTACATGGTAATTGTGGACCTAGTTCCGGCATCCGACCATGTAGATAGAGGTCTGCTCTGGTCCAAAATGGAGAAGAAGAACTGGCTGTTAAACATCTTTGAACCCATTGAGGCCTTGCACTCTGACACCAACCTAAGAGTCAGATTAAATCAAGCAGGGCTCCTGTCTAAAGAAATCAAGATGTTGAGAGGGGTGAAACAGTGGTGTCCAATGGCGCTGGCTCTCTTCAACTTTTATCTGGAGGATATGCCTTACGCCTTCCACACCATAAAATCATTTCCCCAAAAAGTGGTGGCTGTCTACCTTTCACGATTGCTATACGCCAATGACATAGTGCTCATCGATCAGACCCCAGTGGGCCTAACTCGATGCCATCTATAACTACATCACTCGGAAAAGGCTCGAGATTAATAAAGGCAAGACCAAAACCATGTGCTTTGGCATATTCATCAAAACCAAAAACCGTTCTTCTTAGCAAATTGATGGTGAGAAGATTGAGCATGTGGACTCCTTTAAATATCTGGTGGTCTGGCTAAGCAGAAGCGCTGATACTATCCTATCTTGTTGGGAATATGAAAACACTAACTTGCCAGGCGTGTGCAATAAACAGCACATTTGGGCGCTTTTCTCTTCTTCCTGTTATCTGATTTTGTAAAGCCAATGTTATTCCGACGGTACCCTATGGTGCTGAAGCCATGCTGTCTATCTCTGACCCTTTCTGGACTCGCCTTGAGGGGTTTTTTTGGAAGCAAGTTCTCGGGGTTCCAAAATGTACCCTGATTGCCATCCTCTGTCAAGAATTGGGCTTTTTTTCTTTGAGAGGTTCAGTTACCTGGAACAGACTGGCTTTGTTTGGCACATTTTTTGCCACCTCAAAATCTCCAATCTTGGACATGATCTACAATGAAAAAAAGCAACATAACAATCTATCTCTGCAGGACTGGTCTCAAGATATGACTAACTGTTTGAACGTAACAGGCAGTCGTTTTGAACAACTTGTGACAAACCCTGAGTGGGTGAAAATGAAATTGAACATTTTCGACTGGATCCAAATGCTGGAAGCTGCAAAGAAGTACCAACTGGTGACGCACCTGCCCTTGGATGGCTGGAAACTGAACAATGTTTGCCCTTACATGAAACAATTTCCAGATAATAAAGTAAGGGACAAAGTCCTCCGAGCTCAGTTGAATCTATATTCTACAAACGAGATTCAGGCAACACGAGGTCTGTCGAAAGACAATCATTGTTGGTTTTGTAGAAACACTGATGAGACTGAAACATTGATCCACATTGTTACAGGATGTCCTGGGTTGATGACCTTAGTACAATCTACTTTAGACACCTTTTCTCGGATTGCACAACTTCTGATTGCTTGGTTTGGTGGACCTTATTGATAAATGGCACGAAACCTAAATATGTAATAGCTCTTGTTCAATTCCTTGAGAGAATATCCTTTGAGACTGATACAGTGAGCTGATTTGACTTACATTATTTTTCTTTTCTTTTCTGATCTTTTCTCTTCTTTGGTTTTAGTAGTAATTTGGTCTTACTGTTTTATTTGTTAATTGAGATACATTGCTAAAAAATTGTTTTACAGTTTAGATGCAATAAATAAACATTTTTAAAAAAATACTACAAGTACCATAAGTCAATTCAGCAAAAGGCAATTTCCCCTACAAAACACACTGTTTTGCTTTGAAATGTCAGCTTTGCAGCTATTCTGTCTATAGTCGAGGTTACAGAAAAGCTTTGTGTTGCAAACTCAGTCCCTAGACCTCGTCCAACTCTCAAATTTCACTTGGTGTTCTCTTACCTCCCCAAACACCTCTAGACTTTGGCAGTTACATGTTTTTCTACCTGCAAAAGTATTTTTTCTGCGTTTCATTTTCTGATACCCAAGGCTATAGCTATGGCTGTCTCTCATCACAAAATAAAGAGATGGTGGCTTTTTTATTTCTGAAAATTTGATTGAGAAGGGGGTGCAGCTGGACAGAATAAGCCCAAACAACAAAAAGGCCTAAAATCAGCACTTTGTGCCCAAGTTATTTCGACCTGGTCCAATTCTATCCTGCGGTTTGGACTGTGTGGTCCAGCAAAAATTTACCTTTTTTGTCTATGGGAAAATGAATGGGAAGTAGGCCTTTTTTTAATAACGTAATAACTCTTTTATTTTCTAGCAAATCTTTACCAAACGTTGCAGTCTTGTCTGAAGTCAAAAGTTATTAACAAATAATATTTTCCAGTTTCCTATAGAAGTCTGTCTTACCTTAACTATAGGGTGGCGTATTTTACAGGACCTGCGGTTATGGTTAAGCTGCTCAACTCATAGAAAGAATACTTTTTAGTTGTCTTATAACTTTGCCACCCCCTGGACGAATACTCACCAAACTTTGCAAAAACAGTATATGGGCCCATCAGAATAATTCTGCAAAGTTTGGTACGGTTTCATCCAACATTTGTGGAAATCTTCCTAGAAGCAATGGAAATAAAAAGCCTGCACCTACAGCCCAATTCGCTGGACGGATTTTAACCAAATTTGAGCCAGGAGTGGCAGCTTGATCCCGAAGAAAATTTTTTGTAAATCCATCCATTAGTTTTTTTGAAAATGGGCAAAAAGTAGGTCTGATAAAAATGAGTGATATCAGGTTAAAGGCCCTATATGTAGTCGACAAAAGTACACCCCCCACCTCCCCATTCAGCAATGTATTTGCTGGTCTATCGCCTGGCGGCTGTGTACTCCACACTTGGGACTCCTCTGCCCCACCATTTAGCCAGTGGCCTCCCACCTTGGCATATTTTAGCACTTTTCTTCTGGGATCCTATCAGCACTTGGTAATCCATACTACCTTTCCATTCATGCTTATGTGCATTTATAGCAACAATGTATACAATTTTGTGAGATAAGCAAGGGAAATGCAGATGCAAAAGATTTCTATAACATTCTTAAGTGGAATGTAATATGTTGAAAGTGTTATATGAAGAGATTTTGGAACTGATTAGTGGATAAATGTGTGACTGTTTGAAAGCAGGCAATGAGGGAGTGTTATACACATAACAGTAAAAAGGGGAGAAGAGCTGTCTTGTACGATGGTGTACACATGCAACCTGTTTTTTTTAATGATGCATGGCCTAGAGAGGGGACTGTGGAGACCGCGGACAGTCATACAGTTTCATGGATTATTGTCCTTATGGTATGCTAGAGAAAAGGATGTGGAACATAAAATTGTTTCTGTGCTTTCTTCTTTTTCTCTATTAAACAGTTGTTCATTTTCCCATTAGCATAGTAGACATGTTGGAGAATCGTATTGAATTTACTTTATTTTACTGACAAATGTAAATTAGATGTAGTCTGAAAGCCCATTTTTTTAGTTCTATATTTTAACTGTGAAAGGTGGTTCCTAAAGGAACCTTTATTTTTTGTGTTTTTTCTATTTGGATTGTTTTTGCAGGAGGGGCTAGGAAATAAGGTGGGCAGGGAAATGAGGAAAGGATCACCAACCAGAGATATAGAGGAGCAGGAGGATAGGGGAAGTTGTTGGTTGTGCGTTAAATCTAATGTAGGGGCAGTGTTTCTCATGCTCCTTGATTACAGACTCGAACGCACTATAAAACTGTTCCCCCCTGCAGAGCGGTGTGTTGCAGTACATTCAGAGTACAGTTGTCTTGGAAAGATATGGATCAACAGCCTCTTTTTTATGGCTTGCAAGGTAGCTGGTGGGATTGTTTACCCCACAGGAGTAGCCTTTGTGGTGGCAGTATTGTTTGAGGAAGATGAGGTAGAGGAAGACAGCCTACTGCTTTCTGAGAAAGGAACAGCCTTTCTCAAAGCATACCGGTTGTTGGATTTGGTGTGGTGTGGTGGCACATAGAGGTGGTCCCATAGGAGATCTGCCCAGGATGTCTGCGACTGAGTACAACGTTGCACTCAAAAAGGGTGCACTGGTAAAACACATGAAATTCAGTAAACACAAACATTGTTAAAAGGACATTATGCTTTAAACTAATGAAAACCTATGAAATTCAGTGAAAAAAAACTTTGTTAAAAGGATGTTATGGTTACAAGTAAATCTCACACCCACCCGAAATTCACCAGTTATGGTAAGCTAAGCAACCATATCTCATGCCACCACTGTGGATTGCTAAGACTAACACCCAGTACATCAAAATGACATCACACATGTCATTAATGTTGATGAAAAGTTCTTACAAGGGGTTGTGTTTATAATGTTGGTAACTGGATGTCAGGGGTGATCGGGAAACCTCTCAAGAAGTGCTTCATGTATTAAAAAAAATACTCATCTAAACAACCCTTTATATTGGAGTGTTGTTTTTAATACAGGAACCTAACGATACGTACGCATAGGTAATGGGTACATCATGCACCACAGAAGTACAGTATTTTTAATCTAGTAATATTGGCCAGTAAAATAATAAATGCAAACCTATCAGAATGTTGACTAACATTAAACTTGGAATTCATAGCTAACAATTGAAGACTTACTAAAAACGTGTGTTAGTAAAAACAACACATCTGAAGACCCACAATGCATACAAATCAGAGGCACACACAGGGAAACTAAAGTAAGGAAGAAAGAAACAACATGACCAAAAAATGTCAGTAACATTAAAGTTCATCTTCATGTATACAAATAAATTGTATGTTTTACGCCTGCTTATTGCCCTGTGTATGTGCACCATGAGCTGAGACCAACCCCTAAGCAAAGTACATTGAGAACATATGACAAGGTTAACATCTACATATGTGGCATCTTTTGAGTTTATTATTCTGACTGTCAGTATACAAACACACCTGGCCTAGATATGTCAGTGTACAAAAACAAGTGGCCTAGATATGTGATGTCATCAGTAATGTCATCAATGACATTTGTGATGTTATCTTTGATTTCCTGGGTGTTAGTCTTAGCAGTGCACAGTGGTTGTGCGAGTTATGGTTGCTTAGCTTACCATAACTGTCAAATTTCAAGGGTTTTTGGGGTTTACTCCTAACCATAAAATCACTTTAACAAAGCTTTTTCACTGAACTTCATCGGTTTTTACCAGTGAACCCTCAATTTGCTACCAGTTCCTTATATTATACCCACCTGCAATCTAGCAGCTCCAGAGTCCTCAGACAGTATGAACATCTGCAGACATCAGGCAGAATCCTCAAAGCTCAGAAGCACAGGGGAGAACAAAAAATGTTCTACCCTTCAACCAACAAACACATATACATAAAAGAACATTGCTTATATTTACTACACCCAAATACACCTTTTTGTACAAAATCGTTATTTGAAAATGTAGGAATAACATTGTTCACTTAGCATGCAATATAATGGAATGCACCAAGCACAAACCATAACTGTACACCTCATGTTATCAATTCAGTAAAACTCTTCATACAGACTCACCAACACCAGGCGCTAATTCCAAAGTAACCTCTTTCAAAAATAGTATATAGACTGTATTTATTTCTGTGTTATTACCATTCATTATATAAACACCTCTTATGAGCAAAAAGCACTATTTTATTTTTCACAGAAATGACAAACACATTTGAGTATGTGGAAGAAAACTTCCCAAAAGAAGAAATGAGCGATAATAACATCTCTAATGGTAAACAATACATCTTTTAATGTAAACAAATAATGTCATGTATACAGTAATCAGTCAAATAATAATTTCTTCTCTTCTTATAGCACATACTTTACATGAAGGAGCAACACCCCAATTTAATTATGGAGAATCCCAAGAATCACAAAGACAATCTCTGTCCACAACTGTACATAATGAAATCATAATCTTGACTGCAATTGGATGAATTTAGTAATGACTTTAAGGAACTTTTAAATTATGTTAAAACTCATGTTACTAATAATGCTGATTATCACTGGCCATGTACCTGTCCCCAAATATAAATGTAAGACACGTTGATGAAACTTCATTCCCTCCCTCCAGTGATGATCATCATATAGAAATTCCAAATTCTCCCATTTATGTTTGCCATTCTGAGACCCCATCCCTTTCATAAATAAATGTATTATGTATACTGTAACAATCTATATATTTTTCCTACATCATTTTTCTTTAAGCCCCAATTTATAGTCTGCACATGATAAGACTGTTCGGAGTGTCCGTTTATGAAATAGGGTGTCCGCCGACAGCGCACCATGTCCGGGCCTGTCCAGTGTGGCATTGCGCACTTTTAATTAGTCCGCGGACAGTGCTCCAGTTTGCGAACATCCATGCACATGCGCATCATGTGACCGCAACCGGTTGGCATGGTGGTTTGTCCCGAACAGTGTCTGTCTCTGTGGACATTTTTAAATCGCATTTGTGGCCAATCTAGAATGTTTCAACTGGAATGTTTACCCTTTCAGAGCTCCTAGACCCATTCATTGTTGATCTGTCATACTTCATACAACTTATCAATGGGCCTCATTAGAAGTTTGGCAGTGGCCTTGCCGGTAAAACCGGCAGGCTGCCGACAAACTTCTGAAAATTTCCGGCACCGTCTGCAAATGACCAATTTATGGGGTCATTACGGCCCTGCTGGACCCAGGAATTGCCAATTTGCGGGTGCCGGAACAGAATGCTCCCCATTCCCATTGAGCCGGGCTCAATAGGAATGGGGAGGTTGGATGCACTGGCACCATTATGAACGGTGCCGGTGCATCCAACATGCGGTGCTCGCGGGTGCCTTTCTGCCCGCCAGGTCCGACCTTGCCGGCAGAAAGGCACCCGCGAGCACAACTTGTAGTTGGTCGGTCCACGAACTACAGTACCAGCAAGCTTACTGGTACTGTAGTTCCCGGACCGGCAAACTTGTAATGAGGCCTAATGCCTATTTCTGATGGTTTAGTCCGCGGTAAGTTGTGCCATCTGTGGACGGATCCTCTGAATGGACCCACCCATTACTTTTAGTCATTCTCAATCTGGCAGACCAAAAGAGAGCACCAACAAGGAGCACTGAAATGCAGATCATTTTGCAGGCATATATTGCTTCACTCATGGACATCCCTCCTCCCTCCCAGGGGCCACCACCACTAACATTTAGCCACCATCTGGTGGACCTGGTGAGGGGAACTGGCACAGTGATGTAGAAGAGGATGAAGAGGAAGTGCAAGATGAGGTAGACAAATTGGCTACCTCCAAGAGCCCGGAGTGGGTCATGGGTGTGGAGGCTTTTCACCACCGTTGGGGTCTAGAGAAGGCTTGAGCTGCCAAGGTGAGATGCCCTGCATACAGGGTGGTACTCTGTCATGGAATACCTGGACTGTACTCCTACAGGACGACCTTCATGCGCTGCCACACCAAATCCAACCACTCGGATGCTCTGAGAAAGGCTGTTCCTTTCTCAGGGAGAAGCAGGTTGATGGCCTCTACCCCATCTTCCGTGACCGATCCTGCTACCACACAGTCTACTCCAGTGGGGCAGAGGATCCGAGCGGCTGCCTCGTAGGCCACACAGAATGGTGGTGACTCTCACCTTTTGAGGGTCGCAGTACTATGTTTGTACTGTAAAGCACCAATCTGTAGGGGGGAGCAGTTTTGTAGTGCTTTCACAGCCCGTGGTCAAGGAGCATGAAACATTGCCACCTACTTTAAGTTTAAGGCCCGATCAACATCTTCCTCAGTCCACCTGCCTCTCTGTCTCTGTAGTTGGTACTCCTTCCCTCCCTTGCCTCCCCCACTTTACCTTGTCACTCCTGTAAAAAACAAAAACCGCCCAAAAAAAATCACACTATACAAAAAACTGTTCCTTTAGGATACACATCTTGCAGTTAAAAAATAGAACTTAAAAAAAAATCACAGGACCCTTTGTAGCCTGCATAGTCCGCAGACAGCGCGGTAGTCTGGGGACACCTCGGAAATCACAGGCATTGTTTGGGGGAATGAAAATCATTTTAATAGTTTTTTGTTCAAAAATGGTAACTCTTAAAATAACCTTTTTTTCTCTTTTTAGCTTTTTTTCATTATTTGGTTTTAAGTACTGAACTAACAAATATTCGACTGAACTTTTCACAAAAATGATTGTTTTTTCAGTCTTTCCTTTTTGTTTATTTCAACTACTAAAGAATACTTGAATTCATATTTTATGTGTTCACAGAAACTGCATCAATACATTTTGAACTTTTTCCAGAAAATCTGATTGCCCACATCAGTCAGATGCACTCCATCTCTTTGAAAAATGTTGACAATATCTCATTATGCTCATTATGAAAAGATGTCATGCCAACATACAGCAAGAAAAGCACATATAACTTGGTTCACATTGCATCTTGCTTTCTCAATTTGTGGACAAAATACATTCAAATGCATTCACATTTGTCTCTGAGCTATCTGAGAAAAAATAATTTGCGAATGTGGAAACAGTTCCATCAACTTTCCAAATGTATCCTTCATTGCAAACTGTAATGACATTCTGGTGATATAGCCCCAACTGTTGCGTCCACAGTGAACTACAATGATGTCTGGATGCTTCAAGTGAACCATATTCTCATAAACTGGGAGGAATTCCCTCGAACTCCATACCATGAAACTTGAAATTCGTCTAATTCAAGATTCTCAGACAATCCACAATGCTCAGAATACACTTTCAGCCAATGAATCCAAGAGTCTCCCAGAATCCATACACTCTGCTTCCTCAAAGACAAAGCAATAGCCAGCTTGAGTGTACTCACCAAACAAAAGTCCTGCTACCCTCTCCTCCCGTAAACCATGAAACCTGATTGGCTGATCCTCGATGTCCACAAACATGCATGACTGTCTGCGGTATGTGTAGTCCCCTTTCCATTCCAGGCATCCTTGAAACACCCATTTGGCACATGTGGTGTCTGTGGACTACAGCGGTGTCCGCAAAGACACCGTAGCACAGGGTAGCCATTTTACCCTTTTTATTTTTATGTTTGTAACACTCCCTTACTGGCTGCTTTCAAACAGCCACACAACAATTCTGCATGCAGCCCTGTCATCTCAGTTGAGAAATTTGGGATAAGGGCGTTCTTGAAGATTTCTGGGACCCATCCCAATTGTTGACCACTAATATGATCCTCTGTGGCTATGCACTTTGTATTAGACAATTTTTGTATAATAATTTAATGATTGATGAATTGTTTTCTATGATTTTTATAGGTTTTTTATCTTATACTTATTGATGTTTGGTATGAGTGGATTGATGAATGATGAATGTATGTGGATGAATGGTTGAATCATTTAACAGTATGAATTTTATGGAACTATTGTAATCTTAATTTTTCCTGCTATTTAAAATTATTGCCCAAGTGCAGATTAAATCGTGATTCAATTCACATACTGAAAAATGTATCAGGTCTAATAAAATTCTTGATACTGTATTTTCAAATTGTACCTTCTGGATTTTCTTTCCGAGACCAACTGTTATTTTAATACCCTAATCTAGAGCGTGGGGTTTCCCTGTGCCTTTCAGAAACATATCTCAGTTACACACTTCAGATGTACTCTTGAACTCTCAGAGTACATGTCTCCTGTTTCGCACAGCCACCTGCATCAAAAATTACTGTAAAACTTTCGAAGATATCTGTTTGCAGATTCAACAAAATCTGCATTTAACAAGTAATAGTACATGTATGCTTATATGTTTACAACTCTTTTACAAATGTATGTATAGAGGGTTCCTGCCAGTTACCCTGCAATACGCTTCTCAATAAGTATATTCTCTTTTTCACCACTCTGTCAAATGCCATGTATTGCATTTTCCATGTTTCATTCCATTTAAATGTCACACTTTCCAACCTCACTCATTATATTCCTTATACTGCCACCATTCTCCACCTGCTCACACATATGTGTATACTACCAAAGTATCTATATACATCACTATATAAAGTACTCTTCTTTCCCAAGCTCTGCTATAAGACACTAAACACTGCTGCAACAACAATCCACCATTGCATTATCTCTAGGCCACAGTTTGCCTGTTCTTTAAACACACTGCAACACATTACAAATACATTGCACCACACACACAGCACTTCTTTTATTAAAATCTGCAGGTCAAAAATAACATAGATATGCAAATTTTTCACTCCCATTTTTGCCATGTTCCTTCTAATTTCCCAAACAGACCTACACATCCTCCAATTGTTCTAACAACGTAGTTAGCATTCTTTATTACACCCCGCATAACACAACTTTGTTAACTCTTTTCCCCAACAACTCCTCCTAGATCCTTAAATAACAACCTCCCTTACCAAAAGTACTTCACCATTAACACATATACCCACTAACTTTCTTTTACACTTACAAGAAAGAAGAAGATTGCAGAAGACAGTGAAAGTGAGAAGTTCCCCAAAATACCATAACAACTCCCAATTAGAGTCATAACGGACACACCCCAGTAGGGAAGGAGACCAAGACCAAGTAGGGGTGAAGTTAAGTGATAAGTTTATCCAGAATATAGGGCATACAGAGGACTATGCATACTCCAAGAGTGCTCTGCCAAAGAATAGAAAAACATTCATATTTAGTACAAAATCATGTCATCAGTGATGTATGCTATAGGGGGCACATAAGTTGTGGAGACTGGACGATGAGGACTGGATAGTATGTAATCTTTATTCCCATGCTCCTGGATTGGTAGAGGTCTACATGGTGCCAGCACAGGGTGCTTGAGTCAGCTTGGCTCTTCGGGGTGGAGCGCAGGGTCGGATGATGTCCGGGCTGTTACAATTTACACTACTTAACAATGCCCTTTTGGCCTCACACAGTCTGACATGTATTTGATTATTACTTATTCATTTCATATATCTCACATTTGTCAATTATATACACTTAAAAGGATTACTTCATGAATCACGTGTGTTATCTTGAAGTTACATTCTAGGGTCTCTAGATCAAGTCCTTTGTTAGATCTATTGGGGGGACAGCTTAATTGTGTGTTAGTACAAGAAAGGCTATATTATCACTTGGAATTTAAATGTCAGGGATGAGCTAGGGTAACACTTGTTCAAGGGGCACACAACTGGCACATTAAACAGGGTTTAGGATTAGGGGGATGGAGGGGTGTCTCAGTGCCTGAGGGTCTGCTGGTGGTGATTCAGAGTTATGGAGATGGATGTTTTTTTCCAGGCCAGAGCTGTAGCCCAGTTCACTCACAGGGCAGTGATGTAAAAGGAAAGACAAAGGATACTGAATTCGAAATGTTACGTTTTACACTCAGACATCTGTGGGAAAGAGCTTGCTGCAGCGGCAGCAAAGGGAAAGAGGACGTGGGTGTGGTGGCTCACTGTGCGCAGACCCAAGGGGAGAGGTATAGGACTGCAGTCCAGCGCTTCTGCGTGGCCTGCTAGAACTAAAATAAAATGGAGTCGGTGAGCATACAAAATGGAGTCAGGAGTCAACTCTCTTGCGGGTATTGCACATGTATGTGTCGCCCCAGGGCTGTCTAGATTCCTGGCCAGTGGTGCATGGTCAGCCTTGGATTGAGTTTCTTATCTGTTTTAATGTTATTTTTGTATGCAAGGTTTTGGGATATCTGGTACAGGCACCAGGCTTCTAAAGTAATACTCCTGTTCGGGCAGTATGTGTCCAATAAGTTGTTCTTCAAAATGTCCTGGCTGTTGGGATCAATTTTGGCTATTTTTTTATGTCTTTGTATGATTTAAGTACCCTTTTCCTGGATGCAGCAGGACCAAGGCTTAGCCACACTATGTTTTCAGATTTTCCATATAAGGCAGTGCCTGTTAAATGGTCTGCGCTTCGTAGCAGCCACATTCTCTATGGGACAACATTTTTATGCCAAAGCTGTACAATTTTTCTGCCAGTGTTTTGTCAGATGACATGTCATCCCAGAGGTCTTTGAGCTCTGTTTTCTCTGGTTTGGTTAAGTAGGCTGTTTCATATCAGGCAACTGCAGTGGAATTGTCTGCAATGTACTATACATCAACATTAGCATTCCATAGGCGGGCACTTATTGTATTGTAATCATTGATGTTCTTTGATACTTTGCTCTTTTTTATGCAGTATGTGTTCTTAGGAGATTTCCCTTTCACACTGTGTTGAACCGAAGACATGAAGCTGTTTGCTTGCCCTGTTGTTGAAACTGGTCTAGGGAAACCAAAGCATCATTTGGTGTAGTATTTGCCTCTGTTCTTATATTTGCGTCAACCAAATTTGCCACACTTTTGTCTTTGGAATTGCAATATTGGCACTTATATGTCACTATGTGTACTTTCCGAAGGGATTTCACAAGGGACATATTTGTGAAAGAACTGCAAAAAAGTTTCATAAATCTCCTCACCAAATTTATGAGCATTTTTAATCCACAAAAGCATGTGGATGTGTGGTGCTCTTCTGGCTTGATATTCTTTTCCTCAAAATAAATGTTCCACTTCTCCGAGGCGAGGAAGTGATTTATTGCAAAAGAAGTGCAGCATGGCAAGGAAGCGATGATGGAAGTACTGTGAAACATTTACTGGATCAAGAGAGCAAAGTTTTCCTGCTGTTTTCATGTCTACACCTGTTTTGTTTGCTATGTGTAGGAAAGTGTGCAAGTCTTCCCATGCATACTCTTCACAACTTAAAGTGACAAACCATCTGGGTGGCCCAAGGTTGAGTAGCACACACCATACATCTGTGTGCCATCAGAATCAGTACTCTTTCATACCACGCATGTTTTCCAAGAGATTTGTAATACTTGATTGTAAAACTTTGTCCTTCTCTAGCACCTTTTGAATTAACTGTATAGCAGACATGTTTTGAAAATTGGAACCTGTTTTCAATATGTGGGCAGCTCCATAATATAGCGTTGCCAGTTCACTTTCATAGAGGAGGTGGAATATGTACTCCACGTTCTGTCTAAATCTAAGTTCTTCAGAATACATTTGTAAACAAAGGTATTCTGATGCTGTTATTTGTGTGCATCTTTCAACATATCTTCCACCTTTTCCAGTCGGGAAGAGTAGAGAAAAGGCTTGTGCTGCTACACTTTTTTCCCATGTACTGATTGGCACTCCTTTGGCTTGCCACATTTTATATGCTTCTAGTGCATCGTCTATGTTGTCTTTGGAGTAGAGTGGGTGAATTCTATAGTGGTCTAAAATATTGGAGGCTGCTCTAGGATCTAGACATTCAAATTGGCCAGTTGTTGAGGAGTCCTCAATTATTTCTGTTGCTTCTCTCAGGTTTTGTTCAATGTTTATTTCCTTGTAGTATTCATTGTTTAGTGTAAGGTATTGCAAGGCTTCCCTAACTTTGCTTAACTCCACTAGTTGCTGCCAATTTTTGTTGTCTTTTGTAGGTGCACCATTTACAAGGATAATCAAAGATTCTTCTATTGGCCTTTGCACTCATAGAGTGGCTACATTTTCTTTGAGATCTAATGGTAAACAAATGACTTTCCCACAAATGCCTCTCAGTAATTTGGTGGGAGGCAATTTTGCAGTTTTCGGGTGAAGTCGTTTTATTGCTTGAAATGGTTGCACTGTTTGGATTATAATGCTCTCATACAAATTAAGCTGCTTCAGTGCGTTTGGCAGTGGAAATATTTCCAAATTATTACTAATTGCCCGTGAAGGCCTTTAGTTATTGCCAGGTTTTGCAGTGCAGTATGTGCACACTAAGGAGGTGTTTGTAATTTCGTATTTGCTTTCAGCAGTAAAGTACAGAGCTAATTGAAACCATTGGGATTCCTCATTGCCGTCTATTTTCTGCATTATATCTATAGTTTTGGTGCTCTTTCTGTAGAAAGTTCTACGACAACACACACATACTTGGTTTGGCATTTCAGCAGATGTGCTTTTGAACTTTTGTATGTCTTTTCTGTATGTGTGATTTAAAAAGTTGATAGCTGCAATGTTGTCTAAAAATGCTGGAGTTCGCAGGTGCTCTTCAGTTCTACAATATTTCCTTTGGATGTGCTCCATTTCTTCGAGGACTTGTCTGGCTGTACCGTGTAGGAGAACATAATTTACATGTTGCATTGCTAAAGCTGGACTTTTGCATAGTACAGTTTGTAAACTACGTTTCTGGTGTTGGGTTGCTAACATGTTGATACGGTGGAAAGTGCTTTTGCAAGCAGGTCCAGAAATACAAGCTAAGGAATGTCCTTGAATTCCTGTGTAGTTGCGTGCGGGACAGGAGTCCATAGTTTGTAGTATGTTTTCTTTTTCTTTTCTCGTTGCCTTTGACATACTGATTGAGGAATTGCTGCAAAGATTTGATTAAGCATTGGCGAACATTACACATTTATGTGCAAGGCCATTTGGGGGTGAGGCGTGTTGGTTTGGTGGATTTGAGAGTGACATCTAAGTTTCATGGGGATATTTCTGAAAGCAGTGTTTCTTCTTCCATTATGGTATTGTGTATCTTTTCCTACCCTTGTCCACTCTGATGTATGACTCTTCATTGAAGTATGGCTCTGTGTTGATGGTGTGACTCCACTCACCTGTACAGATGTGGCCAAAGGTATCTATGCTGATATTGCATTTGTTTCGAAGTAGTGCTTGCAATTTACCAATTAATGTTGTTAGTGGTTTCATTCTGTTCAGAATTACTATAAACAATTTCCATTTCACGATCATTGCACTGTGTACAAGAGCTTCCAGGATTACTTTTTTGCAGTAGGTTTTGAGGGTTGAGTTTGTTTTCTGCCCTCTTTTCATTAGGTTCTGAAGGACTCTGTGGTGGAAGTTTCTTTGTAAAATGAATTTTTTGGAATGTTTGCTTGTGGTTACATTACCATGTGTACGTGCTGTGTTAGCAGTAGTATGTGTTGCACTGTTTTTAGTGCTTTTCTGTTCATTCTCACATTTTGGCAGATGAACTACACAGTCTTTACTAGTACATGCATCTTTTTTCCTTAATGACTGGATTAGCTCTTCTCTTTCAACTTTCTGTAGAAGTTCTGCTTGCCATGGATGGTTAATGTCTATGTTTTTAGGTTGCATGACTCTATTTCTGCGTTGCTTTCTACGGAGTTGCAGTTTGGTAGGCATTGTGTAGTAGCTGTTGGCAAAGAAAGGGAAGTGTGGTGTGCAGATTTTCAAATGTATACGTATGCAATGTGCATGAGTGGGTCAATAGGAGGGTAGGCATATAAATGGAAGTGTGTCAATGTGTAATGGCCTGTAACTTTCAGTTGGAGACATTGGGGGTCATTCCGAGTAGGGCGGTAAGGGTTAACGGTCACCGTTAACGAGACCGGTGCCGTAAAACCCTTACCGCCCTATTCCGAGTTCCCTTTGCGGGTTGGTACTTAACGCCTGCTTTTTGCAGGCGTTAAAAAACCAACCGGCAAAGGGACCTAGGAGCTAATTACGGCACCGTAATTTACGGTGCCGTAATTAGCGCCTTCCCCATTCCCATTGAGCCCTATGTGGCAAAAATGGGAATGGGAATGGGGAAGGGCCCTTGGTGAATGGGGAATTACCGACCCCGCCAACCTTGGAATGGGGCGGTAATTCTGCCATTCACCATGGCGGAGTCGGAAAAATAACGGCGTCAACCAAGGAGCTAATAGCACCTTGGTTAACGCCAGGGTCAGAATGAGGCCCATTATCTTACTAAGTGGGGATTAGTCTAATGGTGGCGACATAACCTGACCACCTGTAGAGGTGTCATGAGTAACAATTAGGTACAGACTGGTGGATTGCTGCAAATCTATATGCTACAATACAATAATGGTACACTCTTCTAGTAAGATGTACAACCCTATGATGGTATTGTACTTACTTTGTTGCTTGGTGAGAGAAGGTTTATTGCAGGATTTATTTTGAAGTGCACACGCTGTGGCTTTCAGGAGAGCTTACTGCACGTGTATAAGAAGATGGTAAGTAAATATGTTGGCTAATGGCATAGTGCTTACATTTGCAATACTTTCTGTAAAACTATAGGGGGATGTCTTGGCAGGAAGAGAAAGTGTGTGTGTATAAATTGAAGGATCACAATATGAATGGGGACTTGGGAGCATAAGCATGTTTGTTAAGGCAGAAGGTGGGTTATTTGGGAGTGTATTGTATGATATCTCATTGAACATGTGTGTGTAGTAGTGTAGGAATATTTACTTTCAAAATGGAGTACTACTACACATTGTGGAAGGATGACAAAAAGGTGCAGAAAAATGTACAGGGTGCAAAGCAGAATATTTTTGTGTGTGCCCTTGTATGTACTTCTCTGCCTATATATGCTCGCTACATGAGTGGAGCCATTGTTTCCGGTCTTTCATTTCCTTAAGTGCATTTATGTATGTTACTGTTGGCAATGCACACATACATTTTCTTTTCTTTTTTAAGTAATGTAATCTATGAAGTGTGGAACGTAAGTGGCAGGAAACTGTTGTTATGCGTGCAATGTATGCACTTGATTTAGTTTGGTGTGATACACTGACTGATCCCTTTGTGTGCGATTTTGACAAATTTGATAGGCAGTGCGTTAATGGGGGAAAACGTCATAAAATTGACGGAACAAAAGAACAGATTAACCCTTTGCATATAACAATGGCTGCTATGGGCCAAATGGCAACTTTGCCACGACCTACCACTGTAGGAGCCATTTCATGGTAGGTGATAGGAGAAATAACAGTATGAATTTTGAGTATGTTATGGAGATTCAGTGCCAGGTACTCTGTTGCTACGAGCTTATAACACAGTTGCAAATGTTCCGTACAAAAGTAGTAATACCTACAAGGCATTGTGATGGGTAGCGATGCCGATGTATGTGGATGTGATAGTGTTAGATGCATTATTCTTGGATGCAATTGGAGGATGCGTATGTGACCGTTTAACAGTAGTGAATGAGGGAGTGCTGGGAAAAGACTATTGGAAAGGGAAGAAGGACTGGCCCTGCTTTACTGGGGTGCGACCCTCATGAAAGTTGGGGAAAGGGCACGTGCTACATGCTGTCCTTCATAATATGCTTGCCATGGAAATAGGACTACAGATTATCAAATCAGGTGTATGTCTGCTTTTCTGTATCATGCTAGGATGTTCTTCTGTGCCCATGAGAACCTTAGTGCTTCTAGTGTGAAGTTTGTCAGTGGAACTGATATTTTTTTCTCTGTATTGAAATTAGTCTGCTGTTCCACAATGTAAAATGTAGGTTGCAGACACTTGTGTAATAATGTAAGGAGGAAAAGCAGAGAACAATCCCCAAAAACTACCACACATAAAGGTGTTTGTTTCCATGTTGCTTTACAAAAACAAAAAACACTTTTCACAACTACCAACAAAGCGCCCATTCTCTACCATGCTTCAAATGTGTTTGCGCAGCCCCCCACAAAGGACAATATGTTTGCGAAAGCCGCTGCATTTGGAGGTGCGTTCCGGGTCTTTTCAGGGTGGCTGGAATGGAAATGGGACTGTGCAGGAGTTGGGAATGTTCAATATGATTTCCTGGGTGTGGTGTGTAGTAACAGATTGTGCCAGAACATGTGTTTGTAAATAGGAGTGGAGATGGATACGAGCATGGTTGTGCCATTCAGTAGGCAGACTATATGGGTTTTGGGCAACTCATGGATACCTGGGTACAAGTTTACACAGAACGCTGTGCACTGGCAGCACACCTTGGGTTCCATATAGTTCCATATAGTTCAATGGGACTGGTATGGAATACATGGGATGAAATGGCTCCATGTGGGTCCTCTTTGTGCCAGTTTGGTGACGCTCGCTCATCTAGATATTTTTGTTCATTGTGAAGGAAACAGTTTAGGACATGTTAGCGGCATCTCACTACATTTTGCGATGAAGGAGACATTCCGGTAGCTCATGGAAATATTAACCAAGTCACACATCATTTTTTCTCGCATTGCTCAGAGACAGATGTGGGTGCATTCTTCTTCATGTGGGCCACAAATGTAGAAAGCGCGGCACAATGTGAACAGCGCTGTTTGTGATTTTTGCAAGACTTTGGCATGTTCTCCTTCAACAATAAAAAATGACGTTTTGTAGTAGCAGCATTTTTTGTTCAGATGGAGTTTGTCTGACTGATAACTGCAATGAACTGCTTCTGTGTAATATCCGAAATGCAGTGCAGCGCTTCCTGCAAGTTTAGCAAACATTTTCCCTGTGGGTGTCCACTACTTCAAACGTTGCAAACACAAACAGCACAAAAAGGCTCTTTTCAGAGCCACCACTTTGTTTAGCAAATGCATACAATGTTTTTGACGGAGTCCCGCCATCCATTGTTGCCAACCTTGTAAGCGGCACTCATAGACTGCAGCGCTCATAGACTGCACCACCGCCTGCAAGCTTTCATTCAAATTCTATTTTTGAACAGTGCAAGGTGGCTCTGAAAAGAGCCTTGTTGTCCCCCCACTCCCTTCTGGTTGTGTTGCATTTTTCCTGTTGTTATAAGACACACCACCAACACCAGGGATAAGAAATTGCACATGGAGAGCAGAATGTTGGGTGGACCTTACTTGGGTAGGGGGCACTCTTTGTCATGCTCCTGGACCGAAGCCTCTAAAGCACCTCGAAATTGTTCTCCACTGCACAGTACCGTGTCGCAGTACATGCACAATACAGTGACCTTTGAAAGGTACGGGTCTGTTGCAGTGCGTATGGCCTGCAAGGCTGGTTGCGGGATGCGCTGGCGCACTGGAGTGCCCCTAGTGGTGGCAGGAGCAGATGCGGAAGATGCTGTAGAGGAAAGTAACCTACTACCTTCTTGGAAGGGGACAACCCTCCGAACAGCTGGTTGAGTACTATGTTTCACTTAGTGCATTTTACCTGGTTTGCATGAGATTTGGGCACATCTCCGACGGTTGTAAATAGTTTGCACCACCATGACTCACGCTGGTAGCAGGTAATGGGGACTCCCTCTACTTCTAATCCTCATTTCCTTTTTGATGTCCATCCACATTATCACACCTGTTCCCTTGCTCATGACCTTCAGAAGGAGGTCTTGGTGGTGAGTGTGTGGGTGCTCCTGAGTTAGAAGTAGTAGCAGAAGCCCTGGTGGCCATTACTTGGAGAGGTACTTTTCAGACACAGAATTGGTCGGAAAGCAATTCCTACACAAACCAATGTGCACCCCTGCTCTTCTCTGGAAAGCCAAACACAGATTGCAGCGTAGTTGTGGGGTGTGCCCTTTTATAGGACTGTTGGGGAGCATGTGCAACCAGAAATGGGCCCTATATATTTCCATACAATAACTACATGCATAAGTGAGCATGTAAGACCTCTGTAAGAGTGCACTATCACTGTAACACTCTATACATTGCAGAAAATCGTCCTATTTTGATATGCACGGGTCCGGATCGTGACCGCCAAATAAGGGCCCATGCGCAGTGTGGTTCCGTTCCCATGGTGACGTTGCCATTGTTCTCCATTTGGACGGCTGTCAACGGAACGCATATTGGCCAAAATACTTTGTGGCCACGTGCATAGGTCTCCTACGGATACCTTTGGCATCCCGGACTACTTAAATGTATGGCACACATGCACTGAACTTTTCTAAATAAGCTTGGTCTATGCAAAATACAGTTAGTGGAATGTTCACATGCAAAGGTACTTGCAGGACATGGGTCAGCACTTCCACCTACTAAAACTATATCACAAGTTTCTTTGCATATCTTGGCCAGGGGCAGTGTTACCAGGTGTCACAGGAACTGATAAGCATGTAGTAAGTTGTACAACCGACAAACGAACGTCATACAACTACTTACAGGTGGTACTGTGCATGCAAACATGCGGCTCGTAGTGGCGTCCTATGGATGCTTCTATTGTGATTGCGCATAGGGCTGCCAGGTACAACTCCTCCATTTTCAGTTCCGATCATCCCCACCAGGGCTGTGCCATTCGCAGTTACAATGGGCTTCTTAAAACAAAGGAAAAACACATATTAATTCAGTAACAATTTACATATCAACCTTAATTAGCACACATTCATAGCCACTATTCGGAAAGGGAAGGGGGAGCAGAAACACATACATATACTGAGGATCTCGGCATTTCTACAAGTTGGTGGTTAGGGGAAGAAGGGATTGAGGTCTCATCGAAGTGTCTCTGATGACACACAATTTGCAGGGATGGGGGCTGGGAAATGGGGAAGGGGGCATGTGCAGATGGGGCAGTGGTATCTTATTTTCTCCATAATATGTTCTTGTACAAACATTTTCAAGGCAGCAAAATTGTTCAGCAATTCATCCATTTTGGGGTCCAGGTGGTCTACCTTTAGATTTACTGCATTTCCATCACTTTCTGTGGCCGTGTGTTGCTGTGAAAAAGGTGTCGCTTCTGGTGTACTCCTTTGTATTCCCACATGTTCTGTTAAAGAAAAACAAATGTCTTTAGGATACATGAAGCAATATATTGTAATTGTGTTCCTTTTCACACTGCGTTCCCTACCTATGGGGTTACTATGGTCATTCATTTCGTCAAGCGAGAAATTCTCCTCCAGCCATTCTAGGGTGCTTGCCCTTGCAGGAATTCTTTCCCTTTTCACACTGCGGCGGGTACCAACGGGGTCATCGTCCTCACTCATTTCTTCATGCAGAAAATTCTCTTCCAGCCATTCTAGGAGGCTTGCCATTGCTGCACACAAACAGAAAACATCATGCTTTCCTACTATTCTACACTACTGGACTTGTGCAATTATAACATAAACTTTATTGTACTTACCACGTTGCAAGGACATTCTGCTCTCAGTAGTTGGTGTCCCTAACTCTGCCTCTTTGTCCTTTGTTGCAATGTGAAGCAGGTGTGCGGTAAGATTGTTTAAGGCAAACGTTACTTCTCTTGTTGGTGCATTCCATTATGCTGCATCGCCTATGCCTTTGCGCTGTTTGTTTCGAAAGTACAGACGTTGTACAGCTACTGCATTTTCCCTTCCCATTCATGCGCTTGCTGCTGTTCTTCTCTTTGTTTTATGGTACTACTTTGTACGACTTACTTCCCTTTCTTGGCAGGTTGGACTCCACCCAATGTCTGCAAACAGACACACTTTTCACAACCACTGTAACTATTAGTATAGAGCCACCGGCTTCAGTATGCTGTATGGTACATCTATACAAGTAACAGTATTGTGTTAAAGAGGTATGGAATTCTGTGAAAAAAACATTATTAAAGGGACGTTATGGTTAAGTTGGGCTACTAAAACCCTATCACCATTACTGAAAAAACTATGCTAAAGGAACGTTATGGTTAAAGTGCCCTACTAAAAACCTATGAAATTCACTAACAAAAGACATTCTTAAAGGGACGTTATGGTTAAGTTGCGCTACTACAAACCTATCCCATTTACTGAAAAAACTAGGCTAAAGGAACGTTGTGGTTAAAGTGCCCTACTAAAAACCTATGAAATTCACCGACAAAAAAACATTGTTAAAAGGACGTTATGGTTAAGTTGCTAAGAAATTCAGTACAACAACTATTTGAAAGGAACATTATAGTTACTTAGGGTCCACTCACAGCATATTAAACATATACATAGGGAAAACACACACTTGAAAGACAGCAATGCTTTCTGTGTATGAAGATAATCAGTAAGGTTATCAACACATTTTTATTGTCCTGCTGTTTTTTTTATTACTGTACTTTCTCTGGATATGCTCATATTTGTGCTCACATTACTTTGTTTAGGGTGCAGTCACATCATGTTATAGTTATACATAGGGAAGTAGTGGCTTTGAAGCAGAGCAATCATTTCTGTGCATGAAGATAATCAGTTAGGTTATGAAGATTGTCTGGTAATATTGCGGTTTTTTGGTTACTTCACTTTCCCTGTATATACTCATATTTGTATGTGTTGTTGTGCTTTTGTGTTTTGTTGCAATAATGCAATTATGTAGTAAGTGGGTTTTATTAGCTTTTTATTTTATGTTTCACAGTACTCAAACTGCAATAAGAAAGCATTTATCATGTTAGTATTCAACATGGCAAGATTATTAATATTGCACCTCCATCATGTATGCTGTACACAATGGGCCTCATTACACGGAAGGCGGTAATCCAGGGTGCTATTAGCACCCTGGACCATGCCGGTAAATTACCGGCACCGCCTTGGCGGAAAGGGGATTTACCGCCCCATTCCAAGGTTGGAGGGGCGGTAAATCCCCCTTCCGCCATTGCCCTTCCCCATTCCCATTTCTGCCCCATAGGGCTCTATGGGAATGGGGAAGGCGCTAATTACGGCAATTTTGCGGTGCCGTAATTAGCTCCGAGGTCCCTTAGCGGGTTGGTTTTTAACGCCTGCAACCCGCAAAGGGACCTCGTAGTACGGCGGTAAGGGTTAACGGTCACCGTTGCCATTAACGGTGACCGTTAACCCTTACCGCCGTCCGTGTAATGAGGCCCAATGCCTATGTTTCTACATGAGTAGCTTAGTATACTGGAAAGAACTTAATAAAAGAATGTTATTTGTATCAATGCATTGCTTAATGCCCTACGTATGTCATGATATTTATTCCAATGATGCTTGACACTTTTTTGTCAACGTTACAATAAGTATCCCTTGTACAGACTTTCATGAAGAAAATGCACATGTGATGTCATCAGTGATGTCATCAATGACATTTGTGATGTCATCTTTGATGTCCTGGATGTTAGTCTTAGCAGTGCATGGTGGTGGCGTGAGTTATGGTTGCTTAGCTTACCATAACTGGCGATTTTCAGGGGTTTTTCAGTTTTACTTGGAACCATAACGTCCCTTTAACAAAGTTTTTTTACTGAATTTCAAAGGTTTTTAGTAGCGAAACATAACCATAACGTCCCTTTAACAAAGTTTTTTTACTGAATTTCATAGGTTTTTAGTCACACATAACACAAAGGTGTTTAACTGAATATAGCTATACATAGCAGGAATTTGATTGATATTTAATAGGATTCTGTTTTTGAACTGTGCGCATGTCCGCAGACGGACACGATCAACATAAACACTATCCAAAAACTCAGGGGGTATCTTACACTGTTGTATCATGCAATAGAAACACTGAACAAATTAAAAAAGCAGCACATATACACATTACATTTAATAATAAATAAGAAGTGGAAACTATATGTAAGACATCAACTGTCCATTTAAATAGCATATGCACCAGAATGGAATATTCCAAAACAAAATAAATATGCCTCCAACATAATTACCTCACAGAAACTGTAAAGCAAAAAGCAACAGCAGACCTACAGAGCAATAACAACAAAATTTACCAAAAATTAATCAGTAAACTACATTTATTTTATATATTTATAAACTTTCTGTATTAGGTACACTAAAACTAATATATTTTTTGTTTTTACACAGAAATGTCAAGTACTTTGGAATGGCTGGAAGAAAATTTCCCACGGGATGAAATGAGTGAAGACTGCGATACTAATGGTAGACACAACAATTCTCTATATAAACCAATTATTAACCATTACTTTACGTGTACTTAACACATTTTTTTTAACAGCTCATACAAACAGTCAAAATAATATACCAAGAGAAACATTAGAAAATCCTCTCCAGCAAATGGAACTAAAAATGGATATTTTAATGAAACATGTCATTCTTTTAAAACATTTTGTGGAGGACCACATAAAATAAATCATTAAATATCACTGTCCCACATGTACATGTTCCCCCTCTCCATGTCCCAGTCAACTATCCCCAAACCCTCCCCAGCAAGAAAAACGTTATGATGAGACTTCCATCCCTTCCTCCCCTCCCATCCATCATGTCCAAACTCCTAATTCCCCCTGTATTTGTTTCAGTTTCTGCTTCCCCCTCTCTTTCATAATTGTTAGGGTGTCCACGGACAGCGCAGATGTTCGGAATGTTCGCAATTAACCAAAATGGAGGTGTCCTAAGGACACTGTACCTTTTCGTACTCCTTTAACATCACAATTGTGTGCCACATTCCTGCATTTAGCATACTGCTCCAAACCATGCACAAACATATCTCCAACCACCAACACCCTCACTTTCTCCACCTCTGCCATCTTCACTACACACAGCCTCTTTCGACACAAACCACAACCTCAACACCTGATTGGCTGATCCCTACAGTCCTATTTCCATGCCAAATATGTTCAGACGTCCCGTATGTGGCATGCCCTGTTCGCGGACAGTCGCGGTGTCCACAGAGCGCGTAACAATTGGGCACCCCTTCTACCCTTTCCACTTCACTCTCTGCACCATTCCCTCATTGGCTATGTTAAGCAGTCACACAACCACCCACCAGTCACATCCAAGAGCTCTACATCTAACTCCATCATCATAGTTCAGCACTTCAGATGTACTGTTGATCACTCTGAGTACAAGTTTCATGTCATTGGAAAGCACCTACTACAAAACCTACTGTACAACTCTCCAAGATTTCTGCTTGCAGCTTCATGAACATTCACATACATGAACACGAACTACAGGTATGCACATTTTCTGCACAGTACATGTACAGCTCTTGTATAAATACATGTAAACAGGTAACTGCCACTTAACCTGTATAACCTGTAAAATGAACTTAGTGTATTTTCTCCCATCTGCTATGATCAACTGTCACTTGCAAACCTGTCTGCTCTCCAAATTTTCTTTTACACACACAGCTATCTAAAAAAGTGTAATTTCAAATTAAAAGATGGGAGAAATCACAGTATAATTGTGGAAAAATGCTTTGTAGTGTATTATAAAATTACACGCAGCCAGGATGACTACATGCATCTTTATTCATGCACAGAGATAAACACTATCTTTAGAAAGGCTCCCAGCTGAAACAACACAACTGCCTCTACATCAAATCCTTATGATTTATTTCCCACACTTTCACAAATGCATACATCCCATGCTTTTCTATACAGTTCCTGCCATTTACCCTATAAAAATAGCAAAACAAGCACATGATTATTTCTTCTCTCTCCTAACATCCAATAACACAGCCTTAAGAAGCCAATTGAGCTTTATATGCCTATTATACTCATTTGTAAAGCATGTTGAACTAACAGATTCAAAGTAAAATATACAGGCTGCACATAGGCAAAGGAAACTGCATGTACATACTATGCTCAGTGATCAGAAAACACTACCACTGCAAAAACAAAAATAAATCAATGTCTACATTAACAACAGTGCTATAAATACACAACTTTACTAACTTCTTCCTTTCACAATTGCAGTGAAGACCACTCTCCTGAAAAGCATCAGCATCTGAAGTAACTTAGAAGAAGCCTACTCTTTCCATACAAAAAAGTAAGTACAATACTACCATAATGTTCTAACAATTACTCAAACACACTAGAATGTTAGTATTGCAGAACAAACAACTGTATTAACTGTATACCATTAGATTTAGTATTAGTGCTTCCCCTCACTACATGCATACTTTTTATTGTCATCTGAACCCCAGTATAGTAACAGAAAAACATAATAATAGCCTTCCCAACTTGATGTATCTCCTATTGCAGAATCACACACCACCACAGACATCCTTACTCAGACACTCATGCATGAAGAATGCATACACTGCACAACAACCCAACCCACACTTTCTTTTTTCTCCAACAGACCCCAAAGAATGCCTACCAAAAAGCAACTCTGTCAAAAGCAATGCAGAAGTAGAGCAAATCAAAATAAAAGTGTACAAAATAAGCATCCATCTCTAACAGATTTTGTACAAAAACTTCAAACACAACAGATAATACAATCATTAAGCGAAACAAAACAAGCTTCCAGTACAGAAATGTTGCCTCCTCTTTCAAAATGTAAAACAAAACAGAAAGTGATTAACAAGACTTCAGCTACCACTACTGCTAACACTTCTGTAGTGGCAACTAAGCATACCAAAAACATTATTTAACAAAAAACAATTCTGGCACTTAGACCTTCAGAACCTTATACAACCAAGAGAGAAATCTTGCACAACTCTGAAAACTTACCGTAGAAAATGAATCCTAGATGCTCTCATAGACAGTGCAATCCTTCTAAAAAGGTAGTTATTTATTTTAGTTTTAAACAGAATGAAACCACTAACAAAACTAACTACTAAACTACAAAAAAGACTTCTCAATAAACGGAATATCAACAAAAATAGTTTCTTAAACATCTCTGGAGGTGAATGGAGTCACACCACAAGCACAGCACCATATTTTAATGAAGACGCATACAAACAAAAGCAAACAAACCCAGTTGCCATACATAGCAGTGGACGAGGGTATGAAAAACTTAATAATACCATAATGGAACAAGAAACACTGCTCACAAAAATATCCCCAGAAAACTCAGTGTCACCGCTCCATTCAACTGAACCAAAACGTCCAGTTTACAAATGGCCGTGTACATCAATGTGTAACATTGCCAAAAAATATTTCAAATCTTTACACCAGTTCCTCAATCAGTATGTAAAAAGGAAAGACAAATTCAAAGTGAAACTACTACAAAATATGGATGCCTGTCCAGTGTGCAAATAAACATGACTACAAGGACATTCATTAGACTGCATTTCAGGACCTATTTGCAAAAGCACCTTCCATCATATCAAAATGATATCAACACATCATTCATCTATAAGAAATCTGGTCCATAAACTGTTCTATGCCAAAAGTCCTGCTTTAGCACTAGTCAATTTAAATAACAATCTTCTACATGGTACAGCCAAATAACTACTCAAAGAAATAGAGCATATCCAGAGAAAATATTCTGGAAGTGAAAGCCACTTACAAAATTCTTTAAAACAGACTAGCAACGACTATACAGATGGCAGCTTCTACTACACACATACAAAAAAGAAACACTAAAGTTTAGAAGTACATCCGCTGAAGTACCAAACCATGTGTGTGTGTGTTGCCACAGAACTTTTTATAAAAGTAGCACAAAAACTGTAGACATAACGTAAAAAAAGGAAGACATTGAAGATTCCAAATGGTTTGAATTAGCTCTCTACCTTAAAGCAAAAAACAAATACGAAATTACTGATCCCTTAATACTTTGCAGTTACTGCACTGAAAAACTTGACAACAACCAAACTCCTTCACGTGCTATCACAAATAACTTGGAATTATTCCTACTACCAAAACCCCTGCAACAACTCAATTTATATGAGAGCATCATAATTTAAACAGTGCACCCATTTCAAGCAATAATACGCCTTCAACCAAAAACAGCTAAATGACCTCCATATGAATTAGTGAAAGGCATTAGTGGCAAAGTAGTTTATTTACCATTAGATCTGAAAGAAAATGTACACACTCTGGGAGTGCATCGCCCAATAGATCAGTCCTTAATTGTCTTTGTAAATGGCGTACCTACAAAAGACAAAACAATTTGGCAACAACTCTTGGACTTACATAAAGTTAGACAAGCCCTGCAATATCTAAAAAAAAAACAACAATGTATACTACAAAGAAATTAATATTGAAGAAAACCTGAGAGAAACCATTGAAATAATTCAAGGGTCACCAGAAACTGGTCAATTTCAGCTTCTAGATCCTGCTACAGTATCCAATATTTTAGACCATTATACAATTCATCCATTACACTCTAAAGACACCATAGATGATGCACTGGAAACGTACCAAATGTGACAAGCCAAAGGATCTCCAATCAGCATATGGGAAAAAAGTATAGCAGCACGGGCCTTTCCTCTACACTTTCCTACTGAAAAAAGGAGGAAGGTACGATGATAGACCCAAACAAATACAGCATCAGAATCCCGCTCTTTACAAATGTATTCTGAAGATCTCAGATTTAGACAAAATGTGGAATATATATTCCACCTTCTCTTTGAAAGTGAACTAGCGACTCTATGCAACAGAGTTGCACACACATTGAAATCAGGTACCCATTTTTAAACTATGTCAGCTATGCAATTACTACAAAAAGTGCAAGAAAAAGATGAGGTTCTACAGTCAAGCGCTACAATTCGTTTAGCAAACATGCGTGGTACAAGAGGATACTGGTTCTGACGTCACGGAGATGTACGCTGTATGATAAGAAAACTTGGCCCACCCACGTGGTTAGTTACATTAAGTTGTGCAGAATATGCATGGGAAGATTTACATGATTTCCTACGCATAGCAAATGAAAACAAAACAAACATAGATAAACTAACACCTGGAGAACTGTGCTCTCTAGATCCAGTTAATGTTTCAAGATATTTCCATCATCGCTAAATTGCTATGCTACACTTTATTTGTAATAAGACTTTTCCTCCCCTCGGAGAAGTGCAACAATTCTTTTGGATAAAACAATACCAAGCCAGATGAGCACCACATATCCACATGCTTTTATGGATTAAAGATGCTCCTAAATTTGGTCAAGACAGTTTATCGAAAAAATATGTCACTTGTGAAATTCCTTCACAAACAACACATAGGGCCTCATTACACGGTATGCGGTAACCATGGCGCTATTAGCGCCATGGTTGCCGCCGGTATTTTACTGTGTCCGCCTTGGTGGATGGCGGAATTACCACCCTACTCCAAGGTGAGCGGGGGCGGTAATTCCCCATTCACCAAGGCACTTCCCCATTCCCATTTTTGCCCCAATAGGGCTCAATGGAAATGGGGAAGGAGCTAATTACGGTACCGCAAATTGCGGTACCATAATTAGCACCAAGGTCCCTTTGCGGGCCCGTTCCTTAATGGCTGGTAAAACCAGCCATTGAGGTCGGGTCCCGCAAAGGGACCTCGTAGTAAGGCGGTAAGGGTTTACCGGTACCGGTGCCCTTACCGGTACCGGTAAACCCCTACCGCCTACCGTGTAATGAGGCCCATAGTGACCTTCATGCACAAATTTTACAATTTCAAAGACACAAATGTGGGAAACATTATTGTCGCAAATATATAAACAAAGGGACATACTACAACAAATGCCACTTTGGTTTCCCTAGAGCAGTTACAACAACAGGTCAAGTAAACAAATTCATATCTTCAGTTAGACATAGTGGCAAGGGTAAATCGCCTAATAACACATATTACATAAAAAGGACAGAAGAATCAAAATATATCAATGATTACAGTGCAATCATTGCCCTCTTATGCAATGCAAACATAGATGTGAACTACATTGCAGACAATGCCACTGCAGTTGCACGATATGTCACAGCCTACTTAACCAAAGCAGAAAAAACAGAGCTCCAAGACCTCTGGGATGACTTATCATCTGACAAAACACTGTCACAGAAATTGTACAGCTTAAGCTTAAAAATGCTCTCTCATAGAGAATGTGGCTACTATGAAGCTGCCAACCATTTAACCGGACCTGCCATGTATGGAAAATCAGAAAATATAGTATGGCTAAGTCTTGGTCCTGGTAAATCTAGAAAAAGAGTTCTCAAATCATATGGGGACATAGAAACAATAGCAAAAAATTATCCCAACAGCCAAGACATTTTGAAAAACAATTTAATAGACATACACTACTGAAACAGGAGTACCAATTTGGAAACCATGTGCTTATACCACATAGCCCAAAACTTCACATACAAAAATAAAATAGAACCAGATGAAAAGAAAGGTAAATACAGAGTGGCATATTGTAAAATCATATCAAATTGTCATTAAAAACTCCTTAACATAAAGATCTATATAACATGTCCCTGCTACAACTTTTTAAACCATGGAGAAAAGAAGAAGAGTTAATAAATACCTATGACTCCTATGAAGACGCTTTTAAAGCAAATGAAAGTACTATAACAGATGTAAACTTTACACAGTAAAAAAAAATGTTGCACAATGAATAGCAACATGAAGAAGAACTCCAGGCCTAACTAGATGAGGACACTCCCGACAGTAGTCAACCTTCTGTAACAGGAAGCCAAGAACCACTGGCACAGCCACTAATAGCAATTGAGGCAGAATTAGCTAAGACAGAAGTAGAAAACACATGTGTCAGTATGAACAAGCTACAGAAGACTTCACTGTACTGAAATAAAAACTGAAAAATGAGCAGCGTAGCATTTTACAAGAAGTAACAAAACAAATTGAACATGGTGTGCAACATGAAAATAAAAACTGTACCTGCCAATACTACAAACCTATACTGCTATACATCAGTGGTCAAGATGGCTCAGGCAAAACATTCTTAATCAAAATCATCAGCAAATCCCACCAACAATTGACAAACAACAAATTGTCAGCTGTTGTAACTGCCCCCACAGGTTTAGCTGCCTACAACATAGGCGCTGTCACTTTACACCGATTACTACTTGTTCCAGTAGAACACCCAAAAAATTAGATTATTACAAACTTTATACAGAAGCTGCAATGGACCTATGCAGAGTTTTCAAACAGATGAAAATGCTACTAATAGATGAGGTGAGCATGGTCTACAACCTAATGTTGGATTTGATTCACCTCAGATTACAAGAGGCACTCAAAACAGACTACAAAGAGCTCTTTGGAGGAAAACACATTATTGTTTTTGCTGATCTTCTTCAATTTAAACCAGTGAAAGGTGAACCTATTTTTAAAATTTTAGGGTACAAATTGTGCCATAAAACTCTTGGCAGCATAGGAAATGTCAACCTTTGACAACATTTCCAATACAGAGAATTAACTGAAAATATGCGCCAGTCTGCAGACCACACATATGCCAGCATTTTAAAAAGTATTAGAGTTGGTGTACTATCTCAAGAAGCACAATCAATATTAAAAACCAGGCACATCCATGCACTCTATGGCCATAACTCATGTGCTACTGATGTCATGGAACAATTAGCACACAAGAATGTCAATTGTATGTCCTTGATGCCAACTATTGCAAGCTGTTCAAAATTCAATGAAACAATGTTCAAAAAAACAATAATTGAAATTTGATCCACAGACAAACTGGACATACATGGTATGACACTACCCATGTGTCAAAAAGCCACAACAAGACTAAATACCTTAGAAAACTCCAACACAGCTGGTTTGGAGAAAATATTAAAATTATCTTTAAACTGTAGAGTAATGCTTAAACGTAACCTTGACATGGAGCAAGGACTAGTTAATGGAGCACTTGCTACAGTTGTTGGCTTTCAAACATACCCACGTAACAACAACAATCAGTTTGTCAATATTAATTACAATCAATGCTCTACTAACAACCCAAAAACAACATCATAGTAAAGTCGAGTGGGCAGTAGTGCGCCCAGTATTTGGCATGTCCGCGGACAGCCTCCGTGACCGCGGACACAGCAAACACATCGAGGGCTCCTGCCACCTAAACAAATACAGCATTTCACCCATCTCTTACTCCCCCACGCTCCCCAAGTACTCCTACACACCAACACACTCTCCAAAATAGTATTTCTGCTCACTCCCATGCCGCGCTGTCCGCTGATGTCTGCAGATCCAAGATGGCGGGCACATTGAACCAATGTGACGTACCTCACGTCCTTTACCACCCAATCAGCAAACACGCTGCATGTCCGCGGACATGATTCAAGCCGATTAACCAATCGGTGTCCTGTCAGCGGAGCGAACAGGGAAGTGTGTCCGCAGAGCAGACATAGGGCCTCATTACATGGATGGCGGTAAGGATTTACCGGTACCGGTAAAATACCGGTACCGGTAAACCCTTACCGCCTTACTACGAGGTCCCTTTGCGGGTTGGGGGATTTAACGCCTGCTTTTTGCAGGCGTTAAAAACCAACCCGCAAAGGGACCCAGGGAGCTAATTACGGTACCGCAATTTGCGGTACCGTAATTAGCGCCTTCCCCATTCCCATTAAGCCCTATGGGGCAAAAATGGGAATGGGGAAGGGCAATGGGGGAAGGGGGAATTACCGCCCCGCCAACCTTGGAATGGGGCCGTAATTCCCCTTTCCGCCAAGGCGGTGCAGGTATTTTACCGGCATGAACCATGGCGCTAATAGCGCCATGGTTCTCCGCCATCCGTGTAATGAGGCCCATAGATATCACTAATTTGTATGCCTTATGTTTTGCTCATTTAAAAAAAAAACTACGAACGGATTTACACCAAATTAACAAAAGCAGAGTTTCGGGACTAAGCGGGCGCTCCTGGCACAAATTTGGTGGAAATCCGTCCAGCGGTTTGAGCTGTAGGCGTGAGCAAAGTTTTTTCCCATTATGTCTATGGGAAAAAAATACATTTTGGGACCCCCCTATAACTTTGCCCTCTCTGGACCAAACCTCACCAAACTTTGCAGAGTGGGCCATATACTTTTTTTGCAAAGTTTAGTGAGGATTTGTCCAGGGGGAGCGGCCATGTAATATGTATATATTTATTAAGATTGTTAGGTCAAAACATTTGCTTCAAGTGGATTAGGGGTTCCTGAGCACAGTATATCGTCAATAAAATGGGCCTCATTACGAGGTAGGAGGTAGCCATGGTGCTATTAGCACCATGGCTACCCCCGTACCGCATTCCGGGTCCAGGTTTCCGAAATAGGGACTTACCGGGTCTTTCCAACCTTGGAGGACCCGGTAAATCCCCATTCCGGGAACCATTCCCCATTCCCATTCAAGCCCGCATAGGGGATGGAGCTAATAATGGTACCGCAATTTGCGGTATCGTTATTAGCTCTGATGTCCCCTAACGGGTCCCTTCCATAACGCCTGGTAAAACCAGGCGTTAAGGAAGGAACCCGCTAAAACCAGGCGTTATGGAAGGGACCTGTTAACGGACCTCGGAATAGGGTGGTAAGGGATTACCGGTTTTATATATATTTACACCTTTTTTGTGTAAGGAAAATGTTCAAGCATATGTATGTGAGTGTGACTTTCTTCAAATAGTGGTATTGTCATAAATTCTGCTTTTCATTAGGTGCCAGCAGGAGAAAACACTACATTGGATAATGTTGCATTCTGAAGCATTGCCTGGTACAATTTGTCAGAGTCAATTTACATGAAATGAAATGAATTCAATAGGGATTTCCTTTCAGACTGGAGCCTGGCGAGCTGGAAAAAAACGAACCTGTCTGTACAGTATTCATTAAAAGTGGTTGAGAATTGGAAAGGATAGCATATTCCGTCCTTGTCTTCCCCTGCCTTAGATAGCCGTGGCCTAGAAACATATTTTGTCATTCTAAGTTTACTTAAGCCTCAAATAGGGTGCTTATATTCTTAGACAAGGAAGCAGTGCCTTTTTAGACAAACAATGGTCGCTGCTGCCATAGTCGGGATGTAAAGCTAAGAAAAATAGCTACAAAATTAGACAAAAAGAGTGGAAAAAAAGAACCCAAGTTTTGAAAGTCAGACAGAAGGTGCTTACCTTTCAGGTTATTGGAGGTATGCATATTTTCGTGCAGAAGGAGATGCAGCTATATTGAAAGGTTTCCACCTCCCATGGGAATCTACTTAAACAACCCTGCATTCATGTTATATTGTGTCCAGGAATCTTTGAATAGAAGGGGAGGGGGATGCTTCGTCTTGGTGTCAGTCATTGAATATGAGAAAAGGCAGGTGCCTCCCTTACCCAGTGGAGCTCAGCATACATACTATTGATGAACTTTCTGGAAGCTGATGCCATTTTTCGGAGGTAATGTTTAAGCAGCTATGCTACGCAAATAGATTCAGTGCTAGCAGCGCTTCTAGTGTGTTATAGCAAAAAGTAGGCGAAGGATACAAACAGTGAAAAAGCCCAAAGTCCAAACAGAGTTCATACTTTCATTCATTACATTGTAATTAAACATTGCTAGAATAAAGTACTAGAATAAAGGACTTTACTTTTTGTGTTTTGTTTCTGCCTTCTTTATCCCATGCCTCTAATAAAAACACCCTCTGCTCCGATGTCCCTGTTGTTTTGTGTCTAGCATAGAGAAACATTGTTTTTGTGGTGTGGATTGCGAAATTATAATATCCTTGGTAAAATGAAAGTGAACTGGGCCTGGTGCTTGAGAAGGGGGTTCGTAAACACTTTACCTCTACTAAATTGCAGTTGTTTTATATGTTAAAAATCCCATGCATTACAACTCAGTAGCACAATTGTAATGGAATAATTCTACTGTCAAACATCTGTTGTGTTGCATGATGTTGTGGAGGTATTTTATCTGACACCCCTGATGAACTGAGGATGCTTTGTGTAGCACTGAGTTTTAAATGAAACTCACCGACAGGATTGGCAGAAAAAAACATGCTGAAAACCTGTTTTTTTGCATTAGACCACGTGCCGTTAACTGCATCCAACTGTTCTCTAAAAACGAATATGAATGATTTCAGATTTGGGGACGGATCGCGTAAAGTGCACAGATGATGGGCAGTTGTGCACTGTGGATGGTAATTTATGAGCAATATTTACACAGACCAAAAAGTGCAAAACGTGAATGGCATTTTTGCAATGATAAGTAACTGTAAATGTAAAGTGAGGGATCATGGGTGTTGTCGTCCAAAACATCTGAAGAGCCACAAGTTTCAGACCACTGGTTGCCTGTTGCCTAGTGTATTCTAACAAGCAAAGAATACATGATACCCTGGAGACACAATGTGAATCCTAATGCACAACAACCATGGTCATAGCATCCCTTTTTTAATGATGAACTGTTTGACTGAAAAACAACAAATGGGACCTCATTACACATGTGCAGAAATTTGAAAAGGAAGGAGGAGATCACTCCTCCTGGTATGAGTTAGAAACCCATAGGAGGAGCATGTGCATGGAGGATTAACCCCATAAAATGAAAGTGTCCCTCCAGGTGATATTACCTTGATTCCCCAAAGTAGTCATATGAGACTTCAGAGTCCCATAATCAGGTGGAGAACCAACAGTTACTAGTTAGTAACTGTAAATCTGTTTGAAAGTATTAGCAGTGCTAATAACTTCAAACTCATAATGAGATCTGATTTGTTTTCAAAGACAATGGGCCTCATTAGGAGGGTTGCAGTAAGGCAACAACGCCGCTGGTAGTTTTACCGGCGCCGTTGTTACCTCGCTGCAACATTCCGAGTTTGCTTGTGACACCCGCGAGCAGACTAGGATTGTAGCAGCGGTACAGTTTTAAGGGCTGCTACCATCCTCCCCATTCCCATTGAGCCCTATCGGGGCTCAAATGGGAATGGGGACGTACCGGATCCGGGTCCCACGAATGGGAATTACTGTGCCATCCAGGGTCGGAATGGCCTGGTAAGACCCGTTTTGCGGGACCTGGACCAGAGGCCCAATGATGACTAAATGTGCATTAATTTTAGTGTCCCCAACAATTTTGGCCATTGCAGGATGCAACTTTGTCTGATGGATCAAGATTGGTGGCACTTAAGTATCTGTTAGCATGATGGTTGCTAGTTGCCTGGTCCACACTAGCAATATGTTCATTGTTGGCAGTTTGAAATATTCTGATCATCAAAGTCTGACAGCAGGTACTACAATAATGCACTGTGGTTTTGGTGTGAACAGTGGAATAATGTGGTGCACCAGGAAGATGACTTCTGCATAATTTTAACATCCACATATCCACAGGTTGATTAACATGTAGGTCGACCTACACAGTGGGGATGGGCTTCTGAAGACGCTGAATAGTAAAAGAAACAAAAACATATACGCAAATCATCACCTTGAAATGTTTTATATAAATGTTTGTCTCATAAAAGTATAATTTACACAGATCAACATATGATTATACTGACCTAGATGGGTTTTGCGATCTCAGTAAGATCTTCCCAAAATTCTATTGATTAGTCATTACATTAATCATTGAAGTATGGCAATCGTGTGTATTATATAGATAGATCTCTCGGAGAGTGATCATCTGTCTCAGTATGGAGTGCACACTTATATAGCTTTAATTGGGTTTTAAAACAGATTTATAATAGAAGAGGATGCAGATCTTACTCTGTCTTGTCTGTAGGTAAGAACCCTTTCAATTTGCTGCAATTGCTTGAATGATAGGTCTGCAGACAGTGATAAATATGGTCAACCAAGCTTCTTAAACTATGCGCGTGATCCTTGGCAAATAATTTAATCACACTGTGCCTGGCTAAAGGACTGTGAGTTCCCAAAGCCTGCAATCTTTTATAAATAATTAAAAAATAGATATTTCTACAGCTACAGTGACATTGGAGGTGAAAAGTTACTGGCCATGGCCAGTGACACATGTCTCCCATCCATGCAGTAACCGGGACCGGCCCAGCTTAGCTTCAAAGTGGTGAAGGAGCCAGTCCCCTCAGGCCATCTCGCTGAATAAGTGAGCCCAAATTAAAAGACCACTTGGAGCAACATGGCCTGAGGGGGCAAGCCCCCTCCCTTGCTTTGAAGCTAAGCAGGGTCAGTGCTGGTTACTGCATGAATGGGAGACAGTAAAACAGTCCTGAGTGCTGTGTGTTTTCTTCATTTTAAATAGCTCATAACAGACTAAGAAAACACACCATCCACATTATTTGTTTTTTAAATGTGCTACTGTCAGTCCCTGAATGTATTGCACTCAGAGACAATTTGTTTGCCTTTTGCAGAATTGCATTCTGGTGTTTGTAGTCTCCCAGTCAAGATGGGGGGAATAATGCCACAATGATACATGTTTTGCCTAACATAGTTCTCTATGTATTTACATATTTGAGTGACACTATGGTATGTGTACTTTCCATGTTGTCTTTATAAAGCAGAGTATTGTTAAAAGCCAGACATGGGTGTGAGAAGGGGAAATTATGAGAGAGCAAGTAAGTCATGAGTATTTGCCCACGATGTGGCAAGAGAGTTTGCAATCCCGGACACTGGTACGGGTATTCTCTCCTGATTGTGGCTGCTTATCAGAGCACAAGTAAAAAACACATGTGGGTGGACAGCATAACTTTTTTTCAGAGGATGACCGCAACACCTTGTTTTTGTTTTAGGTTGGAAAGCTTGCCCAAGTATTTGGCTACCAGGATTTTAATTAGGTTGTCATGTTCCCAGTGTAGTTCTTACCCACAAGACCACAAATACTTGTTTCATTTTGGGAATTCCAATTGCAGACAGTGATACATTTGGCCAACCAAGCGCATGCAGCAATCGAGCAATACCCTAGCTTTTGCAATATCACTGGTCAGATTTTTGGGATACCACAAGATTTACATGTTCAGAAAAGTGTGAATAAAATATTTGAATCAAAACTTCATTGTATGTTTATGTGTGGCCATGTGTTTCTGTGTAAAATTGTGTATTTGTGTGCACATGTAGGCATGTGTGTGTGTGTGTTTGTGTAAGTGTGTGTGTGGGCATGTGCATGCTGTGAAGTTTGTGTGCATGTGGGGGTGGAAGAGAAGGCAGCAGGTGCGTCTAGGTGTTTTATTTCTAGATAGTTTCAAACCCACACATCAACCAGTGGGCCTAAGTGCGGACAAACGCTATTGTGGGCATGGGGAAATATGTGAGTTTATACTGTCCAGGAGTAGCAGTGATACACATGGTGAATACATCCAAACCCCTTTCTTCGATGACTAGTGCTCGTCTTCTGGGGTTTTGATAAAAACATGAATTTCACAAAGGGCTTAGATTCTTATTCAGAGTTACTAAAGGTTTGTAAAGTCACTTTGTGGTAGCCTATTCTACAAGGACAGTGCTTAGGGTTTTCCTGATTTTTAAGTGAACTTTTTTCTCTTAATGAGCGAAAATTAGGTTGTTCTGTAGCTTTGGTCCTATGTGCACCAAAAACATAAACCCCTGGCATGCATTTTCGTAAGATATTGGGTAGAGGTTGTACTGTGATGGTGATCTTACGGTTCTTGTTGGGTGGTATTGATGGCTCTTGTCTGTAAAGCTGTTTAGGTGATGATTTGGAATAGTAGTCTGGAAAGTATTTGTTCCTTCCAAAGAGAGCCACTGTAATTATGATTATCATTTCCCAGATGAAACTTTGTTTTCTATATTTTCTCAGATGTTGAAAATCAGGACCCTAGTATGGAACAGAGGGCAACACATCAATACATTGGAGAAGAAAAGAAGATATGATGGTTATAGTAAGCAGGGATGTGTGCCAGTTTACCTTGCTCCTACTTGCTTAAACCCTGTACAACAGAATTAAGACGCTTCATAACTTATCTAAGTTTTAACATTTTGCCCACATACGAATTTAGAGGAGCATGGAGTGGCATAGTATTTGAAGAAAGGCAGTGCCCCCTTTGTGGCTTTTTGGTGGAAATCAGCCATCATACCCTTACAGGATGTACTGCCCTACAGGGAAAATATTAACTAGGTTGTGGAAAGCGTGTTTATCTTCCAGTAGTTCAACAGACCAATATTGGAGTGCTATATATGCAGGAAAATAACTGGTTACCATAGCAGCTGCTTTTTAAGTTTGGAAAGAGGTTATTAACATTTTAGACATCAAATGAATAGTGGAATAATTTTATTCTTCGGTTTGTATATTTTAACATTAACTATAATATTTTCAATTGTATTGTGATAATGAGGTTTTATTTTTTGTGATGTAGTTATGAAATGTTGCGATATATTTTATTTACAGCATAGCATCGTTCTGCCCTATTTTGGTGCAGTAGTTGAAAATTGAGTTTTTAGGGAAGACAGCAGTACCTATTGGAGAATATATTGAATAAGCATCCCAAATATATTTTTCAGTGCTTCTGAATAGCTCAGGTCAAACAAAAGTATTGTAGTTCATCTCCAGACGTAGCATAATCAGTTTATTTTGTGCTGATTATAAAAGGTATATAGAAAATGGTTTTTCACTTACAAATATGGGACATAGCTTGTCAGCAATTAGGTGTATTTGTAGCCTACAGTATATATGTTCCTCAAACCATATATTAGTCTGTGTACCTCTGGAAAATTCCAGTGGGGGTGGTTAAAATCAATTTACTTGTTTTTGGTTAGAACATTGTGGCTCTTAAAAGAATCTTTTAAAAATGTGGGGGGATTTATATACTGAAATAAACAAATTTCTACTGTACTTAAACTGCTTCTAACTTTTTTTCTGTTTTTTCTTTTTATTTACCTACATGTTCACATAAACAGTTTCAATGCATTCTGAACATTGGAATGAAAAATTTGATTTCCAACATAAGTCAAATGAACTCCAACTCTACGAAAAATATTCACATCATCAAACTTAATATTTTCCTTGTGGAAAGATGTAATTACAACATGCTGTAAAAAACCAACTACAGCTTTATTACCTTCTGCCTGGCTTTTTCATTTTGTGGAAAAACAAGTTAGAACGTTTCCACATTTGCCTTTAAGCTATCCAAGAACAAATAATCTTCGAAGCTGGAAACTCTCCCATTAACTTTGTAAATGTACCATTCACGGCAAACTGTAAGGATATTCCAGTCACATAGTCAAAACTGTTGCCTCCACAGTGAACTATAATGATGTCTGGATGCTTAAAAGTAAACACAGTATCGCAAAACAGTAGCAATTCCACCCACTTCATTTTTCAAACTCCATACCAAGAATCTTCAAATTCTTCTAATCTAAGATTCACATATAATCCACACTGCTCAGAGGACACCTTTAACCAATAGACCCAAGAATCACCCACCATCTATACACTCTGCTTCTTCATAGTCATAGCCATCTTCACTGCACACAACAAAGAAAATGCTTGCTACCCTGTCTTCCTGTACACCATAACCACAAAATCGGATTGGCTAATTCCTCGATGTCTGCTGAGGTTTGTGACTATCCGCGGTCTCTGCAGTACTCTTTTCATGTCGGGCATCCATAAAAGACCTGGAAGGCCTGTGCCATGTCCGTGGACTGCATGCCCAATTAAACTGGGTGGGGAGGATTAAACTCAATTTAAATAATTTATTCAATAATAGTGGCTCTTAAAAGAGCATTTTCTGGGAGGGTTGTTTAAAAATACCTTTTTTTTTGCTTGTTTTGCTTTAATGTACTATAATAACAAATGCTGTACTGTACTTATTTTTTATAACTTCTACAAAAATGGCTTCAAACTTGTTTGTGGTTTTCATTTTGATGTCTTACACCTACTAATAAATGCTTAAGTATACACTCCATATCTTCCCTTTTAATTTCTTTAAACAGACTGAAAAGAAAAATCTAATTTCCAACATTTGTCAAATAAACTCCATCTCCACAAAAAATATTCACGCCATCAAACTTGATGTTTTGATTGTCAAAATATGCCATTCCTACACCACGTGAAAAAAGCCCACACAGCTTTTTTGATATGCTGCCTGGCATTTTCCATTTGTGGATAAAACAAGTTTGGACATCTCCACATTTTCCATTGATACATTTATGAAAAAAATATCTTTGCAGCCAGAAACAGTTCCATTAAGGTTTTCAATATATAATTCATGGCAAACTGCAAGGATAGTGCAGCAAATAGTTGCCTTCACAATGCACAAAAATTATATGTGGACGTTTAAAGTGAGCCATACTCTCACAGAATGGCAATAAGGTTACCCAGTTCAAACCACAAACTGCATACCACAAAACATCCACTTCTTCCAATCCAACAGTAGCAGAAATGCCATGATATTCAGAGTAAACCTTCAATGAATGGATCCAAGAATCTCCCACTATCCACATACTCTGCTTCTTCATCGACATAACCATAGCCATCTTTACTCCACACAAGAATGAAAACACTTGCTGCCCTGTGTTCCTGTACACCACTACTACCAAACCTGACTGGCTAACCTCACAATGTCTGTGGATGTTCATAACTGTCCGCAGTCTCTGAAGTCCTCTTTCAATGCCAGGCCTCCATATAAGACCCTGATGGCAAGTGTGGGTCCATGGACTACCGCAGTGTCTGTGGACACTGTAGCACAGGCAGCCCTTCTTCACATTTAACATTTGTGTTCGTAGCACTCCCTTATTGGCTGCTTTTAAACACTCACACATCCATCCACCAATCACATCGAGAAACTCTACATGTAACCCTGTCACCTCACTTCCACTCTTCAGATGTATGTCCCAACTCTGAGAGTACATGTCTCCTGTTAGTCACAGCCTCCTGCATAAAGAACAACTGTTAAACTGTCCAATATTTCTAATTGCAGAATAAACTATATCTACATCTAACAAAATAGAGTACAGGTATGCTTACATTTTTTTTAACACCTCTTTAAATATGTATACAGTGTTCCTGCCACAACCCTGCCAAAAGCATCACAATAAGCATATTTTCTTTTTTGGAAGAAAAAGACCTTGGCCGTGTGGCCAGCGGTGCGGGCTGCACACCCTTATTCCACTACTCAGTGGCGTAGCTCAAAAATAATCGTAGAAAAAATTCTTGATTCGCTATTTTCTTTTTTGACCATTGCTATCAAATGCTATGTATTGCAATATTATGCACCTGGTTACATCAAGTGGCATTTACTTACATGTACTTCCAACATATTAACCTTCCACACATCAACTGCCACTTAACAGTGTTCTACACATCTTTTGCAACTGCATTTCCCTTATATGCATTTTTTTACTTTCACCCTAACACTTCTAAAAAGAAACCATTTTTTAAACAAACAGCATTTTGCATGATTCCTTACGTGTAAATGTCATACTTTCCAACTATTCACATCACATCACTTATAGTGCCACCATGCTCCACCTTCTCACACATATGTGTACACTGCCAAAGTATCTATATGTAACAATTCTCCTTATATACAAAATACTGCTCTTTTCCAACCACTACTATAAGACACTTTATACTACTCCAACTACAAAGTGCCATTTCATTACCACTGCACCAGTTTCCCTGTTCTTTAAAAACACTGCAAAATATTACAAATACATTGCACCACAAACATAGCATGTTTCTTATTAAAAGCACCACCAGACAAATTGTCATACTGCACAAACATACATTTTTTCTTGCATTTGTACATCAAGCCAAACTTTGCTGTACAACTTATACTATTCCATATTAACCCTAGTGCAAACTTTCCTGTGCTGCAAATATGCACTAAATATGCATCCTTTTTAGGCTATGCCAATGTTTACCCTGTTGCTTACAATATGCCAAACTGCACGTGTCATAGTGCAATAATTGTAATAATAGTAAACATACTTTTGCACTCCACACATAACACAACTGTAATCACTCTTTTTTCAAATAACTCCTCCTTCCTTAATGAATACCAACATTTGTTACAGAAACTACTTCACCATTACCACATATACCAAATAACTTTCTTTTACAATTACAGAAAAAAAGAAGATTGACCAAGAAGCTACTAAAGAAAGACCGATCTTCACATCCTGCAAAGTAAGTAGATTAGCATAGCATGTAGATCTCTCTAATTGTAACAATGTACATTCACTATATATTAGCCTACAGTATTCATTTCTACTCAAAAATATTGTAATTCAATCTTTCTCATTATAATGCTGCATTCACACTCTTTTTATTTAACATTGCTATTTATTAACTATACCACCAATTCCTTAATGCCTAACAACACATCCATCTCTCATCAACTTCTATTCCATAATGTAATTTCCTTACTCTTCCACAGCCCTATCCAGGTGAGGTCCTTAATACCAACCCACCAACTTTCACACTCATTGCATTCCAAATCACTAAAGCACTTTTCACACATACACATATTTCCTCACCCCTTTTCAATTACACCCACACAACCCTCATACCTATGAACTAAATCACACCATTATAACAGCTACTGTTTTCCCCAACATATCATTAAATTCCTATGTATTCAATCACACTCCGCTCTCTTACTCACTAACACCAGTAGTGCTCAAAACATTCTTATATCAATAGTTTATTACCCATTAACCATCACATAAATACACTTATTTCACACACCACCCGATTTCAATCTCATATTTACCCAAGCCCATTAGACCGATATAGCATCTTACTCTCACAACCTTCCCAACCACACCTATCATTCCAGAACACAATTGAACATCACTCTATTCATCTGTACAAAAATACCAACACACCCATGTTTAATACATGCAACAACATTTCACAACAAAACGTTCTTTTTTTCCCAATAGAAAGAACAGAATGCCTACTAAAAACCAACTACATAGAAAACAAAGAAAATATAGACGGGATACAAATAAAAACAAGCCATATAGTCATCCGCCTTTAAACAATGTATAGAAAACATTAAACAGAGCAGCTAGTAATCTCATTGAACGAGACTAAACCAGCCACGACTAAAAAAGTAAGGCCTCTCTTGAAAACATTAAAAGTAAAAAAAAATGTACAAACAAAAGCAGACCTACAAATTAATCCAACACTATATCTACCAAAGTTAATGTAGTTGCAGTAAAACATATGAAAACATAGATTTTACAAAACAAATTCCACCACAGATATTTTAAGAATCTTACAAAGAAGGCAACAAAGTCATGATCTACCCTTAAAAACTAGCACAGAAAACAAATCTGTGAAGCTCTAGTTGACAGCGCATTCCTACTAAAGAAAAAGTTGTTTATATTAGTTTTAAACAGAATGAAACCACTAACTAAATTAATCAATTAAGTCCTTCTAAACATATGCAATGTCAGTATAGATACCTTTTCAAACTTCTGTGAAGGTTAATTGATCCACACAAGCACCACAGAACCATATTGCAATCAAGAGGCTTATAAACAAGAACAACAAAACACAATTGCCATAGAAAATAATGGCTGAGGCTATGAAGTGGTAGGAGACATTTTTATAGCAAAGGAAACCCTTATAGAAAAAACATCCCAAACAACCTTTGAAGTAAATGTTCCTTTTGCCCAAAGAAACCGTCCAGTATACAAATGGACATGCTTCTCAATATTTTACATACCCCAACAATCCTTCAAATCTGTATGGCAACTCCTCAATCACTATGTGGGACTTAAGACAAAGATAGAATCAAAACTCTACAAACCATGGACTCCTGGCCAGTACGCATCCAGACTGGATTTTGAGGAAATTCACTAGTGTGCATTTCAGTAACTGCTTGCAAAAGTACCTTCCGCCACATCAAAATGTTAGCAACGGACCATTCCACTATGCAAAACCTTGTGCATAGACTGTACTATGTAAAAAGCCCTGCTCTAGAACTGCAACAATAAATAACATTCCCCTACATGGACCAGCCAAAGAGCTCCTTCGAAAAATAGAGCACATCCATAAGAACATATTTTGGAACTGAAGTTGACTTAGAAAATTCAGTAACTTTAGAAAACATTAGCTAAAACCTCAAAAACACCAACCTCCTTACAAATATATGCGAAAAAGAAATAGCAAAGATTCAAAAAACATCTGCTGAAATACCAGACAAAGTATGTGTCTGTTGTTGTAGAACATTTTATAAAATAGCACAAAAATAGTAGATATGGCCTACAAAATAGAGGACAATGAGGAATCCCAATGGTTACAATTAGCTTTATATCTAACAGCAGAAAATACGTACAAAACAACTGACCCTCAGTACTTTACATGTACTGCAATACAAAGCTTGACAACAACCAAATGCCATCATTTGGTGAATGGATCATTCATTTGGTGAATGAGGAGCAACTCACCATTTATCTAGAAGTCACTGAAGAAATTGAACATGGTATAAAACGTGAAACTAAAACTTGTAGCTATAAAAAACCTCTGCTCCTGTTGTAACATCCCCACATGTCTAGCTGCCTACAACATAAGAGGTGTAACTTTACCCTGACTACTGCTCCTCCCAGTAGAACAACAAAACACATTAGAATACTACAAATTATCACCAGAAGCTGCTACTGAAGTACACAGAATTCCAAAAGAAATGAAAGTCCTCCTGATTGATGAAGTAAGCATGGTTTCCTATTGCATGCTTCATGCTGGCTTTAATTCATCACAGAATGCAAGAAGTCCTTAAATCTGACTATGAAGAACTGTTTGGAGGAAAACATATTATTGTTTTCAGAGACCTCATACAGTTAACACCAGGAAAAAGTTCAACTCATGTTCAAATCATTCGGATACACAGAATGCCGTAATACACTCGGCAACATTGGACATGTAAATCTCTGGCAACATTTTCACTACACAGAACTAACTCAAAAACATGAGTCAGTCTGCAGATCTCACCAATGCTAACATTTTAAAAAGCGTTAGAATGGGTCTGCTTACTAAAGATGCAAAATCCATCTGAAAAACTAAAGTAATCCATGAGTTATATGGAAAAAGGCGCCTGCCCCTGATGTCGTGGAACAATTAGCTCAATACCAACCCTTCCAAGCTGTAGCCAATTCAAGTATACAAAGTTGAAAAAAGAAATGCAACCCTTAGTGCATATCAGCTCCACAGACAAATGAGACGTGCATGGCATGACACTCCCAATAGGTCAACAAGTAACAGCTTGACTAAATAGCTTTGAAAAATGTATCTCCAACACAGGTGGATTAGAAAAAAGATTAACTCTTTGTCTAAACTGCAGAGTAATTCTAAAAAGGTAACCTTGATGTAGAACAAGGTTTAATGAATGGATCAATTGGTACAGTTGTTGGGTTCCAAACATGACCACATGACAACAACATTCAGTTTGTCAATCTCCATTTTGACAAACTTGGAGATGTTAAAAGAATAGGCCACACAATAGCACTTCTCCTTCTTTTCAAAGACATGCACGTATGCAGAGAACAATTCTCTCTATCTCTTGCATTGGCTGTCACTATACACAAATCACACAGTCTAACTCTAGATCATGCATTGATTGACATTGGCAGCACAGTCTTCAAAGAAGGTAGCACTTTCACATCTCCGTCAATGCAGACATTCCTTGCATCCTAGAATACAACAGGTTATGTGCACTGTACACCCCACATCTAGATATACCCTGTCCCTCAAAAAAGAAAAAGAAAACTAATACAAACAGAAACTATACTAGATCTCCCAGCAATACCACTAAACAAACACAACTGCTGCTGCATCAAAAAATACAACCACAAACCCTGTAGTCCAGAAACAACTGCACGTCCATCAGAAGACAAAGATACAAATGTCTCTTCTCAAAAAGCAACTACAGGCCCATCAAAGGATACTGATTCACAACTCTCTGGTCCATTTAAATTCATCAACATGACTGGAGTAAATTGCAATGCAAATGAAGCAATCAATATTCTCTTTCAATTGCCACCAATAGTTCACAACATTTACTTAAACGGCTCGGACCAGTTGTGTTTGCAAATGCTTGTTCTTAACAGAAATGCCATAAATTATCCTGACAGACCTTACAATGCCTCAGGTATAAGGCAAGAAGTTGGGGTACCAAATGATCAAGGATCTATCTAGCTTTGCGAAGTACATTAGCTCCATTAAAAGATTTTTCATCATGCACGCAGGTGGCCCTCTCAGACCAGAATTTAAATGTAACAGGGCAGGAGTCAAGGCATGTGCCCTATATGGATCTGAGATATTGGAATGTACTAACACATAACCCATGTGCATTGTTGAAAATAAAGTCAATTTTGGTTCTACCGCAAAGTGCCCTTAATGTGCTTGCATGCTTCAAATGCAAAATGTTACCAATTGATGGGGAAGGAGAGTTCAGACCTGTTTTGTATTGGCTGCAGATTTGGCCCGCTCCATAGCTTAAGAAATACTGCAATGCCTTGAGTCATGTAATGACACTAGATAGTGTTCACTGTATCCCCAGTCTGAAACACGTTAAACAATGTTTGATAGCCCTGAGCTTGAGACACTATTGGGATGACCTGCAGTCAATCACAAGGGAAGATAAAATAAGGGTAAAACTGGCTATTAACAATCAAAATTGTGTTAATTACTTGGTATACAAGGGGTTCTCTGGATATGAGGGCATGAAAAGAAAAAAAACGAAAACTGGCACTAGAATGGAGGATCAAAAATGACTGAAGAAAAAATCAAAATTTCAACAACAGACCCGCTCATACAAAAAGGAAATACAAAATCAAAAATGAAATACTATGCCAACGAAATCTTCAAAGGACCAAACACCCAAAAAGTACTCTTAAAAATCATAAATGAAATAAAAACCCCACCTGGCTGCAACAACACGCCAATACCATCGAAGAAACTATGCAATGATCTAGCAGACCACTTCAAAAATGTAATCATTGCCATCCAACAGACCATACAAAACAGACCATGCAGGCAGAATATGGAACCCACCCACCGCCACGAGGAACGCCCAAACATACTACAAAGCTTCCCCCTAATATCAATGGGGACATTTTTCAAACTGGTAAAGTATACAAATCAATCATCTCACAAGGAACACCCATGGAACACCACAGGAACATCTTCAACCTCTCAGTTGCAACAGGACAAGTGCCACATTCCTTCAAATCAGCATACATCAGTTTGCTCCTCAAAGATACAGCCAAAAACGTAGAAGACCTCGCCAATTCCAGACCCATCTCCAACAATCCGTACCCAGCTAAACTACTCGAAACATACATATACAGAACGGTCCAAGAATTCATTTAAGAGCACTGCCTGCTAGACCAGACACAAGTAGGCTTTAGACCAATGAGAGAAATGGAATCAGCACTTCTCTCGATATGGGATGACCTTAAGGCAAAAGCAGATTCAGATAATAGTGCCGCTTTGATACTTCGAGACCGCTCTGCAGCATTTGACACAGTCAACCACAACATGCTCATCACGAGACCACACCTTACTATGGATCAAATTCTTCCTAACAAACTGAACACAGATCATATGGATCAATACTTTCAAATCGAACCCAAGAGAATCATCATGTGAAATACCACAAGGATCATCCTTCACCCCACTATTATTCAACATCTACCTGTCTCAACTTATCAAGATCTTCAAAAGACATGGCCTCACATGTCACAATTATGCTGATGATTCACAAATAGTCTACACAATATTAGACATTCAAGAAAACAACACAACATTAGAGAACTGCCTCATGAAATATACAACTGGATGAACTCAAACTAACTAAAACTCAACCAAGGCAAAACCGAAAAAATGAAAACACGAAGTTGGGTGTCCCCTTCATCGCTGACAAGTGGGAAGGAACTAGCATAGAATTCAAGGGGAAGTAGTGTCAAGCGGAACTCCACAGTAGATTAATACATATTAAACATACTTCAAATGAACAGCTGGAGGAAAGCAAAATCAGAGCAAAAATAGAAACATGTATTCACTATAGCAAATTGTATTAATATCAAATACATAAAAACATATTAAATCTGTAAATTCAACCCATAATTCATATCGGGCTTTCATGGCTGAAGTAGATCACAGATGGATAAAGTGCTAAAGCATACCACGTGTGTACCCGATATCTGGTCAACACTAAGTAACGGAAGCGATAGGTCAGAACTTCCACCAAGTGAAGGCAATCATGTAGGGGAAGGCTGGCACTCCCGGTTAAACCAAAAGCTAAGCTTCACAAGCAAGCATGAATAATAGACAATTAATTGTTCATGATTACAAGTGTAGCTTACAAACTAAGGCATTCAGTCAAATGGGGTGCAATTAGTTAACTACAAAATTCTAGGGACAACAAGTGTAAATGCACAAGATGTCAACCCATTAGAACTTTTTAGAAATTAGTAGTTTTGACGGAGTAATGTGTCTAGCTGGAAACCAGCTGATGCCCGTCTTCTTCAGGACGAAGCACTCCGATGTAATGAAGGCAACATTGTCTTGTTAGAGCGTGGCCGATTCCACTCATTTTCAGCTCATTTCTAAGACAAATACACTTCTTGGATTTTTTTCGCTCAGTGAAGAATACATGGTTTTGAGATTCTATAAAAAACAACAAAATAAAAAAAGGAAGAAAAGAAAACAGCAATATGCTGAAACCACTCAAAAAGAGCCTAACTCACAGCACATTCAAAAACAAATTTCAGTGAAATATATAGTGGTGGGGAGAACAATAAATACTGTGTTCTCAACCTCACTGTGGGACTTCGTCATGCAATAGCTTCCAATGTTGAATAAACCACACAAAAGGCTGACCTAAATGAATTTGTCTGAGGAGACAAAACAAGGGCAAAATTGAACCGGGGTAAGACCCCCTAATTTCAGTTGTGAGACAAATCAGCTACTGGCCAAGGGGCACGGGCCTCAAAAATGACCTGAACAGAAATAGACAAAGATGAATGCAATTTGAGGCTCACCTGTCCAGGCATGCCTCACAGCTCTCAATCTTTAGAAGAAACGACGCGATGCATGCTGCACGTTATAAATGGAAGATTGTGCATTCAAAGTTCAAAGAGTGCAACCCTTGCCAACACGCCACACCATGTATAGAGGCAGCAAAGAAACAAAAATAAAAAATCCCAAAAGATGTAAAATGGGAAAAAACAACCAATGCACTAGCCATAACAGATGTATACTAGAAAGCGTCCTGTACTTTTCTTACTGATGTCATGAAAATAGGGTGTTTCCGCAGCGAGCAAATTCAATTGAGGTGTACTGCCAACAAATGCAAACATCCTGAATAATGGCCCGAGAAGAAAGACATGAGCGGGCTTAGCACACTCTACACCAGGCTTGTCCAACCTTTTTGAATGTGGGGCTGAAGCATTAACATTTTGTCACACAGTGGGCCGGCGAGCCAAAAGTCAACAACCTCACCCAAAGCAGTATATTAAAAAGCAATATTGTGTGGCCTTTGAAACAATAGAATTACAGGCAGTGATGCGCCATGCAGTCCCAAAGATAGCTTTTGGTGTCAGGGGCAGCGAGTATCTAAGGGAGCCCCTCCATCAAATGAACCGAGGTCAGTTGCTTGTGATTTCTTTCAGTGTGTATGTGTTAATGTGTTCATATTTTCATGAATAGTGGGGGCGATCGAGCATACCTATGGATCTGGGGAGGGTTTGGGGGGTTCCCCCTCCAAGAATTTCTTTTTAAATATGGGGATGAAATGGTGCATTTTACAGCAGAAAAACTGACCAAAAACCCATATGTTTATAATCAGTTCTAAAGGGGAACATGAAAATTCCATGTCACCAACAGCAGACAAGAACATGTTACAACACAACACATTTTAATGATCTATGTGTCCACGGTGTAAGACAGCAATGTCATTGATGTAACACATTGTCATGCTGGTTGCGCCCAAAATATGCCTCTGTAGCAGCATGTCTATCCTGGCTGTTCCCAATTTAGGCCAACATTGTCCTTTACATATCATGATTGATGCTGCCTGAGCATGTGCAGTGTGCCCAATACATATGCCAGCAGACCTCTGTTATACATATTCATGACTTTTGTGTTAATGATTGATGCTGCCTGTGAAGTGTTGTGCCCAATACATATGGCATCTTATCTCTGTAATACACATTCATTACTTCTGTGTTAATGAGTGATGCTGCCTGTGCAGTGTGCCCAATACATATGGCAGCGTATCTCTGTAATACACATTAATTACTTATGTTTTAATGATTGATGCTGCCTGCGCAGTGTGCCCATTACATATGCCAGCTTATCTCTGTAATACACATTCATTACTTCTGTGTTAATGAGTGATGCTGCCTGTGCAGTGTGCCCAATACATATGGCAGCTTATCTCTCTAATACACATTCATTACTTCTGTGTTAATGATTGATGCTGCCTGTGCAGTGTTGTGCCCAATACATATGGCATCTTATCTCTGTAATATACATTCATTACTTCTGTGGTAATGATTGATGCTGCTTGTGCAGTGTGCACAATACATATGGCAGCATATCTCGGGAATACACATTAATTACATATGTGTTAATGATTGATGCTGCCTGTGCAATGTGCCCATTACATATGCCATTTTATCTCTGTAATAGACATTCATTACTTCTGTGTTAATGATTGATGCTGCCTGTGCAGTGTTGTGCCCAATGCATATGGCAGCTTATCTCTGTAATATACATTAATTACTTCTGTGGTAATGATTGATACTGCCTTTGCAGTGTGCCCAATACATGTGGCAGCTTATCTCTCTAATACACATTCATTACCTCTGTGTTAATGATTGATGCTGCCTGTGCAGTGTGCCTAATACATATGGTAGTTTATCTCTGTGATACACATTCATTACTTATGTGTTAATGAAAGAAGCATAATCCAATTCAACAGATAAGATGGGGAAAAGCGATCACCCAAAGGTGAACCTAATTGAAGAAACGCAATGTAAGCACAATCTTAAAGTACGAAGAACTAGACATGGCCGGTTGCCCTCCTCTCGCAGCACCCAGGGGTGGCCGGTGCACCGGTACTCGGATCACTCTAGCTGAGCTGAGGGCCATGTTGTAGGAACCGGGGAGGGAATTGACCTCATGGTGTCTGGTGTTATGCGCTCTGAAAATTCACTCCCGCAGCTGGCCTTCCTCCGACAGGGGCACAGACACCTCCCAAGGGCTGTTTTGCCTCATCCAGGTTAGCACTTGTCAGTTGCAAAAACAAAAACTGGATAGACCCCCAGGCATTTTACCTGCTGTGCTGCTTTTCCGGGTGTGGATGACGTGATTGTGTTGCCTAACCATTTTGGCAAGGAATTGATTCCCACATTCGGTAAAATCATGTGGGAAGTCGTTCCTTTTCTGACGCAATTTGAACAGTACCCAAGGGGGAGATTTTTTTCAACAAGTGATGCAAATTGTTCCCTCCCTTCCAAGGTGGAATGTTCAAACATTAAGGCAGCCCACGCTGCTTTCGAGCCTCCAAGATACTGCTGGCCAGATACGTGTGTTTCAGTGTATCTGGCCAGCAGTATCTCAGAGGCTCAAAAGCACTGCATGCTTCAAACATACGTCGGAAAATATGGCAGGCAGTACTTCCCACTGCTGGAGGCAAGGAGAACTAGGCCTCGGTGTGCACTGAATGTAGCACTGTGAACCTGGGCTGGGCTGCTGGCTCACGCAGGCTCTGCCCTGGGCTCGGCAACACAGATGTGTGAATGTGGCGCTGTGTGCCCGTCACACCACCCACACACATCACGTGATTATGATTTCCATTGGCCGAGAAACAGCCAATGGAAATACTGTTACCATGCAAGGCAGTAATTTATTTTATTTATTTCCACTACTTCAACGTGCCTTGTATGGTAACAGTATTTCCATTGGCTGTTTCTCGGCCAATGGAAATCGTAATGTGTGTGGACTATAATTCCTAACCTTAAAACTGCAGCCACAACGCTTGCTGCGTATAAAATAAACACTAAACGTACAAAAGTAACCCTAATGCTTTGTCTCTGCTCTTTGGCTTCGAGGGCCACATAAAATGGCTTGGAGGGCCGCATTGCGGCCCTCGGGCCGCATGTTGGACAACCCTGCTCTACACAGATAACTAGAACGCTATGCTGCGTATACTGTATACTAGAAAACGTCCTGTACTCTTCTTATTAAACCCATGGAAAAAAGGCGTTTCCGCCTCGAACACATTCAATTAAAATGTACTACGCAACAAATGCAAACATCTTGAAAAATAGCAAGGAATGAAGGACATGAGCGGTCTTAGCACACTCCCAACAGATCACTAAAGCGCTATACTGCATAAAAGGGGCCAAACAGAGTCTAGCATATCGCTGAGAATAACAAAAACAGCAAGTCATAACGTAATTGCAGCCAATTAGTCAACAGCCATAGAAACTGTGCTAATTAAATCCAAACAGCCTGTGTCAGTCGCCTCATCGCTTTCTATCAGCTTGAAGTATGCGTGCCAACGTGTAATCTTAACAATTCAGGGACCTCTTCAGGGAAAAAAATATATGAAGTAAGATAATTCCCAACTTACTGTGAAGTCGTTGTTGCTCAACATCCACAACGGGCAGCAGTCTGCAGACCAACAGGTAAGATCAGCTGAACACACAGTGGTGCCCAGGAAGGCATTCAAATAACCCAGAAGGAGGCTGACGTGTGGACGTGAAACGTCACAAACGTGCCCTCTAGCTTGCAAAGGAGGGACATGAGAGTGGAATGGCCCAATTTTACCAGGGCAACAAGCGCACTTCAACCTTGCTTAACGGGAAACCTGAAAAACACTGTAGTGTAAAGAGTGCAACGCTCTTGTCATCAACAAAAAAGACATACAATTCAGGCATATCCACTATTTGTTAGAAATGAATGCTATTTGTGGAAGGAAGCGTTATGTTTCTCTGTCTCCCCAATGATCTCCACCCTCCCTACTATACTCTGTACTCCCCTTTTCCTTTCCCTTTTCTCCTTCCCATACGTCTACTCTTTTCTTCCTTCCCAATTGCAAATTGTTCCACATGCTGTTTTTCTGGTTTGATTCATGTATATTTTATTGCTTCTATGTTCCATGTTTGATGTTTTTCTTGTTGTTAAACTGTGAAGCGCTTTGGAGTAAAGTGCTATATTAACAACAAAATACAAATACAAATACAAATAAATGAATATGGCAAGGGTACTGCTGCCAGACACTGACATTTGCCATGAATGGTAATAGCAAAGGTGAAATAGAATAAATTGTTCCAATGAGCCAGACCACTTGTATAGATTGAATAAGTAAGCAATAAGCTGATGAGTTGGAAGACTAGGGAAACTGATGCAACGAATAAAGAAAACAGTGGGGCCATAATGGAAAATGGCAAATGTAAAAGAGATGCAAAACATTAAAATGTTATATGCACCGATAGTCATGTCAGAAACATGACAGCCATTCAGCCCCATATGGTAACTCTGTGTATAATAGATCCACAATTTGTTTGCACTGTGATAGCCTGTTGGCAGTGGAATAGGAGTCTACACCATTAACAAGTTCAAGCACCCCCCATCTTAGTTCCTCACAACTGTGATTATTTTCAATGCAGTCAGAGACCAAAGGTGATGTATGATTCTTGGTCCTGATCTTGAACTTGTGTTCCGTTATTCTGGATTTTACTGACCTAGATGTTTTGCCTAAGTATGATTTGGAGCATGGGCAAATGATGACATAAATCACGTTCTTGGAGTTGCACTTTCGAAATGTTGGCAAAATCCATTACTCAAATCAAAAGTTATTAACAATAGAATTTTAAGAGGTTTCTATGAGAGTCTAACTTACCTTAACTATCGCGCAGCTATCACCACCCTGTGATATATTACACGGCCTGCAGTAGCGGCCGTGTAGTTATGGTTAATTTGCTCAATCCATAAGAATAGCTCTTTTTGGGTGACTTATAACTTTGCACCCTAGGACAAATCCTCACATCACCTTGCAATAAAATTATATGGCCCAATCAGATTAATTGAAATTTGGTGAGGTTTTGTGCAGGGGGGCAAAGTTATATGGGGGGGGGCGCAATGGAAACAAATGTTTGCTCATGCCTGCAGCCCAAACCAATGGACATATTTTTCCCAAATTTGTGCCAGGACGAACAGCTTGGTCCCAAAAGTGTGATTTTATAAATGTGGTGTAAATCTGTTCACTATTTTATTTTAAAAGAGCCAAAACGTAGGTAAATATAATTGTGGTATCTGGATGTGGTCCACTGAGTCACTGCCCTGTTTGGTCCATGGACAGGCCTCCGATTGGTCCAGAGGGCGGCGTGATGTCTACAGACATTGGACGTGCCCACAGATTGGATGGTGAAAAGCGTGAAGTGCGTCATATTTTCTGAAACGCCTGCCATGTTGGATCCGCAGACAGTCGTATCTGACCGTGGACATTACATTGGGGGAAAAAGTCTTTGAAAAACATTTGGGGCTGTTTGATGGTGAAAACAGGGGATGGGGAGTGGAAAAAGATGATATGGGGCTATTTTTGTAGATGGAAAGAGGACATACAGGTGTGGTGGTGGTCCATGGACACTGTGGTAGTACGCAGATAGCGCACTGAACGGATAGCTTGGGAAACACATTTTGGAGCTATTTGGTGGGTGAAAGAGGATTTGGAAAGGGTAGGGGATAGGAATAAAGATTATATGGATCTGTTTCTATAGGGGAAATAAAGGGTTTGCAGATGCCGCTGAGGCCAGAGTAAATTTTGACTGACATTGTTTGCTTTGGAAGGTGGTTCTGGGTGACTTTGGTTATTTCAATATGTATTATAAGTACTTGTTATGTTATTTGATTATAATGTATTGTGGTGGTGGTGGCCCTGGCCACACACTATAGTAATATGTGTACAGTAAGTATAGGTACTGTATGGGGAGTATACAATACTTTTGATATGGTGGCATAATAAAAGTGAAGTGCAGTACAATTGAGGGTAGTGGCCCTGCCTCCAAGAATCTGCCCACTGGCTACATACATTATCATAATATGTATATAGTAATTGCAGGTACTGAGGTGGAAAATACAGTAGTTGTAATATGGTGGCATAATACAATTGAAGTGAAATACAATTGAGGGTGGTGGTTTTTGAATTTGTATTTGTTTGTTTGTAAACATAATACATAGGATTACATTTGGTAGCTTTGATTAGTTGCAAATGGTGATGAAGAAGAAAGCTCTGATTCTTTCTCTGTGAAAAAAACACAGTATAATATGTTAAACTGGATAGTTTAAAATGTTTAACTGCATACAATTTCACATATTCATGTATTTTGTAGACCCTTATAAACAGTACACTCAATGTACTATGTTTGGTACAACATTAGTGTGTGCCACACTGTTGTTGTACTGACATTACATAATCATTGGGTCATTGGGAAAAAAATCCATACAGGATAAAAAAGAAAAACTACTACATTTATGTGAGTGTAAATTTGACAGTATGTTTGTTTGAAGCGTGGTGCTCTTAAGGGATTGATCTAAGTATATTTGAAGTTAGAAGAAGTGTTGTAGTAAGCAGAATAAGGATGGTGTATTTGAGGTGTAGCGCAATGAAGAGTATTTTTTAAAGTAGTTGGATGTCTGTTGGCATGTTCTAACTATTTTGACTTTTAAAAGTAGTATTGTAGTATTATTGAGGTTGTTAGATACCAGTTGGCATATTCTAACTGTTGATAGTGCTACAGTTAGTGACTAAATTTGAGTTTAAGGAATATTAAGCAGGCATTTGATAGATTTGCTAGTAACCTATGTTTTAGAATAACCAAAGTGTTGCTACATTCAAACCGACAACTTATTTTTTTAACATATGCAGTATAGTGGCCTGCGGTGGTTGTGGCACCAGTGTGGTAGATTGTGCCTACTGTTCTGAACATTATATTGCCAAGAGATACTTGGCCATGTGTGAAGCTAGTAAGCTTACAGTTGTTTTTGGTACCACTGCATTGTACCTTAAAAGCATTAGTATCAGATATTGGCTATGTGAGTTAATTTCTATGTTGGAACAATTGTCTGAATTGCAAAAAGTGCACAATATTCCCTGAATTGTATTTTCCAGAAGGTAAGCTGGTGAAATGGAACAGATTCACAATTTGGTATGGATACATACACAAAGCATTCATTAGGGATGTTCTCTTGTGAAACATTGTTGCAGAGACTGCATGTATGTTTCCATGTGAATGAAATCTGGAATATTTCATTTATAGGTATGTTTTTGGTCTCTAGTACTTGTATGAAGTATATTAGAAATTCTTGTAGATCTTCCCTGTCTATTTATGGCGAATTTCTCCATTCCAATACAAAAGTCCAATTATTGCCTTATACTTGAGACACTGTAAGTGTTGTCAGGGTTATTTGTGGCATTTATATGAAGGATGAGCATTTGTAAACACAACTGGTCTGAGGCGTTTAAGTATATGTTTTGAACAATCGGTGGTCATTGGAATAGAAGATTAATTGCTACATTTGAATAGCAATTTACTCCAGTTGTGTTGCTAAATATATATGGACCAGAGAGTTGTGTTTCTGTGTTATTTGATAAATAATAATAATAAATAATATTTATGGGCCTGCACTAGTTTTTTTAGAGGAAATATTTGTCTTTTTGTCTTCTGATGGAGTAGCAGTTATTTTTTGGTTCTTTGGTGGTATTGTTGGGAGATCTCTTATAGGTTTGTAGGTTTAAAGGTTTGTTTGTATTACTTTTATTTTTAAAGGTTTCATTTTTTGTGGTACAGGGTACATATCTAGATAGGGGGTGTACACTCCATGTATATTCTGGGTTGCGAGGAATGTGTGCATTGACTTTGTTTGCATAAAAGTTGACTAGGAATAAACATTCAAGTTTACGTAGACGGGAAAGTGCTACGTAACTCATGCTTTCCTTAAAGACTGTCTGCCAATGTCAATTAATGCATGATCCAGGGTTAGACCTTGCGATTTGTGAATGCTGACAGCATATGCAAGAGACATAGAGAATTGTTCTCTGCATAGATACATGTCTTTGAAAAGGAGGAATTGTGTTATTGTGCGGCCTATTTTTTTATCTTTTGCTAATTTGTCAAAGTGGATGTTGACAAATTGAATGTTGTTGTCATGGCTATGTTTAGAAGCCAACAACTGTACCAATTGCTCATTAATTAAACCTTGTTCTACATCAAGGTTACATTTTAGAATTACTCTACAGTTTGGACACACTAACATTTTCTCCAATCCAGCTGTGTTGGAGATAGATTTTTCTAAGCTCTTTAGTCGTGCTGTTGCTTGCTGACACATAGGTAGTGTCATGCCATGCACTTCTAGTTTGTCTGTGGAGCCGATATGCATTATGGGTAGCATTTCTTTTTTTAACATTGACTTGTTGAATTCACTGCATCGTGTTAGGGTTGACATTAGGGCCATGCATTTTATATTTTGTTGAGTTAATAACACCAAGAGCCGATGTCTTTCACCCATAGATGGATTAGTCTACTATTTAAGATGGATTTTGCATCTTTAGTAAGTGGACCAGTTGTAATGCACTTTAAAATGTTAGCAGAGGTGAGGTCTGCAGACTGATACATGTTTTGAGTTAGTTCTCGGTACTGAAAATGTTGTAGGGGGGTGGTTTGATATGATATGATATGGCATTTATAACGCGCCTATACACAAGTGTTTCAAGGCGTGACGAGGCAAGGGGGGGGAACAAAGGGAGGACAGACAATGATCCTACTAGGCCAGGTGTCATTCAGATCGCGCAAGTGCATGGGAAGGGGGAAAGGAAAAGTGCGAGGGGGAGGGGAAAGTGCAGTACATGGGAAGTGGAATAAATAAGATAAATAAAACACATAAAACAGCCAACTGGTGGCAAGTGCAAGGAGGTGCAGACAAAGTGCTCGAAAGGGGACTGAAGGGATACAGAAAACGGTCTCCAAGTGCAGAGGTTGCCAGGGAGGCAGTGCAGGTGGGTAGTTGATGGGGCATGGGCCAGAGATCAGAAAAGGGGTGGCCAGGTAACCAGTGCAATTACAGTCAGGAATTCAGCAAGGGAGGGGAGGAGAAGAAGCAGAAGCAAAGAGGAAGGTTTTGAGGTGTTTCCGGAACCGTAGATGGTTCTCCTCGAGTTTCAGGGAGGCAGGAAGGCTGTTCCAGAGAGAGGCCCCTGCCGAAGAGAGTGATCTGCCACCAACTTGTTGCTTGGAGAAGCGACAGACCCTGAGCGAGTTGGAGGCAGATGAGCGAAGAGCTCGAGAAGGAAGATATTTAGGAAGAGAGAGTTGAAGGTATTGCGGCCCCAGACCCCAGAAGGCCTTGTATACAGTGCAGAGGGTTTTGAATTTAATCCTCGCAGCCACTGGGAGCCAGTGCAGAGATTTCAGTCCTGGAGAGATACGATCCCTGGGCTTGAGGCCAAGGACAAGTCTTGCTGTCCTGTTCTGGATAAGTTGCAGAGGGCAGAGAGTGGAGGCAGGACGATTTAGATACATGCTGTTACAGTAGTCCAGCTTGGAGAGGACCAGGGCTCTGGCGACATTGAGCTTCTGGGGGAAGGATAGGAAAGGAAGAATACCTCTAAGGAGGTGCAGCTGGTAGTGTGACCTCTTAAAGACTTCAGAGATGTGCGGAGAGAAGGAGAGTGCAGAGTCGAAGATGACCCTGAGGTTTTTTGCCTTGCAGGTGGGAGAGGGAGGAGGGCCAAGAGAGGCCGGCCAGAGAGCTGCATGGAAGGAGGGAGCGGGTGTGCCGATGAGTAGAATCTCAGTCTTACTGGCATTAAGGCAGAGGTCGTTGGCGGCACACCAATCCTGGATGGCAGACAGACAGTCAGAGATGAGGGAAGGAGAGGAGAAAGAAGAGGCCGAGGGTAGCCTGAAAATGAGCTGGGTATTATCCACATTGAACTGAAAGTTGGGACAGAGAGCGGCGATGCGGTGGGAATGGAGTGCCAGGTATTGGTTGAACAGCAAGGGAGAGAGGTTAGATCCCTGGGGGACACCACAGGTAGAGAAAAAGATGTCGGAGAGGAAGGACCCAAGTTGGACCTGGGAGGGTCGGTCAGAGAGGAAAGAAGTCAGCCACGCCAGAGCCTGACCAGTGGTACCCAGGTTATCACCGAGATGGTTGAGCAGGATGGCATGGTTGACAGTGTCAAAGGCAGAAGAGAGATCAAGCAGGATAAGAACGCAAGGGGTGTTAGAGTCGAGGTTGGAGAGCAGGTCTTCACAGATGTTCAGGTGAGCAGTTTCCGTGCTTCTGACAGCTCTGAAGCCAGACTGATGGTCATGAAGACAACCAACAGATTCAGTGTGGAGATTGAGTTGGGAGATGGCCGGTTTCTCCAGGAGCTTGCCCAGGAAGGGAGTTATGGAGATTGGGCGATAGTTAGCCGGGCAGGAGGGGTCGGCAGAAGGTTTCTTAAGAAGAGGGTGCACAAGGGAGTGCTTCAGGGGGGAAGGGAAGACTCCAGTGGTGAAGGAGTGATTGCAGAAATCTGCCGGGGCAGGAGCCAGGGAGTCGATGTGATCCTTGATAGTTTTGGAGGAACAGGGGTGAACCTGTTTTGAAGAGACTTTCATAGATTGGACTTGTCTAGAAACCTTGTCTGGAGAGAAAAGGGGAAAGGTAGAGAAGGAGGGACGAGGGGTGGCTGTAGAAGGGCCAGAGCATGAGCAGGAAATAGCGGGAGAGGGATGAGAGGAGGAGAGTGAGGACAGGATGTCCTCAGTTTTAGAAATGAAGTGAGAGGCCAGTGCCGTGCAGAGGGCCTGGGAAGGGACAGGAGAGGTAGAGACTGCGGCAGGATTGGCCAGTTCCTTGCAGATTTTAAAGAATTCAGCTGAGTTGTTAGATGCCGCAGAGACGCAGACTTGGATATGAGCTCTCTTCTTGGTGAGGACGGAGAGCCGGTATTGCCTTTGCAGCAGGCGGCAGGCCAGTTTGTCAGAGGATGAACTTGAAGCACGCCATTTCCTCTCGGCAACCCTACACTTGCGTTTTAGGCTGACGAGGTCTGAGTCATACCAGGAGTTGCACTTGGCTTTGGGCTTCAGGCGGATTCTCCTGACAGGGGCAAGGATATCAAGAGCATCAGATATAGCAGAGTGGAGAGTGGAGAGGGCTGTGTCAGGGTGTGTGTCAGCCAGGGAGGGAGGAGGTGGTGAGAAGGTGGCAGCGAAAGCCTCAACTGACACGCCCTTCATGGGTCGGGTGATCGAGAAGGTGGGTGGCAGTGACGGAGGTGGCTTGGCCTGCGGGGTAGGGAGGGTGAGGTGGGAGGATAGGAGAAAGTGGTCACTCCAGGAGAGAGGAGTGGAGATCAGAACATCGAGAGTGTGCCCTATAGAATGAGTCGTCCAGAGGGGAGAATGGTGAGTGAGAGAGAGTCGCAGAGGTCGCGAAAGAGGTCAGAGGGGGACAGGAAGCATCCAGGTGGATGTTGAAGTCTCCGAGAAGGAGGAGTTTAGTGGTTGAGGCCAGGAGTGAGGAGGAGAGGTCCGCCCACTCAGAGAGGAAGGAAGAAACCTGACCAGGTGGCCGATAGATAGTAGCCACAGAAAGGGAATGGCTATGCGAGAGAGAGAGCCTGCAGACGAGGCACTCAAAAGAGCAGTAGGCCTGCGAATGAATGACAGAGGCAGGAATCCACTCAGGGAAGATAAGGGCTACAGCCCCACCAGATCGGTTAGGCGCGGAGAGGATCTTGTAGCCATCAGGTAGGAGTGTGTCAAAGCTGGTGACAGAGCTGGCTTTAAACCATGGCTCAGTGAGACAGAGGACATTGAGGTCAAGTTCTTCAAGAAGGCGGCAGATATCAGAGGAGTGTTTGACAGCGGATCGGGAGTTAAGAGTGGCAATGTGGAGAAGGTTGCCCTCCTTGAAGGACTTCCGGGGAGGGGTACAGATCAGAGGTACGCCCTGCGGAGGTGTAGAAAGTGCCCGAGAGGGGGCAGAGAGGTAGGGGGAAGGCAAGGTAGCCAAGGAAAGGGGGGAGGGGACAGCAGGAGAAGAAAGGAAGTTGATGAGGTGCGGAAAGCATCTATCAAAGAGATGAAGGTTGGCCTGAGGGCCTTGGACCAAGATGGTTCCATTAGAGTAGACATTAATGATGACCTTAGAGGAAAGGAAGGAGGCCAGGAGGGCATCCCAATGGGTACCACCATTAATGGGAGAAGAGGAGAACGGCAAGAGAACAGAGACCATATGTGGGGTCCATGGATCTGGAGAAGGAACGACAAAGAGGATGTCGGTGAGAGTTTCCTTGGAGGAGGCACTGATGTAGGTGTCAGCGATAGGGAGGCCTGGGTTGGAGACCAGGATGTCCTTTTTAAACTTTTTCCTACCAGACTTAGTGAGGAGAGCAGGATAGTCGATAGTGAAACAATTTGAAAAGATGGGGTATACAGAGAGAACCATAGAGTAGGTGGGAGAGGAGGGGGTTCCAAGGGGTAGGCAGACAAGACAGGGAGAGGCAAGTGAGCAGGAGAGTGGCACAGGACGACGGTACTTATGCGGCGAGTGCAAGAGAGGCACAGGATATTCTAAGACAGGCAAGAAGACAAACCTAAATTTGGGAATCCTAAAGAGGGAGAAAAAGGCCTAGGTGTCACAGAGCAACTTTAAATATGGTGACAGTGCATGTTATAACAGGTAAAAAATCCCACCTAAATTTGAGAATCCTAAAGAGGAAGAAAAAAGGCCTAGGTTTCACAGAGCAACTTTAAATACGGTGACAGTGCATGTTATAACAGGTAAAAATCCCACCTAAATTTGAGCATCCTAAAGAGGGAAAAAAAGGCCTAGGTTTCACAGAGCAACTTTAAATACAGTGACAGTGCATGTTATAACAGGTAAAAAATCACACCTAAATTTGAGAATCCTAAAGAGGAAGAAAAAAGGCCTAGGTTTCACAGAGCAACTTTAAATACGGTGACAGTGCATGTTATAACAGGTAAAAATCCCACCTAAATTTGAGAATCCTAAAGAGGGAGAAAAAGGCCTAGGTTTCACAGGAGGAGGTAAGAACATCCAGGGTGTGCCCTGCAGAGTGAGTCAGGTCAGAGGGAAGAATAGAGAGAGAGAGAGTCACAAAGGATGCAAAAGAGTCCTGCAGAAGGACAAAAAGCAGCCAAGTGGATGTTAAGGTCTCCAAGGAGTAGTTGAGAGGTGGAGGCGTGCAGGGAGGAGGAGAGGTTCTGCCCACTTGGAGGAAGGAGGCTAACTGGCCAGGCAGCCTGTAGATAATGGCCACAGTGAGAGAAAGGCCATGAGAGAGAAAGGGCCTGCATACCAGGCATTCAAAGGAAGATCCACTCCAGGAAGACTAAGCTACACCCCCACCAGGACGGTTTGCTATGGGCACAGAGAGGATATTGTAGCCATCAGGAAGGAGAGTATCAAAACTTGTTGCATAGCTGGCCATGAACCATGTCTCGGTCAGCCCGAGAACATCCATCCAGATTGAGTTCTTCCAGGAGACAGCAGATATCAGAGGAGTGTTTGACAGCTGAGCGAGAGTTGAGGGTAGCAATGTGGAGCCGATTGCCTCCTTGAAATGACTTCTGTGGAGGGGTACAGGTCAGAGGTACATCCTGCAGAAGTATTGAAGGCACCCGAGGATAGGCAGAGGAGGAAGGAGGAGAGGGAAAAGTAGTCAAAGAGGAGGGGGTGGGTTCCAGAGGGGTGACGGAGTAAGGAGGTAACAGGGTTTCCAGAGACGCAGCAGTCGTAGAGGATGGAGGAGGCAGAGGATCCAGAGATGGGAAGAGGTGACAGCTGGAGAAGAAAGGAAGTTGGAAAAGCACCAGAAGCATCTATAGAAAAAAGGAGGAGGTTAGCCTGAGGGCCTTGGACCAAGATGTTGCCATTTAGATAAACATTAATGATGTTCTTGGAGGAATGGAAGGGGGACCACAAGGTGCCACCATTAATGGGTGAAGAGAAAAAGGAGAGAGAACAAAGACCATGTGGGGGCCATAGGCCTGGAGAGGGAATGACAAAGAGGATGTCTGTAAGGGTCTGTCTGGAGAAAGCACTGATGTAGTTATCAGCGATAGGGAGGCCTGGGTTGGAGATCAGGATATCCCTTTTGAACTTCTTCCTACCAGACTTAGTGAGAAGGATAGGATAGTCGATAGAAAAGCAGTTAGAGAAGATAGGCGAGACAGAGAGCACCAAAGAGGGTGCATAGGTAAGAGTGGCGGGGCGGGAGTTGAGGGGGATGAGCTATGGAACAGGCAGGGGGGATAAACAAGTGCGGGGGTACACAGAAGGAGGAGGGTCACACAGTCATTTGCTGATTGAACCTAAAAGTAAAGAATGGACACCGCAGGGATGCAAGCAATACAATGTAAGCAAGCAACCAAGGAGAAATAAAAAACACCAAAAAACAGAACAATTGATCAGGGAACCTAGAAGAAAAGAATGAACACAGCTGGGATGCAGGCAGTACGATGTAGGCAAACAATCTTAGATAGCAAAATGCCAAAAAACAGAACAAACGACCAATGGAACATCGAGGAAAAGAATGAACACATCAGGGATGCAGGCAATGCAATATTGTCAACAACCATTGAGAACAAGATCACAGAACAGCACACAATATGTATGTGGAAGGAGGCTAGCTAAGGGGAAGGGGCTAGGAAGGGGGAAGGAGAGGGTCCGCGGGGGATGCAGAGTGCCCGCAGCCTATGATGCGAAAGAGCGCACGCAATCTAGGATTGTGAGGGAACATACGCGGGCTAGAATGCAAGAGATCACATGCAATATCGGATTGCGAGGTGTGAGAAACCTGAAGGTGTCTCCATAGCTAGTCCCCGGGGATCTGTCATCAAGGTGGCTAGGACACAGCTATTGGATCCAGTTCCTGTGGGTGGACCAGTGAGGGAGGATCACCTGGATGAGTGGTCTCGGGGAGTGGGAGGGTGATTCTGATGGGTGAGATGCAGTAACCCCCTTCCGCTGATACATGTTCCCACTCCTCTCATGCAGGACATTCTAAACCACTGCCTCCCCTTTTTCAACATGAACACTCTAGCACAAAACAAAGGACAACAGACTAACACCAGAGCTTTTTACCTGACATGTCCCAATACAAGGGTCCGGCAAAGTCAGGCAATTGATCAGAATAACACACACCTCATGGCCCTTTTCCTTCCCCACAGGGATAAAAGGTGGTGCCAGAGAGCACAGTACAAGCACGGCAGACAGCACGATGAGATGGCTAATCAGGCGTGTCAGTTCAAGAGAAGGAGAAAGGTGGCAGGAATCGAGAGGGTGGTGAGGAGAGATGTGACCTTGCCCTTTTCATCCTAGACCAGCAGAACCTTAGTGGAAGAGAGCCTAAGACTTCAAACAATAGCACAAGTGTCTTGTATCAGATGTCAACTCAACACGGGGCAAGCCTACGTCGATATGCAGGAGCCAGAGAAGCTCTCGCGACCGTGGTACCCACCTTGAAGCCAATGAAGAAGAAAAGCGAAGCGGTCCATCACAGTCAGTGAGTCGAAAGGGAAAACGATAAGAACCAAGCTGTGTTTAGTGAGATTTTTAGAGTGGCAGGTTTTGAACTATGACAAGTATTAAAGGGGAAACCAGTTGCAGGGGGAAACCAGTAACACGTGGGTGCTAAGTCAAGAGACTTTGGTCAAGCCCCATATGAGAGGAACTACAGTTGCCAGCAGGGCATGGGAGAGCCAGCGGAATAAGTGAAAGTGGTCATACTGAGGGTCAAGCAAAATCCCTGTAGAATCGAAAGACTTTGATCTACAAACTATGTGAAAGAAAGGGAAGTGAATCCCGCAGTCAGAAGAAACAATGGAAGAAAATCCCAAGAGGGGCAAAGCCTAAAGTCCCAAGAAACAGTGTGTTTGGAACAGTTTAAAAAGATATTAAGAGAAATGATTGCTACAGATTTAGTTTTGATTCCCCCTTCAGTGTGTTACAAACGATTAGCCCCAAAATATGGCTTAGCATGGAAGTTTGGGATAGATGTCTTGGTGGATGTTATTGGTACTGACCTCCGAGGAGACGTGAAGTTTCTCTTACAGAATCATGGAAACGTCCCTTTTGAGGTACGTTAGGGAGACCAAATTGCACAGGGAATTTTGGAGAGAGCTCTGTTCCCTCAATTCCAAGAAAGTGAACCAGATGTAACAGACAGAGGTAATTTAGGCTTTGGAGAAGCTGATAAATCTCCTACAATAGAAGAAAGGAAAGTAGAGGAACCCATCATCTATTCCGACCTAGCATTTGCCCAGCGAAATTATCCAGCCCTTGCTGAAGCTTTTTTACAACAATTCCTGAAGAAGAAGGTCTACAGAAGGGAAGTCTTCTTAAAATTAGGGTTACTTTACAGAAAAGAAACCTCAGCTGAAGGATTAATAAAAACTCAACTGGTAATACCTAAAAGTCACCGAAAGGTCATGCTAGAGATCACACATTGTCATTTTACAGGAGGACATTTGGGCAAAGCTAAAACCCAGGCACATATTAGTGGAATGTTTTACTGGCCAGGTATCCACGCCGACATCAGTACTTTCATACAAACATGCAAGATATGTCAAAAGACCAACCCGGACGTTCCATTACCTGCCCCTCTGAACCCGTTGCCAATTACAGAAGTCCCCTCTTTATGAAATGTCCTAGACATAATAGTACCTCTGGAAACATCTAAATTGGGCAACAAGTATGTCCTGGTGATAGTGGATTCTGCAACCCAATTCCCCAAGGCATTCCCAATGTGAAATAATACCACTCAGCAAATCCTGAAACATCTTCTACCATATTTCTCTGGGGTTGGCTTTCACAAAGAAATACTAACAGATCCTGGTTCAAATTTTATGATTAAGCTTATGGCCGAAGTCAAAGAGCTACTCGATAGGACCACCTCGCAAACGTCTGTGTACCATCCCCAAACCAATGGTCTAGTAGAAAGATTCAATAAGACTGTGAAACTAATTCTACAAACATTGGAAGACTGGGACCGAATGATCCCATGGGCACTATTTTTATTGAGAAAACCTCCCCAAGATTCCACAGGTTTCTCCCCCTTTCGGCTACTCTATGTAAGAGAAACGAGAGATGTCCTGGACATGCTCTGGGAAACCTTGGATGAACGCGAGGAGGCCTCCATTCCAATATCCCAAACCACCACTAGAATGCGAGAACACATGAAGTTAGTCTGGGACTTAGTTTGTACTTACATGGGAAAGGCCTAAAACCAGCAAAAGGCAAGTTATGACAAAAAAGTAAATTTACAATCTTTTTCCATCCGACAGAAAGTATTTGTCCTCTTACCCACCTCAGAAAACAAACTTGTCTCCAAGTGGCACGGACCTTATGAGTTAATAGAAAGAACAGGAACATGCACCTATAAAATTGCCCAACCAGACCCAAAACAGAAAGTCCAATTATATCACATTAACCTCCTAAAAGAGTGGAAAGAAAACCTGTCAGCCACCCATGCCAAAGTTCTAGAATGCCTGGTTCCCAAAGACATAGATATCTTTGACTTAATTGCACCCGACTTATCCAGCCAATAACGAGGTGATCTAAAGGACGTAATAGTCACATTCCTGATGTATTCATAGAAAAACCGGAAAGAGTAAAAGATACACATCATTACATTTGAACACCTAAAGGCAAAGTAGTTCACCTAAAACCTTATTGTCTAACAGGCGCGTAAACGGGTAGTGACTGAGAAAGTCAAAAAAATGTTGCAGGCTAATATCATCGAACCTTCCTCAAGTGCATGGTCCTCTCCTAACATGTTGGTCAATAAACCCGACCGGTCCTACAGATTCTGCATCGACTTCAGTCAATTCAATGCCATATTGGACTTTGATGCCTATCCCAAGCCACAAATCGATGACCTAATTGATAAACTAGGAAAAGCCACCTATCTATCTTCTCTAGACTTAACAAAGGGGTACTGGCAAGTCCCCTATATGGATCAGATAAGGAAAAAACTGTGTTATCAACACCACTGGGGGTTATTCCATTTTAATGTCCTCCCTTTTGGCCTACACTGTACACCAGCCACATTCCAACGTCTTATGGATAACATCCTACAACCCCATTCAGACTTTTGTGGAGCTTACATTGACAATATCGTCATTTATAGTAAGACCTGGGAAGACCATCTTTATACCATCATGAAAGTCTTTAGAAATACTGGTCTAACTGCAAGAAACGGTATCTGCCTTCCATTGACAGCTTTTACCCCCTCCTCTCATGTAGGACCTTCTAAACCACTGTCCCGCCCCCTTTTCCAACTCAAACACTCTTGCACAACACAAAAGACAATGCTCTAACGCTGGAGCTGTTTACTTGACATGTCCCAATACAAGGGTCAGGAAAAGTCAGGCAATTGATCAGAATTACACACACCTGACGGCCCTTTCCCTTCCTCACAGGGATACAAAATAGAGCCAGAGAGCACAGTACAAGCACAGCAGACAGCATGATGAGATGGCTAATCAGGTGTGGCAGTTCAAGAGAAGGAGAAAGGCATCAAGAGTTGAGAGGGTGCCGAGGCGAGAAGTGACCTTGCCTTTTTCATCCCAGATGCGTGGAACCTTCGTGGAAGAGAGCCTAAGACCACCAGCAATAGCACAAGTGCCTTGTAGCAGATGTCAACGGTACATGGGGCAAGCCTATGCCGATAAGCAGGAGTGAGGGAAGCTCCTGCGACCATAGTACCAGCCTTGACTCCAATGAAGAAGAAAAGCTAAGTGGTTCATCCCAGCTGGTGAGCAAAAATGGAAAACAATAGGAACCGGGCTGTGTTGAGTAAGAATCGCAGAGTGGCAGGTTGTGAACCAAGTTCTATGAACTGTGAGCAAACTGTGATAAGTATTAAAGGGAAAACCAGGTGCAGGGGGAAACCGGCATTACATGGGTGCTAAGTCAAGAGACTCTGTTCAAGCCCCATATGAGAGGAACTACAGTTACCAGCAGGCAGTGGGAGAGCCAGCGGAATAGGTGAAAGTGGTCATACTGAGAGTCAAGCAAAATCGCTTTGCAATCAAAAGACTTTGATCTACAAACTAAGTGAAAGAAAGGGGAGTGAATCCTGCAGTGAGAAGAAACAAGGGAAAGCAAATCCCAAGAGGGGCAAAGTCTAAAGTATCAAGAAACAGTGTGTCTGGAACTGTTTAAAAAGATAGCATTGACAAGTTCCTTCCGATTGATACATGGTTTTTTCTGCTTCATTTAGAATGAGTGGTTATCCAAGTGGTTCTTGGCTTCATGTAAAAGAAGGTTGATTGCCATCAAGAATGTCCTTATCAAGTTGAGCTTCAACTTCTTCCTCTAATTGGCATTCATTGTCCAACATTTCTTTGTAGTGCTTGAAATTTACATTTGTTATACTGCTTTCATTTGCATTGAATACAGCTTCAAATGGGTCAAGCTTACCGAATAATTCTTCTTCTTTTTTCTACACTTTAAAAAGTTGCTGTAAGTCCATGAAATAAAGTTCGCTATGTTGCAGAGATTTAAATGATACTTACATGTGATTAATTAGACTGGGTTTGGTAAGTTTGACTAGGCTTCCTTCACAAGTTGAGATTATATATTTGCCAGTTGTCTCATCTGGTGTGAATTTATTATTGTCGGAGTACTTTTGGGCTATGTGGTACAGGCACATGTTTTCCAAAGCAGGACTTCTTTTTGGGTAGTATGCGTCTATTAGATAGTTTTTTTTTTTTAATGTCCAGGCTGTTAGGATCATTTGAGGCTACTGTTTCTATCTCTTGGTAGGATTTCAGTACTCTTTTTTGGGATGAAGCTGGACAAAGGTTTAGCCAGACAATGTGTTCAGATTTGCTATAGGTGTACCTGTTAAACATTCTGCAGCTTCTTAGCACCCGCAATTTCTATGGGAGTGCATTTTTAATACCAAAGCTGTACAGTTTTTCTGACAGTGTTTGGTCAGATGACATGTCATTCCAGAGAGGTCTTTTAGCTCAGTTTTCTCAGCTTTGGTGAGATAGGCTGTGACATATCTTGCAACAGGAGTGGAATTGTCTGCAATATATTGTATGTCTATCTTTGCATTCTACAACAGGGCAATGATTGCCTTCTAATCATTGATGTACTTTGATGCTTCATCCCTTTTAATGTTGTATGTGTTTTAGGTGATTTGTGTTTTACACTGTGTCTAACAGAAGACATCAAGCTATTTACTTGTCCTTTTGCCTAAACCGGTTTAGGGAAGCCAAAGCAACCTTTGGTAAAGAAGTTACCTTGTTTTTTATATCTACATCAGCAGTATTTGCCACACTTATTTTTTTGGAAGTGCAAGGTTTGTGAACGTAGGTTACTATGTGTGGTTTATGAAGCAATGTCGTAGGTAATGTATTTCTGAATACACTGTGCAACAGTGGAATCACTTTCATGCCAAATCTGGCAGCATCTTTAATCCACAAAAGCATGTGGATGTGTGGTGCTCCTATGGATGGATATTCGTTTCTCCAAAAGAAGTGTTCCACTTCTCTGAGTGGAGGGGCAGTTTTATTTCATATAAAGTAAAGCATGGCACGGTGAAAGTGCCTTGATACATTGAAAGGGTCAAGAGCACATATTTCTCCTGGTATTTGTATGTCTACCCCTTCTTTATTTTGGTTTACTATGTGTAAGTCATCCCATGCGTATTCTGCACAATTTAAAGTAACAAACCATGTGGGTGGGCCTAGGTTCCTTAGCATACAACTTACATCAGCGTGATGTTGGAACCAGTATTATTTTTCTACCACAAACGTTTGCCAAGAGATTTGCGTTACTTGACTGCAAAATGTTATCTTTGTATTTTTTACTTTTGAAGCTGTTGGGTAGCAGATATACTTTAAAAAAAATTAGAGTCTGTTATTAATGTATGTGCACATATCATAGAGTTGCTAGTTCACCTAATTTCTACATTTTGTTTGAATCTGGGCTCTTCAGAATACATCCGTGAAAAGCAATATTTTGATGCAGTTATTTGTGTGGATCTTTCATCATATCTTCCTCCTTTTCCTGTAAGAAAGAGTACAGGAAAGGAACATGCTTCTACACTTTTCTCCCATATGCTCATTGGAGATTCTTTGACTTGACACATTTGATATGTTTCTAATGCATCTTCTATGGTGTCTTTGGAGTGTAGTGAGTGAATTGTATATTGGTACAAAATGTTGGTTGGAGTGATAGGAGCTACACATTCAAATTGGCCAGTTGGTGGTGTATCCTGAATGATTTGGTTGGTTTCTCTTAAGTTCTCCTCAATGTTTATATCTTTGAAGTATTTATTGTTTTCTTTTAGATATTTTAGGGCTTTTCTGAACTTGTTTAAGTTGACTAGTTTTTGCCAAATATTGTTGTCTTTAGTTGGTACACCATTAACTAGTACAATCAAAGATTGATCTGTTGGCCGTTGTACTCCTAGAGATTCTACATCTTCTTTAAGATATAATGGCAAATATACTACTTTGCCACAAATACCTTTTAGTAACTCAGAAGAAGGCAATTTGGCTGTTTTGGGTTGAAGATGTATTATAGCTTGAAACGGGTGTACTGTTTGGATTATAATGCTCTCATACAAGTTAAGTTGTTTGAGATCCTTTGGAAGTGGGAATATTTCTAAGTTATTGCTGGCAGCATGTGATGGAATTTGGTTATTGTCAAGCTTTGTATTACAGTATGTGCAAACTATTGAGGGGTCTGTTATTTTGTCTTTATTTCATGTTGTTAGATAAAACGCTAATTTGAACCATTGGGATTCCTCATTGTCATCTATTGTGTAGGACATATCTACTATTTTTGTGCTGTAGTTATAAAATGTTCTGCGTCAACAGACACATACTTGGTCTGATATTTCAGTGTTTTGAAACTTTGCATTTTTTTTATGTGTTTGTTAGGAGGTTGGTGTTTGTAAGGTTTTCACTAATGTTTTCTGAAGCTACTAAATTTTCTAGGTGAAATTCAGTTCCAAAATATGTACTTTGCATGTGCTCTATTTCTTGAAGGAGTTGTTTGGCTGTTCCATTTAGGAGAATGTTATTTCATTTTAGCAGTTGCAGAGCAGGACTTTTTGCTTAGTACAATCTAATCACAAGATTCTGTGTAACAGAACGGTATGCTGTTAAAATTTTGATGTGGTGGAACGTGCTTTGGCACAGCAGTTCCTGAAATACACCCTAATAAATGTCCTCGCAGTGCAGTGTGGCTGCGCACCGGACAGGAGTCCATGGTTTGTAAAGTTTTCATTCTACTTTTGTCTTTTATTTTCACATAGTGTTTGAGGAATGGTTGTAAAGATTTGAAGGAGTGTTGGCTTACGTTGCACATTAAGCTGCATGTCCATTTGTACACTGGATGGATTGTTTGGTTGAAGGGAACACGTAGTTCAATGTTTGTTGGGATGTTTTTTCTATAAGGGTTTCTTGTGCCTTAAGGTATGTCCTAACATTTCATACCATCTGCCATTATTGTCTATGGAAATTGGTTTTTGTGTTCTTGTTTATAAGCCCCTTCATTGAAATATGGTTCTGTGCTGCTTATGTGACTTCACTCACCTTCACAGAAGTTTGAAAATGTATCTCTATTGGCATTGCAAATGTTTAGAAGTACTGTTTGTAATTTACTGAATAATTTAGTTAGTGGTTTCATTCTGTTCAAAATTAAAATAAACAACTTTCTTTGAGTAGAAATGTGCTGTCAGTTACAGCTATAAGACTTCAGGAACTTTTAAAAGCAGTAACTTGATTTATCAATTCCTGTTTTACATGTCTTCTTCCTATACCTTTGTCTTGTGCATTGTAGTTTGTCATTTTTCAGTATTTTAGCTTGTTATTTTTTTTTAAAGGTTTTTGGATATTAAGTGGCAGAGTCCTTTCTGTATTGTGTATTTTTCCAGTTTTTATTTTTCCTCCAATGTCCTGCATTTAAAAATGACTACAACCAGCAGTGATGATGAGATGGTTGCTTCAGCTTTACTGCCACGGAAGTAGCAATGTTCACAAAAGTCACTTGCTGATAGTTGGCAATATTTCAGAGTAAAGGACCAACACAGCAAAAAAAGGAGATGAAGGAGGTCATGTGCAATTTCTGTGGTATGGTTTTGCAGAGGGGACCATCACACAAGCCGCCGCAAAGCTTTGAGATATACACGTTAATTCAACATTATGTCCATGTTCATTGGCATGAAGTGGATTAATTATATAGGAAGTCTCATGTGAAACAGAAGGCCAAAGCCCATGGAGCAAGATCAGCAGAGCAGTATTTATCATCTGCACAACAGACTTCCAGTACAATTCCCAGCGATTTTCCACCAACTAACACCCAACCTCAGACCATCCTGCCTGCACCCGATCTTTCACATTTTATCGTGATGTGCAAAACCTTTCACAGCTTCATCGAGGTGGCAGGTGGCACCCTAGACGCTCATGCAAGACTCTTTAAGAACTTATGGCCAATTGCCAAAGCTTAGTATATTTTTTAGTGTCAAAATTTCACCCCATTCTTTAGAAAAAAAATGAAAAAATATAAATATTATCTTTTGATATATGTACGAACCCTAGTGTTTTTCCCTCCCAGTTTCAGCCTATTTTTTCCTTAGCCCCCAAAACGGTCCTTTTCAGGACTAACTTTTCAGTTAGCAAAATAGACAATTAAAATGCATACTGTATATTTGGATCAAAGACCCTTAATTGTGTGTGTTAAACAAACAAAATCATTTTTTTTAAGAACAGGTATATTTGGGGGAATGTGGTTGCACAATTTCTTTTTATTTTACTTTCTACACATGATACATCATTGTCATTAGCCCAATTGTACGTAATATTAATGGCAATTATGCATGGAATAACAAAACCCTTGAAATTCAAGAAAAAAAAACTTTAGTTGCAGGGACGTTAATGTGTGCAATACATTGTAACAAAACCTTTGCAAATGAAGGAAATCACTTGAATTGCAGGGATGTTAAGGTAAGAGGTCAACGCAACAAAACCCCTGAAATACATCTAAAACCACCTTAACTTTGCAACTGCTTTTGTGAGGCATATGGCCACAATGATGACATCACAGATCATATCACTGATGACATCACTAATTACATGTTGGATGAAAATACTGATGACATTACAAATCACATCACTGATGCCAACACTAGTGACAACACAAATTACATTGTATATAACTGATTACATCAATGATGGATTTAGACATAACATCATTTATAAATTAGCTCATGAACATTTTGATTACCTTAATAACAATGTAGGCTGAGGACTTGGCCATGACAAAGGTTGGGGTCACTGGCCAGCACCAAAGGCCATAGCTAGTGGTAGGTGAGTGTTAAAAAATACCAATGTGCATGGTTAAAAGCCATGCCTAGTAGCCCTTCACTATTTTAAAATATAAAGTGAGCAACGTTGAAGGCTTTTGTCAGTGGCCATAGCTAAATGCCACAGGTAGTGCCCATTAATATGCTAGAATATACAGTTAGCACAACCAAAGGCTGTGGCCAATGACAAGTATTGTGTTAAAGACCATGGCTAGTGGCTGATTAGTGTATATAAAATACAGTGGGCACGGCCGAAGGCCATAGCTAGTGGCTGGTTAGTGTTGTGTAATACACAGTGGGCACAGCCGAAGGCCATCGCTTATTGTATTTTTATTATTTTATATGATACAGTGGACATGGCCAAAAGATGTACAAACTGCTCAAGGTCAAAGGCCATGGCTATTGGCCCATTTATATATTAGAATAAATAGTGGGCACAGCCAAAGATTGTGGCCACTGGCCAGTATTGTGCTAAAGTGCACGGCTAGTGCCTGATGAGTATATAATATACAGTGGACACACATGAAAGCTGTATCCACTGTTAAAGGCCAAAATCTATGTTTGGTAGTCTGCTAGTGTTTTAAAATATTCAGTGCACATAGATGAATGTTGTGACCACTGTCCATAACTGAAGGCCATGATTAGTACCCATTCATGTGTTAAAGCATATTTGGTCATGCACACTGACCATGGCTGAAGGCCATGTGAAATGCCTGTTACTGTTGTAATGTAATTAGTGATATCATCTGTGATGTGACCTGTGATGTCATCATTGTGGACTTAGGCTGTGCAACAGGGATCGCAAACTTAAGGTGGCTTAAGTTGAATTTCAGGGGTTTCGTTGCTTTAAGTTCTTACCTTAACATCCCTGCAACTAAGGTTTTTTCCTTGAATTTATATACCCCTGAAATTCAGCTAATCGCACCATAACTTTGCGCCCCCTGTTGCACAGCCTATGACCACAATATTGACATCACAGATCACATCACTGATGACTTCACTAATGACATTTTGTATGAGAGCACTGATGACATTACAAATCACATCAATGATGCCATCAGTGGTGACAACACTAATTACATGGTATATAACTGATTACATCAATAATTAAATTAGACATAACATTGTTTATAAGTTAACTCATGAAAACATTGATTACCGTAATAACAATTTAGGCTTTGGACTTGGTCATGAAAAAGACTGGGGTCACTGGCCAGCACCAAAGGCCATAGCTAGTGGTTGGTTAGTGTTCAAAAATACCAATGTGCATGGTTAAAACCCATGCCTAGTAGCTCATCACTGTTTTAAAATATACAGGGGGCAACATTGAAAGCTATAGTCTGTGGCCATGGCTAAAGGCCATAGCTATATCCCATTAATATGTTAGAATATACAATCGGCACAGCCAAAGGCTGTGGCCACTGGATAATATTGTATTGAAGCCCATGGCTAGTGGCTAGTTAGTGCATATAATAAACAGTGGGCATGGCCGACGACCATCACTTATTGCATGTTTTTATTTTAAATATACAGTGGACATGGCCAAAAGATGTAAAAACTGCTCAAGGTCAAAGGTCATGGCTATGGCCCATTTATAGGTTAGAATATATAGTGGGCCCAGTCAAAGACTGTGGACTCTTACCAGTATTGTGCTAAAATCCCTGGCTAATAAATGATCAGTGTATATAATATACAGTGGACACGGCTGTAAGCTGTAGCCACTGGTGAAGGCCAAAGTCTATGGTTGGTGGCCTGTTAGTGTTTTAAAATATACAGTGCAAATGGGTGAATACTTTAGCCAGAGTCCATGACTGAAGGCTATGATTAGTGCCCATTAATGTATTAAAATATATTTGTCTATGCACACCGACCATGGCTTAAACCGAACAAAGACATTATTAGTACCCGGGGATGAAGTGGATGAAGACTTCCGGCAGATGCATTGCATCAGAAAGAAAAGATCCTGGGAACGCTCGCTCATCCAAGTGGTACTGGTTGAGATAGGAGCAGCACATCTGAAGACACTTCATGAAAAGCCTCCTCTCTGAACCTCTCTAGCATTTCTAATAACTCTTGAAATATATTGTTCCAGTGCTGCCAGTGTTTGAAGACTCTGGCTGTTGCTAGCAGCACCTTTACTGGATGGAGTTTGACTCTGCATAACCCCCATTCACAGCTACAGTGAATATATAAAACCATATATAAGCCAAAAGAAACTGCAGCCCATTATGGTCCAGACCATCTCATGCAATGTCCAATACACATCATCCACATCATCCCATGCGACTTGCACCAAATGATTTATCATAATTGATGTTCCCAAGCTTTCTGATGGAACATTAGAAGGGACATGTCTTAGGTTATCCTGCACAATGTTAGACATATTTAAAGGTCCAACTGGTCATGAAAATATAAATAACAAAAATGAGAACTCTAAAAAGACAATGCCACAAAAAATGAAGTTGCTTCTCTGAACCTCTCTAGAATTTCCAATAACTCTTCAAATAGAGTGCGCCAATGCTGCAGATATTTGTAACAAAACATTACAAGGGCCACGTCTTACTGTTTTCTTGCACAATGTGCGGTGAACATCCTCCGCCTCCCTTTTAAAGCACGGCCTATAATCTGAGCAAAGAAATCTACTGTAAACAACATCACTACTGCTGCTGTTCTTCAACCAGATAAAGACACACGAGCCACACTCCTAATACCAATACGCCCAAAGCCAAGGGGACATTGCTGCATCAGATAATGGCCCACAATATTTATTAAAGGCCTCACATTGGTCAGACCTGTAACTCTGAGCATGCTAAATATTCACCTTAACTCCATGGAAGAACCAGTGTGCCCAGTAAACTGGCATTCACAGCTGCCACTATTTCTGTATCATGCAGCAGTAGGGCAACAATAACGTTAACAAAAATTCAGTGTGCTTCCTATTTTAAACTGTGGAAACTTCTAATAAACCATTCTAAAATTGTACAATTCTAATTTGTGTACTAAAATTGGATTGCTAACTCATACTGCACCTGCATTTATTAGGGAAATTTGCACCAGAAAATCCTTTGCATTTCTATTTAGGTAACAGTTTCACAATTAACATCATGCTTGTATTCTTTATGACTATATATTTAACAATAAAACCAATCACACATATTTTTCATAAAATGAAACACTAGGTTTCATAAAACAATAAATAAATGAAGACAATGCATTTTCTCTTATAAATAACCACACAGTAAAACAAATTTTCATATCACATCACCCCAAAAGGCACTTTAACACACACCGTAAGTGATTATAAACGCATTGTAGACAAAATCACATTTCTACTTCTTGTGATCATTCTTTTATGTCGAGTGCAGGAGGTATACTTAATGATTCTACATCATGCAGCTCACTGACATTCATGTTCTTTCCTAATAAACAACTTCCAACAATTATTCCCACCCATTTTCTACATATAAAGCAGGACCACTTCATTGTTAACAACTACAGTAAAAAAGAAAAACAATCAAGAGCCCAATATCAACATATTATCAAATAAAACATTTGAAAAAACAATGCCAATCATATTTTATCACAGATGTGAGTTCTACAGTCAAAATGAGAAAAGTAGACAAAATGGGGAGTTTCATTCTTTCCAAAATCAAAACCAGAAAAAGAGGACCATATTCTAAGAAAACTAATAAAATGGTCACAACATTTTCACTGCAACCTATAACAAAGAAGTACACATGGATAATGTTAACACCAGCCAATTACAAAACAACGAAACACAAACAAAACCCTGCCCAATATCACTGGTAGCCGCCTATATTCAACGCAGCTACAAAGCTTAGTTGTAGCCGTGGCTACATGCACATTGTCTAAAATCTAAAAAACAAACTAAGCCAATCTTCAAAACGTCAAATAAGACAACACCTAAGCACACAAAATAACACACACAGATCAAATTCTGTGCTATATCATCCACATGACAATATGATTATTGCACAGAAAATGTATGTTTATGTACGTGGCTATAAATATAACCGCGCCTACGAATACAACTATTAAAAAAGAAGAAAAGCATTGATGCAACTACGCACTTGCTTTTTATACATGTGGTTGTAGAAAAACCCATACATGATTGTTTTACTGATGGCCACGGCTATTCACGAAAACTATGACTTATAAAAATGTATTTCAACTTCCCCAAACTCCAAACAAGTGTCCCTAATACACAAACCAGCCACCCTCCGCTCCCCATGGTTCTCCTCCACTTCCTGGGGCTCTCCCAATCCCCCCAAACACTCAATTCATCTATGTTGCCACTCCACCCAAAATGTCAGATAGCGGTGGCTACAACACATCCCCAAACACACAACATGCCATGTGTCACAATATAGCCGCAGCTGCACTGGGTACCACATCTACCCACTGGTAGCAATGCTGCGCACTGAGTGGCTGCTAGATAGCCGTGGATAATTACAATAGTATCATCAAACTAATTACAAACTCAAATCATACATACCCTTCTCATACAAACTTCTAGAAATTCAAACAATGAATAATTTTCCTGGAAACAGAGAAAGACAGCAGATATCATGGCTGGTTTGAAAACTGTGTAGCTGATCGGAGACAGTTGGCTCTTTTTGTTACTGCCTTTTTTAATAAATATATAATTAATAGGTCAGTCTTAGACGTATAATACATAATTGATCAGTCTTAGAAGGGACTCTTTTGGGTAGTTGTTGTTGTGGTTAACCCCACCTCCAATATTCAACAGCCCATTGGGCTACACCATAGCTGCAGTACTTCATCTGCTTTAAAATAATATATATGTAAATCCTTTTAACTGAAAAAAAAGAAAACATAATCAGTTAGAACACACACACACTTTAAGAAACAAATTCGAACTTGGATTAAAGAAACCTAATAAAACCGAGATTTGAGCAGTTTTTGTGCATAATCAAACTCCACATATATATTAAAGGTGCTCCCACTAACAACCAGAGACTTCAAACACCTGCAGAACTCCATGTCAAGAATCATTAGAAATGCTAGACAGGTTCAAAAAGAAGGGTTTTCATAAACTGTCTACAAATGTGCTGCTCCCATCTCCAGCAGTACCACCATGTTGTGAATATAGGTGGACTCAGCAAAATCAAAGGGGACTACTTATGGGTATCTCAACTGTGTATTGCCCAAAATAGTTTTCACACTGGGGAGGACACAGTTATGTCGAATGGGGAGGAGTTTGCCAAAAAGCCTAAGTCGCTAATTGGGTTTTCCAAATAGTCTTGTGTGCACATGTGTTGTGCTAAAAGACACATGCTCTACCATATTGGTTGTTGCATGTGTTAGCTGTCATCCAGATGTAAAATGAACATTAGTTTTAATAGGTTTTCTCTGGATGAATAGGTGCAGGTTGAACTTGTAAAAACAATGAAGAAATTTTTCTTCAACGATGTTCTCTCTGAAGATAATTACAGGAAAGACCCCTGAATGTTTAGGCAGGGGGTCCTTAATCCGAACGAGTATAACCTGTGTGTTACGTGTTGTACACTAGGTATAGTCGTTCTCTAGCCGACCGGTTTCTGTGGAACAAATAAGTGGGCCACATTCATCAGGGCTTCGCAGGGCATCTGGGTATGTGCCTGCTGTGAATCACTTCTGTATCTCTTCAAAAACACTCCCTGTAGAGGTGACAAGGAGGGAGGGGAGAGAGATTGGGCACAGGTAAATATCTAGTGCTATGTCCAAGGATTGTCTCAAAACACTACATTGGTATATAATGAGGGGAGAAGGCTTACCCGCTCTGTGTGGTCTGGTAACTTAGCATGGTGGGTGAGACGGCCCGGAACCTGTGGGCCAAAAGACAATGAATACTGTCAATAGTGATGCCTAAGTGCATCGTTTCAGAAAAGCAGCAGGTAGCATAATAATTGCTATCTATTTTAACCAAATTGAGTGTATATCCTGTCTACAGCGACACGCACTGCGTGGTCACTGATGGTTTGGCAAACATCCTGAATCTACCCATTGAGTCGCGTGTCTGGGTAAAGGACACCACGCTCAAGGGGAGGGTGGAGGGGGTGGGGGATGGCAGTCCGAGGCAAACCGCGAGGGGTGGTCGCTTACCTTGGAACGTTCGTCTCTGTTCGCGTAACAACCCGCGCGCGAGAGATGAGTTTCTCAGCGGGCGGCGTTCGCAGACTGTTTTTATTTCCATTGTGTGCCGCGCGCGCGCGCCTGGCTCTGACATGGCCGCCCCATCGGGAGGAGGCGGTGGCCATTGCAGAGTCAGGCAACGCGCGTCGCGGATCCAATGGACATTGTGCCTGGGGGGCACTGGTCACCGAGAAGGTATGATTCATTGTTGTATGTTCAAAGGTAGTAGTTCACATGACCCCATAGCTCGAGCGAAAGCAAAGGAATACAATGTAAAGAGAAGCAGAGAGGCACAAATCACAACACTGTATCACAACATACAATTAGAGGGATAACCACTGTCTCATAAGGTTGCCAATGATTGCCAGTGTGTTGCTTCATTCAGCCCAAACTTGTCGGTCTTTAGACGGAAAATCCAAAGTTGTTCCCGTCTGAACAGCAAGTTCTGTATATTCCCCCCTCTGGTGGGGATGGCCATTTTTTCGATTATTGTCCAAGTGAAATCTGCCGGGGTGTGTTTTTGGGCTAGGAAATGTTCCACCATAGGTGCCGTGATCTTCTTCGTGCGGATGCATGATCTGTGTTCTGCAAGGCGTGTTTTAATAGGACGTGTTGTCATGCCTACGTAGCGTTTATTGCAGGGGCATGTAATGATGTAAATCACGTTGCTGCTGTTGCAGTTCGTAAATGATTTTTGAATCCACGGAAAATGCCACCCTATGTCAATGGAGGTGGTTCTCTTGGTGCTGGAGCAGGCATTACATGCGCCACAAGAAGTGTGGCCAGTTGCTGGGTTCTGTCCCCACAGTGTGTTTGGTTTGGGTTCTATTTCTTTGTATGAATGTACGAGGGAGTCACGTAAGTTCTTCCTTCTTTTTAATGCAAACCTTGGGGTTTCTATAATGTGCTGGCTGACGTTGAGGATTGGCCAAAGTTTCACGATTTCTTTCTTGATCTTGTTGATGAGTGGAGAAAAGCTCATTACTGCTGTTATAATGTTGTTGGCTTCATTCGGCTTGGCATGATGTTCCATAGTGACTTCACGTGGGCTATTGCTGGCTCGTTTGCGTGCCTGTTTAATTATACGTTTAGGATACCCCCTATTGTAGAGTTTAGTTGCGAGGTCTGCTGAATGGCGATTGTAATCTAGTAATGTTGAACAATTTCTCCGGTATCTAAGGAATTGTCCAAACGGTAAGTTCCTTTTCAAACTGGTAGGGTGAAAGCTCCCGTAGGTGAGTAGTGAGTTTCTATCCGTGGGTTTGTTAAACACTGTGCTGTGGATAGTTGCATTTCGTAACTCAAGAGTGAGATCTAGGAAATGTACAGACTCTGTGCTATGGGTCTCTGAGAAATTGAGAAAGGGGTTCTGACTGTTGAGCCATGTCATGAACGATACAAACTCAGGTTCAGTGCCTTTAAAGATGAGTAACACATCGTCGATGTATCTAGACCATAATTCCAATTTGGGTAGCCATGGGTTAGCTGGATTATAGATTCTTTCTTCTTCAAAGTTGGCTACGTATAAGTTCGCAAGACTCGGGGCAAATGTGGCTCCCATTGCCGTCCCAGAAACTTGTTCATAGAACGAGTTCTCATAGATGAAGAAATTTTTGGTCAAGGCAATCTCTGCCAGTTGCATCACTAGGGTAACTGGAGTTTGCATGGGAGGGTCTCTTTCTCGTAGTATTTGCTCAATGACTCTGAGTGTGGCCATCTGGGGGATCTTAGTGTAGAGGGATTCGATGTCCAGTGTCACCAGGATGTTGTGTGCAGGATCGAAAGGGCTGTCCTTGATGAGTTCTAGAACGGCTGTAGTATCCTTGAGATATGAACGCATTTTCACAACTTCTGGTTTCAAAAAATAGTCCACAAACTGTGACAGTGGTTCCAGTATAGAGCCTATCCCGGATACAATAGGTCTGCCGGGTGGTGGATTCCTCCCTTTGTGGATTTTTGGTAGTGCATAGAAAGCCGTTTTTTTAGGATATTTAGGGTTAAGGAATTCATACTCTTTGTTACTGATAAGTTCCTCAGCAACGGCTTCCTCTAGAATGGGTACTATATGTCGTCTGATAGCTTCAGTGGGGTCCGATCCAAGTTGTCTGTAGCTCGCATGATCTTGTAAGAGTTCCATCACCATTTGGTGGTATGCCATCGTGTCCATTATTACCGTGGCACCCCCTTTGTCGGCTGGTTTTATGGTAATAGCGTCATTGTTGGATAGGGATAGAAGTGCCTGTTTATTCTTCTTGGAAAAATTCTTGAATCCCGGCATGCTTTCTGACTCCAATTCCTCCAGTTTCTTCAGGAGTGCTTTCTCAAACGTGACGGACTCGGGTGTAAAGGCATTAGGCGGGGGGTAGAAGGTGGATTTTCCTCTCAGAGTGGTCGCCTTCTTCTCTTCTGAGAGTGTAATTTGCCCAAGATATTGTTTCAATCTGATTTTTCTGATGAGTTGGGCAATTTCTATCCTAGTTTGGAATGGGTCATGCTCGGCTGTGGGCACAAATGAAAGTCCCTTCTCGAGTAGATCTTCTTCATCTGGAGATAGGATATATTGTGAGAGATGTATCACTAGGCTTTCTGTTTGAAGTCTGCTCTCCTGTGGCCGACTTCCAGAGTATCAATTCATTCGTTCGATGCTGTTGCCTGTCCTTGGCCGCGACCTTTGCTGCAGGTGACCCGAGTTGGTTGATTCTGCCAATGTACTTGCGGTTGCCAATTGCCTCTCCCTTTGTTCTTGGCTTTTCCTTGTCCTCTTTGAAAAAAAGGTCTTGATGGGCCAATATTGGCTGGGGCTGTTCCACCCAGTGAGTTGCTAGATCCTGAGGTGTTTGATCCACTCCCTGAACTACCACTCGAGAATGCCCATTGGTTAGGTCTTGCTCGGTTGTTGTAAATTCTTTTTCTGTTGTGTTGGTTTACTTGTTGGCCTGGCGTGGAGGTGTTGTTGGCACTCAGGTCCTCATAGTATGCATCCGTGATGTAGGGATAGATTCTCTCTTGTGTATAGACCGCCAGATCTTTTTTGAGTTTGGTAACTTTTTTGTTGAGATTAAAGTCTCTAAATACTTTCATTGTGGCCTCTAGGTCCTCCAGGCTTTTCTTATATTGGGCAAGGACATTCGAAGATTTGAGGTTCTCTTGTTTCTCTTCTATCTCCTTCATTAGTTTTTCGGACACAGATTTGGCTGTGCTGATGATTAATATCAGCCAGTCCCTGGTGCATTTATTAGAGATATAACTCCAGTCCTTCCTGAACTCTATATGTTCCAGGAATATTCTGGGTTCTATCCGCATGATCAGTCCCACGGGAGCTGCGTGGGCTCGTTGATATTCTGTCATTATTGCCCCATGCAGTTCTGTTCTTATCAATTGTTTTTTCAGGACCTCCAGCTCATTCCATTCATTATTCGCCATCCCTGGGGCTGATATGGATATTTCATCTCATAAAATCGAGGGGATTGCCAGGATGGTATCTACCATCTCTTCAGCAAAAGCCAAACATCTTGCTTCGGCCATTGTGAAGGTGTGGTCAGATGTAAGTGGGGTATCTTACTCTTGGTATGTCTGCCAAACAAAAACAGGCAAAATGGTGTAGGTACTCGAAAGTTTCAAGTTATAGTCCACAGCCCGTGGCTGTAAGAAGGACTCAGCAAAATCAAAGGGGACTACTTATGGGTATCTCAACTGTGTATTGCCCAAAATAGTTTTCACACTGGGGAGGACACAGTTATGTCGAATGGGGAGGAGTTTGCCAAAAAGCCTAAGTCGCTAATTGGGTTTTCCAAATAGTCTCGTGTGCACATGTGTTGTGCTAAAAGACACATGCTCTACCATATTGGTTGTTGCATGTGTTAGCTGTCATCCAGATGAAAAATGAACATTAGTTTTAATAGGTTTTCTCTGGATGAACAGGTGCAGGTTAAACTTGTAAAAACAATGAAGAAATTTTTCTTCAACGATGTTCTCTCTGAAGATAATTACAGGAACACATGTGCACACGAGACTATTTGGAAAACCCAATTAGCGACTTAGGCTTTTTGGCAAACTCCTCCCCAAGTGAATATAGGTGGACCTTTCACAGAAGTTAACTGTCCAACATCTGCTGTAAATCCACTAGAATGATGATAACGATACAGCTAAAACACAATACAAAAATAAAAAATGACCAACATGAACTTACTAAAAAGCATCAGTTGAACTACCTCACAGAAAACTCAAAATAGCTAAGAGTACTACATAGCTGAAACTGCATTAACATTACAAAAAATACAATCAAATAAACCTTCAACCTTACTAACATGAATGTAGGTCCATGTTAGTGGAAGTTAAAACATACATTAAAAAATACTTCCCACACAATGAGAGCAGATGAAAAACATGATAGTCAACACCATCTGAAAGCAGTAATTAAGGTAGCTAAGACACACAGCACTGCAAATAAACCTTCAAACAGGTAAATAGGTAAATATGTTTTAAGACTTACTTTCACATCAGACACACTCCTGCCATGTGCACAGTGAAAGTTCTGGAATCAAAAGGATGCAACTGCAGTATATGGTGGATTTTCTACTTTCCAAAATGAATGCCAAAAAAGAGGACTATATAACAATATAACGACTACAATGGATGACACATTTTCACTAGAAGCAATCAAAAAGAGCTATACAAATAGACCAGTAACAACAACCAATAACAAACAATGAAACTCACAGGAATCTATATTTCTTCTACCCAGCCTCTTTCATAGCCGCGACTATTTGACCCGGCTGCAGACCTTCCTTTGTATCCACGGCTAAATGTACAAAATCAAATTAAATAGGCCATCAAACCTTCAAATGAAATCAGTGAACAACTAAGTACATAAAATAGCACAACCAACTAAAATTCTGTATTGTATCATCCACATAAAAATATGATTTTTCCACAGTAAAAGTATGTTTAAAGATGTGGCATTAAACATACCAGTGGTACCACCCACAACCATTAAAACAGTGGATAGTATCAATGCGCCTAGACACATGCTTTTTTAATAGACGTGACTACAAATACGCAATGTCCCATTTGCCACGATAATAGCCACGGCCGCAAAACTGTTTCATTTACTTGCGGGTAACAACACTGCACACAGAGCGGGTGCTGTGTAGCTGTGGATAAGCACAACAGTGCCAACAACCAATCAAAAACTTCAAAACACACCTTGCTCATACAAACTATTAGAAAAATAAAACTAGGAAACATTTTCCTTGAAACAGAGAAAGACTGCAGATATCATGGCTGGTCTAAAATCTGTGTGGCTAATTGGAGACTGTTGGCTGATTTGATTTCTGGCTTTTTGTGAGAAACTAAATACTAAAATGGACCTACAATAAAATGGTTTGGATTGCGGGGAATGCATTGGTTCCAGGTTTTTCCAAAATTGTTAAATCTAAGAAGTACAGGGCAGCCAGACATCATATTAATTCATTGTGGAGGAAATGATTTGGGGAATGTTTGATGTGTGTCCCTTACTTTCATGATGAAAAAAACCCGGAAAACTAATGCAACTGTTACCGCACACCATTTTTCTCTTTTCAAATATAAGTGGCAAAAATGGAGATGGACCACCAGATTTAATGGTAAAATTGAGAAATCCCAGAAAAATGTTAATAAAACAGTCTCAGAATTCATGACAGACCACAACCTGTAACGGTTTATTGATAAGGCACCCACAACACAGGGAGTTCCTTCCCTCCCCACCCACATGGTTATGCAACAAATTGTTTAACAGACTCTTATTTTAACCCAATCTCAGACACATATCATGCCCCTCGGATCCCTCTCCCCTGAGCTAACAATGAGCTAAGAACCAGGCTGATGTATGGGAAAAATATGGTATTTATTTAAATGAAAAGTAATAGAAATGTGCATGAAAATGTAAAAAAAACTTTATCTGTGGCACAACACAATCAACTTCTCTCAAGATAAATAAATCACAAAAGTGAGTTAAAAAGACATAATCGCAATTGTTCACTTTCTGTAAATTTTGCGCCATGTAATAATTACACTGATTAATAACGAAGGCACTTATGTACCGTTGTGCGTTTTTATTTTCCTGTGGGCTTAAAAGGCTAGCAGTAGGATTTCAAGATTAGTAATTATTATTTTGCCCACACTTTTGGTTTAAAATAAACATAGGGTGATTTATCTTTTTTTTTCAGAACCCCCCCTTGCTTTGGTCTATGTTGGGAAGTCAGACAGAAGAAATTAATGCTTTGGGGAATTTTGGATGTGAGAACCCCCTTGCTGAAAGGCCTGTGTTGGGGAAGCTGGATAAAAAGGTTGGACTGATTAAAAAACAAAGACAACTCTCTCCCTTAAGAAGCCGGGGTCTGCTGGACAACAAGGATTGCCCAATTAATGTATAGGCTATATTTTTCAACACACACTGGGAAGTGAGCTTTGTTAATTTTGAATTTCAACAAAATTCATCCGTAGTGTTCTGCCAAATGGGGAATTAATGACATTCATATTTTTGGATTGATAGGCTAAGGATCTACACGGTTTTGCCCCCATACCCCACTATAATGGGAAAGGATTCAAGGCCAGCAGACTCCTCACCTTTTGGTTTCCCAGGGCTCAGGTCTACTTACATAGCAAGCCTCTGTTTAAGGTTCAGGAAAGCCAGCTGTATCTCAGGACACTCTGGAAAGATAGGGTCGGGGTCTGGTCACTCCACTCCCAAAGATGGCCTCCCGCTCTCCAGCATAGGACCCTGTCAGCCTTGAGGCCTTTCTAGAAATGGGCATCTCCAACCAGATGCACTCTCAGCAATCTCCTGTGGTGTCTCCTTACAGCTGTCACATGGTAAGTTTCAGCAGCCTTCCTGATGGTCTGTCTCTTGTCTGTCTCTATCCTTCTCCTTTTTCTGTGGACCAATTATGGATTTCGAACAACAACATACAATTCTACATGGCCAATTTCTATAGACATGACAAAGTACACCTAATGGATGAAGGAAATGCAGTGTCCTTTCATAAAACCAAAACAGTACTCCAGATGTGCTAAAATCCTACACTCAGTGTACCCCACAACAGTCCTTTTAAGGATTACTTATGACATATACATACACAGATACAATAAAAGAAAAAAAGCCAGTTTTATATTACACCTGCGCTTACAGTTTGTTGACTTTTATCATAACCGTGGTTACAAAAATTGGTTAAAAAGGGGGCTTACTTCAGGAGTTATACCACAAAACAACTTAAATGATCAATATAGTACAACACTACTCATGTACTTATGTAAAGTAGCGAAAGAAAGCGAAGAATAATATATAACAGTAAACTTGGTAGGCAAACATTTTACAGCCACACAACATAATAACTTAAGTGAGAATACACAACCTGAAATAGATTGTATTGGGCATCTAAAACTAGAGTACGAATCCTCATTTTTATTTTTATTTTGTCAAACTACTTATCTTTTTCTTTCACATATACACATCTCTAAAAACACACAGCCAAAACAAAAAATAATCCCAATTACCTACCAGGGCAATGATTTTTCATCCAACATCACTATATCTTAAAAAATAACTTAAAAAAATAAATAAAACACGGACTGCCCAAAATATATAGCCGGGGCACAGAAGTACTCCTACACATGGATATCTCTAATCCTTCATTAGCCAGGGATATAGCTACGAATATCGGCAAAACGGCTGGAAAAGAAAATCCTTTCCTACCCCTTTCCTACCCCCTAAGGCCCCCAAGTGGTCCCCTCATCTGTGCCAGCTCCCTCCACTCCCCAGATGGCCTCCTCACATCCCCTGCCCTCAGCTTTGTGCTGCAAACATGGTCTCTGGACCCCCTCGAACTCCCAAATTTCACTTGGTGCCCACTAGTCACCCCCTTCCACCTGTAGCCTCATGGCATTTGCATGTTTTATGACCAGCAAATAGCTTTCATCCTGCATTTAATTTTCACATACCCTCGGCTATAGCCACAGATATTGCTCGCATTGAGAGAGAAACAAGATGGCCATCATTTCATTTCTAAAAAAAATACGTTTTGGGTAAATCCCCTAAATATGTCTATGTTTGGGAAGGGGTGCCCCCTTATTCATCAACAATTTAACAAATAACTGCACAGAATAACCCCAAACAATGCCTTGATTGCAAGTGAAAGCTTTGTGCCCAGGTTGTTTCAGATATGGCCCAAATCCGTCCAGAGGTTTGGGCTGTGCGCTTTGGGAAATATTGACCTTGTTTGTCTATGGGAAAATGAATGGGAAGTAGGCCGAACATTTGAAAACAACATTTTTTTTTACACTTAATAACCTTCTCATTTTTTAACAAATCTTTACAAAATGTTGCCGCCTGGAGGGGCCTGGGGGGAACTGGTTTTTAATCACTTTTACTCAAATCTAAAATTATTAACAGTAGAATGTTATGGGGTTCCGAATATAGCTATATGAGCCGAGAGAGACCACTTTTTTGGATAGGGTCTTGTGGGATGTGGTCAAAGACAGAGAAAGGGGGAGGTTCCCAAAACAAGCTACCTAATGGTGTCACACTGCTAGGCTGGTTAATATGAACTGAAATGGGGCAAAAGTGAATCACAATCTTGTGTCAAACAAATATCACAAGATATGTACCAAGCTAGTATTGCAATAGAACAATTATTTGGTTTTATTTTTCTAATACATGTTAAAAAATTGGAGCTTAATAGGTCCAAAATGTTAAAAAACAGAACAAAACAAAGAGAAATCACAATCCTATAAGGCAAAAGTCATGTGCAAACAATCACATAGATCTGTTGGCTTAATTCAAGTTACACATCAAACCTATTGTTTTTTCAAAGGTGATGTTATAGTGACTAGAGTGACTTCATCATATAGACATAGAATGGTAATACTTCTATATAAACCCCAGTCGGGACAGTATGTAAACATAAACCCGTGTGGGGGGGTGTCGACAGGATGATTCTGTTTCCAGCCTTAAAAGAGTACAGTCTTCAGAGATTTAACAGGTGACTGATGTCCATTAGATGAATATAGGACCAGATAAGGCTTTCGTCAGGACACGGAAAACCGACAGCTGAGGCCCAGGTGTCGTATTCTTCTTAGTGAGTATAGGATGTCTAGGGATATCTCTCTAAGGACAAATAAAAATATATGTTAAAAACTAGCTGTGTTATGAATGGCAAAAGTAACACATGCCATAACAGTTCATGTGAAAAAACAGCCATTGTATTTCATATATAGTGTGCAACCTGGGTATATTCATGGTTAATCATGTATATATCTCTGTTATTTAAATCGCCATTGTTGTTGAGCTGTTGGAAGTATATTATTTATCTAATTGCATTTGCGTGTGGAAACACATAGTTAGTGATTCCATCAGACAAAGAATGGAGATTAATATAATTGCCCCATTCTGTGCAACACAAAAATAATGTGGTTCCTTACGGTTGAACTTCACCGGAATGTTCTTTGTAAATCACACAATCTGTGTCAATATTTCGTAGACCGAAGATGCCGATCGGAGCCATTCCTGTCTGTATGAAAGACACAAGAAGTGCAGACAACCGCACATTAGTGCGTGATCAGAAGTATGTATGTTATTCTGTTCCATCTTGCATGAATGCATATATATGTTGCTTCATACCTTGGATAGATCATCGCGTAGATGTAAATATGAACAGCGCAGGGAGGTTCAGAATAAGCGTTCCCGTGATGCTGCTATTATGCGTACCACATATAACGCGTGCAGTCCTGCCGTTCTGAAAAGACACGAACGGATGCAAAAGCTATTACATAGAAAATGCTAGTTTTTGTTACCGTTGAAGAATCTAATCTATTCGTGGATAAGGGAGAACTTACTTGTGGGTTCAAGCACTCGGTACCTCTACTGCAGTGACATCACCATTGGCGAGTTCGTCCAATAGGTCAAATGCGTGCCAAATATAACGCGTGCAGTAATGCCGTTCTGAAAGACACAAGAGGATGCAAAGGCTATTGAATAAGAAATGCTAGTTTTTGTTGCCGTGGAAGAATCTGATCTATTCGAGGGTGAGGGAGAACTTACTTGTGGGTTAGAGCCCTCGGTTCTTCTACTGCGGCGACATCACCAATAACGAGTTCGTCCAATAGGCCATGTGATGTTTGTCACATGGTTAAATACTTACGTGTAGACGTGAGCAAGATGTAAAGGAAATCGGCCATCTTTAAGTGTCTAAAGGATGCCCTGCATCCATTGGCATAATGGCATTGACCAAAAACAGTGTGAATCTAGTAAGGGGAAGAAAAGGAGTCTAGTGTCTAAAATGACCTCTTTATTGATTTAAAGGTACAGTGACCGGAAAAACGGTACAATGTGGAAGGTTTATAGACACTTTGCCAAGTGTACACAGGTCCATAGGCAGAGTGTGATACTTTAGCGAAGCTAGCTCGATGTCTAGCTCGTGCTTCATATCGGCCATTTTGGAGTGTCTAATGCGAGCCATTTATGCGGTGGCGCTGTGATAATTAACAAGGCTCGAAAACGCCGATGAGGCCGCATGTATGTTATGGGTATTCCTATGGGAGACCAACTCGTGCTATCGCCGCCCTATAATATGTTTAGGTAGGTTCTTTCAAATCGAGACTATGTAATGTTCATGGACATATAACTGCAGTATATAACACAACTGCTGTACTTGGGGGTTTGCCTGCTGTGTGATGGTCAAGCTGCAGAAGATAAAGTCTTAGTCAGCAGTGGATGTTATATAACACATTGTGAAATCTCGTACATATTGCGTTTTAAAAGTTTGCAACATATTCTAACCAGTAAAGCGTGAAGTTATTTATTTAGCATTATTTTGATAGAGGAAACAATACAATTAATGAAGGCCGCAGTAGTTCAATGCGTCCATTCACGAGGAAACGCGTATTTAGTCACCTGTGTTGGTGTGTGAAAGCTGCCCTGGAAAGAGCCATGTCATTGCGCCCTCTGTACTCCATTGTTGCCGCACCATCTGCATTGCATCATGTAACCGAAATCATCTCACTGTGGAGATCCTGGCATTCTGCCGTATTTCTTAACATGAAAGAAGGGCATCCACGGATGCCAAAAGGTTTTGCAATGTTATCGATGTGCATTTTAATGGCCTGTCTCGTCATCGAACCTATTTCCGAACAAAGCATCTCCCAACTTCCAAGCTCTGTTTTACAGGCAGCTATCCCGACGTGGGCCTTGAAAGATTGTGTTCACTGCATCGCATACATTGATGACAATTTCCAGAACTTGACGGCAAACATTCGCTTATTTCACTTGCAATTGCACTTTCCAGGCAATCTGGAATCTGTCACTGACGGCTTGAACAATCTGTTGCTCAAGCAACACCCTTTACCCTCGCAGACATTACAGCCACGTGCACGTATGGGATTGCATTGTAAGCATCAAGTTGAAGGGAATTGTTAATCCATGCATGCAATTCTGTATTTCGGTTAGTCACTTGGACAGTCTCATTTTGCAGGTGCCATCCGTTAGAGAACACCTTAGTTGAATGCAAACGACTTCAGAATTGTGTTTCATTGATTGCCTGAGCCTTCTCTAGTACTTGGTTTTCTATCTCCAATTGGTTGCTTTTTTGTTTGCCTTTTTAGAAGAATATTATGTTTAGTCAAAGCATACGCTTTGGGAAGATAGTCTGCAGAAAATGGTGTACTTCTGACATACTGTACGTGCATGCAGAACCAAGAGTTATGCTGTGCAAGGGAGTGTATGGGGGAGAGTGAATTGGATGTGTGCTGCCAAAACCCTTGCTGCAGGTGACAATTCTGATGCTCGCGAGTGTAGTTTTAAAGTGGTCATCACTATTGGTAGGTGACTGCCTACTGTAAAATCGCCTCAGTGAGTACGACAATAGCGAACTGTGGTTAATTTTACAAACTGAGAACCACTGCTGAGTGTGGCAGACAATTGTAAAGGTGTTCTGCCGATATATCATGAATAACGCAATCAGCTCTTCTATTTCTGCTTCCCTTATATACGGAGAGGAAACCTATAGGGCCTGATTGACAAAGCGTTTCTCAGAGGGATTTTCTCATTGAAAAACGCTTTCATAATTTCGTCCCAATGGGATTCATTAAGAGTTTGCCGGTATCCTGAAGGTAACCCCGCCAGGACACATACAAGAGGAATTACTGTTACCGGCATTTGGTCTGGCAGTATTACCGCCAGATAACAAGTGCCTCTAAAGGTGGTAAATACCCATTCCATGGAGTCCCAAAGGATTTCATGGGGGGTTTACTGGTATTACCGGCACTGGTAATACTGGGGATTTTTGCCAGTAAAGCGCCGGACTTACATCGATCTCTAAGTTGGAGGTAACTCAGGTGCTCCACTGGAAAACTTGTAGTTGACCAGTGCGAAAGCGTGCTGGTATACGGTAATACCGGCACGTTAATACTGCACCAGACAACCTTTAATAAGGCCCAATATATTGGTTGGAATTATGTCATTCTGTTTACTTTTTATACTTATGGCTTTAAATGTACAGCTTTTATGAAGGCAGAAGCAGACAGAACATTTAAGCCTCCCCTTTACAAGTTCCAAACTATCTTCATGTGTGGCTCGAAAGAGTGAAGTTGCAGTTCCAAGGAGGGAACCCTAATAGGAGAAATGAAAGGGGGTCTAGCAGAATGGGAAAATGTTGGATTTACGACTAATCAAATATTGGCAAAAAATCAAAACATTGTGTGAATGACAACCTCCCATTCTTTGGGTCATCAGAGCAGCTCTATCCGTGCATAAACTCAAACAGTCAATTACCTACCAGAGAAGAAGCATCGATGAGGTAAGAAACCCCAATCCCTAGCATGGACATTGTGGAAACCCACAGCACATAGGTATGTGGTACATAGACTCTCACCAAGGACGTTTAGACGAGGGAATACACAAAAAGGCCAGCTGAGGTGCCAGCACCGAAAATCAGGATAGCACTGGCAAATCAGCTGGTGAGGCCTAGTACAAAAGAGGAATTTTGGTGGAAGGAGGTTATTGGCTATGTAGGGATTTTTGTGGAAAACCAGAGCAAAAGAGAGTTAACTCTCCCGGTGGTAACCACACAATGAAGGTTAACCTTTTTCCTTCTACATAACAGAAGCCCAAATCCCAGTGCACTACTGCACCAATAAATAATAATGAGGAAGTCAGGGAATCCCGGTGAAGCAACACCATTTAAGGAAATGCTATCATTGATTCCTCCTTTGAATGTTAATGTTAACAGAGACTAGTATGTCTTACTTGCAATAATAGCAGCTGTCAGGGTTATGTGTGACCCTCCCAAGTGTATTGCTCCTTTAAGATGGGGGCAGGGGTGTTATGGGTGTCCCTCCCAAGTGTATTGCCCTTTAAAGATGGGCCATGATTGTGTCATGGCTCGACCTAATAAAGGAAGCCCCTGCATGCACGGGCCTCAGAATGGCTGCAGACTCCAACAATGCAAGTCCTGTGTCCGTCTCTCATTTTGGGCCTGCCGGCCCACACCGTGTGACCACGGTCCTGCAGACCTGGCCTGGATGCACACACCGAGTGATCACGGTCCGGCAGGTTCCTGCTGGTCGGGCCCCTCAGATCAGCCTGGTGCCCTGGGTCCACCCTAGGCATCCTCCATCTTGCATGCTCCCTGTATCCATGGTCCCCCTAGAAACCCAAGCTGTATCCCCATGGCCTATTAGGGTCCCACTCTGCAACAAGCATAGGTCTGGGTGAACCTGGCACATATGCAATGGTACTTGGCCCCCCAGCACCTTTGAGGCCGGCCGTGTGTCCACAGCCGATCCCACAATAAGGGTGATACATACCACTAAAAAGACCAATGCAATCTCCAAATAATGAAACCATTTCAAAAAGACCGTTGCACTGAGATTTGAATGTAACATGCAATACTAATCAATATACTATGAGGAATATACTTAGGTATTATCTGATCGATTAGGGCATTTAGTCATATTCGGTGCAAACAGTGCACTCCATAGATGGAAGACTGCTTGCATTCCAGAATAAATTCAGTGGAAAACCTAAAACCTAGAGTGAATGCATATACAATATCTTAAAATAGCATGGGCAAAAAACTAAAGAAAGGATGTTTATTATTAAACAAAATAAAATGAAACATTATGACTTGTAAAACCGGTCAGGATGTGCAAACTTTAGGATAGTAGGGATAGAAGAGCCAGCCAAGAGAGTGGTTAATAGTGATCTTCGCAAAACTAAAGAGGTGATGGCTGGAAGCTTTTGAATTAATCCTAACCTCTGGCCTTGCTATGGGCAACGCTCCAGTCCATCGTTCTTCACCTGCCAAGCCATTAGAAAAGAGGAAAGACCATATGCAAATCAGGCTTGGTCCCACCCCAATAGTGATCGTCTTCATATGACATATTGAAGGAACGGAAATAAAAAACATTTTAGGAGGGTGCATTACATGCCATTCTAGTCGTTTAAAGAAAGTAGTAGCTCAAGAACTATCTTACTTTATGCTCGTGATGTTTGGAGTGAAGCAAATATTATTAAAATAATGCATGTTCAGAAAAGCTTTCAGACAACACAGATATTTTTCTGTCAATCTTGCCACCTCCGCTATAATACCCACAATGAGCTGGAAGGTTCTCCATGGGCTAATGAAGTAGGGCCATGTGATAAAGTGTTGGTGATTGGAAAGATAAAGGTTTCATGGAAGGACATATTTCAAATATTACAGAATGAGGAAGAAGCTGAACCTTACAGCATATGTAAAGGGCTTAGCCTATCAATTATTGTGGGGGAGCCGGTAGGCAGGAACATTTTAAAATATATTTGATCCGGTTTTCAATCTGTACCTCAACAGACTGGTAACTTCACGAACATTACTAAATACGGATATTAGAGATAACATGCAAAACCAATTCATGTTGAGACTGTAAAGGTAGGCCAATCCAAGGTAAACATGCATGTACACCCTTATCATAGAGCTGTATTATCCACGGTTAAACCACTTTCCCAACAATTAACTATTGCATCATAATTATCACAGCATTGAGCCCTTCAAAATATCACCAGATTGAACTGGTAGAGCATTGAATGCGTTATGGGGATAAGGCGTGTGAGCTGGGTGAAGAAAAGCTGGTAGGGGAAAAGAAGCAGCAGTGGAAGTGGAAAAAAAGAACTAGTGCTGCTCTGGCTGTATCCAAAAAAGAGGGAGTGGGATGGTCAGACAGATGGGGTGAAGGCAGGGGCGGGGCAGGGTAGGAATGCAGGGAGGGAGAGAAGGAGACCAGGATCACACACTTTGGATCAAATTGTTGGAAATCAAGATCTACAGTAATAATGTCTTATAGAGTTTACTTACCAAAAACACACATCGCATAATAAAGCCACAAAACAACATATACATACTTATAGCAATATGTTAAGCCAAAAGAATATCATTGTGGATTTAGTTTTCACATCCTGAATGCTAAACTATAAGTCCCAGAATGCAAGATAATGCCAACCTGAAAAATCTAGTTAAACCCACTTTACTTTCAGTGATTTAAGACATGTAGTAAAATAAGTTGTGTAATAAAAAAAGATAGACAGATTCGTTTTCACAAACCTCCAGCTCATTGGTATTCATGATGTTGAAAACATTTGATTAGGGATATAAAGCAACTTTATTTTTCTGCATGTCACGATAGTATACATCAATGATACAGACAAATCTTTCAATGGGCGGTTTGTGTTGCTCACTTTAACTATTACAGATTTTGATGGTAACTGGTGCTTTGCGAGCACTTGGAGTTGGACATTTTGCATCTTGCATGGGAAAGGCTCTTGCGACTGATAAAATATATGTGTTTGCAACCTGAAAACCTTAACCACCAGCAGAGCCATGCAGTGTGCGTGTGTCTGCCTAGCTGTGACTTGCCAAACTGGCAGTGCTTTAATGTCCGGCTTGAGCTGATTCTATATCGGCCTCAGGAGAAAGAGAAAGCGTCCAGGACGCATTTCTTGAGCCTTTGAACTAAAGGTCCGCTCTGTAAAAATGAAACGAACATGTGGTAAGGCGTAACAATGATTTATATTACACTCCCATCTGTGGTAAGAAAGGAGAAATATGGGTGCTGTTAAGGCACAGTCCAGTGTTAGGTAAATAGTACTACTGAATGTAAATGGTAATATGGCTAAAATAAAAACATTTAATACATTTCATGAGTAATGTTAACATTGTGCCAGCCCATTGACACACGGGAGAGAATTAAGTGCGAGAGGAGAAGGAGAAGGGCTCCATGCCGGGGCTCGATACGTCACATGCCAGGTGCAAGGTTCTCATAAGCTCCTTCTGAGTGGAGCAGCCAGCGCGCAGGCTTGTCCTGCTGTTTGGACTAGCCCATTAGCCCATTAACACACATGAGAGACCCCAGCCGGTGTGGTGTCTGTGTCTTTAAGAAAGACACACGTGGCAGAGTGAGGTAACTCTGCCATGTGTGATTAATAAAATGTTAGCCGGGGGGGGGGCTTGTGGCACAGGGGCCTGGTAATGCTCCATGCTTGAACACAACATTGGCGACAAGGTGGTCACATCGATTACATGGACCCACGGGATCCTTGTGGTGGTGAGTTTGAAGTGTGTTTGTTTCAGTGTGAACATTAATCTCACAGCGCGAGTACGCACCTGTGAAAATGATCGGCCGCCATTTTATCTCAATGTGGTGAGTGAGGTCGCTGCTCCTACATGAGTGTTTGTTCACCTCCTGGCACCAATTTTTGGATCCCCACTGAGGGGGTGAAGATCCTCGTGCTGCAACACGTGCAGACATGAATTAAAAATGAAGTAGGTAGTTTACCCTGCTAGGAGAAAACAAGACAGTTGGGACAATATGCCATACGCACCTGTCCTGAGTGTGGTTGTGTAGACGTGGTTGGTAGTAGGACTAACACCAATAGGCCTTCTAACATGCTACATTTTTCTTTGTGAGTTGTGGCCCTTGGGCAGTGTGACAAGGGTGGCTGCACGCTCAACATCATGGCTGATGTCCAGCAAGCTGTTGGGGCACCGGCAGCAATGGCCCCAGGTGGTGAGCCAGTCCTGCGTGAACAAGGGGCATTGGCACCCATGCCAGAGTTTGATGTGTCCAGGCCCTCTCGAGTTTGGGCCCAAGGTGGAGATCTTGGATAGATTGGATGGACGTTTACTTCAAGGCCACAGGGGAAACAGAAGTTGTACTCTGCTGGACCGGCGGATCACCAAATATATCAATCTCTTCAGCTGCCTGACAAGACCTATGTGGGGTCCAAAAATACACTGCGTGAGCACTTCATGCCTCTTGCCAATACTGATTATGAACAGTTCATCATGTGCAGTGCGAAACAAAAGGACCTTGAATCCCTGGACACCTTCCATGGTCACCTCCGACAATGGGACAATGAGCAAGGTATGATACGTAACATGCTCATCCAAGGGTGCACGTCTGGCAAATTTAGGCATCAAGTGCTAAGGGAACCTAGCCTCATGTTGCCAAGAATCTTGGAGCTGGGGAGGTCACATGAGGTGGGGGAAACAAGGGCATCCAAAATGGATGCTGCGATTCGACCTGCGAAGATCGAGGTGGTGTGTGCTGTGGGGCGTGGCCAAGGCATACAAGGAGAATGTCGAACGATAAGCCAACCCAGAGACAGAGGAGGTCAGAACCCGGATTCATGCCTTAAGTGCAACTATGACTTGTCGCACCCGGCAGAGTGCCCCGCTCAAGGAAAAGCATGCAGGAGGTGCAGGGCGATGGACCACTATGTGCGCATGTGCTATGCTGCGCTGACGGTGGTGGTACAGAGGGGACCAATTAACGTGGGCTTCTTCAGGCAACAACACCTGTCGACCGTGGCTCTGGTGGACCGGGAAGAGGAAAGCGTCAATGAGGTGCCTGAAGAGGATGAGGATCACAAAAACATTTTTTTCATCACAAGCATCAGTGGGCTAAGGTCCAAGGCCCGAAGACAGCCGAAATACACTGTAAAAGGGAATAGATCACAGGTACCGCTAGTGGTGGACACTGGTGCCTCTGTAAACATGATGGCCAAAGTGCACTACGAGGCAATGGTCGAGCCCCCAGGTCTGCATCAACCGAGGGCCTGGATCTTTACATTTGGAGGAGAGCAGCGAATTCCACTGCTGGGGGCCTTTGTTGTGAAAGTGGCGCATGCCGGTAAATGACTCTCCGATAGCACAGCGAATAGAGCGCTTGCTTTGACATCTGTGCAGCAGGTTCGAATCCCGGCAGTGCCAAACTCAGCTTTTCATCCTTCCGAGGTCGATAAATGAGCACCACACACTGTGGGTAATAATAAGCAGTGCTCAGACACTTGAGGGTTTGTAGCGCTATATAAATGCTAAATTAAATTAAATTCAATCAGGGACCACTTCTATGTCACTGAGGTGAGCCACAACACATTGCTGAGTTGTACAACTGCAGAGGCCTTAGGTAACATTAGTTTTGCCTATGGAGGATGTGCAGGACATTCTCTGAAGGTTTGGCATTGACCAGCTGGTTGGCGAGCCTGTGCGGCTACACATCAATGAATCCATACAGCCAGTCACTCTGAAACACCGAAGGATTCTGTTCCACCTGCGTGACCGAGTGGACAAAGAGATGAAGGACCTAGTGAGGTTAGATATCCACTATTCTCAAACAGCATGTGCCATGCTATGGGGATCACACACTTCTTACCACATGGATAAGATTTATAATATTCAAAAAGAAGATGTATTAAACAGATGTCTACACCACAATACGGGACAAAAAGAACCAATGATATATCAGATAATCACATTAAAATATATTTTATTATTAAATCTATCGAGTTTAACACTCCTAAAATAATCAAGTTACTTAAAACTCAGTATCAAACACGAGGTATAAAACATATAAAACATATACTTTACAAGACACACGAAAAACACATACTGTGGGTTAGTTTTTGTAGCAATTGCAATGCTCCTCTGTATGAAATTTCACACTGGAGGGGTTTGTCATAAGCTGAAGTGTTATTAGTATATTTTCAAACCCAACTTGTACAGGTTTCTGTCCTTAAAACACAGACAAATGTAGGATTTTCATCAGGGGTAAAATTGCTTGTGTATTTATAACAGTGATAATTCTTCTTTCCTATCACTTTCTTTCTGCCAATTCTTCACAAATGATGAACCCTATGGGTTAAAGACAAACTGTTATATTTTTTAAGTTTTTGGTCTTATCATTAGACTTTGAAAGAGCAACCCCGATCCACCTAGGGGGCTTCGTATGTTTCTGTTTTACATACCTCTTAGAGTGTGGTAAACGAATCCACAGTCTGAAAACACCAAACCAATTGGTGATGAGGGGGGGGGTTCCTTTCAATTAGGGAAGATCACTCCAAACCTCCTCTTTTAATCTGTAACAAAGACACAAAGAGACTATCTAAATTCTGTAAAAAACTATCAAGACTATTATTATCTTTGTGATGGGTAATCTTACCTACGGGAATTGCAGGTAAGTTCTATTGATGTTGAAGATACGTTTCCCACAAAGGCTGTTGATGTTTTGTGGCACGGTAGATTACTACAAAAAAGAGAGCAATAGACACCAAATGGCATCAGAGCATATGTAAAACTAAGGACATGGAGTACTGTCTCGTCAGAGTACAAAGGTGCTTGCTGCTGTAAATGGCTTCAAACACGTGTTTACAGAATTGTACTAGTGGGGCTGGATATGGGCAAACTTGAACAGCCTTGTTTTTAAATGGGAATTCCCATCAATAGTGTTCAACCAGTTCTGGTATTTTACCATTTAAGAAATAACAATCTAGCGTTCTAAATGGACTCATTCGTAAATGACACGTGAGTTCCAAAAAAAACTCACCCCTAACTTCAGTATTCTCCTTCCAGGTTCCAGTATTATTCTTTGGCATGCCATTAGGAGTTAAATTGGGCTCTATTAGTATGTGTGCGTGACATGATGATGTCACTCGTAACGTAATGACGTCATCACATCGTAGCGCGATGACGTCTGCGTTACTGTGAGCGAATCATAATAATTATAGTGCCATGAGGGAAATGTAGTTTTCCACAGTTGTGGACGTGATGTCTAGAGTAATTGTAATTTCTATTTATGCTCTAAATATACGCGTGTGTACCATGTGACTGACTGGTCATAGTGTTGAATACATAAACCCTAAGCCAGAAAACATGATGGACAAAGGAACAAATTGTAGCGCCCATATTTACAACTTACAAAGGCAGATGGAAAAAGCTTAGTAATGTCATAAAAAGCGTAATGTCATAACAACTCCCTATGTAACATGAATTTCACAGTGGAAGGCTCCAAATAATTATAACAAACAACATTTCCTTTACTGTAACTTTTAAAGCTTTTCATGTACTGGTTCAGGGGAGTGCACAATGGAAACATATGATATATACCAACACAGAAATGTCCTCTACATATTGAATGGTTTTCATCAACAGTTTTAGGGGCTCTTTACATTTATCGCTGCTTGGTGGTTAAAGCTGTTTCAGGGTTTTTAAACAGTATCATGCCCATATACGCATGTGTACCAAGTGGATAGTTGGTCATAGTGTTGAATGCACAAAACAAAAAACATGCCGGACAAAGGAACAAATTGTAGCGCCCACATTTACAAATTTCAAGGGCAGATGGAAAGGCTTAGTATTGCATACAAAACGTAATGTCATAAACACACGCCCTATGTAACATGAATTTCACAGTGGAGGGCTCCAAATAATTATAGCAAACAGTATTTATTTTACTGTAATATTTTAAGCTTTTCATGCACTGTATCAGGGGAGCGCACAATAGAATCATATTATATATACCAACACAGAAATGTCCTCTACAGACAGAATGGTTTTCATATAAAGGCTTACGGACTCTTTACATTTACCGCCGCTTGGTGCTTAAAGCTGTTTCAGAATTTTTGTACGGTGTCATGTCCGACTCATTTTTTGTGCCTATATAACATATCAAAATTAATTAACGAGTTGATTGAGCACATGAGTATATATCTTTTATCCATTGTGCCACTCAATATTTTCATTGAGACCTCGAATATGGCTCTTGGTCAAAACAATTAGTTTTTGTTCGAAGCTCAATAGTTTTTTGTTGGTTAGATCTTGGGCCTCATTACGACCCAGGCGGTAAGTTACCGCCTGGGCCGTGACTTTACCACCATGGCGTAAACTACGTTTACGCCATGGTGGTTGGCGGACTTACCGCCCCATTCCGACCTAGGCGGGGCGGTAAGTCCCCAATCCCCATTTACCCTTCCCCATTCCCATTTTTGCCCCATAGGGCATAATGGGAGTGGGGAAGGCGTTAATTACGCCTCCAAAATTGTCCAATTGAAATCAGTACACTCATGATCTTTTTCCAAAAAGTGTTTTACAAGTGCTGCTTGTTCTACCTTATTTCTGATACAGCTCTTGTGCTCAATCATTCTCGTTTTACATTTACGACTAGTTTTCCCAATGTAAATATATTGGCAAGGACATCTAATTACATATACCACATTTTCTGTGTTGCAGTTAGTATATTTTATGATGTACCATTCTCTTTCTAACCCTAGATCAACTGTGGTGGTCCTCCTAGTCTGACTGCACATGGTACAATTACCACATGGGAGGTTAGATATCATCAAGAAAGTGGATGGTCAGACACCTTAGGAGTCCCCCATAGTGGTTGCATGCAAACCAAAGCAGTCTGACGTGGTTCGGATCTGCGTCGACATGAGGCTACCGAACAAAGCCATCAAGAGTGAAAGGCAGCTAACAACAATGATTGATTACATTGTTGCAGGGCTAAAAGAAGCAACATTCATCTCCAAGCTTGACCTCCTAGCGGGTTTCCATCAGATCCTTTTGCAGCTGGACATAACTACATTCACCTCACACCGGGGCCTGTATCGGTACAAGCGCCTGAGCTTTGGGGTGTCTTTGGCAGCCGAGGTATTTCAGAACATAATATGTGGGTCCTGGCTGACCTGGAAGGGTCCTAAACATTAGTGATGACATTTTGGTATTCGCGAAGTCTGAAACGGAATACATGGCACGCCTCGCGAAGAACCTCGAGCACATACAGGAGTTGGGACTCACCTTACACCAGGAAAAGTGTGAGTTCCTGTGAACGAGCATTGAATTCTTTGGATTATTCTTTAAAGAGGGACGGGGTGTTGCCAGACACCAGGAAGGTCAAGGACATTGTGGAGGTGAAGCCTTTGGAAAATGTGACAGAGGTCTGCAGCTTCCTGGGTATGGTCATGCACTGTGGCCGATTTTTCAAAAAGCTGACCACACAATCTGAACTGCTGATGAGCCTCACCAGAAAGGACTCCACCTGGCAATGGGGCCCTCTCAAACAGGCAGCATTTGACGACGTGAAAGGAGCACTAATGGTGGAGGACACCATTGCGTACTTTGACCACTCGTTGCCATCGGAGGTGGTCGTGGACCACCCATTCAGGCTAGGGGCAGTTCTACTGCAAAAGGACGGCAGTGGAGTGGACCGGGCCATAGCCTATGCAAGTCTGGCACTGTCTGATAAGGAGCAACGGTACTCCCTGATAGAACGGGAGGCCTTGGCAGTGCTGTGCAGGTGTCGGCATTTCTGGTTGTAGGTACTAGGCAGGCCAGTGACCATCATGACGGGCCTTAAACGCTACGACGTCCTTTCATCGTGGGATGTTTTTTCGCAGGGTTTTTTACCGTGGACTTTTTTTTCAAAAAAAATCATGGCATTTTTTGGGGGGGTTAAAACAATTATATAAATTGGGTGTGGGTGCATGGGGATATAAAAAAAATTAAAAGGGATGAGGGGTAAAAAAATAAAAAATTCGATGAGTTTAAAAAAAAAAAATCAGCGGTAAAAACCTCACGAAAAAACATCCTGCGATGAAATGACATGGAACCCCATAAACTGTTGCTGCCGATCATGGCAGGGTCATTGTTGAAGCCGCCAGTGAGGATCGAGAGGTGGATGCTTGCCCTGTTGGAATACGGGGTGTCTCTGATATATGTGAGTATCTGTCGTGACATCCCTGGGCTAGAAGAGATGCAGAGGAAGAAGCAAACATCAATGAGGCTGACAAGTATGTCCAACTCCTGGTGTAATCGGCCACTCCAAACCCCATGCCCATCCAAGAGCTCGAGAAGGCCTCTGAGTGTGATGAGTGTTTTAAGATCTTGCAAGATGCACTCCGACGGAGAGACTGTAGGTCAGTGCTGGAAGGCTTCGGGAAGAGGATGCAGGAATCATGCACAACACTTGAGCAACTCTGGCGAGTACGAGAGGAGCGGGCGTTTGTGGAGTCAGGTCTATTGCTGCAGGGAGACTGGATGTTCGTGCCGGCGGGGAAAATACACCAAGTGATTGAACTGGGCCACCAAGGACACCAGAGGATGGCCAAAACCAAGGCACGGCTATGTCTCAAGGTGTGGTTCTGTGACCTCAAGAGGTCGAGTGAAAGAGTTTGCGACATCATGCGTGTGGTGAATGGCAGCCTCGCCTGTGCAACATGACCCACAAATTGAATGCATGCCCTGGGGAACATGACCGGGGGAGACGGTACATGCAGATTTTGGCTCCACCGAAAGGGGTGTACACTTCTTGGTGGTGGTCGACTAGTGGTCAAGATATGCTGAGGTGGAGTTCATGGATTCAGTGGCTTTTGATGACGTGGCATTGGCCCACTAAAAGATTTTTGCGACACAATGACCCGCCATTCCAGGGAGGAAGCTTTGCCCAGCTAATGGAAGAATTTGTAATCCATCACAGGAAGGTCATGCTAATGTGGCCACGTGCCAATGGGGAGGCAGAGAGATTTATGAGGACACTAAACAAAGTATTCCGTATTGCGCACAGACAAGGTCAGGGCCTACGTTTGGCACTCTATCAGTTCCTTCAGGAGTACAGAGCGACTCCTCAGGGCTCTGCCAGAGTTGCCCTGGCGGAGGCCATGTTCCAAAGGTGCCTGAGAGGTCTCCTGCCAGAAGCGGTGCAGAGGGAGCCAGCCATAATCGACAATGACCAGGTGTAACGAGAGAGGGGACAGCACTGAGAGTGAAAATGTGAGAAGGAGGCTTCGCCAGCATCAACTGGCTGTGGACGATGAGGTGCAGGTCAGAAACCGCCAACCCCAAGGAAAGATGTCACGAAACTATGAGCCTACTCCTCTGGACATTGTGGCTGTGAAAGGGTCGATGGTAACAGCATCGGATGGGCCGTTGACAGTCACCAGAAACGCCAGCTTCTTCAGGAAGGCGGGGGAGGCTGTCCAGCCAGAGGCTACCCCAAGGAGCTAATCTGCTGAGGAGCCAGATGAAGGGAGAGGCCCTGCAGCTACCTCAGTTCCCCTGGATCGAGGGGACACATGTGAGGAGAGTACATGCTGGGAGGGGGCAGAAGGTATCCCCAGAGAGTGGCAAGGGGTAGACCTGCCCACCTCAATGACTATGTACTGAACTCCTGAACTGACCCACATGGCAGCAGATGGACCCAAGCCACCTGTTTTGGCATACCCAGGAAAACATATTGATCATTGTCAGTTTAAAAGTTTGTTAGAGTTATATGGTGTGCTGTGTTTTTTTGTTATGATAAAGGTGGGGTGTGGTGTCTGTGTCTTTAAGAACGACACATCCAGTGGAGTGATGTAAATCTGCCACAGGTGATTAATAAAAAGGGCACGTCACGTGCATGACAGAGCGCCCGTGGAGCCCGGACGTGTAGCAGTGTCTGGGGTGATCTCTGTTAGCCGGGGGTGGGGGAGGCTTGTGGCGTGGCACAGGTGCCTTGTGATGCTCTATGCTTGAACACAACAGCCAGAGAGGAGGTGGGGCTTGCTGCTGTCACACACAAGGTGCAAGACACTCATAAACTCCTTTTGACTTGAGCAGAGCAGGCTGCTGGTAACCGCTCAAATTACCAGATGCTATTTTAAAATCTTAAAATCTAACACTGTCTGGAGATTTCTTGACCCTTCTCCACTCTTCAAGTCTCTCTTGGCATCGTCAGCATTAATTATCCTATTTACTCCTTTTACCTGATTTCCTGGATTTATTTGGGTGTGTATGTGTTGACTGTTCAACTTCAGGATCAGGTAGGTGCTCACTTCTACATTGTTTGCAGCAGCTGGAGTGCTGTGGAGTGATTTGGAGCCTTGGTTCTTAGTGAGGATCTGCGTGTGTAGCGGTCAAGGTCAGCTGATCTACTGTTTGTCCTTAAAAAAGGCAGCTGATTATTTCAAGACAGTAAGACATCACAGATACTGCACTACTTTGTATCTGGGGTCCCTGTCTCTGGAAATATTGGCTGTCCTCATTCTGGGCGCTGAACAATCCCCTACCCTCTGTCTTTTGACACTCACTTTTGCACAATTCGAATCTCTTTATACATTGTGTAAATCCATGGGATATTGGAGAGGGTAGGGGTCCACTTGGGACAGGCCTTCCGAGCAAGTTAGATGTTTCCCCCTTCAGCTCTCTTAAGTAAATATTCCTATGATATTGTACAACAGACAACGGGGTGTGGAGGAGACAGACATGTTGCAAGCCTGCCAAGTCAATTGTGAATTCCCTCTTTTTTCCTTCTATAGTTTTTATAGGGCCCGATTTTCAGAAAAGTCGCAAGGTTGGCACTCACTACTTTGCGTGTCAAGGAACTTTGCATTTAGTGAACAAAATATGCTGTGAGGCGATTCATAGAATTAAAAGCGCAATCGGCAGCGCAAAGAATAATGTGTTGCATGCAGAATACTCGCAGCATGCCCCCAAGCACGCAAAGAGGAGTGCAAAAAAACAATCTTCGCACTGGGCAACTGTAAAAAAAAAATCCATACCCCCAATCCACCCTGTCAAAACTGCGGCCCATCCCCTGTAACTGAAACAAGCACCCCAACGGAACTGCAGGTTGTCCTCAAACCTCAAACCAGCACTTCAGAGAAACTGAATCCCATTCCCTGTAACTCAAACCAGCACCCTGGAAAAACTGCTTCCCATCCCCAGTAACTCAAACCAGCACCCCAGCGAAAGTGCGTCCTGTCCCACGTAACTCAAACCAGCACTCCAGTGAAATTGTGGCGCCTACCCCGTACCTCAAACCAGCACCCCAGCAAAACCGTGGCCCATTCCCTATAACTCAAACCAGAACCCTTGTGAAACTGCAGCCTCTACCCCTAAACAAATGAGCACCCAAAAACTTCAGAACTATGAATTCACTCCCCTATAATGAGGCAGCAGCCTCAAGTTTGCACTCCTTCCGCTAACCCCACTACCTCAACCCCCTAACCCTAAACAGCCCCTGCCAGTCTACACGGCACTCACAACCCCAACCCCCTGATCCCAGGCATCTACCTCAAGTCTGCACACCTCCCACTACTCCCAACCCCCCAACCCCAGGCAGTTACCACCAGTCCTGACTCCTCCCACTACCCCCACTACCCTAACCCCCAGCCCAGACAGCCCCCACCAGTGTGCACTCCTCCCACTACCCCAACCCCCAACCACATACACCCCCACCAATCTGCACTCCTCCCAGAACCCCCAGAACCCCCACAACCTCAAACCCCAATCAGCCCCCCATGAAGTACACCTGCCACATAACCTCATCCAACATTAACAACTGGTAGCACTATTGAATCCGGCACCATAGAACATTAACAGGACAACATACCGTTGCAGCAGCCACACTCTGACCACTCTATATACATGTGACATAGTAATGCAAAGAAATGCAATGTGGAATATGTCCAGTACCTTTGTGCCATTGCAATGGCCTCAAAGTGGTGTAGGTGAATGCTCATGGAGGAATGAATTCCGAGGAATCAGAGATTGGTCTGAGTGATTTTTAATGCGTGTGTGCATATTAGTCTGTACAAAGGTAGGTAGATAGGTGTGCAGGAAAGAGGGGTAGAGTCCCTGCTAGCGACCCAACTAGAACAGGCTTGTGGTTGGGTGATGTGAAGTGTGTCAGAGAGTGAGTGAGTCAAGGAGACTGACAGTGTATCCAGCTGGACTGAATAATCAATCATTGGGCACAGCTGCATTTCAGTGACAGAGGTGATGCAGGATATGAGAGGAGGTAGTGGGTGATTGCAGGTGTGGGTGGGTGGATGGCTGTACCTTGGGTGGGATACAGCAATCTACCATCGAGTGCACAACAGATTATTGTAGCCTACTCATCCACAGTGAGGCAACATCCCACCTCAACTCCCATAATGCTAAATAGCCATACCGGTGAATGAGGTATGGGCACATCCACATTAACAATCAAGTACCAAAGGAACAGAGAAATATCAGTGGACCAGAAAGGTATTCAAAGTACCTTAAACTCAACCCCCAGTAGCGAATGGGCAGAGGTTAAAGATCTGACACCAGATACATCAAACAACCAAACCATGTGGAACATGTGGCAAAACACATGAACAACTGGGTATGCATCCCCAATGAGAGCCCTCAAACACCATTATGATACATCTCACACATCACCACAATCATCCATGTATGCACACCATTACACACACAACAAAAATTCACTCTATCTACACTAACATACCAACAACAAACACGTAGTGGAATCAGATACACAGCCATTGTCACTGCCATCCATCTGATGGTCCCACTCCAACACGTGACACACATGTGCACATGTCCAAGTCAATCAAAAGAATGCCACAATGTCAAGCACTGACAACACACGACATCACCAAACACACATGAACACATTCACCAGTGGAGTGCAAACTCAATCATAGCATACAACTGTCACACACACATCCACACCATGTAAACAATTCAACAACATGTCTGTATAGCAAAGCACGCATGTAGGTAAGCAACATATGTGCATGACGAAGTTGTCAAAAAAGTGTATCCCAAAGCAGGTCACCTCACCTCATAAATGCAAGAGACCACCCATGCTCATCGAGCATGGATGCAACATCAATCACACACATTAAGCATGTGCACACGTCCCCCAGCAAACAACACACTAAGAATATGACACACATAGTGAGGCGCCAACCCACATGACTGCCACAGGACTCATGCACTTGGAGAACATTAAAAAAGTAAATTTGCACATGGACAAAGAGACCACAAGAAGTGTGGCAAGAACAGAATGAAAACTTATATTAAAAATAACTATGTACACAATAAATGTGGGGAACGGCAGAAATGTGTATGGATAAAAACAAAAAAAAGTCCAAAATGAAATGTAATACTATGAAACTATTTACAATGGCAGTGGGCTACTGCTTCACAATGTCTGACAATGCTTCCTCCAGGGCCGACTCACTTTTATACATCTTCTGTCTTTAGGTGGGCCTCTGTCGTTGTCTGGAGGGATTACAGGCTGTCCATCATCTGCCTCTCCACCTTCTCTGCAGCCTTGCAAGCGTCCCCCATTGTTAGGGAGAATTTTGATTTATGTGCTAATTTCCTTCAACTCTAGAGACCCCCAGATCTTTTGCTGGACTTAAGACTTTTTTGATTTTAACCCTGGAGTGAGTGAATCCTTTTTTCCACACTCTCATGTATTTTTACCTGATTTGGATTCTGTGTTTTCACTGTTGTTGGAGATGGACAAACTCCATAGGCATCTACTTTTTGTATGGTAGCACACAGCACCTTCAGTGCAGTGTCACAGAAAAATCTTTTTAGATTTCTCATAAGGTTTAATTACCTTTTCTTGTGAGAACTACAGCTCCCAAGAATAGTAACATGAAATTGACTTTACTTTTCTTTTCTCTTTATAGGTCCAGCACACACCATTTTATGTGGAGTTTGGGGGGTTACTTAGTAGCCCCTTATCATACTCTCTAATGCAACATATTTATGTTACCCTCACTCCTTTAAATGGCTGGTGGCAGTGGTGTAATGTTTCCTACCATTGTGCTTTTCTACCACAGGCTGAACCCTCAGCTGTAGTACAGCACCCATGGGTGACCATTTTGTCAAAATGGCTCCTGTCTTCTTTTTTCACCATTTTCTGTTTGTGGGGTATTTATTGGGTTTTATGCTGTGCATTGAGACAGGTTTGAGCCCTTTGTTTGTCTTGCCTTTGGCGGGCTTCAGTCCTGTGTGTCTAGAAAGACAGAATGAGAGGGAGGGTCCCAAAACTCCCCTGTCCTTTGTCTCTAGGAATGGCTGAATGCAACTAGTCCTGATTGGCTGGCTGTCTGTCCTTCAGGACAGCCACCCGGCTGTGTGATTGACAGCCCAGGCTGTGCATGAATGGAAGAAACCTGCTTAAAAGGCAAGGGTTTTGGAACAACAGGCAGGGACTGCCATTGGGAGAAACACCTGACGATAAAATCATGAACGAAGCTTGCTGCAACCTCCTAGACCTTTGAATTGCCTGGTGAAGCCCTGCTGCTGTGCTGAACTCCGCTTTCACCTCAACAGAGGAGCTCGGGACGGAACAACTTCTCCCCTTGGATTAGTGGGACCAACTAACCATGAGACGATCTCCACTGGACCACCATCACTGACTGACTGTGCTTCTTCAATGCTGTAAGAACCCAATGCCAAGGGTCGAGTATCCGTAGTCGAGTGCAACATCTGCCATAGAACGAATCTGGCTAAAAGCTCCAGGAAACTCCTAAGGACTGTCCCAAAGCAGGACCTCCAGATGCAGAGTCCCCTCACCAGAGTGCAGCGGCGAGGGATCGATCAAAGAGGGTCCAACCGGTATCCAAGATCCGCCACGGTACTGCTTGCTAAGTGCTGAAACTGTAAAGTTCTGCTGAACCGAAAAGGGCACATAGCTGCCGACGACCTCCCAAGTACCGCCACAGGAGCCCTCCTGACGTCCTCCCTCTTGTCCCCATGACTGAGGATCAGGAACAAGGATCTCCACCGCTGTAGCAAGACAGAATCCAGCTGGATCACTCTTCTTTAAACCAGAGCTACTGTGTATTATTGGGATACTTATTGCCTTGTTTTGGTGTGCTCTTCTCAGTTGGGAATTGCATTGGCTTACATTGTAGAGTTGCTCCCAACTCTCTTCTCACAGGCTTAATAGCTTGTTACCCTACAAGTGATTTCCTACAAACTCTCTAACTTTGTGCAAGACTGTGATCTAAGAAGTGCAACAAATCCATAGACCATGTACCAATTGACTTTGGCTGTCCTGGCCCCTGGAAGACTCTTCTAGTCCATTGACTTTGATAATGTTTGTCCCTCATAGGTGGTAGCTTAGTGTATACTGTTACTGCTAGGAAAGGTTTATCTAGATTTCATTTGAAGATTTAGTTGGCCTCACATATACTGAGAAAATGTCTAACCTGTTTCCTTCCCTAACCATTCCTTTCTGCAACCTCATAATCTGCAAAGTATAACTAGTGGGATATATAAATGCCATTAATGTCCTTGTGATTGAACTCACCTCAGGATGTAGTAATTGTGTATGAAGCATATCCAAAGATTATCCACTAACTTGTTTTGATTCTGAAAAGTAACTTGAAAGTGTATTTAAATTGTTACACAAATTGCCTTTGTCAAGAATGCTAAATTTAAACATTGATGTTAATTAAATAAATAACTATTTATAACAGAAACCTTGAGTGCAATTGTTACTTGACTACTTGAATTTACAGATTTAATTTGTACAGCTCTACAGCTTACATGTACCCCTCTGGCTGCTCAGTCACATTACCAACTTGTGTAGAACAGACCTATACCAAAAGGTGGGTGTTAAGACGGATTTCTGAACTCTGTCCTGACGGCGCAGAAGTTCAGAAGGCCAACCTAATTACTTGGAACAGGGTAACCTCTGGACAAGCCAGACCAATCAGGGTAGCGATCGCGGCGGTCAAGACTAGGTCTCAAGAGGGGTGAGGGTGACTGAAAGCCCGCAATGAGCACACAAAGCAAGGACACTTACAAATTACTCCAAACAGGTGTTATATTAAAAATATATACACATTTATTCCAAGGCCTTTGCAACAATGACCGTAGCAAGAAATCACAATAAAACTCTAGTAAACCAACACATACCAAACCAATACAATATATATACAAATACAAACGAGTCTAAAGCGTTAGATGCACAAAATGTGTAGTCCACCTAGAAGGGGAGGAAAACAGGCAGTGCGAAATAATGATTAGACCCAGTCTGCCTTCAGAGGCACCTAACTAAAAGGAAGTCCAAGCCCTACGAAGAGTGGAGCCTTGTGCTCAAAAGTACCTGCACACGCTGGTGCCAACGGGCAAAAAAGGGGAGTCTCTTCGAGGGAATCAGGCAGTTCAGTTTGGTGCACAAATGAAGAAGAACAGAGTTCTGCGACTCAAGCGCAGCCTCCACTGTGGGCAGAAGCAGAGCGCGAGTACGGAAAGGCATGCTGTTTGACACAGAGGGGAAAAGCTATGGGCTCCTGCAGGAGGGCGACCAGTTCCTAGCTATGCTACTCACCGGTCCCCGATGCAAGCAGACCCAGGCTTCTCCGCGTCAGTTTCAGTGCTGGCAGGTTCAGGGGAGCAGGGGACGTCCCGTCGTCGTGTAGATTCTGCAGCAGCAGAGTTGAGTTAAAGATGTCCCAAACGAAGTGAACCCGCACAGTTTGTTACCACAGCAGGGCAACGGAGCGGCCGTGTGTATCTCAGCCAAATGTACACTACTCACTTCAGACCTGGGAATGCCAAGTGTACGAATCGTGTGAGAGTGACAAGGACTCGAAATACAACACAACCTGGCAGCGGTTACAGAGCAAGACTCCTGTGTAGGCTGGTCAGTCTGCTGGATGGCCCAGAGACACTTACGAAGGCTTACATGCAGGAGATGGTGAAGATGCCGAGAATAGCTGTCCCCGCTATTCCAAGGGTTGAAGTACCAGTACAGGCCCTCTGGTTCGATCAGAGGTAGAAATGGTTTCACAAGGCGACAGCAGTGCAGAGGAGCAGTCCTTCATCGGGTCACCAGCGATTCCTTGGTTCAGCCTCGTGGTTGCAGGATACTTGGCTCCTGTATTCCTTCATTTGTGAGAACTCAGGAGATCGACATGGTAGTGGCGTTTCCAGCCCCCTCTTATCCACGGTTCCCTTCGCACCAAAACGGAGGGGACCCAATGGGAGATCCGCTCATCAAACACTCACACCATACGTGGTCCTATCACAGACCACGGTGGTCCCAGGCATTCACACCACACTAGACTCTCTGGCACCCAGGATATGTATTGGGACCAGACATCCCAGCCCACATCCTGGAGGCACACACAAGGCCTGTAGAAGCCCACGAAAGCATCTGTGTTTCGCGGGAAAGTACATGCCCAAATAAGGAATGCCCCGGGTCGGCTCGACCTGGGGAAGGTGAAGGGGGCAAGACGGTCAGCGGACAGGACAAAGGAGCCTCGTGGTCTGGTCATTTTGGGAGCCAGGCCACCATTTTGGGCTAAGCGCGAGAAACGCGCTTAAAACGCCAAAAGGAGCTCAAAAACACAAGAAACGATCGCTGCCACCATTCCCGTTGCACGAAAGCCTCAACATGATAAAGAAACTACGGAAAACAGTGTTTCCCGGTACTGACTGTCTTAAGGGCATGTTAGTTACCCCGTAAGAATGGAGCGAAAGCCCAGAGGAGTGCGGGAGAAGGCTGCACTTCTCTGGCAAAGTCTAGATCATGGTGAAAACAACAGCAAAAAGTTTAGGGGTTGCCACATGGAAGGAAAATTACCCACAATTAAGAAATCTTTCCTAACACTCGCCCCTCCCAGACTATGGACAGAGGGAACTAATCCACCCCTGGATGAGTCTCTTGTTCAGGTTGGTTAAACATTCTGGACAACCCATCAGCATTGCTATGTTGGACACCTGGCCTATGCTCAATAGTGAAGTAGAAGCCTTGTACACTTATGGACCACCTAAGCAACTTTGGATTCTCTCCCTTCATGTTCATTAGCCACTTTAAGGGCTTATGGTCAGTTTGCACAGTGAAGTGGGTCCCATAGAGGTAGGGCCTCAGCTTCCGTAGTGCCCACACAACAGAGAAACATTCTTTCTCCACTGTGGACCATCTGAGCTCTCTGTCCTTAAGCTGGCGACTAATAAAACCAATAGGGTGTTCCTTACCCTTCTCATCTACTTGCGATAGTACAGCTCCTATCCCAGTGTCAGAGGCGTCCGTCTGCACAATAAAAGGTATTTGATAATCAGGGGCCCTGAGGACAGGGGCCTGGCACAAGGAGTCTTTTAAGCCGTTGAAGGCCTTCTCAAACTCGTCGGTCCAAGTTACCTTATTGGGTTTCTTCGGAGTGGTGAGGGCAGTCAGAGGGGCAGCTATGGTGCCATAGTCTGCCACAAAGTTGCGGTAATACCCCGTGAGTCCTAAGAAGGCTCTCACTTGGGTCTGTGTAGTGGGGGTAGGCCAGTCTTGTAATGCTTGTGCTTTACTGGGAAGAGGCTGTATCCTCCCTCCACCTACTTCATATCCAAGGTAAACCACTGAGCCTTGTCCAATCTGGCCTTTACTAGCCTTTATGGTCAAGTGTGCTTTCTGAAGAGCCTGGAGCACAATCCCGAGGTGTTTCACATGCTCTTCCCAGGTGGCACTGAAAACTGCTATATCGTCCAGATATGCAAGACAGAATTCGTCCAACCCATTCAACACATGATTCACAAGCCTCTGGAAAGTGGCAGGTGCATTTTTCAACCCGAACGGCATTACCCTGAATTGGTAAAGGCCGTCTGGAGTAGAAAACGCTGTCTTTTCCTTGGCATGTTCTGCTAAAGCTATTTGCCAATAACCAGCAGTGAGGTCAAACAGGCTGAGGTACTTGGAGGCACCCAAAGTATCCACCAGCTCATCTGTTCGAGGCAAGGGGTGTGCATCTGTCTTGGTGACAGCATTCATAGCCCTGTAATCCACGCAGAACCTCAATTCAGAAGTGCTTGCCTTTGGAACCAAAACCACAGGGCTGGACCAAGGACTACTAGAGGGTTCAATCACCCCAAGGTCTAACATCTTGTTGACCTCAGTCTTAATATAAGACCATACTTTGTCTGACATCCTGTATCCCCTACTTTTGGTAGGTACACTGTCTCCTGTGTCTATGTTATGTTTGCACCAAGGTGTCAAACCAGGCGACTGTGAAAACAGGGGGGAAAACTGCCTAAGCAAACTTTTCACCTCAGCCTGCTGATTAGAAGTCAGGTGAGGGGCCACTCGGACACCCTCAAAGGTGCTATCTGAAGGACCGCTTTGGAACAGGTCGGGGAGAGGTTCAGACTCCTCTTCCTCTACATCTGAAGCCAGTAGCAGTGCTGTGATTTCGACTCTTGGGACGAAAGCCTTCAGCCTATTTACGTGGAACACTTTTGGAGCCTGTCCAGGCCTTCCAAGGTCCACTAAATAGTTAACCTCACCCAGGGGCTCCACCACTGTGTAAGGGCCTGACCATTTGTCCTGTAAAGCTCGAGGCCTTATGGGATTCATGATCAGGACTTTCTGACCAGGTGTAAAGTTGATGAGGGAAGCTTTCTGGTCGTACCAATGTTTCACCAGCGCTTGTCCTGCCTTCAATTTATCACTAGCCAAGCCCATCAGAAGTACCATCCGTTTTCTGAGCCCCAGCACATAATCTACTACGTTGGTAGTAATAGGGGGAGTGGGCATCTCCCATCCCTCTTTGACTTTGGCTAAGGGTCCTCGTACAGGATGACCGAACAGAAGTTTGAAGGGGCTGAAGCCAACACCCACCTGTGGTATCTCTCGGTAGGCAAACAGTAAGCATGGTAAAAGAAGATCCCATTTTCTTCTCTGAGGTTCTTCCAGAGCCCCAATCATGCTCTTTAACATTCTGTTGAAACGTTCCACCAGACCATTGGTCTGGGGGTGGTATGCAGAAGAGAACTTGTAGGTGACCCCACATTCTTTCCACATAGCCTGCATATACTTCGACATAAAGTTGCTGCCACGATCCGACACAACTTCTTTAGGGAAGCCAACCTTAGTAAATATGCCAAGTAACGCTTTTGCAACTGACTTGGCAGTTACAGTTTTCAATGGGATGGCCTCAGGATATCTGGTTGCATGGTCGACCAGCACCAGGATAAACCTATTGCCCGAGGATGTTTGCGGGTCAAGGGGACCAACGATGTCGATCCCTACCCTTTCGAATGGTATTCCCACAACTGGGAGTAGTACCAATGGAGCTTGGATTGTCGAGCCAACCTTACCAGATAACTGGCAGGAGGCACAACTCCTGCAGTGACTTTCTACTTGCACCCCCATCTTGGGCCAGTAGAAGTGCATGGATAACCTTTGCTTGGTCCTCTTAATACCAAGGTGACCAGCAAGGGGCACTTCATGCGCCAACTGCAGGAGGAAGGGTCTTACAGCAAGGGGAACCACCAACCTCCTATGGTCTCCTTCTGTAGACTCTGTGGGCTCACTATACAGGAGGCCACCTTCCCAATAAATCCGATGCATCCCAGGAGGTTCACCCTCAAGCTGGGAGCAGGCCTGTCTCCTTAGGCCTTCCAGAGATGGGCACTCACGTTGGCCTTTACTGAATTCTTCCCTGTCAGGACCACCTTCTACTAACAAGTCTTTTAGTTCAGGGTGGTCATTGGGGTCAAATACTTCAGGCATCACCACCTCCTCGTCAGGCCCGGGCGATTGACCAACTTCCTCCACCGCAGTGGTAGGCGAGCTCGGGGGAATGTTCTCTTTCCCTCGTCTTGACTTGTTTACTCCTTTCGCCTTGGGTTTCCCCTTCGGCTGGGGCGGCGTATTGGTCTTGGCCAATGCGGCCCGTGCTTGAGACCGTGTGTAGGGTCTGTCGGCAGTGTTTCCTACGAGCCCTAAAGCTCTGAGATCATTGCCTAGCAAGACCTTTCCTGGGACGTTTCTCTGAATGCTCACTGGAATCCTGACTGCTGTACCATTTAAAGTAAGATTTACAGGTATTACTGGGAACATGCGGAGTGGGCCGTCAGCCAATTTAGTGGGCATCAGAGTAGCTCTGGAAACTTCCTCTGTGTCTACCAAGGTAGAATCCACTACAGTTTGACTGCACCCACTATCCCTAAGAGCTGGAGTATCTACTCCATTGATCAGCACACTGTCTTTAAAGTAGTGCTTGGTATTATCTGGAATCCTAGCATAAGCCTCTGCGACTTTAGGCTCCCAGGAACCCGGGGAAACTAAAACTACCTCAGCTTCTATCCCGCTAGGGAATGAGTCTGAGGAGATGGATGCTCCTGTAATCTCTTCTTCCTCATAGGAGGAGAAGGCCAGATTAGCAGAGTGGACCCCCAAAGGTTTAACCTTACACCGGGGATCCCCCTTCACGTGGTCAGTTGCTCCACAAGCAAAACAAGATCCATTGGGTCTGTTTACATAGGGAGGCTTATTGTAACCAGAGTTCTGTTTCGGAGGCTGACCTCCACTACCCTGTGAGTTCTCTTGTGTCTTACCCTTATTTTTCTTTTTGTGGCCCTTTTGAGAGGAAGATTTATCAGATTCTCCACTCTCCTTATCGTTGGACTTTTTCCCTTCCTCCTGCTTACCAGGATGAGTTTTGTCCTTATGGGACACTCGATGTGACACCCATAAGTCTGCTGCAATGGCCAGCTTCTTAGGATCTATCTCCTTCGAATCGGCCAAATGCTGCTTAAGCTCCGGGGAAGAAGATGCAAAAATGTGTTCCAGCATGACAAGATTTATCATGCCTTCAAAGGTAGAAACCTTATAACCTTCGACCCAGCCAGTCAAGTTTTTTAAGTATTCGGTTACATAAGATACCCAAGTACCACCTTCTTTTTTCATGTACTCTCGGAATCGTTTTAAATATTGGGCAGGAGTCTTTCCAAACTTTAAAATGAGAGTTTGCTTTAACATTGCGAAATCAGCTCGCTCAGCCTTTGACATTTCCATAATGGCACTACACCCAGAATGGGGCAGTCTGCTGAGTAACCAGGCAATCTTATCAGCATTGTCAACTTCTTGAACTTCACATGCATAATCAAAAGAATTCAGCCAGTCCATAATGTCATTCCTTTCCTCATATACACTGAGCAGATCTTTCGGAAACCATGGATGAGAGGAGGCCCCAGACCCATCTCCAGGACCCTTGGACCCATTTGCAACTTGAAGCTTGGCCAGTTCCAACTGGTGATCCCTGTCTTTCTGTTTTTCTGCCTGTTCGATTTGTAGTTTGGCTATGCTGAACTCAAGCTCCTTCTGCCTAAACCGCAGTTCTTGCTTCTTGAATTCAAGCATAGCCTCCCCATCAACACTGGCAGAGGAAACATTAGACATCTCATCCTCCCTGTCCTCGTGGTTGCGGTGGATCAGTGCAGCGGCAGAACCGTCGGTTCTACCAGTGAGAGCAGCCCCACCTCCTTCCGCACTGTCCTCAGAAGTTATAGCGTCAAGCTGCGCTTCTTGCCACGCCACGATTCTTTAAATCATATCCAATTTGGTGCCTTGAGAGGAAACACCTCCCTCCGCACACATCTTTTTCAATGTTTCGGATTTGGAAGCATTTAAAGTTAACAAGGTATTTATTTCCATACTGTTAGATAGAACTATGGCCTTTTTAAAGTTATACTACGACAATTCACTACGTGTTCTGGTAGGAATAACTTGAAATGCCTTAGTTCGTGCACAACACTGGATACCTTCAGTCGTATCCCACTGCTGCCACCAATTTGTTAAGACGGATTTCTGAACTCTGTCCTGGCGGCGCAGAAGTTCAGAAGGCCAACCTAATTACTTGGAACAGGGTAACCTCTGGACAAGCCAGACCAATCAGGGTAGCGATCGTGGCGGTCAAGACTAGGTCTCAAGAGGGGTGAGGGTGACTGAAAGCCCGCAATGAGCACACAAAGCAAGGACAATTACAAATTACTCCAAACAGGTGTTATATTAAAAATATATACACATTTATTCCAAGGCCTTTGCAACAATGACCGTAGCGGGAAATAACAATAAAACTCTAGTAAACCAACACATACCAAACCAATACAATATATATACAAATACAAACAAGTCTAAAGCGTTAGATGCACGAAATGTGTAGTCCACCTAGAAGGGGAGGAAAACAGGCAGTGCGAAATAATGATTAGACACAGTCCGCCTTTAGAGGCACCTAACTAAAAGGAAGTCCAAGCCCTACGAAGAGTGGAGCCTTGTGCTCAAAAGTACCTGCACACGCTGGTGCCAACGGGCAAAAAAGGGGAGTCTCTTCGAGGGAATCAGGCAGTTCAGTTTGGTGCACAAATGAAGAAGAACAGAGTTCCGTGACTCAAGCGCAGCCTCCACTGTGGGCAGAAGCAGAGCACGAGTACGGAAAGGCGTGCTGTTTGACACAGCGGGGAAAAGCTATGGGCTCCTGCAGGAGGGCGACCAGTTCCTAGCTATGCTACCCACCGGTCCCCGATGCAAGCAGACCCAGGCTTCTCCGCGTCAGTTTCAGTGCTGGCAGTTTCAGGGGAGCAGGGGATGTCTCTTCGTTGTGTAGATTCTGCAGCAGCAGAGTTGAGTTAAAGATGTCCCAAACGAAGTGACCCCGCACAGTTTGTTACCACAGCAGGGCACCGGAGCGGCCATGTGTATCTCAGCCAAATGTACACTACTCACTTCAGACCTGGGAATGCCAAGTGTACGAATCGTGTGAGAGTGACAAGGACTCGAAATACAACACAACCTGGCGGCGGTTACAGAGCAAGACTCCTGTGTAGGCTGGTCAGTCTGCTGGATGGCCCAGAGACACTTCCGAAGGCTTACGTGCAGGAGATGGTGAAGATGCCGAGAATAGCTGTCCCCGCTATTCCAAGGGTCGAAGTACCAGTACAGGCCTTCTGGTTCGATCAGAGGTAAAAGGGTTTCACAAGGCGACAGCAGTGTAGAGGAGCAGTCCTTCAGCGGGTCACCAGCGATTCCTCGGTTCAGCCTCGTGGTTGCAGGATACTTGGCTCCTGTATTCCTTCATTCGTGAGAACTCAGGAGATCGACATGGTAGTGGAGTTTCCAGCCCCCTCTTATCCACGGTTCCCTTCGCGCCAAAACGGAGGGGACCCAATGGGAGATCCGCTCATCAAACACTCACACCATACGTGGACCTATCATGGACCACAGTGGTCCCAGGCATTCACACCACACTAGACTCTCTGGCACCCAGGATGTGTATTGGGACCAGACATCCCAGCCCACATCCTGGAGGCACACACAAGGCCTGTAGGTGCCCGCGAAAGCATCTGTGTTTCGCGGGAAAGTACATGCCCAAATAAGGAAGGCCCCGGGTCGGCTCGACCTGGGGAAGGTGAAGGGGGCAAGACGGTCAGCGGACAGGACAAAGGAGCCTCGTGGTCTGGCCATTTTGGGAGCCAGGCCACCATTTTGGGCTAAGCGCGAGAAACACGCTTAAAACGCCAAAAGGAGCTCAAAAACACAAGAAACGATCGCTGCCACCATTCAAGTCCGTGATTCACTTGCACCGATCAGTTACAATCCAAAAAGAGTATCTAGGGCCTGTAGAAGCCTAGAGACCCAAGAGAGCAGTAACTTAGCTTACAGTGCCCTCTTGTGTCATGTTGCACGAAAGCCGCAACATGATAAAGAATCTACGGAAAACAGCGTTTCCCGGTACTGACTGTTTTAAGGGCATGTCAGTTTCCCCGTAAGAATGGAGCGAAAGCCCAGAGGAGTGCGGCAGAAGGCTGCACTTCTCTGGCAAAGTCTAGATCATGGTGAAAACAACAGCAAAAAGTTTAGGGGTTGCCACATGGAAGGAAAATTACCCACAATTAAGAAATCTTTCCTAACAGTGGGTTACCTAATACCAGTAGTCTCATGACATTGACTGCATCAATTCTTACCTAACACCCAGGATGGCAACTCACTTTGCCCACCTCTCCTTCACCTTGAACCTGGTCCTCATAATGGCTGCCTCCCTAGCACTCTGCCTCTCCAACACCAGCTGCTTCTCAAACTGAACTTGGATGCACACCATGCCCCCGTAGGCGTCTAGATTCCTCCTGCCTCACATTGCCCAAGTGTGGGCCTCTTTGCCTGCTCTGGATGGTAATGCTCTGCACAAACTACCTCCTCACAGTACCCATCTGTTGTTTCCTGGCAGTGTACAAGCTGCATAGGTACCCCCTCCGACTGGTTGACAATTGTCTGGGAGTACAGCACCTACACTCCCCAGACGTGACTGCTGTCGTCCCACTGCCTGTCCATGTGTGGTAAGGCTCAGAGACCGCCTCATGTGCCTTCGTAGGGACTTCCACTTCAGGCAGGGACATAAGCACAACCAGACTGGGTGGTGGTGGTGGGACTGGTGCACATGGGGCCGTGTTGGTAGGTGGCATGGAAGACTGACAGGAGGATGACTGGGGCACAGGTGAGCCAGTGGAGGAGAGGACCATTGCAGTGTGAAGCCCAAAGACACCACGTGAGAGCAGTGCAGTCGACAAGTGGCCCAGGAAGTGGCACATCTGTTTGTGATTCCATACAAGCCTCTCACAAGATGCCTGTATGGTATCACAAATAGATGCTGTCCGCCTAGTGAGACCCACGAGCATAGGCTGCACCTTATCTCGGAATGCCATATCAGCCACAAGTGGGGCTATGGTCTGGGTGGATGCCTTCAGAAAGGTTGTCACTGCGGCAGCAGATAGCCCAGAGTTAGGAGGCTGTGCCAAACCCTCCATGATGGACTGCACATCCTCATGTCTCTGGACCAGGGGTGCAGCCTGAACAACCTCTTCGATGCCGCACCGGTAAATTTGGGCTGGCCTGCGAGGGCCTCCTCCTCCACCTCGATCTCCATCACCCTGGATGAATCCAGAGAGGTCTCCATCCTTGTTGGCCCCTGTGTGGCATCTCCCTGTCCCTCTGCTGCTAAGGTGTCCCCGACAACAATCACCTCCTGAGACTTGCCCTCAGCAGCCTTGCCCGATGGTACTGTTGCTCCCCCAGCCACATCACTCTCAGGACAAGATGTGTTAATTAGGTGTGGCTGGGGTCTGCACCTGGGTCTGGAGGCTTGGTCCCTGCTTCTTTGCTCCACAGTACTAGTTTTGCCCTCTTCACCAGCTGCAGCAACTGTGCAAAAGGGGACAAAGAACATAGACCACAGTCAACAGTGACAATGCATGTGTGGCATACACAACATTAACACTACCATGAATTCAGATTGAGTCAACCAGCAACTGCCACACACACACATGCCCCTGCATTCAGCATGAATACTGACATACAAGTGAAGGGACAATGGGGGTCATTCCATGCATTGCATTAGGGGGTTAACGGCACCGGTAAGGATGCCGGTGCCGTTAACCCCCTACCGCCACATTCCGAGGTCCCTTAGTGGGTCCCACTAGGGCCGGCTGGTTTTACCAGCTGCCCTTGGCGGGACCCGTTAAGGGACCAAGGAGCTTATAACGGGCCCGCAATTTGCGGGCCCGTTATTAGCTCCTTCTCCATTCCCATTGAGCCCTCTGTAGGCTCAAATGGGAATGGGGAATGGTTTTTGAAATGGGGACTTACCGGGTCCCCATAGGGCAGAATGTCCCGGTAAGTTCCCATTCCGACTACCCGGACCCGAGTTTGGAGGCAGCCATGGTGCTAATAGCTGCCTCCAAACTCGGAATGACCCCCAATGATGAGTCACATTCATGAGACGTGCACATGTCATCCCCCAGGAGACCCAGACCCCCAGCATAAAAGACTGCACCAGCTGCACATGGAATTGCTCAGGGAATCTAATATGGCCTCTGCCATTTTAGAAGGGAAACTGAAGAAACAGCCAGCTCCATTCAGCCTGCCAGCACATTGGTAGCAACCTGCAACATGTGCTCAGGAATCCCCCAGCTGGAAGGCGCAGCTGGCCTACACCCAAGGCCGACATATAAGGCTGCTTTCTTCCTGAGCCTGCCCTGTTATCTTAAGGAGCCCCCCAGGAGACCCGGACCCCCAGCAACAAAGGCTGCCCCAGCTGCACATGGAAGTTCTTGGGGAGTCTAAAATGGTTACCACCGTTTTAGAAGGGAAACTGAAGAACCAGCAAGCGCCATTCAGCCTACCACCCCATTGGCTGCACCCTGCAACAAGTGCCCAGGAAGCCCCTAGCCAGGAGGCGCAGCCGGCCGACACCCAAGACCGACATATAAGGCTGCTTTCTGCCTCAGCCTGCCTCAGCCTGGATCGCAGATCCCGCATCCCAGCGGTCAAGGCACAGAATGCATCCAGAGGGAGGCCCATATGAAGATAAGGCTTGTCACTCTTCTGTGGCTCAGAATGTCCAGTCAGATAAGCCCACATTAGGAGCTTGCATCCAGCCTGCAGCGGTAATCTGCCACGGCGCGTCCCACCGCATCCCTTTGCCAGCCCCCACCTCCTTCCTCCTTCCATTCGCTATGGCATTTCCAGTTAACTTCTCAAAAATAAGACTGATAACTGCACCACAACACTTTTTGCGTTCATCTCAAAGGTGCCGGCTGACACCTGCAGCGTTCTTTGCTCACCTAGCAGCCCGCCCACACCGGTTGACTTGCAAAGTCACACCAAAGTATCTAGGGCAAAAACAATGACAGTCTAAAAAAGGGCCGATTTCAGCAAGATACACAACCCTTTACAGCAGTTGCACCCCCTCAACACTCTCAAGGAACAGTAATCTGCACCTAAGGACATGCCAACACCTCTCTGCCCTCAACCCCTCATCACTGAAGAAACACTCCTTGCCGTCCTCAGCCACTGGTGCCTACCGGCGTACCGATCCACAGAGCTTCACTGCAGCAGGCCCCAAGATTGCACCTTCTCCCCACAGTCTCATAAACTTCTGTACCGAGAACACCTCTAGGAACCTGCATGCTGCTAAAAACATCACACCCGTTAATTCTGATCCTTCTATCAATACAAAGGCCTGTGTACCTGCTTGTACAATAACGGTACCCATGTTGGTTAATGTCATTCAGATTAATGACGGTCTTGACCTCATGTGTAATGTTACTGGCCTTAATGCTGCCATCCCTGCTACCATGTGCAAGGCATAAGTACCTACTATAAGGAACTCATGGTGGCAACAGTAAAGACAGACACAAGTGATCACAGTTCAAGGGTGTTTATGAAACTGTAAATGCGGGTTGGAAACACACGTAATCTAAACCTAAATCTAAGATTGGAGCAAGGTACAACCATCAAATAATATTAAGGCAGTCATAGTGGCATCTTGTCAAATAAAAGGGCCTATACTAGGAAAAAGCTATTACCAATCAATATGCTGAATACAACCAAAGAGCGTGAGCTAAGATTCACAGGAAATAAAGAAGTTTTCACAAATAATAAGTCAGGATGCAGTAGTCAGGGTCTCCCTTTCCCAAGTTTTGAGCACGGGACAATGGTGGGACTCCTGAGCACAGCATACGCTCCAGCTTCCCCAGCACGAGCTAACAGTTCTGCTCTCAGCTATCAAGGCCTTCGGTGGTTAAGCCTCTCTACTACGAAAAGTATTTTGCCTCCGAGGACCTGATGTATTTCAAAATAATAAAAAAAGGCTCCTTTCTGCTTGAATGTTGTGTGGTGACTTTTCTCCCCTGGGTCCCCCTTTTCCGGGCTCAGACCCTCAAAAGTTCCTAGTGATGTCAGGACCTTCAGTGATTAGCTCTCTTGCTTATGAGGGCCTGATAGGTTTAAAATAACCAACAAAAAGTTCCTTTTGCATTGCAACTGGGGTGATGATTCTTCACCCCTGGGTCCCCCTCTTCAGGGCTCAGACCCCTCTTGAATATCAGCCTTCCTCCGTCTTGTTCACTATGGCTTGTATTCACACACTTTTATCTGTGACCTTAACGTGTTATTAGGGTGATTGCTTCTCACCCCTGGATCCCCGGGCTGAGACCATTCTTGAATAGCGGCTGCCCTTTGTCGGGTTCACTACGGCACGTTTTGGTGGGTTATGGCTTTTCACCCCTGGATCCCACTCTTCCGGGCTCAGATCCCTTTAGAATGTTTTGCCTCCCTCCAACGGGTTCACTACAGCTTTTGGCAATTCAATGTGATGGCACTTACAAATCTTAATGTCTTTTTATAGAGTTGACTGTGAACATTCCTCTGCTGGGTTCACTCTAGTGAACACACGTTTAGCGGGCATTTTGGCTTCGCCCCCTCTTTATCGGCATCCCACCATCGGGTTCACTCTTGCCAACTTTGTCAATCACACAATTCTTTGAACAGTTCTTACAATGTGGGAATCACTTCCCTTAGCTTCACAACCATCTGCCGGTCAAAGACTTTCGACTGTACAGAGGATTTAACTAGACCCCTGAATGACCACTTTGACCCCTTTCTCGTGCCATTCCAAGTCCTTCTGGTAATGGTAGTTTCAACAATAAGTAATCAGCCAGATTTTCTCTAGTCTGCATCCACGTGGTGCCGTACTCCTCTGCAGCTGCATTTCCCCTCTCATATTAACAGTTCTTTGTACTTTCTTCAATTACCTGTTTGCTACTTTTATCCAAAACAGATTGGTTTCTTATTGGCTCTCCCCTTGACTCACCGGCATTAAAGAACTGCTTGGCTTTTCTTGTTTCATGGGTTAAGCCCAGTACTCCAGTGGCAAGCATCTCTCCTCAGCATGGTTATCAGCGGAGGAGGGCCCTGTTTACCGTTGACATCTGCTGCAACACATGCTTACTATTGTTTGCAGTCTCACAATTCCTTCCGCTGAGGTTTCACAGACCTTGGTCGAAAAGGACCAGGTTGCTTCTCTCCTTGTCACCCTCTCAGTTTGTGGCATCTTTCTCCTCCTCTTGAACTGCTGTGCTGAGCTGGCTCTCTTGTCATGCAGTCTGTTTGCTCGTATTGTGCTCTCGTGCTCCACCTTTTATCCCTGTGAGGAAGGGAAAGGGCCGTTAGGTGTGTGATTCTCGTCAATTGCCTGACTTTGCCTGACCCTTGTGGTGGGACATGTCAGATAAACGGCTCTGGTGTGCGTCCGTCATCTTTCGTGGTGTCCAAAAGTGTTTGTGTCGGAAAAGGGGGAGGGGGTAGAGTGTTTGTTTATCTTATGGGGTAGGATGGGGAAAAGGTGTTATAAGAAGGAGGATACCACATCTCAGCTGTCGGTGTCCCACTTCCACTCCTGACGACCCCCCATTCAGGTGATCCTCCCTCACTGATCCACCCCCAGGAACTGGATTCAATAGGTATGGCTGTGTCCTGGCCACCTGGATGACAGATCTCCGGGGACTAGTAAGTAAGACACCCTCAGGTTTCTCACACTACTCCTGCTAATGTTGCTATTGGGTGTTATGACATTGCCTCCATTTGTGATGCCACTGCCACTATTGCTGCCATTCCTGCTACCGTGTGTGAGGAATATGTACCCACTCCAGCTAATGTTGTGCCAATTTGTGATGTTATTGACACTAATGCCGCCATTGCTGTGACCGTGTGCGAGGCATATGTACCTACTCCTGCTACTGTTGCTAACGAGTGTGATGACATTGCCCCAATTTGCAATGATTTTTCCACTAATGCCACCAATGCTACTAACCCATGAGAGGTAACTAGTCCACTACTCGCTAATGTTACACCCTTTTGTGATGATATTGCCTCCAATGCCACTAATGCTGCTCCCTTGTGTGAGGGAACTACACCTCTTCCTGTGAATGTTGAGCCTAATGGGATTGTAGTTGCTCCCAATGATATTAATACCATGCCCATTTGTGCTGCAGCTCCACCCAATGCTGACAATGTTCTTTCCTATAGCGACTTAGTTTATGCTAATATTGTGCCCACTTGTGCTGCAGCTCTGCCCGATGCTGCCAATCTTGTTCCCTTTGTTGATTTAGTTGATACTAATACTGTGCCAATGTGTGCTGCAGCTCCACACAATGCTGCCAATATGGTTTTCTCTGGGGATTTAGTGGTGCCCATCACTGCCAATAGTGCTACTGCACTCGGTACAGTTACCGCTAGTGATGCAATTTTGGCTAATACTGACAAAACGTTCTAACCTGTACCAGCACTACCTCGACCACCAACCAGGCTGCTATTGTAACTGACAACCATAATCTTAACCCTGCCTTTGCCACCACCAGTCTGGCTCCTAATACCTCTGCCCCTATCAACTTGGCCACAGAATTGCAGAAGTAGACACTTGCAAACAGTCCCCGGGGGTTTGTAATCTAGTCCTAGTCAATGCCAGCTCACTTCCCGGCTCATCCTCTTGACATCCACAACCTCCTGACAGTAGGTAAACTCGATGCCCTTGCCATCACAGAAACCTGGCTACACACAGCATTGGGCCCTGTTCTTTCCCTCGCCATCCCACCAGGCTACACTATCTTCAGGAGCGATAGGCTGAACTCCAGAGGAGGTGGAGTCAGCCTTATAGCTAAAGACCTCTTACCCATTAGACAACACTTTGCTCAATGAAAACTGCAACATCCGCTCTCAAAAACTGACCATCTCCCGTACCGACACAATCACTGTCCATGTTGTCTACCGGCCACCTGGCCCCAACCTGACATTTGAGGAAGACCTACTTCATACCCTAGGAAACAATATAAAGGCTTCCTCACAAGTGATTGTCCTGGGAGTTCTAAATCTATGCCATAATGACCACATGACCTACAAACCACCTCACTAGCAAACTTGCTAACCGCACGAGGTTTCAATCAGTGCATCTGCAACCCTACGCACATTAAAGGGCGTTCCTTGGACTGGCTAGTGGACCTCAATTGCCATATCTCAGTCAAGTCCAATACTCCCTGCCTGTGGTCAGACCACTACATTATCACCTTCACGATCCTTCTTGGCATGCAAACCAAACCCCTGGATCCCCGGGCTGAGACCATTCTTGAATAGCGGCTGCCCTTTGTCGGGTTCACTACGGCACGTTTTGGTGGGTTATGGCTTTTCACCCCTGGATCCCACTCTTCCGGGCTCAGATCCCTTTAGAATGTTTTGCCTCCCTCCATCGGGTTCACTACAGCTTTTGGCAATTCAATGTGATGGCACTTACAAATCTTAATGTCTTTTTATAGAGTTGACTGTGAACATTCCTCTGCTGGGTTCACTCTAGTGAACACACGTTTAGCGGGCATTTTGGCTTCGCCCCCTCTTTATCGGCATCCCACCATCGGGTTCACTCTTGCCAACTTTGTCAATCACACAATTCTTTGAACAGTTCTTACAATGTGGGAATCACTTCCCTTAGCTTCACAACCATCTGCCGGTCAAAGACTTTCGACTGTACAGAGGATTTAACTAGACCCCTGAATAACCACTTTGACCCCTTTCTCGTGCCATTCCAAGTCCTTCTGGTAATGGTAGTTTCAACAATAAGTAATCAGCCAGATTTTCTCGAGTGTGCATCCACGTGGTGCCGGACTCCTCTGCAGCTGCATTTCCCCTCTCATATTAACAGTTCTTTGTACTTTCCTCAATTACCTGTTTGCTACTTTTATCCAAAACAGATTGGTTTCTTATTGGCTCTCCCCTTGACTCACCGGCATTAAAGAACTGCTTGGCTTTTCTTGTTTCATGGGTTAAGCCCAGTACTCCAGTGGCAAGCATCTCTCCTCAGCATGGTTATCAGCGGAGGAGGGCCCTGTTTACCGTTGACATCTGCTGCAACACATGCTTACTATTGTTTGCAGTCTCACAATTCCTTCCGCTGAGGTTTCACAGACCTTGGTCGAAAAGGACCAGGTTGCTTCTCTCCTTGTCACCCTCTCAGTTTGTGGCATCTTTCTCCTCCTCTTGAACTGCTGTGCTGAGCTGGCTCTCTTGTCATGCAGTCTGTTTGCTCGTATTGTGCTCTCGTGCTCCACCTTTTATCCCTGTGAGGAAGGGAAAGGGCCGTTAGGTGTGTGATTCTCGTCAATTGCCTGACTTTGCCTGACCCTTGTGGTGGGACATGTCAGATAAACGGCTCTGGTGTGCGTCCGTCATCTTTCGTGGTGTCCAAAAGTGTTTGTGTCGGAAAAGGGGGAGGGGGTAGAGTGTTTGTTTATCTTATGGGGTAGGATGGGGAAAAGGTGTTATAAGAAGGAGGATACCACATCTCAGCTGTCGGTGTCCCACTTCCACTCCTGACGACCCCCCATTCAGGTGATCCTCCCTCACTGATCCACCCCCAGGAACTGGATTCAATAGGTATGGCTGTGTCCTGGCCACCTGGATGACAGATCTCCGGGGACTAGTAAGTAAGACACCCTCAGGTTTCTCACACTACTCCTGCTAATGTTGCTATTGGGTGTTATGACATTGCCTCCATTTGTGATGCCACTGCCACTATTGCTGCCATTCCTGCTACCGTGTGTGAGGAATATGTACCCACTCCAGCTAATGTTGTGCCAATTTGTGATGTTATTGACACTAATGCCGCCATTGCTGTGACCGTGTGCGAAGCATATGTACCTACTCCTGCTACTGTTGCTAACGAGTGTGATGATATTGCCCCAATTTGCAATGATTTTTCCACTAATGCCACCAATGCTACTAACCCATGAGAGGTAACTAGTCCACTACTCGCTAATGTTACACCCTTTTGTGATGATATTGCCTCCAATGCCACTAATGCTGCTCCCTTGTGTGAGGGAACTACACCTCTTCCTGTGAATGTTGAGCCTAATGGGATTGTAGTTGCTCCCAATGATATTAATACCATGCCCATTTGTGCTGCAGCTCCACCCAATGCTGACAATGTTCTTTCCTATAGCGACTTAGTTTATGCTAATATTGTGCCCACTTGTGCTGCAGCTCTGCCCGATGCTGCCAATCTTGTTCCCTTTGTTGATTTACTTGATACTAATACTGTGCCAATGTGTGCTGCAGCTCCACACAATGCTGCCAATATGGTTTTCTCTGGGGATTTAGTGGTGCCCATCACTGCCAATAGTGCTACTGCACTCGGTACAGTTACCGCTAGTGATGCAATTTTGGCTAATACTGACAAAACGTTCTAACCTGTACCAGCACTACCTCGACAACCAACCAGTCTGCTATTGTAACTGACAACCATAATCTTAACCCTGCCTTTGCCACCACCAGTCTGGCTCCTAATACCTCTGCCCCTATCAACTTGGCCACAGAATTGCAGAAGTAGACACTTGCAAACAGTCCCCGGGGGTTTGTAATCTAGTCCTAGTCAATGCCAGCTCACTTCCCGGCTCATCCTCTTGACATCCACAACCTCCTGACAGTAGGTAAACTCGATGCCCTTGCCATCACAGAAACCTGGCTACACACAGCATTGGGCCCTGTTCTTTCACTCGCCATCCCACCAGGCTACACTATCTTCAGGAGCGATAGGCTGAACTCCAGAGGAGGTGGAGTCAGCCTTATAGCTAAAGACCTCTTACCCATTAGACAACACTTTGCTCAATGAAAACTGCAACATCCGCTCTCAAAAACTGACCATCTCCCGTACCGACACAATCACTGTCCATGTTGTCTACCGGCCACCTGGCCCCAACCTGACATTTGAGGAAGACCTACTTCATACCCTAGGAAACAATATAAAGGCTTCCTCACAAGTGATTCTCCTGGGAGTTCTAAATCTATGCCATAATGACCACATGACCTACAAACCACCTCACTAGCAAACTTGCTAACCGCACGAGGTTTCAATCAGTGCATCTGCAACCCTACGCACATTAAAGGGCGTTCCTTGGACTGGCTAGTGGACCTCAATTGCCATATCTCAGTCAAGTCCAATACTCCCTGCCTGTGGTCAGACCACTACATTATCACCTTCACGATCCTTCTTGGCATGCAAACCAAACCACCTATCAAGCGGCTAAATCCATCTCTGGCTCGCAGTTCCCAGAAGCTAACCAAAGATAGTCTCTTACCATTCCTTGATGTCCTCAAACCTGAGTTCTTGGATGCCTCAAATGTAAAGATCCTAGTTGATCTCTAAACCAAAACGGTAATCAGCACAATTGACACTATTGCCCCTTTAGCTCCCAAAAAAACCAAACCCTCAGCTCACATCAATTCCTGATAAACCCAGGACCTCTTGATCTTAGAACTAAAAAATGATTTACTAAAACCGGTTAGAAAAATAACCCCCCCCACTGCCCTTAAACAGTGGTTCACTATTTGTATTTATTTATTTGTATGGTGCTCCGAGCCTGTAGGAATCTTGGTGCACTTCTTACATAGACAGGTACAGAAGGTACAGTTGGATGAATAAACGTTTATGCAATTTACAGAATATACATTTGACTGAGATATCATTTACAGAATTAACAGGGATAGATTACATGATTACAGGAGTATATTTCTTACATATTGCAGAGTTTGTAGATCTGCCGACGGTTTAAGGTTTTGGGGCATGGCAGTAACTATGATTCTTGGGCCCGAAACCAGGTTTTGGCATTCCTCCTGAATGGGGGATAGGCATGTTCAGTTCCTAGTGGTAAGGGTAAAGTGTTCCGTAGTTTGGCGGCTAGGATGTGTAAGCTACTGCCTCCTGCCTTTTGCAGCTTGAAACTGGTAATTTTAAGGCAATGTGCCTGCGCCAATCTCATGGGGCGGTCTGAGGTATTACGTACGAAGTTCTTGGTTAGGTAGCTTGGTGCTAGGTTAGCAAGACGTGTGGGTAAGTCAGAGGGTTTTGAAGGTGATCCTTTGCTTAACCAATAGCCATTTCATGTTGTGTCTTACCTCAGAAATATGTTGAGATCTGGAAATATTCAGTGCTGCCCTGATGGCATTATTTTGCAGAACTTGCAACTTTTTCAAATTCTGTTGACTGGTTCCAAGGTAGAGTGTGTTACAGTAGTCTAGCTTGGAAAGTACTAGAGCTCTATCTATGGAGATACAGTTGGGTGTAGAGAGGTACGGTCTGCAGGCCGTAATTAACTTGCAGGTGTATGCTGTAGAGGAGGCCAATGCATTATCCTGTCTTAATAGGTTTAGAGATGAGTAGATGTAGATGGCAAGAGTTTGTACATCCTTAGAAAGCTTAATAAAGTTGCAGTCAATATTAAAAGCATCAAAATGTTTGTCTAGTCTGTTGAGTTTGAGCTTGGAGCCTAAGAGGAGAAGCTCTGTGTTCTCGTCATTGAGACAAAGTCTGTGTTTAGCCATCCAGGCCTGAATGATACTATAAATCTCTACACTAACATCTTCAAACAATACAAACAAGCTATTATCCTAGCCAAAGCTGCCACCTTCAACACAAGAATATCCAATGCCAACTTGGACACCAGAGCACTATTCACTATCTGTAGGGAACTGAAAGCCCTGGTCCCCCTAGCATCCACCCCGATCAAAGACCCAGCTGGTGTGTGCCAACATACAGAAGGCTATGCTTCTAAAAATTGACATTCTTCAGAAAAAAAATACTTGCCAGAAAGCTGGCCTTAAACACTTCAGCAAGGGTACCAAAACCACCAACATGCCTACCTCCAATATACCAGAAACCCCATTGATCAGCTTCAGCAAAATCACCACTCAGGAAACGCTACACAATCCTAAAATCCTAAAGCCATTGAGATGCAAAGGGAATGTCTGCCTGGCCCCCCTTATCAAAGACTGGACTGAAGCACAGGCTCTGTTTCTCCCAGCCTTCATCAACTCCTCTTTCCCAATGGGCTCTTTAATGTCCATCCTCAAAGAACCATGGGTTCTACCCCTCTTTAAAAAACACTACACTCGACCCGGCTCTACCCAACAACTACCAGCCCATCACCACAGTCCCCTCCCTATTTAAAATACTTGACAGAGCAGCATACATTCAAATTCAATGCCACCTAGAATCAAAGCACATCCTAAGAGTCCATCAGTCAGGCTTCTGCCCAGGCCATGGTGTGGAGTCAGCACTCTTAGACCTGAAAAACCAGAAGGATGAGATTAGGGATGATGGAAAACCTGCCCTACTGCTCCCACTAGACCTCTGAGCTGCCTTCAACTTAGTTAACCATAATATACTATATCACCACCTCACCTCCACAGCTTCCTTCTCCCCAGAAGTGGCATCATGAATCGCCTCCTTCTTAGATGGTAGAGCACTGAAAGTATTAGCTGAAAGTTCCTCTGCTCCGTCCTCCCCATCAGTTGTGGAGCACCCAAAGCCTCTTTTGACCTCCTTTTGACCTCCTTTTGACCTCCTGGATTCCCGGACATAGCGTATACCAACTATGCCGACGACACCCAAATTCTCCTCCCCTGTTTGGCATTCACACTAATGACGCTGCCACGCTGAGCTCAATTTATGACAAAATCCAAGCCTGGGTTTCGACCCACAGCCTTTGCATCAACGATGAGAAGACAGAACTTCTCCTCGTGGGGCCCCTCTTCGTGCTAGAAAATATGGACCCAGAGTACTCAGCCTTCAACACTGATGGAACTCTGATCTCAGTGTCACCAGCGGTAAAAGCTCTAGGAGTACGCCTTGACGCAACACACTCCCTAAGCCGTCAAGTAAATGCAATATCCTCTTCAGCAGCCTATTCAACCAAACTCCTCAACACTGCCAGACCTTTCCTCTCTGCAGGCAGCTACCTAACGATCACTCGGGCAGTGGTTGGCGCTGGGCTGGGCTACTGTAATGTACTCTTTGCCAGTGCTTCTGCTCACAACGTATGAAAACTCCAGACCATCCAAAATAACTCTCTATGAGCCGTCCTGAACATTCTGAGATCAGAACACATATCTGCCGCCCACAGAAAGTATACTGGCTCCCTGTCCTAGAAAGAATCTCATTCAAGACAGTCACAATCACTTACCACTGTATCTCTAAATCCACTCCACTTTACCTGGCCCAAATACATGGTCCAAATACATTGCTAAGAATCAGGCAGCTAGGCCCACCAGAACCCCTTACACCCATAGATGTGTGCAGCCCAAGTTCAGTCGTGCCAAGGTTTCCAGTCACTGTTGCTAAACAATGGAATTTTCTCCCACTTGCGCTAAGGGTGGAAGAATCCTGCTGGGCATTCCACAGAGCCCTCAAAACTTGACTGTTTGCCTAAAACCTGCTTAACATGTAAGCCTCCATTTGTATTATGTACCTGATGTGCTGTACATTCTGTATGAAACTCTATGTATTTGACTATGTATGTTCATCGTCTCCGGGCCACATGCAACTGGTTGTCCACAGCGCCCTGATGTCTGAGGGTTTGTCTATGCTATAAAATACAATAAATAAATAAATAAATAAATACACATTGCATGAAATCATTACACATCAAAATACCAGGGACATGGGTGGTGCATCTGGGCACATGTCTAAGTATCACCACTGCATGAAATCACCTTGTCCACTTGCATAGACATGCAGCTTGGGAAAGAATAAAAACATGACTGCCACGAGAAGTCCTCAATGGGACAGGGACACCTGACAGCCATGGCCTACACAGCAGCACACAAGTGCAGGGCCACAATTCCCACATCCGGGCTTTGCCATTGCTGCCCAAGAACAGTACCGTCCTGAGAGGCCTGGGGACCCTGACTGTTTTATGGAGCCCTGGTAGCAATTCCCTGTGACTCCTACAGCAGCCTGTGTCCTGCTTGGCCCTTCAAATTATGAACTTACTACTCAGCCACTCACACTGCAGCCAGGCCTGTAGCAGCATACCTGCTGTGGTGCCCCGGTACCTGGACTCAGGAGCCAATCTAGCCCTTATGCCACATGTCTTTCCCACAGGGAGAAAGACACTTACCACAGACTACAACTCATGCACAAAGTGGAGTCCATGGAGCCTGGCTGCAGACAAATGTGGGACACAGCTGGGTCAGCTGTGACTCTGGCCATCTGCTGGAACTGGCCTGGCCACATGGGCAGTTGGGACTGGCTGAAGGAACAGATGTTTGTGCGGTCATGTGGCTGTGCTAGCCTTAAGGCCATAATCCAGGGTCCTGGTCTTAAGCCACCGAGACGGTTCTGGGGTGTGCTAGTGGCATACCACCATCTGTGAGTTGAGCATCATCAGAATGATTTGTGCCCCCTGAGTGGTGCTGGGAAGTTGCCCACTTTATGCCAAATTCCCTGTGTCCGCTGTCAGATGGCAAAAAAGTACTGTGCACTGTGCCCTTCCCACATCACTTGATGTGACTGAGGGACTCCTGGACATTAAATAATGATCGACTCAATAAAATGTCTTAATGCAGCAGTTGCCACATCTGATCTAACCAGGGACCAGGTGCTCAGGTGTCTGGCCTTACATCCCCCAATACTGCAGGTTGAGGGGCCCTGTTGGTCATACATGTGCCAACTACCTAGCTGGATGGGTGGGAGGGAGCAGAGACATCTTTATGGGAGGGCAAAAGGGGCACTTGCCCAGGGACCCCACCTTGGAGGAGGCCCCCACAAGGCTGCCCGATCTAAAGTAAGATTCCATTGTTTACCAGACTTAAATAGCACACGCCAGGAGATTTTATGGCATGCTGCTGAAGTGCTAAACCTATTGCATGTCTGTTTTGACAAGTACATTCTGCCTTGATCAATTAATCATGTAATGCTTTCTGTGTTCACTGTGGAATACATAGATTGTGTGTTCCGTATGGCACAGCTTCTGTGGCATTCTTTCGTTCTTGTGGGAATTATGTTGATCATGTGCAATAGCCAAAGTTGAAATCCATATTGATACATTGGGCCTCATTACGACCTTCGCGGAACGGGTTAACGGGCTCCGCTAATGGAGGTGGACCCGTTAAACCCGTTCTGTGAAATTACGAGGTCCTATCACGGGACCTGGTAAGGACGCCTGGTAAAACAGCATTGCCCCAGAAAGCTCGTGCCAGGGGTGGGCTTCAGGTCCCATTGTAGGGTGGGAAACGGCTAAAAGCATGGGAGTAAAGCTAGTCTGGGGAACCCCTCCAGACAAGCATGGTGAACTGCTGGGTATACCACGGGTGTCAAGCCACCCTGTTCCATGCAAGACCAATCAAGCCAGTCATGAGTTAATTACGCACAGCATGGCCATGTGAGCGGGTGGAGAGGTCTCAGAAGACCTGCGTGCACACTTGTACATCCAATAACATGTAGCAACAGGCAACCCTGATAGTTTGAGCTGATAGAATGCAACTCACAGCTAAGGTACAAGAAGCACTGCTGGTGGTTCCCTCCTCAACAAATGCCATGATGACATGCCATGTCTGTCCCTTCATGCACTTGGCTGACAGATCACACGGCGGTCCCTGAGAGGCAATGCACCAATATGTCATTACCAGACATTCATATTCACGTGTCTGTCTCCGCTGAGTGTGGACGATGCAATCTGCATTTGAAAATTAGCAACCCATAGAGGAGTTGTCCCTCACATGGCCCCAACATCTCAATCTGCCATCTGTACCTGTCTGAGTACTTGCTGTCAGCAACTCAGATTGCATGTGCACAAGTGGGATGTATACGAATTGTTCGAACGACAATTGTTCGAATTACAATTGACCTTTGCACAATTGACCGAATTGTGAAGGTCAATTGTTACATATATGCGGGGGGAAACCCCCCGCAACCCCCCATTATATATATAAATATATACATATATTACCAAACCAATATATATATATATATATATATATATATATATATATATATATATATATATATTACATGGCCACGGTAGTGGCCATGTAGTTATGGTTAAATTGCTGTTTCCATAGGAAGAGCACTTTTTGGGCGGCTTATAACTTCGCTCTCCCTGGACGGATCCTCACCAAACTTGCAAAAAAAGTAGTTGGGTCACTCTGAATTTTTTTGCAAAGTTTGGTGAGGATTCGTCCAGGGGGGGAAAAGTTATAGGGGGGGTCCCAAAACTTTTTTTTTCCCATACACTGAATGGGAAAAAACTTTGCGCACGGCTACAGCCCGAACCGCTGGACGGATTTACACCAAATTTGCGGCAGGAGCGGCGGCCTGGTCCCAAAAGCGTGCTTTTGTAAATTTGGTGTAAATCTGTCCAGTAGTTTTTTTAAAAATGACCAAAATGTAAGGCAAAAAAATTAGTGATATCTGCGTTTGCTTCGCGGACGGACTTCCCTGTTCGCTCTGCGGACAGCACCCCGATTGGCCCATGGCCTTGCGTAATGTCCGCGGACATGCGACGTGTTCGCTGATTGGACGGCGAGGGGCGAGGGGCGTGGAGCGCGTCAGATTTTCTGTGGCGCCCGCCATCTTGTATTCGCAGTCGGCCGCGTACAGCGCAGTGAAACGTGGATAAAAAATTGTATTTAGTGCCGTGTGTTGGTGTGTAAGAGTGTTTGGGGAGGGTGGGGAGTACGAGATAGGTTCAATGTTTTGTTTTTTTATGTGCTAGACCTTTTTGTTGCGTTCGATTTGTCCGCGGAGAACACGGCTGTTCTGACATTTTGTAAATAAACTAAATGGTGGGGTGTTTAGAGGACGGAGTATGTGTCATTTTTGTTCGCAAGGAAGGTAAAAATGAGCTATGGACACTCGCGGCGTACTTAATTGTTCATAAATACACAAACTGGAGGTGTCCTCAGGACGCTGTTCGTATAGTAATCTGTCTAGTTGAATGTGTTCTAAGAACACTCGCAGTGTCCCGAAATGGTTGCAATTACACAAAATGGGGGTGTTCTGAGAACGTTGTTTGTATTGTTCTTTTGTTCGCTAATAGTACAATTTCCTAGGGGCGTCAACCGACTTTTTGTCCACTAAAGAAACGATAAATCCGGCTGGTGTGCGCCGACATTATGTGATAATCCTATGACTGGCGCTATTGACCTGGCTGATTTGCTTTTGCGACACTAAATCATATCTCCCGCCCCTAAGCCTGATATTATCAAAGCATTCATATTCCCCGCCTCTCTCCGTGACGTTACAGGGTGCGTAATGAAACGCGCCCAGTCATCTCCAGTACTACGCGACTTTACACAGAACCCGGAAGACAACACACATTATGTCACAACACAGCGCGCCACAATTCGGAATATGAAACTGTGATTTAAAAGCAAAGAGCAAGATTGTAAATGTTGTAAAGTACATTTATTTGACATCAAATGTTTAGAGAATATTCAGCAATTTGCATTTGTCTTTGTTGTCGATCCGCAAAAGTTCATGTTGAGACACGCGATGTTCCTTTGCGGTACAGAGAGTGTTAGATCAGTTTACAACTCAGTGCGCCACAATTCGGAATATGAAACTGTGGTTTAAAAGTAAACAGCAGGATTGTACATTTGGTAAAGTACATTTATTTCACATTAAATGTTTAGTGAATATTCAGCGATTTGCTATTGTCTCTGCTGTCGATCAGCAAAAGTTTATTTGGAGCCACGCGTTGTTCCTTTGCGGTAGATAGGCTGTTGGTTTATGATAAAAGCAGTAAATGGTCGCTCTGATAATCGGAAGGTTGCTCCAACAACGAGCCATTAGACCACCCTATTGGTTGGTATGTTGTTTGTAGCCGCTAGTACTGCGTAAGGGCATATTGGTCCTTGGCGATTGTCCCATAAAATGGTGAGGGTCATGAAGTTGCATATTTGGACCTGCACCTGGCAGTTGAAGACCCCATCCGCTGGAGTCTGTAAATCGTGACATAGACAAAATGGGGTAACGTACCTGTTTTAAAAAACATAAATTAGTCTCACCAGCCGATCTTCATTAAAAATCATCATTTTATTTATTAGGGCGTGAAAATATTTGCTATCGAAGATAGTGCAACAGAGTATGTTAATAATAAAATAATAATATTTTCCCATTCATATAGCGCTAAGAACCGTGAGGTATGTAAGCTGTGCTTATTATTAACCACGTTGTGTGGTGCTCATTTATCGACCACGGAAGGATGAAAGGCTGAGTTTGGCCTTGCCGGGATTCGAACTTGCGTTAGCAAGCTGTGCACGGATGTCAAAGCAAGCGCTGTACTCGCTGTGCCACTTGACAGGCTACAGTGAAGTGGCACAGCGAGTAGAGCGCTTGACCGCCGATAGACCAGTTAAATTATTTCTATTAACCCACCCTGTGTCGTCTGCCTTTTTCAGAGCCCTCTAAATGACAGCGGATCAATTCAGCGGTGATAGTGCGCGGTAGAAAACATTATGCCACTTTCAACGAACAAGTTCAACTTGAGCGGTCTTTAATGCTACGCTATTGTAATTATATTTGGTATAAAGTAATCTAAAGGGTTACTTACAGTACAATTGCAATTTCCATTGTCTACGAGTGGTGCAGTCCCAAAATACTACTCCGCGTGTGCCAACGATCTTTCGCATAGTGATATAATATATAAAAGTGGTTTCGTTTCAGAAATTTCATCTTTATCTTCTCTTACGTTTTAGCAACACTCCTTCAAGAGAAGTCTTTCATCACAATCTCTGTCTGTCAAGGTCAAAACACAATACAACGTTATAGTCTGCTTCGTGAGCCTCTCCGGGGCCCGAGAAAAAAATGGAAGCAGCTGACCTTCACTGTGAACGAGCAAAAAATTCTTACTTTGCAACATTCTGTGTAAAGCCATCTGTAGAAGTTGGTTTTTGCACGCCATGTTTGTATATTGTTTGCGTGATATTAAAAAAAGTTTGTTTAAAGGACGTTATGGTTCTAAGTACAGCCGAAAGACCCCTGAGAATAGCAAGTTATGGTAAGCTATGAAAAATAACTCGCGCCACCACCGTGCACTGCTAAGACTAACACCCAGGACATCAAAGATGACATCGCAAATGTCATTGATGAAATCACTGATGACATCAAATGTGTATGTACTTTTCATGGAATTTGTGTACTAGGGATTTTTATTATAATGTTCCGAAAAAAGTGTCAAGGATATTGCAATAAATATCATACCGTTATTAGTGCTTTGAACGATGCATTGATATAAATAGCATTGTATTATGGGATTCTATCTAGTATACTGAGCTACTATTGGAGAAAGATAGCATTGTGTGCAGAGTACAAGATAAAGGTATAATATTTGTAATGTTAATATGTTGAATAATGAAATGATAATTGTCCTGAAATGTTCGAAAATTCACAAAATGGGGGTGTTCTGAGGACGTTATTCGTATTGTGTGATTGCTTAGCTGTATGCAATGAGGGAATGGCACAGAGAGTAAAGTGGACGCCGTCCGCGGACACTGCGGCTGTTCGTGGACAGGGCGTGGTACATCCGGGTTTTTCCAGGAAATCCAACATGGAAAGAAGACTGTACGGATCGGCCAATCAGAAGTCGAGGTTGTGGATTTGTGTTGAAAGAGACTGTGTGTGGTGAAGATGGAGAAAGTCAGGGTGTTGGTGCTCGGAGATATGTTTGTGCATGGTTTACAGCAGTACGCTGAATGCAGGCATGTTGCAAAGAACTTTGATGTGAAAGGAGTGGAGGTGGCGTGGAGCACTGTGCCTGATTGCAATGTACATGGAATTGTACAAGTTTGTGCGGATATGGCCATGATGAATAGTCCGCATGTGGTAGTTTTGCACTATGGTGCTTTCCATTTGGGCAATGTCAGTGCCCCTACTTTGTTGGCTGATTTGGAACGCTTGGTTCAAGCCGTAATGAAGATCCTTCCAAATGCGAAAGTAATTTTTTCTGGATTACTACCTAGGGCAATATGGGACAATAGCTCAGTTTTTTGTCCTCAGCAAAACATTGCTAGGTGTGTCATCAACCGAGGCATGTGTGCCTTCATGCTTAGAGCTGGTATGTTCTTCTGTAACAATGAGAATATTGATGCCAGTAATGCTGTTAATTTTAAAGAAGATGGCATTTCTTTATCTTTTACCGGAAATGCCTTTCTATTTTGGAATGTAAGGGTTGCTTTGGAGAAGGTTATGTGAAGATTTTAGGAGTAAAGTAAGAAAAAAAAACAAGAAAAAAAATATAAAATAACAGGTGGCTGTCAAGCATCTGTAAAAAAAAAAAAAAAACGGCTCTTTTCAGAGCCAACTTTAAAGGGGAAATGGGGCACACTATTTAAATTTACATTCACCACGCTCAGATTTTCGATGTGTCCGCGGACATGCCGGTAGTCCGAGGACATGAAAATCACTACGAGGGGGTTAGTATGTTCTATGTTACATGTATATGAAGTCAGGGATATTAAAAACCTATGAAATTCAGTGAAAAAACGTTGTTAAAGGGACGTTATGGTTAAGTTGCGCTACTAAAAACCTATGAAATTCAGTAAAAAAAACTTTGTTAAAGGGACGTTATGGTTAAGTTGCGCTACTAAAAACCTATGAAATTCAGTGAAAAAACTTTGTTAAAGGGACGTTATGGTTCAAAGTAAAACCGAAAAACCCCTGAAATTCGGCAGTTATGGTAAGGTAAGCAACCATAACTCGCGCCCCCACCGTGCACTGCTAACACTAACACCCAGGACATCAAAGATGACATCACAAATGTCATTGATGACATCACTGATGACATCACATGTGCATTTACCTTTCATGAAAAGTCTGTACAAGGGATTCTTAGTGTAATGTTAATAAAAAAAGTGTCAAAGATTATTGGAATAAATATCAAGTGCTAATCAGCGCATTAAGCTATGCATTGATATAAATAGCATTCTATTATTAACTTCAATCCAGTATACTAAGGTACTCATGTAGAAACATAGGCATTGTGTGCAGCATACATGATGGAGGTGCAATATTCATAAGCTTGCCATGTTGAATATTGAAATGATAACTGTTTTCATATTAGAGTTTTGCGTACAGTGAAACTTGTGATAAGTAGGTAATAAAACCCACTTACTACATAATTGCATTATTATACACAAATCACAAAGAGACAACACCACATACAAATATGAATATATACAAGGGAATTGAAGTAGGGAAAAGAAACAGCAATAGTAGCAGAAAGTATTCATAACCTAACTGATTACCTTTATGGAGAGAAATGATTGCTCTGTTTCAAAGCTGTTACTTACCCTATCTATATATATATCATGATGTGTCTGGACCCTAAGGAAAATAGTGTGAGTACAACATATAAAAATATGAGCATATACAGGGAAAGTACAGTAATAAAAAAACATCAAAAGTATCAGAAAGTGCTGATAAATCTACTGATAATTTTAATGCACAAAAAGGATTGCTGTCTTTCAAGGTTGTGACTTCTCCTATGTATATGTTTCATATGATATGACTGGACCATAAGGGAATTATTCTAAGAACATACTTGAAAGATAAGTCTACGAATATAGTAATTTACAATTTTTAGTTCCTGACTGTTACTGAAGAAAATCATGTGGCCTAGATATGTCAGGAAAGGAAAAAAAGGGAGAGCCAGCCATGTGATGTCATCAGTGATGTCATCAATGACATTTGTGATGTCATCTTTGATGTCCTGGGTGTTAGTGTTAGCAGTGCACGGTGGGGGCGTGAGTTATGGTTGCTTATCTTACCATAACTGCCGAATTTCAGGGGTTTTTCGGTTTTACTTTGAACCATAACGTCCCTTTAACAAAGTTTTTTTTACTGATATATATATATATATGTGCGGTCAATTGTGCAAAGGTCAATTCGGACCCTCGACTTTCAGTCTATTCGGTAATTCGAACAATTGTGTTCGAACAATTTGGGTAATACCGCACAAGTGCACTCACCGACCTTGAACTGATGGTGCACATACCTATGCTTGTCCAGTTCACAGATGTCTGCCATCACATACACCCAGCATCGGCATGAGGCTGCATGCCAGTGATAATTAGTGCAACACACATGCTGTTTACAGACCTACCAATCCGTGTTCAGTCCCAGATGTAGCACAGAGAGACGGCAATGATACAGGTGATCGACAACGCCCACAAGATCCTTAATGAGGGCTATCCCTGCTTCTGGTTCTACGCGACCTCTAGGCCGCTTTCAACATAATAGACCATCAGGCACTCATGGACACCATGCATTGGTGCATGAGGATCAGCGATCTTGTCCTACGTTGGTTCAAGACCTACCTTGCCAACAGCCAGCAGTTTGTTCAGATGGACTCCTCCTGATCAACAACGCTACCCATCACCTGTGGATTCCCACAGGTTTCCATCCTCTCCCCAGTGATCTTCACTCTATTCATGGAACCTCTCGGAGACCTGCTAGCCACACACAACATCCACATCTACCAATACACAGCACCCCACAGCTATACCTCAAGATTGACTCCATTAAGGACATGCACAGGCTCAAAACCTGCCTCTCGCTGGTCCAGTCTTGAATATTGAGTGCATACTTGAAGCTCAACCACTCCAAGACTGAAGTCATACTCCTCACCAACAGCACTGAACACGCAGACATGCATACCTTGCTATCAACCATGAACCTTGAGGGCTTCACACCTGAGCTCACCTCCTGCTCCAAATCCCTCAGGTTCCACATCGACAAGCACCTCTCCTTCAAGATACACATAGCTAAGATAACTCAGACAGCTTGGTATCAACTCTCCCTTCTGTGGAAATCAAGACCGTCCTCCATCTGGACAGATTTAGACACACCATTAAAGAACTGGTCCTATCCCACCTGTATGGGGGTAATGCCCTCCTTGAAGCCTCATGTAGTCCTCCCTTGTTCCTCTGAGAAGTGTCCCACATGTGGCCTCACACCTCATAAAAGGTTCACGCAGATACAACCACATCACTCCAGCCGTCATCGAGCTTAACTGGCTCCCACTGCACACATTAATCACCTTCAGATATTGCCCTCAAGTCACCTAGCTATCTTGAGGAGAAACTCAGAATCTCCAGCCGGCAGTGCACCACAGAAGCCAGAACACATGCAGACTTGAAATCCACCACAGCAAAAAGGAAAGGACCAGAAAACAAGACTTCCCTGCCTACGCCCCAAGACTATGGAACCTCCTCCCTATCAGCATCAGACGTGCCCCCACGTTCCTACAATTCATAAAAGAACTCAAGACCCATCACTTCCAAGAGTCGATCTTCCTCAACACATAGACCAACACATCGCCCCCACACCACCTGACTTGCTAGATGCTGTCCGCCCCTCTACTCGCCACCACCCTGTACAGCTGTACCCCTCCTCTGTGTCCCTCGGTATTCTACCCTCATTGTATATCTGTACTGTTGTTACCTCCGAAAAGCGCTCTATTATGCACATGTACTGTTGTATATCTCTGTAACGTGCTCAGTTGCTTCTCGAAGCTAGGTCTGCGCTCAATAAATATAATAATAATAATAATAATAATAATAATAATAATAATAATAATAATAATAATAATAATAATAATAATAAATTGAGCTCACGGCCCTGGGCAGACGAACCGCTGTGTCCAGTATGTGTAACATACTCGGCCGGCAAAGTGTTACCCCTCTGCCAGTAATTTATCCTATCCAGAGTTCTGATTTTGGAGTCTTCTTTGGTGCTCACACTCTTTGGTGTTACCGGCCTGTTTGTGCCATGGAGGCACCCAGTCTGTCTGTACATACAACACACCCTCACCAAGTCTTTCATTACCTGGTCCACAACTGTTGCTCTGCTTGACGTCTCTCACACGTCCTTCTCCATTGTGCCATGCCTGCCCCATCCACAGGCTGATGTTTTAAGCAATTTGCTTCCAGCCGTCTTGGGACTGTTTTGACTGTGTTAAGGATATGCCCCTCTGGTGGGCCCCTTTACATGGGTTTTTTCACCCTTCAAGCAGAGCAAAGGCTGAACATCCTGGCAGCTCATTGTTGGACAGATCAAAGTGGACAGGGTTGGGTGTTTTTAGGCCCGGTGCAGCCCTTTCTGCCCTGCTGTTCTCCCTTCTCCACTATGCATGTATGTGCGACAGTTCAAAGCAAACATTCTGTCGGGTGCCAACCCCACTGTCACCACATTGGTGGTGGTGCATGCAGTGACCCCTCCTGTTCAGTTGTGCCTGCGCTGGGCCTCTCCTCTTCAACCACCACCCCTGGAGGGGGCTGGCCTGCTGCTGCCCATGTGGTTGACCTGTCCATCACCCCAAGTGTTCTAGGGGTGCACGCTCTGTTGCTTCTGTCCCACAGATGGCCCAGAAGGTTGGGAAGATCAGTCCAAGGCAGGCACAAGTGTCCCCCAGTTGCAAGCCTCCAGCAGGTGCAGCTACCGGGTACATTGTGCCAGTGGCATAAACTTGTCTCAAAGATAGAGCCATACATGTGTTTCAACTCATGGGTAGTGCAATGATACTGCAAATGGCTCATTGAGTCTCGGCAGGATAGCTTAGGGGCAACGTACTCCTCTTGGAAGCAAGACGACACGGATCAACACAGGTTCGATCTCCGGGTCCACGCTTAGAAACCTCTGGGTATTAAGCGTGTTATAAATAACCTATCATATCAAATAATTAAGTCAGTGATTCTCCCTTGATGGCTGCATCGGTTACTTGATTTTTGTGGTGAATGTACAGCAAATACATGGTGGCAAACCATAACTTCCTGGGATGCGTACACTAATTAGACCGAGTCCAATATGGCATAGTACTGCTACTTTGGTGACTATGGCTACAATTAGTCAGTTTGCACCTCCCATGACAGCATACACACATTGTGATGTGTGCTCTGTCAATTACCTCTGCCTACCAAGGTGATCATATTTAACGGTGAATCAATATTCACATCCGGAGAGTGAACATGAGAAAAGGCTAACACATCCAAGGAAGGCATCAGCCATGCAAATTACGCACTCCCAATTTGGGGTGGTAGTGACTTACATTTATGTCACAGTACTATTTTGAGGCCCTGTGATTGGAATGTGTATACTTCACATCCTTTAACATGCATTCATTGGAGGGCAAGTCTGGTTGGTGCAGATTTGGTGATTCCCAAACCAAATGCATATGTTATAGTGCTTCACTTGCATTTGCTAATAGATGGATCTTGTGATGGAGCTGGTGGTCTGGCACAGGGCACACAAATGTCTGTACCATCACTGGACACCGTCGCCATGTGAAGGCCTGTCACATTGTCACAGAGGACAGCAGGCAGACTTAACAGGCTGTTTACCGCGAACCCATTAATTATGTTTCACAATGGTCTTGTTGGACTCCCGAGTTGGGATGCTAACAAGGGCATGGGTCTATCTTGCCATGCAGGCAGGACGGGTGGCGTTGCCTCCGCCCAGCCTGTGCTGTGCCGGCAGGTTCAAGCAGACATCTTGATGGAAGACAGTTGTCTGTGACTCATGTTGGTGGGTCACTCGGCTCACACGTCAATGAATAACGCAGCTAGCTGCAATGTATTTGTGTGATTTGCGGGACACATTGTTCAATGTCACTTCGATCTCAGTATAAAGCTGCAGGTTCCTCCTTAGGCTATGCTTGTGTGAGGGTCACTTCAGCATCAATTGCCCCGGGGCCCTGCACAGAGTGCAATCAGTGCTGTCAGAGGATACCTGTTGGCTGAATCTATGGACCTGTTGCAGTGACTTTTTTCCTGCGGCTTCTGTCCTCATGGGGTCGAGTGAGCCTGCACACAGCATTCACCTGGTGATGGTGGTGGGTTTAACACACCAATGAACATTCCCCTATCCCAGACCAGCTGACTGTGCCACGTGTGGCTGTCTCTGATGTTCCACAGCCACCTGCATGGGACCAGCATGAGACACAGGCCTTGCAACCATGTCCATCAGGTAACCACTCCCAAGGTGTTCTTCATTGCAGATTGGGACAGCGCACACTTGACAAAGTACGAGGTGCCATGCTAGCCCCACAGCCCGACTGGCTTGGGCCCAAGCCCTGCCACTTGAGTTTCAGCTCCCCAGTATGTCCTCAGATGTGATGTGGCGTGCGGCTGAATTTCAGCATCTCAATAAGTGGAGGTGAACTAAATGACCAGGATTCCCTTAGCAAGAACACATGTAGAGGGAAGAGCCCAGCGCTGCATCCACATCCAGTGGCGGGTGCAGGGAATGTCACATGCAGAGGACCTACTACCCAGCATCACTCAGGGGGCCCAGGCCCTCTTGTTCATGGCACACCGCATGAATGGTGTCAGGCTGGTTACGTTCCCCAGCACTGCAGGATCTGGTCATCTCTGAGTTGGGTACTTGGGAATGCGACACACAGCGGGTTGTTGACTACATCAAAGGATGTGTGCTGTGGTGAGAATGATAACCATCAAGTATCATACGTGAAAGAGGTAGTACACTTTGAAGAGGGAGTGGAAAGGTCATGATACCATCAAGAGGTGAATAGTTAGGGATTTGAAATAGTGGGCTGTTTGGTAACCCCAAACAGCATATCCTCTTGCAGGACTGCCACCCACACACATTTGGCTCACACAGGGTGCATTACCTCCAAATTGATGCACCGCAACTGGCTCCAGGTCAGCTGGGAATGCCCCAAGTGCCAGGTGGGTCTCCACTCTGGTGTAATGTGTTAACAACCCCTAGCTACAGTTTAAACATGTCCATGTGGCCAATGGTGATTGACCAGCTGTGTGGCCTCTTCTGCCAACTGTTCCAGCATCACTTGGGGGCCACCCGGACAGAGACAGGGACAACACATCCTGCTCCCTGTGTGACAGTCAACCGGGGTAGACTGTCCTCTGTGCACCCCAACCAGCCTACACCAGCAGGAATACAGGCACACAGAGGGTGGCAGAGGACTGTGGTGATGTTGATTACCCACACAACCCATCTTGTTACACAGACCACATTTGTCCGAGTTGGAGAGCAAAACCAATGCATGCTGGTGAGGACTAGCATACAGCAGCTGAGGTGTGATCCCATTGTACCATGCACACCACCAGCACCTCTCATCAACTGTGTTGGGGAGCTGTTGAATGAGTGTGTGTGACAGAACTCAAGAAATGGTGCAGTATGCCTGGGCTGGGTGGATTATTAGGGTACTGTGGTGGAGGTCGACAGCAGTACTGCCATGCTAATAATTAGTATTACTTTGTATAGGGGTGGATGAAAAAACCAACACAAAACATGTAGTGTCTGGTTCCCTCTGACGTTGCACTCAGGCTGGCTGGCGCTTAGATAACCAGTTTCATCTGGTGAGGCAAATGATTTGTGGTCTTGGGTTGTGATGCTGGAAATACCTTATGGGGGGAGAGGGCTTCATGTCCTTGTCCTATCACTTCTCTGTGTGTGTTTTCTCTATGTTTTCTGCCACTGGGGTCCCACCTGGACCTCTGGTATTGCTGCTCTTCCTTCTTATCTTTTGGTAAACAACACCCCTGGGATACCCTTCTGGCACCCATGGGTGGGGGTACACTCTTGTATCCCTTATGTGTGTGTTTGGACACCTGTGTGTGGCCCACAGAGCTGGGTATGGGCTGGTGGCAGCTACATGCTGACTTGACAGTGGCTCTGAGTATCCTCCATTTTGGGATACCCAGGCCATACCATAGGAATCATTGGATTCCTGACAGAACGCAAGATGGCCCCTGTGGTATCTTGGTTTCTATTGTCTTTTACCTTGTGTCCCTTCCTCCGGAATGGCTGGTGGGTGTAAACACCATATGTGTCTCTGTTGGTCCCTTTCCCCTGACTGGCTGTTGGTGGAATACCATATATGGCTCTAGGGTAGCCTCCTGTCAGACTGACTTGGGCCTTCCCAGGTGTTGTGTTTTGTGGGTACACCATAGGGGTCAGACCTGTGTGAATGGAGTCTGAAGTGAACTCACAATCTCGGTTATGGGTGTCTGGTTTCAGTATGTGTGACACAAGGAATGAAACAGCCCTGTCTGAAACTGACATTAATGCAGTGTAGTGTGCTGAAAGGCTGGATACTTGCCCCAATCCACTTCTTTTGTTATGAGTGTCTGGGTGGAGTGACTGGCCTGAATTCCTGTGAGCATGATTGACGGCCTACCTGCATGAATGCCCTACTGTGTGATTGGCTGACTGAGCCTGGCTCATCCAGAGGGAATGAGGGACATATGTGTTTATCTGGGGACCTCACACTTAACAATTTGTTCAGTAGCTGAAATCGAAGCTTAGCAAGAAGAAGCTGCTCCTTGAAGCCCACCAATCCGAAAGTGTTGTGTCTCCCATGGACTGATCCAGAAAGGACCTGCAAAGTAGACCTCTCCCTGAGATAGAACAGACCATTGTGCAAAACTGCTACTCTTCATTGAAGTATCCTGGAAGCCAGTCCTGTGTGTCTTCACAGTCCAGAAGAGGAGTGCCAGACATCTCAAGCCAGAGAACTCCTTTGGTGTCATGCAGGGTCCGGAGCTGCGCTTTGTGACCGCTGGAAGCCATTGCTGCCTATTACCCAGAAGAGGGGGAACCCTGGCATAGTGGTGCTGGACACCCAAAGCTACAAAGGTTCCCAACTGACTAAGAACATTTGAAAGGACATCATTGCAGTCATCACTGACCATTTTTTCCTGCCGGAGAGAGCCCAGGGTCGTGGAGTGATGTGGAAGGTGCACTAGTGGGTTCCCCGCCACCAGAAGCTACCAAAGTCATTCCGAGGGTCCAAAATGCTGCCATTCTGAAAGACTGTGGTTCCTTTTTATTCTTGGACTCAGCATTCCAGTGGATCCTTCTTTCAAAGGGGGTCCATCCTCAGAGAGAATCGTCAAGTAAAGCCAAGACAATCTTCCACTTCACCTGCGAAGGCACCAAAGGTACTGTGACGACGAAGAGCATCTTCTAGCCTCAGGAGTCATCCAGGGGTCCCCGATTTGTATTGGATCCTGCTCTTCTGTGGCCTCTGCGGTACTTTTGGGTGGTAGAACCTTTTAAAAGAAAGCACCAATGTTATTGAACAATATTGGACAGGGCTGCAAACGACAACATAAGTTACCACCTAACTTTTCTATTACGGGTTGCCCAGGAGGGGGGATCCTCACTCAGAAATACTTGTCTAGTGGAAAGATAACATTCTGAGACTGTTCATAACTAACCTGCCTTTCTTTCCTATTGAATGCCGGTAACACATTATTTAAGAATTCACCTGCCATTTAAAACTGTCTGGAGTTAGTGCAGGTCTTACTGAATTTAAGTAGTGTGTTGTACCACATAGAGTGTATATATTTCCCATTCTCTGAATAAGTCATTCCATGTACAAAGTGTTATTATTTATATGTGTATACTGTTGGTATAAGTAGCAAACCTTATTTTATATAAAGAAGATGTGTTATCACCAAACATAGTGTGTGAACATTCCTTTGTGGGGGCTTTGGGGCAACACTGTACTGAAAAACCTGCCTGCATCATCTCCTGAATGCTTAAGCCTGGCTGCTTGCCATGCTCCACCAAATTGAGAACCTTGCTGGTGTTGGTCTGTGCCTTTACCCTACCATATAGTGGGCAAAAGTACAGATACCCCCATCCAGTTTTTACATGGGGCCTAATCAATCTCAAATTATTCTCAGTATTGATATTGCTGAGGAGCAAATTGGGCCCAGCAGCAATCTATGAGATTATGAATGAATTCCTTTTGGTTAGAATCCCCACTAAACTCTGACACCAACACACTAGTGTGTGCTTCAGTTGACTGATGATAGCCAGCCTGTGTAACGGTGCATAGTGCTGTTTGCCTCAGGACTCGAGTGTGGACATTAAGGGGCAACATCTGGCACTCATAGTGCACCACATGTTTGTGTGGAATGTGATATTTTGTCATTTGTAAGCGACCTGTTTATGGGTCTGGAGTTTGCTACCTCTCTACAATCTATTGGGAGTCAGCCTCTGAGGCATGGTATTGCCACAAAGCGCGGTTTCTTTCCACATCCTGATACACCGTGGTGTGCACTGCAAACTACCACACACCCGGTGTACCTGCAGAGATGCAGGCTGGGCGGTAAACGCTCACCTCGCTTTCCAGTTTGCCTAGCACACCTGATGGCCCTTGTCTAGCTAGCGGCACAGTGGCAGGATCCAGCCCATGGGAGTAAGGGAAGAAAGGCTGGGCCTTGGTTCCAGATATCAGCTTAAGCCCCAGACCCTGGATGGTGGCCTTGTGGCAGGCATGGTCATACAGTCCTGTGGTGGTGGAGGACCACCCCGGGCCATCTGGTCCTTTGGCTAGGACCAACTTGACATATGGCCATAGAGGTCGGGCCAAATCGCCTGAGTCTCCTACATTTGTCTGCTTCGGCAGTCCATGATAGTAGGTGGTCAGTTCGCCCTGTGGGACAGACGTGGGTCATGGGAGCTGGACAGGCTCCTCCATGCTTGGACTGGGTTCCCTGAGTAGGTGTGGACTAACAAGACCAGCAGCTGAAGGCCCAGGTGAAAGGCATGGTCCTGCAGGTGTCCCAACAAAGTGTTACCGAAGCTGGCCCAGGCAGTCAGGGGCCCATGCCTCTCTAAGGGGCATTGCTCAAAGATGTCCCAGCCAGAGCCCCAGAGATTCATGGGTGTTAGCCCAGCCATTGTGCCCCAGCGTCTGATGCAGTGCACCAGACACATTACTCAGCAGTGTTCCTCATCGGGGCCACAGCCCACTCTGGAAGGCAATGGTCAAAGGCATTGAGGGCAGAGCCCCAGACGGCCAAGAGTGTAACCCCTCCCTTGCGTGCCACTGGGTGGACCATTACTGTCAAGCACTTGTTGCATGGCACTCAGGGGTGCACACAGTATGGTGATGTTTTGGGTGGGTATGTGGTCACTATGAGGGGTGTTTTTCAGTGTGTTCGCCTGAGGTAAGCAGGTCCAGCTGTAGTGGTGCAGAAGTGAACACGATGAAGATGAGAGCCACGTGAGTCATTTAACCTGCATGGGGTGCACAGGTTATCCTGCGATTGGGTTCAGGAATGTGCTACATGCTCAAAACTTGTGTATTCCTTTCTTCTGAGGCATTCTGCAAGGGGAGGCAGTTGCTTCTTAGCAAGGTCAGATGGCTGTGGAATGCCTGCACACCACACCTCTGAGTTGGTTTTGTCTCCTTCAGAGAAGTACAGTGCTCTGTCACCGAGGATGTCTGGAGCAGGCTCTCAAGGGCAAACGCAGCCATGTGACAAGGACATCCTTCTTCAACGCAACTTGCACGTTCCTGTCTGTATCACTCCTTACATGAGGTATTGCTTTCTGAGACATATTATTGACAGAGAATGGTGTAGCCACTCCACCTGCATATTAGGGTGAGATACACATATGGTGGGCAGAGCAGTCCTCCCATGCACTTGCGCGATCTGAATGACACCTGGCCTAGTAGGATCGTTGTCTGTCTTGCCTTTGTTCCCCCCTCCCTGCCTCGTCGCGCCTTGAAACACTTGTGTATAGGCGCGTTACAAATGCCATATCATATCATTTGTTACTGCTAATATTCTATGCTCTGGCTTTCTACTTCTGGTCTCCTGTGTGTTATTGGGCGTCTGAATGCACACTGGCTAGTGGGGAGCAGGAGGGATTGGTTGCCACCACTCCTGTCGGATGTATTGATTGTGTTGTGTGGTTCTGAGTCAGCGACAAGGTTACTGTTTCCACTTGCTATGATTTTTTGTCCATAAGGTTTGTGCACTTGATGTGATGGATGTGGGACACACACAGTTTGCCACAGATGCATATTCTCATGGTGTTTTTATGGCTAAGCTGGATTGGCCCCATTTCATCATTGAAGGGCATCAGGGATGTGGCTTCACTGTGTGGGCTCCACAGGGGCAGTAATTCAGGTGAAGTAGGTGTGTATGACCTGATGGTGTGTCTCCGATCCCTGAGTCCTTTGGCCTGCCAAGGAGATGAGTGGTGCCTGTCGAGGAGGGTGTCGTCCCTCCTGCATCTACACTGCTATGCCACAACAAGGCAATATTGTGGAGGATAAAACATTCCATGATGATCTGGCATACTACTGGAGGGCCATATAACAATACGTCGCCTGAGTGTTCAAGGGAGAAAAAGCATGACATTAGCACCACACGTGTGCTCCACTATGCTCCAATGGCTGTGTGTGCTGTGTTATACCTCATCTCACCTGAGGTGGCTAATGGTGATAGTGGGTAGGCATTGTCACCTACAACGGTGGAAAGGAGTATTTTTTACATTGGTTGTCATGGCTTGGGTTTCTGTGTGTTGTGCTACTGCTTGCATGTGTGTTATAGTTGATACTCACCAATGAGCTAGATGTTTCCAAAGGATCCTGATGCCAGGGTCTGCTATAGGGGAAAATGGCGGTAAATGTAGCTGTCATGCATGCTTCCTGCTGGGTAACTGACATTCACATGCATGATGACTCCCTTGGCATGACAGATCACCTGTGCATTGATGGAATGCCAATGTTTTTGGTTGCAGAAGATGTGCTCGCTCTCTCGGGGGGTGCGAGGTGCCTCTAGTACTACATGGGTACAGTCATTGGCTCCCAGTACCCGTTGGAAGTGTGCAATCGCATAGAACTCCTGGCACACTCTCTGCCTTGCCTGCAGTGTGTGTGACATGTATATGCACCAGGATTGCATGGGCTGTGATATGCAACCGACAATGGCAGTGGTGCGCTGGATGAGCCTGTTGCCAGAAAATGTAGGGCTGTGAGCACCATCGCAAGGGGTGTCAGTGCATGTGAGCAGTTGGTGGGTGATGCAAGGTTATTCTTACACTGCATGACCAGGTTAAGGATCACATGGGGAGGGAATATGTGCCTTGCATACTCCTCCTCTTCTGGCATCCCAAATAGCATTCCATGATGTAAGATCAGTGTCACTAAAGCTTGATGCGACATCGTGGTAGCCCTATTTTGAATGGGGTTGCATTGCATGCATTGCAGACTTTTATACTTGGGTTTTCTGCGTCGTGTATCATGTGGCGGTAATAACTTAAGATTTGCTTCCTCCCTTGGACTTATTTGTGCTTGATAAGGTGTGTTTGTAGTTTGCATGGTACGTCCCTCACCACGGCCAAATTGTTCTTTGTTCTTCCTCATTTTGTGCAAAGAATGCAGAATAAGCATGTTCTGCCCTCTATTTATTTCTCTGCGTTGGCACTTCCCACACTTTGCACTGTGTGTCGCCCAAAGCGCACAGCACAGCACAAAGTAGGTAATGCCCATTTCAAAGTAGATGAAGTCCTGCGCTAAGACATCTATGAATCAGCAACAATTTTTGCGCAGCGCAAAGGCTACTTTTTCCGTTTGCCCAGCACACCTCTTTCTTTAAATCGAGCCCATTTGAATTTGGCCTTGCATTTTGGCACTATGTCAATGTGACATACCATTATTGATATAAATGTGGCTTTTTAGTGGAGTTACTACTGTATCATTTGATACACTCTCTTTTTTGCTCTAATTGCATTTGTGCACTTTGGATTTAACAGCATTTTTGCACATCATACCTTTCGCTGCTAAGTCGAGGTTTGTTTTACAAAACTGTGATAATTGCACACTCATTGTATGCATTTTATTAAACCCCTCCTCACAAAACCCTAAACAAATCAATGATGATCCAGATGAAGAAACGCCAAGTAGTACAGATATTTTTTAAAGTCTTGAAATAAGTGGCCAGTGATGAGGTGGATATCAAGGCAACCCTGATTGACTTGACTGGAAAGGTTAGTAATTTGGAAACTCTACATGGTAGATGTGGAAGGCAGAACATCTGGTTTGGAGAGAGAAGCCTCAGGAAGTTACAGAGCCTACCAAGAGCTTCAAGAGGGAATGAAAAAGATCCAAATGAGAAATATGAATTTGGAAATCCAAGCAAGATGCAACAATATACGCCTGATCAGTGTTCCTGAGAAGCCTAAATCTAATCTTACAACCTTGGTGATAGACATATTGCAAGAATGCCTACCTGCCTGTGGATTGCAAAGAAATGACTTGGATTTGATATTCAGAGCGGGTAAACTAGAGGCTGGGAAATCAAGGCAAATAATTATCTCTTTTGTGAAGACTTCCATGAAGGAATGCATTGCAAGGCAGTTGGAATCATTGTCTTGGCAAGGAGACTTGATACATATCTACCCTGACTTTATGGTGTCTGGAGCACCCATCGGAAAGAGACTACAGCTTTCACTCCTCATGCCATGCTACTTATTCACACATTGACTTTTTTCTGACTTCTGGACGAGTGACACCAAGTTGCTTTGGTTCAAAAATAGGACTCATTAGTATCTCGGACCACACACCTGTATCTTTATGCCTCTCCCTGCAATATACTTTAGTAAAATCAGCAAGGTGGAGAATGAACTCAAACATTCTGCAGAATGAGCAGATTAAAGATGTAATTGTGGAAGAGATTGAAGAATTCATTCAAATCAACAAAACAGAGGAAATGTCTGTCTCTACAGTATGGGAGGCATTAAACTGTTTTATTAGAGGTGTACTGATATCTAAAACTGGTAGATACAAGAGGGTGAGAGAAAAGGAGATCAAGAAACTGTCTGCAGAAGCCAAGCATCTGGATAAACAATTTGCTACAAGCCGAGGCGAAGGAATTAAATCACAACTGAGGAAGGCAACATATGAGCTAAATAGACTGGTATCAGATCAAATTGATTACGCATTATTCAGACAAAGAATGAACTATTTTGAGAATGGAGAGAAGGCTGGTAGGCTCCTTGTGCACAGGCTGAAGGTGGCTGAGAATGAGTGTGTTGTCACTGCAATTAAAAATTCTAGTGGTAGTCTGGAGACACAACAAAAAGGAATTAATACCATGTTCCACAATTTTTATGAAAACCTCTACAGATCGGATTTGAAATGTGACCTGGACACTATGAAATCTTTCTTGGACTCCTTAGAAATGTCTTACCTAACCAATGACCAGACAGCTAGTCTTAGAGTAAAATAGGATTAGAAGATGTTTGTTTAATATGGGCAAGTCGCCTGGCACTGATGGACTACCTGTGGAATTCTACAGAATTTTGCCTGACAGCACCCTGCAGCAGCTATGTGATGTATATAACACGTCTTTTGATACTAGATTCCTACAAGATACTGTGCTGCATGCTTTGATAACTGTGTTAAAAAGAAAGATAGACCCCTACAAGATGTGCAAATGATAGACCGATCAGTTTGTTTAATACAGACTGCAAGATTTTGGCCAAAACATTAGCTAGAAGATTGGAACCGGTGATACCTTTGTTAATTCATGGAAATCAGGTTGGGTTTGTAACTAGAAGATCTGTGGCAGACAATATGAGAAGTATGCTATTGGCAATTGAACATGGGAATAAACAAATTAACTCTGCTGCTGTAGTCTCATTAGAAGCCAAGATGGATTTGACAGTATTGAGTGGGCCTTCCTGTTTACTTGTTTATAGAAGATGAGATTTGGTCAAAACTTTAAGCAATGCGCACTGTAAGAAGATTCAATTCAACACTACAGCTAAGTCAATGCCTAGTCTGGGATACTGAATGGAAACCCTTATTGATATATCTTTATGTCCAGTTCATGAGTTCTGGATGACTACCCCTATATAACACCCCTCTCTTAGAATCCCCCTGACCCCACTGAGCCAAGAAGTAGTTCTGTTTTGCAAGTTTAAAAGGTTTATTTGAGAAATAAGACAAATATAGATACCACGCTTTTATAATAAATTAATAATCGATATCGCCCTTATAAATATAATGTTAATCAACAATGGGTAATCTGACACTAGCACACTTCTTTATAATCAATGAGGAGTTAGTATAGGATGGATCAAGTAGCAAAAATACTTTTATGATTTCAAGGGAAAAGCAATGAGGAATAAAATGCTGTACAGAAATACTTAAGATGATTTTAGCAAAAGATAATATAATCACTTTTTCTCTGGCAATTCACCCCCCTCCCCTATGCAATGTAAGACATGGAAGTAGATGGAAAGAGGAGCACACAGTTCTCAGGAATGCAATCAAATACAATACGAAATTCAGTTCCCCCCCAGCAAGCTTAGAGAAAACCGGTATGAGTTTTAAAACACAGGCCCAAGTGCTTTGAATGTGGTGGCAATGAAGTGAGAAATATGCTGAAAATGCTTTTAATTCCCTTTAGGAGGTTCAGGGTGAGTGAGAGATACTTGGGATGACTTCAGGCTCACTTTAGCAATGATTCAGAGATGGTGATTAAGAGGCAAACAAATTTTTAGCAAGGAAAGAAATGACTGCTGATGGTTACACGTGGCTGGATTTTTAACCAAATCGCAAATCGTGGTAAAATTCGTGAGTGCGTGAATCATGATTACGGCAAAAGTATAAGGAGTAGCTTTCAGAGGAAAGTTAAATTTCGTTCCTATCCCAAACGGTTCCAGAGATACGGACGATTAAATAAAGGTAGTTTTTCGGATTTAAAGTAAACTCCAAATGACAGGTGACAGCTTGCAGCTTCAGAATTGACAGGTGACAGTAGTGCAGCTTTACAAATGACAGATGACACGATTTCTATGAGGCTGTTCTACTTAGGTTAAAATAGTTTGGATTAGATTATTTTAACTAAGAGATTGGTTCTGCACAGTTCTGCTAGTTACTCACAATATAAATTTGAAATAGGCCTCGCCACGGATCTGGTCAGGTTTTGGACTGGACTCCAGTTCTGGTCTCGGCACTTCACAGTGATCTGGGTCAGCTCTCTGGTTCTGCTCACAGCGGTCTGGGTCACTCTGGATCTCTGGTCTGGTCTGTCAAGATACGCCGGTCTCTGCACAGCTCCTGGATCTCTGCACTGGTCCTGGCAAAAGTTCTTGGCAAGGGATTCAAGCAGCTCGCCTGGCTGTGAGTAGCTTGCAATGATTTGAGGCCTGCTGCAGAGAACTCAGCTTCTGGTTTTAGGCCTCTGATTTAGGTTCTTAAGTATAAGTTCTAGGTTCTGGAGTATGTAGCTGGAGTCAGTCTGGAACTGGTATCTTCTGGATGTTGTGTGGTCTGGCAAAACGCTCCGCAGCAACTGGATTTGAATGTCTCTACCTGTCCCAGCAGTCTCTTTTTATGTGTTTTGAAAATGGGTGTGTGCCTGGGCCTAGCTAAGCCTGCCCCTCTCTACTTGTCATTGGCCCGATTCTCCCCTCTCCAATGATGATTGGGGGAAGGAAATGTGAGTCAGAGTGATGCTGTAGGTTTTATGGGTCAGAGGATCCTCCCCTGGTCAGTTTGCCCACAAATCTATATTTGATTCAAATACATCCTTCCCAGATATACAATTTGTTGAAATTACATGTGCACATTATATATTCCTTATGGTCCATGCTTGTCCACCTCTGATCTTCCTGGGGGCTTGCATTCAAAAATGACAACATTTTGCGCTTTTTAACTGGTTTTGCAATATCAGACATTTACCCAAATTTACACACATGTGCGCAAGGAGTATGGACATTAATTGATGAAGTGTCAGATTTTTAACATGCAGACATTTGGAGTGAGACCCTATTTTCCGCTAGCAACCCCCCAGAATACACCACAGGGTCCTAACACATCTCAAAATGTTCACAGAAAAATCACAAAAATAATTATATTACTTATATAATTCTGACAAGTCCGCACTTTGAGTTATCTATCTTTTTAAAATTATGCTCTGGCCCAGATGGGTGTGGTTTAGGTTCCAAAGCACATGGGGGAAGCTTCTGCCTGTCCCCGCCTCCAGCTCGGGTGGCTCCCAGAGGCACTTCTCCTCCCACTTCTCCCAAGAGGAAGCCACTTTTACGACGCCCCCAATATAACATTTGCCTGAGTCCAGGACAGGCCTTTGTTCAACTCCCTGTAGTCCCCAGCTGCTCCACCCCTAATCTAATCAGAGAGGTGTTAACTCCTTTTGGCCAGGAGCAGAGTGGAAGCAGCTAGGCCTGGGAAGAGTGGCTGAACAGGTTTCTCATGTCGGGGGTAGTTGTCAGGCAGAATTTAGTTTCATTAAGCCAGGTTTCAGCTAAATGTCACTTTTTGTTCCCAGTTTAAATCACTTACAATTTTTACATATACATTAAATAATTACTTCCTTCAAGTCATTTCAGGATATAGTTTTACATTGTATCCACCTCTTAGCAAGTCTTTCCTTGGTCTGGTTTTGTTTCATTTATTCAGTTTTACACAAAAGTCTGGTGGTTTTAAAACGCCGGCTTTCTGATAGTGGTGAGTACTGGTAATGCAACCATTTTTGGGATTAAGAAAATGAATTCCCCACAAGAAGGTTGTATCTTTGGAGTGGTCTCGTGACAACTGCGCAGTTCTCCTATTCTGGCGTGAATGTGGGCGGCGATAGCTCATCCCCACATCCACCCAGTCTATTGATTTAGTTTGTTCTGGGATAGAAAAAATGGGCGGCGACAGCTCATCCCCACATCTACCCAGTCTATTGATTCAACATGGGTCAAACCCATGACAGTACAACTACTGTACATGAATCCATCCGCAAGTGTACTCACCAACAATCTTATTTCAGAACCATTTTTGCTTACCAGGGGTAACAGACAAGAGTGCCCACTCTCCACGTTATTATTTATCTTGACAATGGAACCGCTGCCAGTGCTGCTGCAATCTGATGAAAATCTCTGTGCAATATTAGAGGAGGGTCATGAGAACAAAATCTGGCTTTACACAGATGACCTACTAGTGGCTTTATGCGATCCTGAACTTTGCATCCCACATCTAACACGAGATATCCAACAGTTTTCTGCAGTGTCAGGTTATAAGGTGAATTGGGATACATCTGAGATTCTCCCAACCAATAACATATGTATGTAATATACCTGCAATCAATTCCAATTTACTTGGTGTCCAGAAAGAATGAAGTATTTGGGTATCTGGACAGGACTGGAGGTGGTGAAATTACCGAAGATGAACTTTGAAACGATAATGCTGAAACTTCAAACAGATCTGGATAAATGGGGGCTATTGAGGCTATCCACTTGGAGGTAAATCAATTGTATTAAAATGAACTTAGTGCCACATGTAAATTACCTCCTTTCAATGCTTCCCATCAAGGTGCCAGAGCATTTTTTCAAAGAGATTGACAGGATCATGCAGAAATTCATATGAGATGGCAAACCGCTGAGACTTGCGTTATGGAAAATGCAGCTGCCTCAAAAACAAGGCGGTATGAATCTACCTAACTTCCCTGAATACCATCTAGCATTTATGGTTAGCCATTTGTGTAAGATTATCAACACGTATGGAGATCAAATAGTTGAAATAATAAGGGAAAGTAATGCAATATCACAAATGGCTCCAAAGGCCTTACTGACAACGGTGACAAAACCTTCCAAAGGGCAAAACCTGCTCACTGCATTTATGAAGGAATGTTGGCGCAACATATCCAACCGTGTAGGAACCAATCCATATTTGTTCCCGGATGCATCAATCTGGCTCAATCCAGCTTTGAAATCGCAATGGAAAGTATTATTCTGGCCGGTGTGGTTTCTAGCAGGAATCAAGTACATTAAAGAGTTGGTTAAAGGTGATGAATGGATCCCATTTGTGCAGTTACGCCACATTTTTTATATGAGTGAATGCACTTACGTGGAGTAAAGAAAATGAAAGAACATCATCACTGCAAATATGGACCCTTCACAGTTGGCGACTCAGAGTACAACTTGGTCAGTTTTGGAAACTTGCAAGCGTGTGATTCACCCAGCTGCCACAGAATCCTGAAAACCTGTTGTAAGGGAGATCCAGAGGTTGTGAATGTTTGGGCTGAAGAACTGGGTGAAGTGAATGATCAGGGTTGCTGGCTAAGGTGCTGTGGTAATGTGCGACTGATGAGCATGGACTGGGGTCTAAGAGCATTGCAAACCAAACTCCTCTTCAGAACTTATTGGGCACCAGTACGCATGTTCAACAGACACCTTCTAGAAGACGAATTATGGTGGAAGTGCAAGCAAGCAAGGGGAACTCTCAGTCATCTGATCTGGTTGTGTCAAAAAAACTAAAAGATTCTGGGAGGGAGTTTGTGAATGATTAGGCTTAGTCTTATGTTGTACAGTTCCAATGACTGCGACTCTTTTGGTGCTTGGAGATGTATCTCTGTTAGAGGATATACAATTCAGTAAAAAAAAAATATGGTTCCTCCCGACTGCAAAAAAGATGATTTTAAGGTCCTGGATATTGTCTGCCTCTTTTTGCATCGACGATTGGGTGGAAGAGTTGCTCACCGTATCCACCTATGAGAAGCCAATTTACAAACAAGCCGGAGATACTGATATGTTTTTGGACACATGGGGGAGCTTCCTCGATGTCTATGGCTAATGTGTCCAAATAGAGGGCTTATACTGGCCTGTTCTGTCAGAACTCAATGTTGTTTTCAAGGTACATTGATCATTTCTTTATATCCGTATAGGCCATTGATATCCTGGCCAAAGGAATTGTCATGTTGAGCAATATTTTGTGATTTCTCATGAATTGTACAGTTAGAATGACTTATTTGTGTCATAGATGATAATTGGTAGTTTATTTTTGTTCTTCCTGTCCTCTTTTTCTTGTCTCTTCTTTCTCTTCTTCCTTTGCTTCGTTGTTAAGCACATTTTAGCAAGTTCATTTTTGGTTACCAAGTTTGTGAGTTCATCTGTAATCCTGTGTTGAATATTCGAACTTTTGTTGTCATGTATCATTTGTTTATGACATTAAACCCCAAAAAAAGCAATATGATTATCTGAGGCAAGAAAATCAGTAAACATTCTCCATTTAAAAACATATTTGTAATATATATAATACTGGTGTTGAAGCATTGCAGCCTTCAATCCTATGTATGTTACATGTAGAGTTCCACCATATTTTATGCTTGAGTTCAGATTTCTTCCAATGGGAAGTTATTAACTGAATTGCAATTAGAATAAATAGATCAAATAAATTAGATGCATGGGAGTTTATGTGGTGAAGGAGGGTGCTGCCCAAGAATAGAATCTTAAAATGAAAGGGTTCATTTACATATGTTTAAAAGAGCCTTCTCCTTCTTTGCAGTTCCATCATTTGTTTTCTGAAGTAACTTTACATTTGAAAAGGTTAGCGGGGGTAATAAAATGTCTGTTTCGGAAGAAGAAGAGAGTTTGGGTCAAATTAGCAGCAACAGTTATGGTAGAAGTCTTTTTCCAAAAGGGATGCCACTCGTGGCCTTCTAAAGAGATTGAGCAGTTGTGTTGCCATTCATGCTGTATTTTCCATTGCAGGTTCAGATTCGAGTTGTTTGATAAGTTCTTCATAGACGTGAGAGGCAGAAAACGGAGAATTATACATACGCTTATGTCTAGAATCAATAACTTGACCACAGAGTTGTAATAGGAGCTGCAAGTTATAAGTAATAACATTAATTAATAGTGAATATTGGTTATAAAATAACTGAGGAATGAGGAATACCACTCTAAATTAAAAGTTAACAGTATACCTTGCTTGAACAGCTGATGAACTAATTTGATCCCTTGGGAACCCAATTTTATCCAAAAGATGACTATGCCATTTACTTTTAATAGTTTATTAAACCATATGGATTGTGGTATGACCCCGGATGAATTTGGAGGGATAAAATACCCTCTAATATGTTTGACTGTAGATTACACATTATAGTATTTGATAAATCTATTGTTTGAATTGAGCACATATCGATTAGCAAGAGAAAAAGGGCTAACCATATTCCATTCCGCACTAACCCATGTAGAAACAAAGAATTGTTCAATTTGACAAAATCAACCTTGTGCTTGCTTTAATCTAAAGGCTGAGTGATATTTGGCATAGTTTGGAAACCCTACTCCTCCAGAGTTGACACATAGCTTTAAATTACTGTGAGACATCAGATGCTTTTTCTTCTCCCATAAGAAATTAGTAAGGCATGAATCCACATGTTTAAAGAATTTACTGGGAATAGGAATATGAATAGGGAGCATGAATAATACATACAAGATAATCGGGGAGATTGTCATTTTAATGGATTGAAGATGACCCAACTAGGATAAAAATAATGGAGACCATGAGTCTAAGAGGGTTTTGATTTTAATCAAGATGTTATTGGTGTCTTTAATAATATCTCTAATTGATGAGGATATTTGTAACCCTAAGTATTGGATTTTTTTAGGGCACTATCTCATCCCATACTCACGGACCTGATGTTTGTTAGAGTAAATATTTAAAGAAAGAATTTTGGATTTGTCCATATTAAGTTTGTATCCTGAGGCAAAGTGTGAAAAAACATCAATTATACTTTTCAGACTAGTCTCAAGATTTTTAAGGAATAGAAGGATGTCATCCGCATATGCAACTTATTTGATGTTTAGATCTCCAATGGTTATTCCGTGAACCGCAGGATGTGCTCTGATCGTTTCTATGACAGCTTCAAGGCCCAAAATGAATAACAAAGGAAAGAGTGGGCATCCTTGTCGTGTGCTTCGTTCTAAAGGAAAGAAGAAAGACATCTGGCCATTATTAAAAAAGGAAGTTTGGGGATTAGAGTAGAGAATTTTAATCATAGATATAAAGGTTTCATGCAATCCATACCAATGCATCGCCTCAAATAGATAGTCCCACTCCACTCTATCAAACGACTTTTCCACATCTAAGGCAACGGCTGCATAAGTGTCCGTTGAGTGAGTGGTGATGTTCAAGGCATTCACAAACATGCTAATATTGGATGCTGATACTCTATCTTTAACATATCCAACATGATCTTGCTTAATTATTTTGGGCATAAAGGGAGAAATCTATTTGCTAACATGTTTGCACAGTTTGTACAACCAGTAGTGATTAGAGAAATTGGTCTGTCGTTTTGTGGTGATTCTGGGTCTTTGTTCGGTTTGGGAAATGCAAGGAGCATAGCTTCAGTAAAAGTTCCTTCTGATTTAGAATTAGAAACAAAATGAGTGAAAAGTTCTAGTAACTTGGGAGTAAGTATTGATTTGAAGTGTGCATACAAATCAATTGAGACATCATCGGGTTCAGGCGCTTTACTTTATTAAGCCCATGAATAGCTTTAATAATTTCATTTTGTGTTAAGGGTGAATTGAGTGAATCCACCTTAATCGTGGGATAATTAGAATGTGTAACATTTTGAAGGAATGCAGCAATATTTGGATTGTTGGGGGTAGATTAAGAAGAGTATAGATGATGATAGAATTTGCTGGACACATTGATGATTTCTTTATCATTACATTTTCGGGTTCCTTTGAAATCTTTTATCACAGTCATTTTACTTCTTTCTTGTTTCATTTTGAGATAGGAGGCTAGGGATATACTTATCTTATTGGACAACTGATATATTTTTGATTTATATTTGAGTAGATTAGCACAAGAATATTCTGATGTAAGTTTATTATATTTATTTCTTAACTGTAATATGCTTGATTGGATTTCTCGAGGGGGGTTAGTAAATATTGTTTTTCAAGACCTTTTAGTTTGCATAAGATTTCTTCAGATTCTTGCTTCAACTCTTTCATCTTTTTTGCTACAAAGGAGTTTATTTGTCCTCTGAGGTCCCAATTATTGGGAATAGATTTATCTTCTCCTTTGTATATCTTGAAATACTTGCTGCACTGTAAAATACTTTGCCTACCCAAAGTTTCTTAAGTTTGGCCATTTCTTCACATGAGAGGTGGGATTCTTGTATACATGCGATAGAGGGTTTGGATCTGTTAAGATAACTGAGTACCTTTTGTCTTTAAAATGGGATTGTGGAGACCTTTAACGTTCCAAGATGATATACTTATAGACATATTAAAACATAGACGTACAAAATGGACCTAAAATGAAACATTAGTTGCGACTTCAAAGAACTGCCTGAATATATTTCAAAGCAAATGTGATACCTATTTCAACTATTATGTATAAAACATTGCCTTGGGGAAGAGAACACGAGGAAGAGGTGATACATAAGGGGAGAGGGATGACAAACAGCAACATGAAAAAGAGTAAACTTTGATAACGACTTTTAATATACCAAAACAAAAAGGCTAACAGGATACAGCCAAAAAATGTCATGTTGAAAAAGGAAAGAATTGTGAGGGCAAGGCGCCCACACGAGACTGGACCAGTCAGTCAGGGTCCTACTTGCACATTTATTGTGCTTGAACATTCTTAGAAGGTCCTTTAGAATCACCTATCATGACGTCTTATTAGAAGGGGAAGGGCCCGCAGTGTCCATAACCTCCAACCTCTGTGAATGAATAAAACACTTTATATCTGCTGGGGTTTCAAAAGAAGTGGTATGACCATTGGGAGTTACTTTTAGAAGTCCACGATGTACCACTCCATATCTGGCATTGATTTGTTTTAATGCAGGCCTTAGCAGTAGAAGTCATTTTCTCCTAGCAGCCATTGTGTTTGCAACATCTTGGGATATGAAGATGTTATGACCATTCCAGTTTAGATGTTTGATTGTTTGATAAGGTTAGCTTTTTGTATCATAAACTGGACATGTTTGAAATCCAAGAGAGCAAAGATAAGAGTTCTAGGATTGTTTTTAGTGTTGGTTTGTGGGCGGAGAGGTCCAATTTTATGAGAACGCTCGATATTGAGATTTAGTGAATAGGATAGGTCTAATAATTTTGTAAGCATGCTGACAAGAAATATGTTTGTATCTGGATCTTCAATTCCTTCAGGAAGGCCAACAATAGGTAGGTTGTTTCTACTATTCCTATTTTCAAAATATTCAGACTGTTTCTGGAGAGCTTTAACCGTGTTTTCCAGGTTTCCACTCTGTTAGTGATATCTTACGTATCATTGACTCTGCGCTCCACTTCAGATATTCTTGAATCAAAGGCTGACCATTTTTCGTCTAAGAGTTGCAATTTATTATTGGTTGCCTCCATAAATGGTTTTGGGGCTCTGATTTCAGTTAATTTGGTGAGCATGGCAGGGTCCATAACCTCTTCATGGGTTGGCAAGTCACTTTTGGCCCTCTTTAGAGTGATGGAATCTTTGTTAGGATTATTCTTAGAGGTGGCCATGGCGTATCTTGGAGAGGTTTACATGTTGTTAAGTTGACAAGTATTGAAGGGAATTGGCACTGGCTTAATAAAGAACTTTTGCTGACAGGCAGTTTAATATAGTTCTAGAAAAAAGTGCATTTATCATGTAGCTTGATATGTTATTTCTTTTGAAATATCAGTTGGAAAACTTGGTAAATTAATTAATGAATTCAAAAATGTTTTAGCTAAAATGTTTGGCTCTTCCAAAACCTCCAAAATGCGATTAAATCATATAGGAGCATTATGTTTAAATACTGGAGTATCTGCAGTGCTTGCTTACATAAGGATTTGTAAATTTGGTTGCACGTTACCTTTAAGTGATCCATGTTGTATGGAAACAAGCTTCCATAAACGTTGCGATGTCTACGTCGCACGACAGCAGTCCAGCTGACAGGAAATTCGACTGTGCATGTATTGTAGCGGGTGTCTCACAGGCCCTGCCTCTTTTCTTTCTATGCACTTCGCTCTGTGAGGACGCCAAGTCGATTTAGGTGTCATGATACACCCAGACGTCTTCCGAGGGGTTCTTTTATAGGCATAAAATGTATGATTAACGGGTGCGGAGTGAGGAGCTGAAAGCTAGCCCGCCATCCCGGTACAGTGCCAAGCCTACAACTGGAATTTTAAGAATAGAGTTCTCTTTTGAGGATGTATGATCCATTTAAGATAAGACTGAACTACAAAACCGGTTTTATATTTCAAATATTCTACAATAATTGCACCGAAAATGTTCCCTTGTAGAAAGTGGCTCTCAGCCCATTAGTCAAAAGCCTATTTACCGGCCATTACATTTGTGTTCATAATTCTTAGGGGTTCATTCCACAGGTACATGAAACCTAAAGTATTTATCATCCCTTTAATATTGGGTGACCATTTCTATTCTCTAGTCTCTCTAATGTGGATTAAATCCCAAAGAATCCATATCGAAAGGTCCTCCCAAAGGTTCAGGCAGAGCCAAAGCAAAATAGGTCTCAGTTGGGCTTCATTACAAAAAGGGTACATGTCTAATCAGATGTATATGAGGATAGTACGGGAATTCTTGGGTAAAGGTGGCAATCCTTTTTTTAAAACGCCTTTCTACTAACTCTACGATTGTAAAAGTCATATGGCCCAATAACCCAGCTCCGTGAAGGATCTCTGATCTAGACTGTGGACCTCATCACGAGTTGGGGGGTACCGCCAAACTCTCCAGCGCTATTAGCGCCAGATCACAGGTTTGGCGGAAGGGTTATTGCCCATTCCCCATTGGGCCCATTCGGGAATTCTCATTCCCCATTGGGCCCAATGGGGAAAATTTGCGCTATTACCGCCGGCAGATTTCCCGCCGGCGGTAATCGGGTCGAAAATCGGCAATTTTGTCACGGATTTCCCCCCAGCTCATAGCTGGGGGGAAATACGCCAAAGCCACGAGCTGGCGGACCCTTAAATGCGGCGGTAATAGCACTACCGCCACATTTAAGGGTTACCGCCAGACTTGTGATGAGGCCCTGTGTCTTGTATACCCTCACTGGCAGTCAAATAGCCTGCTCACCAAATGTATTAGCACCTGTGCAATTAACCCCGACTTCTGACTGGTTATTAGTCTTAGCCATACGTAATGAAATGACGTAACTTTTGATCGGTTCTTCATTATTCTGCAAGATTTCCTTTTTACAGATCTTGACCATTGCTAATGTATCAGAAGCTTTTACTTCCCAATGCCTTTCAAATAACCCGTATATTTAGTAACCAACTGAAGGGTTGAGGTTTGTGATGGCTTCTTTTTTTTTATACATTTCGTCACTTGCACTGATTTTCGCTTGTAGCGCTTTAAAATTCGAAAGTTTGGATGGAAATCGATGCTGCATTATCGCTTGGTATGTTTTAAGCACACTCTAACTCTGCTTAGTTGGTCATTGGTCCTACATTGCATGTAGTATGCCATTCTCAAAGGTGTGTTGTATGGTGCACATGAGCCATTTGTAGAGATTAGGAGCACTGCATCCTTGCCTGAATTTGCATGTGAAGCAATTCAGTATCAAGAGAGCCATGTGAGAAGCTCGTGCTCTTTATAATATGTTGTTATAAAGGAATGAATGAATGAAAGTTTAAGTTATAAACAGTTCACTAGACTATAAAGAGGCAACAGCTTGGTTTACAAATATAAAATACTAAACTGTTAATGCAGTCAGCAATTTAGATAACACATTCAACAATCTGAATCATCCCATGGCACATCTGTTTCTCAGTGCATTTACCCTTAAACCATGACGTGCTCATACCTATTAACTTTAAGTTGCACGCAGAAGTCAGCAGCAGACATGGAGCTGCCTGAGCTCTCTTACTATTTTCAGTTCGGAATACTAAACTGTACATTCTGTGTTTCTGTGTTTCTGTGCAGAGGGGACCAGGCCTAGCACAGCTGGACTTCCCCGTTGGTGGAAGTAACATTCTGATTTGCATATGAGGTGTCCCCTATTGCAATAGCTAAAAGACATTGATGTGGAAGGTTGCTCAGAGCAGTGCCAGTGGTTGAGAGTAACTCAAAACAGACATTACTTTTTGGTTATACTAAAGTGTTCAGACAACATTATTAATTTTTTCCAGAACTTGGTGACTTCAGAGACGTGCAAACATACAATTAGTCATGATATTTTGACTTGCCATCCCAAGACATCTTTGGAGGTTAAATGTATCCCTCCAAGTAACTACTGAATCTAAGCTGCGAAGCGGAGTTTTTGGCCCAATAGAGCTTGTAGAGCAAGTGAATGTGTAGTGAGAAGCGAAGCATAGATGAAAGACACGTCGCCTTTAGTCTCCAAAGACAGGTTGTGTGTTCCTGACAAACTGCGAAAACTGTCTGTGTAATGTTTTTATTTTCAGGCAACAGTCCTGAGCAATTCAATAGCTGTCTCTGGTTTATGTCACACTGAGAGTTCACTTTACAGTGGTGGCGCCTGTCGTTTCTTCAATATTCACACCCGGAGAAAGGTGCTAAGTGCACTACCTGCATTTTCCAGCCACCCGAGGCCTTTCCCAGGAAGCATCTACCTGTTGCCTCCCTACAACCCCACCTTCCCCTCACCCCTCTGAGACATCCTGCACCCTTCCCCCACTACCCTTCTTGCCTCCCCACATAACTGCTGGACCAGAGCTTTGTGCTCTGGTCCCAGCACTGCCTCCCTATCCTGGACGGCCAGCATAGAAATAGAAAAGGGACCATGTCCCATTTCTATTTACTATGGCAGGGGCCATCCTTGTTTTATTTTGTTTTCATGGGAGATTGAGCAAGGACATTACGCCCAAATCTGGTTCTCCCATGAAAACAAAATGATTTGCACCCCAGGATGAGCCCCTGGGTGTGAATAGCAAGTATCCCCTTATCAGAGGGCTGACATGGCTGGTAAAGGCCCACAGTTCTTGCTGAGGCCCACGCATCACACAGCTCTGCCTAGGCTAGGCTCCGGCTGGCGGGTCATTGCCAGCCATGTACTTTAATAGGTTACCCTATATGGCCATTCACTCTGACCCTGTACCTTTAACTACAAAAGCAATAATCAGTTCAGGGCGGGTAAATGGGTTGATCTCAAGATCAGACCACAAGGATATCACTGACTATCATCTAGAAGGTCATTAATGCCCCACAGACTAAACACAAGTAAGGTTTTTGCTATCCATTTCCAGAATACTCGGCAGATGAAAGCTAATTTATATGATATTGGCCTTCGACTGAATACATTTTATAATGTCTTTCTAGATGTTCACCTGCTCTACAAACAATAGACGACCCATGAGACATCTAAATTAGAATAATTCACAATAATCAAAGTTTCATTACGAAACAAAGTAAATAACTGCTAATTACAAGATGAATGACGACAAGTTAGATTTTTGCAGAATTAATTGACCTTGATACTAGTGACCATTGGGTGAATGTGTGTGTCTCAATAGGTAGCGAGGTAAACGAGAAGTTAAACCTCTTCCCAAGACCTATTTACACTAAAGATAACAAGTAAAATGTAATGGCAAATGAACATCACATCCTAGTGAAGCTATCAAAAGAATTTAACTTAATGTGCTTTATAACCATAACAGCATCTAATGAGAGCTGTTTATGTGTTTTTTATGATACAGGATACCACAAAAACTAAACAGATGTGGAATGTTATATGATGTACACTCAAAATGAACTCTTGGCAGATATGAGACAAGTGAACACAGATTGAAAATCCACTAAAGTTCCTAAAACATCATAGTATTTTTGTCACAGGATCAAAACATGTTGGGTTAGGATGAGTCTTAAATTAAAAGACTAACAGGGTAATTCATGGAAATTCGCACAAAAGTGGCGCAGGCGGCTAGCGCACAGTGTTCCCGTGCGATAGACTGCGCCAGCCGCGTGCGATAAAATCCATTTCAGCGCACAGCGTATTCATGGATTTTAGCCTCCAAAACCAGCCGTGGCGCAGAGTGGCGCAGCGAACCTGCAGCAGCGCCAGTTATGCTCCCAAGAACGCCCTTGCGCAAGGAAAAGGCATCAAAATCCCCAATCCAGCGCAAAGGTCTGCAACAACCCAAAACCAGTTTACCGGACTGCCAAACAGCAAACGCCAAGCGGGGAACGTGTATTACGGGTTTCGCGGTAACTTCCACACGCGAAAGGGCCTGTGCGAGCGGGTACGTGTAAAACTGGTGTTCGCGTGAAGTTACACACGCGATTGGCCTGGGTACGTGTATTTCAGGGGTGCGCGGGAAGTGTTACACGCGATTGGGCTGGGTACGTGTATTTCAGGGGTGCGCAGGAAGTTTTACATGCGATCGGCCCTGGGGGAGCGGTGTACGTATATTCCAGGGGTGCGCGGGAAGTTCTACACGCGATTGGCCTGGGTACGTGTATTCCAGGGGTGCGTGAGAAGTTTTACATACGATCGGGCCTGGGGGAGCGGTGTACGTGTATTCCAGGGGTGCGCGGGAAGTTCTACACGCGATTGGCCTGGGTACGTGTATTTCAGGGGTGCGCGTGTGTGTTCACACGCGACTGGCCTGGGTATGTGTATTTCAGGGGTGCACGGGTGTTTTCACACGCGATTGGCCTGGATACGTGTATTTCTGGGGTGCGCGTGTGTTTTCACACGCGAATGGCCTGGGTACGTGTATTTCAGGAGTGCGCGGGTGTTTTCACATGCGATTGGCCTGGATACGTGTATTTCAGGGGTGCGCGTGTGTTTTCACACATGACTGGCCTGGGTACGTGTGTTTCAGGGGTGCGCGGGTGTTTTCACACGCAATTTGCCTGGGTACATGTATTTCAGGAGTGTGTGGGTGCTTTCACACGCGATTTGCCTGGGTACGTGTATTTCAGGGGTGCGGGTGTGTTTTCAATGCGACTGGCCTGGGTATGTGTATTTCAGGGGTGCGCGGGTGTTTTTTCACACGCGACTGGCCTGGGTATGTGTATTTCAGGGGTGCGCGGGTGTTTTCACACGCGACTGGCCTGGGTACGTGTATTTCAGGGGTGCGCGGCTGTTTTAACACGCGATTTGCCTGGGTACGTGTATTTCAGGGGTTTGTGGGTGTTTTCACACGCGATTTGCCTGGGTACGTGTATTTCAGGTGTGCGCGTGTTTTTTCACACGCGACTGGCCTGGGTACGTGTATTTCAGGGGTGCGCGGGTGTTTTCACACGTGATTTGCCTGGGTACGTGTATTTCAGGGGTGCGCGGGTGTTTTCACACGCGATTTGCCTGGGTACGTGTATTTCAGGGGTGCGTGTGTGTTCTCACACGCGACTGGCCTGGGTATGTGTATTTCAGGGGTGCGCGTGTGTTTTCACACACGACTTGCCTGGGTACGTGTATTTCAGGGGTGCGCGGGAAGTTTCACACGCAATTTCAGCAGGGTACATGTATTACTGGGGTGCGCGGGAAGTTTCACACGTGATTTCAGCAGGGTACGTGTATTTCGGGGGTGCGCGGGAAGTTTCACACGCAATTTCAGCAGGGTACGTGTATTTCAGGGGTGCAGGGGAGTCCTACATGTGATTTGGCAGTGTGGGTCCTCCCAGATGTTCCCTGTACACCCTCCACGGCCCCTGCAGGCAGCCCACACCACAGGGGACTACCCTGCATCCATGGCCATGTCCCGCAGGCAGCCACCCAACATGGATATGCCCCCCAGCAAAGGCACATGTCTCCTTGCACTACTGATCACCAACTCATGTCCCCTTGCACCCCCACCCCCCAGCAGTGCGGGGCACCTGCCAGCAGGCCCCCACTCATGTCCCACTCATGTCCCCCTGCACCCCCACCCCCCAGCATTGCGGGGCACCTGCCAGCAGGCCCTGACACATGTCCCCCAGCCAACACGTCATCAGAATATAGATTCCTGGCCCTTACGGGCAGCCTCCACATGCCAAACACCCACCCAAGTATTGCATCCACCCACTTAGAAATGGCAATTACATGATACAACCCCAATGGCAAGTATGTAAATGAACACATGCCCCTCACATACACACAATGTGTGTAAGTGAATGTCAAAACCCATATCATGGTATGCATGAAACCAATGAGATGATACTACACATTGAAGTTTGATGAAAAAAATGTATTAAAAGCAACATAAATGGAATTAAAAATAAACAAACGACAATGGGAATCAAAAACCAAAAGCAGCATGTCCGTAAAATAATGAAAAACCACAAATCATAATCCAAAGGAAAGGTGTCCAAAGTCACAGTTCAAAAAAGTAAATCCAAGGAGGGAAAAACAAAACCGAAAACCATTGCTCCATGGGTAAATCCAAAAAAAAAACTAAAATCCAACAGTCAACTATATACAGATAAACAATCCAGGGTCCATGATCCCAACTGAAGAAATGAAACCTATCTAAAAATACTACCTAATAAAAAAACTATATACAAAAATGTGGTCCATTGTCCAAAAGGTCCAAAATAAATAAAAAAGCAAAGGAAACCTAACACTAACTACATAACTATTTACAAGGGCAGCGGGCTAGTCCGACGGCTCACTGGTTGTTGTCATGGGCCAGGGCATCATCGAACTCCTGTTCAATGGCTTGGAGGCGGGCATGTTCCCTGGCCCCGAGGTCTCACAGGGATAATGCAGTGTCCAGCTCCAACTCCCTGCAAAGACCCTCGAGGCACTCAGCCCGCCTCAGCGCCCTCTGCATGGAGTTCTCTGCCCTGACCATTGTGAGCCGTTCCTCCTCTGCCCTCTGCCACTCCGCACTTATCTGCTGGCCCAACCGCTCCAACACGGAAGCCACTCCCATTCCAGGGTTCTCCTGCCCTCCGGCTGATGCCTACACCCCTGATGTTGATGGCCCCGAGCCATGATGCCTCCCACGTCGAGCCTGCCACTGCCTCCGACGCAACTGCCTGTGCCAGCACGACGGCATCCAGGCTGATGGAATCCACGGGCGCCGTCGTGCACGTGCCCTGCCCGATGATGCTGTCACATCCTCCATCTGCTGGGGTCCAGTTGCTGGTGTGTCCACCCCTGCTGGACCTCCGACTCCCGACTGTGGCAGGGATGGGATCCCCACCGAGGTGGCTGCATTGGTCGGGGCAGGTCCATAGGGGGCCCTGGTGGCATCTGGGCCGGAAGACGGCATGGAGAACGACTGGCGCATAGCCTCCACAGAGGAGGAGAGGGTCGCCAGAGTGCCTGACACATGTACGAGACCCCCGACCACGACCGCTCCCAACTGGGCCACGTTGGCACGGTGCTCTTCGTGATGACGTGCGTGCTCCCCCCGGGAAGCACGCACCTCATCACGAATGACACCCGTGCGCAACGTGACACCAATCAGGACCTTCTCCATACGGCCAGGGGTCCCCTCGTCCGCAGGTGGAGGGGAGTCAGATGACATGGACATCCCCCCTACCTGCGGACGGGCATGGGATGGGGCATCCCTGCTGGTGCATGGTGGTGCAGTCACAGTGTCAGGGACAGTGACATGCACAGGCACCTCCATGGCGACCTGTGCTGCCTCCTGCCCCTGGACTGCGCCACTTGCACCAGCAGGGATGCCCCCACCAGGCCCCATGTGCGGCTCAGTAGCGGCCTCCTCCTCCTCTGTAGAAACCACCAACCTGGATGGCTCCACACCGTCTTCGCCGTTGCAAGCCCCTGTGGGGGCTCACCCACCCCTTCCGCTGCAGCCGCGGGGGCATCCCCGCCGCTTTGCTCCACAGCACCGTCTCCGCCCTCTTCTTCACTTTGCGCTGTGTAGAGGGAGACATAGAACACAAGCATCAGGGTACTGTACAATGGTCCCCTAGACAGGAAGCAATAGCAGATGAGTGGCACTGTCAAAGATCACTTCCATCATGTCCCTCCACAACACATGGGTCAGTGCAGGCTAAACACATGCAGTAACAGGCATGGCGCATGCTATGGACATAAGCAAACATGTCCAAGGGACTCTTGAAACATACAATGTTTTTTTTTAACTCACATGCATCATGGGTCATGCCTATCAAATTCACACACTTCGCCGTACTTTCATCCATTTGGACTCGTAAGCCCCAGACACAGTGGATGCAAGGATAGCTAGGCTGCATCAGTGAATCAGAACATTGACACAGACATGTGTCATGCATCCATGGCATTGACAAGTCACAGACACGCAGGTCAGACACACAGACATGGACACCATACATGTACATGGCATCATCACCCATCCCTCACCCCCACCCATGTCCAGGAACAGAGACTGGCATGCTCTCATGTGTCCATTCCGCATAGGGCTCCCCATGTAGCATTTAAACACAAACACCAACCGTGTGCTTCACACATTACTGGTCTCACATGCATGGCCATGATGTCCCTGCACACACGCGTACATGGACTATGTCACACATACATGCAAGTATCAGACAACCAGCACACTGCAACATGCCCTGTCTCACACAGCAATGGTTGGCCACTTACCGCTCGACTCCAGATGGGTCTGCCTCTCAAGGACCTGGACGTGGAGCGCTGGGGATATGCGTTCCAGGACCCTCATCTGATCTTCCGACAAGTGGCCCCGGCGCCCCTTAGCATCCGCTGCCTTCAAGAGGCGCCGGGCCTTGTTGAGGGTCCTGGACCTGAAGTCCTCCCAGCGCTTCTTGACATGATGGAATTGTCGGACTGCCACCCCCTCCGCATTGATGGCAGTCACAATGTCCGTCCAGATCCTGTCCCGTCCTTCCTGTCGGCGCATGATGATCCGAAGAGGGCATCATAATGCCCCAGGACATGCTCAACCAGGACATCAACTTCCTTCTGACTGAAGCTGGTGGCCCTCTGCCCCTCTGGCTGGGGGTCGCCAGTGGTCTCGGATGGTGTTTGCCCTGACATGGCGACCCCCGAGGCAGGCGTGGGTGGGCAACTGGGTCCTGGGGCTGGGCTGTGGAGCGATGGTATCCCAGTCGGGAGTCTTCTGTTCCAGCAGGGGTGGACACAGCAACTGGACCCCTGCAGATGGCTGATGTGCAGGCACCACATGGCAGGGCACGGTGGCAGCAGGCAGGCAGGCAGGCAGCAGCAGATGGCTCGTGGGAGGCTACTCGGGGCTCTGGGGGGCAGTAATTCGGCCTTTTGGGCAGGAGCATGGTCTTCCATTTGCTTACGCGTGGCCAGCTTGATACGGAGTGATTTGGTACGTGAAAATTCTGCACGTCAGCATGTAATTCGAGGAAAGGCCCTTAGCGCGTAAGCGCGTCAGCACGCATACGCGATTCCATTGGACCAAAGGCCCTTAGGCCGTAAGCGCGTCTGTGAGGTATCGCGCACGGACGTTGCCCTGGCAGGGCTTGAAGATCCCACATGGATTTCCATTGCTCTGTACGTGCTTTTCGTGGGGTGCGGTGCGTGTGTTTTGCAGGCGTTGGGGTTGACACGCTATTACTTCACAGCGGGTGGGTGTTGGCTATGCGTTCTTCTACACGCAAGGCAGACGGTGAGTAGTACCCTGCTCCCCCAGGCCCGATCGCGTGTGAAACTTCACGCAAACCCCTGAAATATACGTACCCAGGACAATCGCATGTAAAACTTCCTGCGCACCCCTGAAATACACGTACCCAGGACAATCACGTGTAAAACTTCCCGCGCACCCCTGAAATACTTGTACCCAGCCCAATCGCGTGTGAAAACACCGGCGCAGCCCTGAAATACACGTACCCAGCCCAATCGCGTGTAAAACTTCCCGCGCACCCCTGCAATACACGTACACAGCCCAATTGCGGGTAAAACTTCACGTGCACCCCTGAAATACACGTACCCAGCCCAATCGCGTGTGAAACTTCGCGCGCACCCCTGAAATACACGTACCCAGCCCAATCGCATGTGAAAACACCCGCGCACCCATGAAATACACGTACCCAGCCCAATCGCGTGTAAAACTTCCTGCGCACCCCTGCAATACACGTACACAGCCCAATCGCGGGTAAAACTTCACGCGCACCCCTGAAATACACGTACCCGGCCCAATCGCGTGTGAAACTTTGTGCGCTCCCCTGAAATACACACAGCCAGGCCAATCGCATGTAAAACTTTGCACGCACCCCTGAAATACACGTACCCAGGACAATCGCGTGTAAAACTTCTTGTGCACCCCTGAAATACATGTACCCAGGCCAATCGCGTGTAAAACTTCTCGCGCACCCCTGAAATACATGTACCCAGGACAATCGCGTGTAAAACTTCTCGCGCACCCCTGAAATACACGTACCCAGGCCAATCACGTGTGAAACTTCTCACACACCCCTGAAATACACATACCCAGGACAATCGCGTGTAAAACTTCTCGCGCACCCCTGAAATACACGTAACCAGGCCAATCGCGTGTAAAACTTCCCACGCACCCACAAAAAACATGCACACGCTTTTATTCACACAGCGGGTGTCCGTGTTTGTCGCGTACCCCTTTGCACGTCATTTGTCCTAGAGGGCCACAGTATGGGACATTCATCAGAGCTGTGTATACATGTTTTTTTTTAGCGCACATTTTGGCGCACATTTTTTTCATGTGCAGGGACGCTACCGCCTGCTTTCGTGTGGCGGACGTGTATGGGCCTCTGCGCGTCTTTGCCCGTGCGCTGGTTTGCCCTATTCGATTCCATGAATACGTGTTGTAGGCGAGCGTGTGGGAGTTCCGCGCACTTGCCTCCTGTACTTCCCCCGTGAAGCCCACATTTTCACGAGTTGTTCCCCATTCCCCGTGTCATGCCCCGTGTTCCGCCTACTTTTGTTATGTGCGCCGCGCTATGTGCGCTTTCACTGTGGCCTTAGCGCACGCCGTTAGATGACCTGTGCGCCGGCGTGCGCCGTGCACTTTTTCAGCGCACATCCCTGATTTTACTCGCGCACGGACTTCCATGAATAGATGTGTGATGGTTTCCCTGCGATATTCGCACTTGCACTGCGATTTTCGCTCTTTCACTGTTAATCGCACGTTTTTGCACGCTTGCGCCGGATTTTTCGGTGCACATTAATTCCATGAATCGGCCAAATGTAACAAAATCGAATGATTGCTTCCAGCACTTTATGCAAACTATTTGATAGATTTGCTGCAACACAAAAATCATTATTATGTGCAATATTGTCTCTTTCTTGATTTATCTTCTGTTTGAGATTTTTTGAATTTGTGATTTCTTGTTTTAGTGTTTTGAACAGGTATTAATCATAAGAAAAATATTCACATTACTTACCTGTATTTTTAACTGGTATTTGTTTGTTTTTGATAAGAAGAAGAATACATTGTTTATTATTTTTTATAAGTAACAGAGAGTAAATTGAATAATGTTCTCTATGTTCCATCTTGTGGTCTCTTGTATTGCATAGATTCAAGCATTAGGTCCCCCTTTACATTGTTAAACCGGAAATAGAGTTCAAGCATCCACCTAAAAGGATGCAGAACGTGTAATGGAAGTGACCTTGGATGCATTACTGTAGTACTCATGGATGGGTGAGAAGGAGCCCTACCAACTGTTTCACAATGTATGAGGACATACCATGCGTGGATGAAAGCATATATAACATGCACACATGGCACTCAGCTGGGGAAGCTGCATAGGTGTCCATACCTCCCACGCTAACTACATGCTCACTGCTGATGAGTCCAATGGAGACCTCTTCAAATGGAGTCAGCTCACACACATGTGGTGATCCACCTCCAGTAGCCTGGGAAGAGGCTGTTTTGCTGGCAAGCTTCTTCTTGGTCTGTTGCATGAGGTCCCACATCCTCTTGTGGACCTCTTCCACAGTTTGCCTCTCTAGCCCATAGGCATTGATGTGATCTGTGACATCCTGCCACATCCTCTACTGCTGGGTCATAGGGAGAGGACTGTAATCAGTGAGAAGTGTTAGCTCCTCATCTGTAAAGTGCCTTTTACTTGCTAGCCCCTTCTGATTTACCTGTGACTCTTCGTGGTGCGTTGCCTGTTCCTGCTCTGCAGGAGGGCCCCTCTTTTCCATGCTAGACCTTGGTGGTACAGGCCCTCCTGTAGGTTCAACAGCACATTTAGGTGGTGAACCCTTCTTCTGCCTTCTTCCCCGTCCTCCTTCTCTCCCTCTCCCCAGAACCTGCCCACTCATTTTACAAGCAGCGTTCACAGCAAGGAACCTGCAAATTTCAGCACCCAATCTGCTTAGTACCACCCAATAATAGCGCTGCCTCCACCCACCCCAAGAAGTCAGAAGGGTACACCCTAAATATTGCTACCTCCGTGCATACCAGGACATCTCCATTGTGCCCCATAAAAATCTCTGCATCCACGCATGCAGAGGAGGGCACTTCATATGGAATGCTATGAGCGTAAGTACACTGCAGAAATTACGCATATAGGGCCCTTCCTCAGATTTTGACAGTGCTGCCTCTTGCGTGGAGAGTAGACACCTGTTCCTTGCTGTAGCTCCTGCCTTGTGCAATATCCTGCCTCTTCCAGCATTATTTTGCCTCCACATCTCCTGCCGCCTGGTAGTGTGCCACTGCCTGCTGACCACTGGCACTGCCTTTGAGTGCCTGGTACTCCTCCTACGCGTGTTCTTCTGTGGCCCTCCTGTCCTCCTCTGGGACCGCCTTATCTGCCATATAAGGTCTTCCACTATACCACAACTACAGCTCCACAGCACGCATGATCAGGGCCCAGCTTCACCCCACCAGCCTCAGATGCACCCTCTATGAAACATCGACCAGCACTCCGCAAAGCGAGACTGAGGGCTGTCAATTTCTCTGCTGCAGGAGTTGGCATCCTGGGTGAAAAGGTCCTGGCCCATTATGATGCCCTTTTCATTGCACAGAAGCAGATTGGGACGTGTGGCCATCAGAGATCTGGGTGCACCGTGCAGGCTGCCATCAAGTGTCACCCCTTCATCTCTGATCCTGGAGAGGATCAACCCAATGGTCCATACCCAGGTCCTTGAGCTTGGCTGCTGGTGAGTACTCAGAGGCCGTACATTAACACAGAGTTGGTATGATCTGCATGGGTATGCTTGACGTGATCATGTTAGTGATTTTCAATGCATGTGTGTTGCACAATCCTTATATGCCATGCAGCCTCATGCCGATGCTGAAATTATGTAATGGCAAACATCTATGTGGTGGACAGGTGTAGGAATGAGCTCAGTTGACAGATTTAGATGTCGAGGCATGTAAGGTACATTTGTGCACACTCTATGGTTTGTTTAATTGTGTATGATGAATTCATTATCTCCACTCCGCAGCTGAGACTGACACATGTGTATGGATGTGTGGTCATGGCAATTTCTAGCATTTGACTATACAAATCTACATTGGGACCTGTCAGACCACTGAATGAGGGGCCATACATGGTATGTCATCCTAACATGTGTTTGTGTTGGGAGCAAGAGCATTGCTGCTTGATCCTCTGTGACGGGTGCATGCACATGTTGCTTGCTCTCAGGTTGAACTGTCAGGGGTGCATGTTGCTCGATGTGGTTGGGTAAAGATGTGGCTATGGTGCTACGGACACATGTGGACAGGCGCCCTTTCCATTAACCTGCCTGCAGGATACACTTGCGTCACTGCTTCATTGTGATTGTGATGTGAAATTAGTTGTTGTCAGATGTATGTGGGCCAGACATCAGTGTGCTATGTTCACATGTGCATGTCTCATCATTGTGACTTGTCATTTTGCCCTCAGTCGTGAGGCTGGAATTTGTCAGATTTCCGAGGATGGGGCTGTGTGTGTGAGGCAGTTGCTTGTTGACTAATGCTGACAACATGCTACCTATGCACTTGAGGAGAGCACACATGCATTGGCACTTATGAATGATGCCTACATTCTTTGTTCCATTTTCCACAGTTGCAACAACTGGAGAAGAAGGTATGAGCTGTGCTGTACAGCTGCATCCCAGCTGCAAGGCCATGAGATGCAGGAGCAGACCCCAGTTGGGCCCATTTTATTTCCTCATTGGAGGTGTCTGGGTTGATGTGGAGGAGGCCTTTGCAGGCCTGCCCACAGTGTCAGATGAGACTCAGGGGGATATGCAGGATGCACACCTGGCCTTGAGACAGGAGGCTGTGAAGTCCACTGTGGAGGAGCTCGCACAACCTCCTGTGTCAGGGCCATCTGCTCCAGCACAGCCCACCTTAACCGATGCCTTCACCCAGACAGAGCCTGAATTATTGGCCGATGTGGCCATCCGGGATGCAGTGCTGCAACTGCTGCTGGGTTGCTTGAGGTGGCAGGCATCTATGCGTGATGCTGTGCAAGCAACTCATGAGCTACCTGTAGAGCCTCATGGGCAGATGGGCCACCTCTTGTCCCAACTGGCAGCAGCACTGCTTTCCAGTGGCCACATTGGTCAGGTCAAAACAATGACCACATCCTAAACCTCGAGCACACATGGGGTAGGGATGCACTACAATTCTTCAAATTTGTGAACACATAAAGTAATTAGTGGATTGTTTAAGGTGCTCCTGGTAAGGATATCCCTGGCTAGGGGGACATAAACAACTAAATACAAAAACAATGTTCTTTGAAACAAATCAAGGAAATACCAGGGCACTCCTATGGGGAAGAAAAACACTTAATGTTAATTGATATTCTCTATAATCTTACATAAATCTGCAAGAAAAACGATTTAAACAGTATTATTGAAAAATGTGTATTTTGATACAAATGTATAATCAATTCCATATTAATAAAAATAGAACACACATTCTGTATGATTCAAAACAAAGAGTTCCAACCACAAAGAAACAGGGAATTTTGAAACAAATCTTCAAACACATCGGTTATAAAGACATTTAGTACAGTCATTTGGGGCAAGTACTGTGTCGGAGAGGAGTGGGTATAGAGTGATGCGGCTTTGGGTGTGCCGAATAGTCAGGGTACTGAGACACAGGAGGACTTGTGGGTGTTGCCTTAATGTTGGGAGTTTGGCTACAGATTAGTCATGGTACCGGGCTGAGGGCGAACTTGTGGGTGCTACCTTAATGTAGGCGGTTGGGGCACAGATTAGTAGGGGTACTGGGACAAGGGTGGGCTAGTGGGTTCTGCCTTAATGTAGGGGGTTGGAGCACTGATTATTTGGGGTACTGGTATGAGGGCGGACTTGTGGGTGCTGCCTTAATGTAGGGTGTTGGGGTACATATTAGTTGGGATACTGAGATGAGAGCGAACTTGTGGGTGCTGCCTTAATGTAGGGGTTTGGACACAGATTAGTCGGGGCACTGGGATGAGGGTGGAATTGTGCGTGCTGCCTTAATGTATGGGTTTGGGGTGCAGATTACTCAGGTTACTGGGATGAAGGCAGACTTGTGAGTGCTGACTTGATGTAGGGGGTTGGGGCACAGATTATCGTGGGTACTGGGATGAGCACAGTGCTCTGTTTGCCATGGGGGCATGTGTGCGCGTTCCCAGCGCTACTTCTTTTTCTATGCGCTGCTAGTTTCTGCACACATTTAATTTCATGAATTAGCACGGACGTAGTGATTTTTTTGTAAATGAGGCCCCACATGATTTTACCATTCTCTTATAATTCACAATGAAGAACAGGAGAGCTAAAACAGAAGGTGCAGTAAATGCTTGAAGGCACTATAATGCTAGGCTGAAGGATTGATATGTTTTGGGGGGAAATCCTATTTTTCCCTCGGAATTATGGGTTCTCGGCACTAGAAAGTCATGCTTGTAGCTAGTTGAATCTACTGCGGTTCATTCCTTAGGATATGCTTTTATATAAATATGAGCCTCAATAAGTGGTCTTAGGGCCGTTGCTAAAACCTCTAAATAGGTGGGTTTAGTTCAAGGGAGTGAAGCTTTGTCACACATGTCGGATTTATGTACAAACTTCCTTTAGTTAGCTAGAACATTATGTTGACCTGTGTTTTGTAAGACATCTCACACAATTCGGCCCTCCTTGTGTGGGTGTCTGTCCGAATGTTAACGTTGATAGAATTTATAACTATGTATTATGTTCTATGTCTGATATAGGAACAATTTGCTTGTTTTGTGTTGCCTCTTGTAGGTTCATTTCTTAAGTCGTGCATAAATGATGTAATTAATCATAGTAATTTGTGTTCTTATATATTGCTTCATATCAGATTCCTTCCACTCTACTTACACTAATAACTGGCGGTAACAATACCCGATTTATTGGTATTGAATGTATAATCCTCAGCAGATTGATGGGCTGAATTGGCCCTGCCACATGTTTTGAAATTTTAAAGTGCAGGCATTCCTCCATCTCTGAAGAAAGCACTCAACTTGTATTTATTTATTTATACATACGCAGGAGGAACAATGCTCTTTTGATCACAAAATGACCTCCAATAGATAAGAAATCAGCTTTGACAGGAAGCAGTGAGATTCCTACAATGGGATGAGTTTGAGGGACATTCTGACCAGGTTGTAAGTGGGAGTAAATGGAAAAGGTCACCGGGGACAATACATAGGTTAAGGACAACCAAAATTTGCCATTTTTAAGTGCAGGTAGGTGATACAGCGAAGTGCAAGAGGGGAGGTAGAGGAAGTGAGGGACAGAGGAGGCAGATTAGAGGTAAGGGAAAAATGTTAGCTAGCAGGCAGGTGAGAGGTAGATTAAGAGGGTAACTCAGAGGCGAGGAGGTAGGCATTTAGTTTGGTTTAGGAAAAATATGTGTGGACTGTTTCTTAGATGCCTGGAGGAAGAGAATTCCATGCGAGTGGAGCAAGAAGAGAGAAGGAGCGTAAGCCAGAGGAAGCACAGGGAGGGCGGGGAGACACAACTGTAGTGGAGGAGGCAGAGCTGAGATTACCTGCGAGATGTCTACACTTGCTTTACAGAAACAAGGCCTCTCTGTGAGTTATTGTATACTGTTCGTATCATTATAATATCAGAACACTTCCATGCTGTTTTTGATGTGGGGGCCATAAAATGATACGACGCAGTTAGTATTTGGTAGCACTGATTTCAAGTATCTGCTGCAGAAAAGAAAAAAATTAATTGCAGCCCAAATCTGTACATTTTCTGCTAAACAAATACAGATGCATAGCTAATAAACGATTGAAACGCTAACACCGATGTCATTATATTGCAGTTTCTAACAGAGTGTGTTGCTCCATTTAAATCATTAAAGTGCCATGCGGAGACTGCTGCAGTGGGTGGCAGATGAGTAACATTGGCATTGATGTGCTCTTCAGACTAATTAAAATGTATGGCTATTGGCTCAAATGCTACATTGTGGGGTTTATTAGTGTCTTTTAAAAGCATACATGCAAGCTGGTGGATTTCTTTGTGAGATGAGCCAGAGGTCTGCTGGAGGGTGTGATGCATTCGGTGCAAAGCCTCGGGAGAGCAGTGTTGGAGACCGAGTACACTCATTTAAGGCAGTCACGATGTGCCACAGCGCCGCTGCCATTTGACCTTTCGTGTTTTGTATTCCTGTTTGGAAGAAGTCCAAAGGAAGTAGTGATGTCAAAAGCCTCAAGCTTCAGCAACATGCGCATTTTTAAAAGCCTTTGATGGCATGCACTAAGTGTAATAAGCTGCAGATTCTCCCTCACAATTCTTGCACTCCTTTTCTCTAATCCTCTTCTACGTTAGGCTTAGCTCAGTACAGTAGCATAGCACACGGCATTCATTAAGCGCAGACTGGCAGATGCCTTTTGCTTCTAAGCTCTGTAATCAGAGAGCTCAGTATTACTCAATTAATGATACCCACGTTATCGACCCCGGAAGCATGATGGGCTGAGTCGACTTTGCCGCTGTTAGAATTTGCGAAGCGTAGGCTGGCCCTTTTCGATCGTCTGTGCGCTATCCTTACATATATGTTACCCAATGTTCAGAACATGTACTTCAACAAACTCAAGGAACCCCTCCATGACAGCTCAAGAATGATCTGTAATCATATATTGTATCTGTATTCTACTATATATGTGTTTTTTTGCTCAGTTAAATATGTATTTGCTTTTAAACAAAATTGTACAGCTGCAAAAAAAGATGATGGGCAGAAATGTTGGAACGAATCGTGCAATTGGGAATTTTTCTGGGTAGCCTTCGATTCCTGAATTGCAAAGACGGTCTAAAAACAATGCAGTGGAAACCTGCCTCTAGAAATGTCCATCCACCATTTGCTTATTGTTTAAAGCGTGGGTGCACAACATACGGCCTGTGGGCCAGTTGCGGCCCACCATGTTGTTTTGTCCGGCCCGCGAGGCACAAAGACTTTCCTAATGGAGGGCGGCCCGCAAGCAGCATCGGTCGCCCTCCATTAGGAAAGTCTTTGTTGTCTTTCGGGCCGGACAAGACACTGGCCCTCATTGGCTCAGCACACATGCACCACGTTGCTCCTACGAGCCACGTAGTGCGTGTGTGCTGCACCAATGGAGTGCCAGCACTACGGCTGGCGTGGCCAGTAGGGCTTGATGCCGGAAGGCATTTCAGCCTTGGACCACGCCCGCACTATTACGATTCCAGTTACCTCGCCAGCGTTCCAGCTTACCTGCCTTCCAGCACGTCTCCGGTAAGTGGTCTGTTTGTGTTTGTGGGTCGGGTCTGTTTTGCTGTATGTTTGTGTTGTGTATGTTGAGATGCGGGGTTGCGGGGGTGTCGGATGTGCATGAATGTTTGTTTTTCAATATTTGTGTAGTGTATGTTGAGATGCAGGGGTGGGGGATGCCGGATGTGCATGAATGTTTGTTTTTGATTGTGTTGTGTATGTTGAGATGCAGGGGTGGGGGGTGTCGGATGTGCATGAATGTTTGTTTTTGAATGTTTGTGTTGTGTATGTTGAGATGCGGGGGAGTGGGGGGTGTGTCAAATGTGCATGAATGTTTGTTTTTGAATGTTTGTGTTGTGTATGTTGAGATGTGGGGGTGGGGGGTGTTGGGTGTGCATGAATGTTTGTTTTGTAGTGTAAGTGCGGTGTATGTTGAGATGCAGGGTCTGTATGTGTGCATGCTTGGTAGTTTGTATGTTAATTTGGGGGGTGGGGGGTTCCGGTCTGTATGGGTGAATGCTTGAGAGTGTTTGTGCTGAGTTGGGGGTGGGGGGTTTGGGTCTGTAAGGGTGCATGCTTGAGAGTTTGTGTGCTGAGTTGGGGGTTGGGGGGTTCGGGTCTGTATGGGTGCATGCTTGAGAGTTTGTGTGCTGAGTTGGGGTTCGGGGGGTTCGGGTCTGTATGGGTGCATGTTTGAGAGTGCTGATTTGGGGGGATTCTGGTCTGTATGGGTGCTTGGTTGAGAGTGTGCTGATTTGGGGGATGGGGGTTCGGTTCTGTATGGGTGCATGGGACAAAGTGTTTGGTTGGGGGTGAGGGGGCCATGGGGCATATTGTTTGGTTGGGGGTGGGAACCAAGGGGGCATAATGTTTGGTTGTAGTGAGGGACATGGGGCATAGTGTTTGCTTGAGGGGTAGGGGCCATGGGGCATAGTGTTTGGTTGGGGGTGAGGGGGCCATGGGGCATAGTTTTTGGTTGGGGGTTGAGAAAGCCATGGGGCATAGTGTTTGGTTGGGAGTTGAGGGAGTCATGGGGCATCGTGTTTGGTTGGGGTAAGGGGGCCATGGGGCATAGTGTTTGGTTGGGGGTTGAGGGAGCCATGGGGCATAGTGTTTGTTTGGGGCTGAGGGGGCCATGGGGCATAGTGTTTGGTTGGGGGTGGGAGCCAGGGGGCATAGTGTTTGGTTGGGGGTGAGGGGCCCCTGGGGCATAGTGTTTGGTTGGGGGTTGAAGGGTTGGGGGTTGAGGGAGCCATGGGGCATAGTCCTGTCTGCCCCTCCAGCCCACTATCCTCATGGGCAGGAGCCCTGCGACACCCTCCAAGAGGCAGCTCCGTGTGCCTGCGTCGCATCAGGCTGCAGGAGCAGCTGATAGCGAAGCACAGAAAGCAGCCCGCCAGCCTGCCTGACCTTATTGAGTGACGCATCCAGCTTCGTGCTAGAAGCCCCCACAATGACAGTGCCTGCACCGCTGTGCCCGCACCTTGCCCACATTATCTTGCTGTAGCAGCAGTGAGGAAATCTGAGGAGCTACGCTGCCGCAAGATGGCCGCCATGGAGAATGCACCCAGAGCGTTCACCTCGGTTGCCTAGCAACCACTTCTGCATATTTACCGGCGACGAGGACCGGAGGCGGAAGCCGGCCCTTAGCAGCCTAACGTCCGTGAGCCAAAGGCCCCTCCTGTCTGCCCCTGTCCACAACTGCGCTACGGCGCGGGACACTGCCCTATTTTCGGTGCAGTACCTAATGCCCTAACTATTGATTCTACATCCACATCTGAGACCCAAGAGTGCCCGCAGCCCGGATGGATGTAAGAAGCCAGGCATAATCGACACCCGTGACTGACCCAAGGATTCCCGCTAACCATGACGCTCGCGGCCACACGCTCCACGTAACCACAATAACAGTAAGTCACTCCCGCCTAAGAAATCGGTCTAACATATGACCCCCACCACGCCTAGTAGTTCTGTTAATGGCAAAGACTCAAGCCCCCTGCAAGCAGACTCGTGCACCATAAGCCAACACCAGATTAAATGCCTACTTAGCCACTATGATCAATGCATAGCGCCTCAGAGCCAGTATTGTGATATTCTGCATAGCGCCTCTGAGCCAGTATTGTGATTTTCTGCATAGCGCCTCTGAGCCAGTATTGTGATATTCTGCATAGCGCCTCTGAGCCAGTATTGTGATATTCTGCATAGCGCAACAAACTCACGCTCAGTATGTTCCCCTCGCTCATCCACACCTGCCTATTGTGTGCGCTACTGACCCTCTTGATCACACTACTCATCAGCAACAGAGAGCCCCACCCACACGACCTATTCTCACAGAATCATCCATCTACAATGGACCTCCTGCGTGTGCCCTCACCTCCATTACAAATCACTGCGCTGACACCCAACACTAGCCTCAGACTAGTCAGACTCAGAGCCCGCACAGCTCCCATCCAACACCAGGCCACTACTGTACACACAACACACAGCAATTACAGACTTAGCTCATGCACCACAAAAGTTATTACACCCCACCATCGAAGGAACACTACCTCGTGCCACAGTAGCAAGTCCACAGTAGCAACTACACCTAGCAGTAATCCTTGCTCTCCAACTAACGCTAACTCCCATACCTTAGGCCCACAGAACCATGGCCATACTCCATACAAGTGCGCTCTAATCAATGTAAGATCCCTTAATTCCCACGCCATAGAAGTACATGACCTATTAACCACCAATGACCTAGACATACTAGCCATTACCGAGACATGGCTTCACGAAGCGTCAGGCCCAGCCATCGCACTAGCCCTACCTCCAGAGTATGCCATCATCAGATAAGATAGAGTGGCCAAAACAGGAAGGGGGGTTGCCCTTATCCACAAAGAAACCCTACCCATCAGAACCCTACCACACCAAGAGGAAGGAAATGTTGACATTTTATCTATCAAACTAGCACCCTCGCCTAACTGCACTATTAATATCCATACAATATACCGTACACCTGGCCCCTCCACCAACTTCCAAGGTCAAATTAATCACCTCCTAGGAAACAATATTAAAAAATCGACTAAGTCACTCCTTTTAGGAGATCTTAACTTAGGACTCAACGACCCCAAGGACAAAGCTGCCTTATCCCTAGCCAAAGACCTCCATAACCTAGGCTTCTCTCAGAAAATCACAGCGCCCACACACGCTAAAGGACGCTCCCTAGACTGCATCTCTGACCACAATTGCAACATAGCAGTCACCGACAACACCAGCCTCCCGTGGACAGACCACAACCTCATCCTATTCGATATCCCCATCACTATGAGCACTAGAGTGCCCACTAGAGCTGCGGCTACTCTATCTAGAAGTGCCAAAAAACTCACAGCAGCCAACATCAGCACACTCCTCAATGTGCCTTGTCAAAAGCCCCCGTTCTCACCAGACCCTAATACACTTGCTGAAATATTCAAAGAATCCATCACAAGGGCCCTCAACACTGCTGCCCCCTTAGAAAACAAAAAAGAGAAAAAATCCTTCCACTCCAACTCATGGTTCACAGAGGATCTCCAATCTCTGCGTACAGACAAACGCCAAGCGCTCAAAAATTGACAACGTAAACCCTGTGATAACACAAAAGCTATATTCAAAACCATAGCCAAAAAATACAAAGATGCAATTTTCCTGGCTAAATCCGAAGCCTACAACCAACGCATCACTGCGGCTAACTCCCAATCTAAAGAAATCTTCAGTATCTTTAAAGAGCTAACCGTACCTCCTCATGCCCTGATGAGATCATCAAGGACGAGGCATGGTGCACAGGCATACAAACAGCCATGCTAGAAAAAATAAACCTCCTCCAAAAAAAGATATCCCACCACTACAAATCCCTACCCAAGCAAAGCACACACGCACAGTTGAAACCTAGTGTTAAAGCCAGCAACCTACCCAAATTCACATTCACTGAAATTTCCGAAACTGAGGTCATCAACATCCTCAAACATCTCAAACCCTCACAATGTAAGAGTGATATATGCCCCCCTAAAATCATCAAAGATTGTGCTGAGCAGCTCGCACCTCTCCTCACTGCATTCATCAACGCATCATTCAGGTCGGGCATAGTCCCAGACAGCCTCAAAGAGGCTTGGGTGCACCCCCTCCTAAAAAAACCTACACTAGACCCCGCAAACCCCAACAACTACCGACCCATAACTACAGTTCCATTCCTTCTAAAATTACTTGACAAGGCCGCCCACATACAGATCCAACTCTACCTTGAATCAAACGCAATCTTAGGTAAAAGCCAATCTGGGTTCCGTAAGGGACACGGAACTGAAACCGCCCTTCTAGACCTAAAGAATGAAATCACTAACATCCTTGACAAAGGCAAGCCCGCACTCCTCCTCCTCCTCGACCTATCAGCAACATTTGATCTGGTAGATCACAACACACTTACCAGCCACTTAACGCATGCAGCACACTTCTCCAAGGACGCTGCATCATGGGTAACCTCCTTCTTACAAGCCAGAGCTATGAAAGTGTTCTCCAGCACAGCTCATGCAGCACCATCCATAATTCACTGTGGGGTTCCACAAGGTTCTTGCATGGACCCTACGCTATATAACCTTTTTACCAAGCCTCTATTCGACAAGCTGGACGCTATGGGGATCACCTACACGAACTACGCTGATGACACGCAGATAATCCTTCCCTTGACAGGAAGACCCCACCTCCCTTCAACTAATCTACTCCACCATATAAGCTTGGATGGCTACTAACGGCCTTTGCTTGAATGGGGATAAAACAGAAATCCTCATCCTAGGCCAGAAACACACCCTATCCAACCTCAACCCACTATACACTACCTTCAACATAGACAACTGCATCATCCCAGTCCTATCCTCAGTCAAAACACTAGGAGTTCACATTGACGCCACCCTTTCCATGGATAAACAAGTTAGCGCAATAGTCTTGGCTTCGGCGTTAAGCACTAAACTCATCAACGCAATAAAACCTTTCCTAACAAAAGATAACTGCCTGTCCATCGCTAGAGCCACCATAGGAGCTAAACTGGATTACTGCAACGTGCTCCTAGCCGGCACCTCCAAGAATAACCTATCAAGGCTCCAAACCACTCAAAACAACGCTCTCAGAGCAGCACTCAGCATACCAAAAAGAGAGCACATCACCCTAGCTAGGAAGACGGACCACTGGCTCCCAGTCAAGGATAGGATTGCTTTCAAAATCCTCACCACCACGCATAAATGCATCAACCACACAGCACCATCCTACCTATCTGACACCCTGTATAGATCTCAATCCACAAGACCAATCAGATCTACATACACCAACCGTCCCACCATACCACGCATTAATAGATCCAAGGCTGGAGGTATAGGTTTCCCCTACCTTGCACCAAAGCTTTGGAACGCACTGCCCAACAACCTCAGAGCGGAAACATCTCTCCTCTCCTTCCGTAAACACTCAAAACTGCCCTCTTCAACTAACATGCGCACCTGACCTCTCTCGTGCTCAATATGTATATGTCAGTAAAGCATAATCATTGCCCAATGTAACCACGGGCACCAATTGTATGTAACTAAGTTTAAGAAACACTGTAACTAGTGCCACAATGCCTTCGGTATGCTGTGCGCTCAACAAATGCGAATAAATAAATAGTGTTTCGTTGGGAGTGAGGGGGGCATGGGGCATAGTGTTTGGTTGGGGGTGACATCCATGGGGCATAGTGTTTGGTTGGGGGTGAGGGGGCCATGGGGCATAGTGTTTGGTTGGGGCTGGGAGCCATGGGGCATAGTGTTTGGTTGGGGGTGGGAGCCATGGGGTATAGTGTTTGGTTGGGGATGAGGGGTCCATGGGGCATAGTGTTTGGTTGGGGGTTGAGGGAGCCATGGGGCATAGTGTTTGGTTCAGTGTGAGGGGGACATGGGGCTTAGTGTTTGGTTGGGGGTTAAGGGAGCCATGGGGCATAGTGTTTGGTTGGGGGGCGAGGGGGCCATAGGGCATAGTGTTTGATTGGGGGTGAGGGGGCCATGGGGCATAGTGTTTGGTTGGGGGTTAGGGGGGCATGGGGCATAGTGTTTGGTTGGGGGTGGGAGCCATGGGGCATAGTGTTTGGTTGGGGGTGAGGGGGCCATGGGGCATAGTGTTTGGTTGGGGGTTGAGGGAGCCATGGGGCATAGTGTTTGGTTGGGAGTGAGGGGGCCATGGGGCATAGTGTCTGGTTGGGGGTGGGAGCCATGGGGCATAGTGTTTGGTTGGGGGGAGGGACATGGGACATAGCTCCTCATTACAATACCAGCGCCAAACCATGGCGCTATTAGAACCATGGTTGGTGCCGGTGTTGTAACGAGTCTGCCATGGTGAAATGGGGAAATACCACCCCATTCCAAGGTTGGCGGGGCGGTATTTCCCTATTTCACCATGGCCCTTCCCCATTCCCATTTTTGCCCCATAGGGCTCAATGGGAATGGGGAAGGCGGCAATTACGCTACTGCAAATTGCAGTACCGTAATTGCCTGCGAGGTCCCTTTGCGGGTCCCTACTTTAACGGCTGGTCCAGACCAGCCGTTCAGGTCGGGTCCCGCAAAGGGACCTCGTAGTAAGGCGCTAAGTGGTTAATGGCGCCGCAGCCTTTTGCTTGAGGGGTAGGGGCCATGGGGCATGGTGTTTGGTTGGGGTGAGGGGGCCCTGGGGCATAGTGTCTGGTTGCGGGTGGTGAGGGGGCCATGTGGCATAGAGTTTGGTTGGGGGTGGGATCCATGGGGCATTGTGTTGCACTCCAAGAGTGAACCCAATAATAAAGCTAAAAGAGGCACAGTTAGGAGATGTACATCCTTTGCTTTCTGAGGAAACCTGACTCAACGAAGGACATACTCCTCTTGGGCAACCCAAACAGCAAACTATAGCATTCCAAAATAACGGAATGTCCAATCAAGGGTCAATAAAATATATATAATTTAATTAAACAGACGATATACAATGACTAAATAGAAATAAATTATAACAATGGAAAATGTGTAGTACAAAATGTAAGTTTGAAATGCAAATAAAAATAGAAATAATTCTAACAATGGAAAATATGTAATACAAAATGTAAGTTTGAAATGCAAATAAAAATTGATACCCCTCAAAAACATATTCTTTTTCCATGTGTTTAATACAAATTGGGGGTTGAAAAAGCCTCCTGCCATGCCCCGCCTACCGCCCCGCCCACATTTACTTTTCGGCCCACTATAGCCCTCATGTAAGGTACTTTTGGCCCTCTGTCAAAATCAGTTGTGCACCCCTGGTTTAAAGGTTGTCCTACAAGTCATGGGAATGGCCCATGCATACTATCCAGGCTCTCTCTGCAGGTGGGCCAGACCTGTACCTCACCCATGATGCTCTGTGACATTGACATATGTCCTGGGTTTCTTCCGGTCTAGAGAAGAAGGCGGGTGACCTAGCAGTCTCGCCTGGGCTGGTCCTTTTTGGACAAGGCCAGTGTTGGTTTGCATACGGTCGTTCCCCCTGTAATGGCAGAGAAGGACACACAAAAGGATAGAATCAAAAGCTGGCAGGTGAATTAGTACATTTCCATTCTTGCAGATTCGGAATGCTCAGGTGTGGTTCTCACGCTTGTGGCATCGCGCCTCCCAGGCTGCACCTCACTGGTGGGACCCAATGAGGCTGCTACATGTCTAGTGTTGATTGTGATCCTGGTCAGAAGAAGTGTGAAGCAGCACCTTGAACTGAGCTGATTTTTTTCTGGTGTGGCAATTTACAATGTCTCAAATGGACTCAACATGAATACATATTAAGGGATTCAGGTGAACGTGCAGTGGTTATCAAATTATAATCTGCCAAATATGATTTTAAGAATGCCCATGGGCAAGGGCCGTGCATTCATTCCAATTGGTTTGATATCGCAAGAATATACGAGGCAGCAGCAAATAAGGATAGAGGGTGGTGCTGTGACTTTTCTGGATGGTAAATAATAGCACTGATCTCCACTGCAGGTATTGAATACCTAGGATGGCATCATAGTGTCGAGTTGTTCACACCAAAGGTTCTAAGTGCCAGTAGTGAGAGGATAAGGGGCCACAGGTAATGTTAACAGGATTGGACAGTTATATATTACTGGTTATTTTGGCCATAGGGTTAGTGTTTAGTAGTTCAACTTTCAAATGCTATTGAGTGCCTTTCCAGAGTCTAATTATAAAGCTAATTTAGAGTATTGTATAAGATAATCTTTTTTCCTAACGTGTAAAACGTCTCCTTGGGTATCCTTTGCATTGTTCTCCACTGTGTATACTGTCTGGTAAAATTGCTGAGATGATTTGTTAAGCAAGGTTCGGTCTAATATCAGCATACCTTGTTCGTCTCTAAGCAGTGGGATTCCAGATGCAGTTCATTGTGGTTCTCCTGGGGAATCCAGGTGCCTGCTTGTTTTTTCACCTTGCTGATCATGACTCTGCTTGAGGTGCTACAATGAAAATGCAGTTGTTGTGGAATGTATGTTGATGGGGTCACCTTTGACCTTGTTTAGATTTCTAAGGATGAATTCACATTGTGTCTTGTTATGAGTTTGGGTTAGTGATTTGACTTCCTTCTCTAGAGCTGTGTGCTGGTTGGTATCCTGTCAATTAGCAGCAGGAGTAGGCCTCAATATCACCCGCCCCCTAATGTACCCTTTCTCTGCAGCTACACTATTTCCATCTGCAGATTTTATGTCAAAATAATCTTCAATAGATTGTTTGAGGAAGTATTATCCTCGATGCAAGCTGGCTTTCATTCTCTGATTATTACAGAGGCAGGAAGGGCTGCATATATTTAATTTGATCTCAATTTTCAGATATACTGGAGACCAGGATATCACAAAATCCAGTGTTCCCCAATAAAAACTATGTAGCAAAAAAGTGGTCAGTTCTTGACATACAACTATGAGTACATAACGGAAAAGTACATTCTCTAGAGGATGTGATATCCGCTACATGTCAAGTAAGCCATTATCTCTTAATGCTTCTCTGAGTATTCCCAATGGCCTTTAATGGTAAAGGTCCGGTTTACCCGTCTTATCTGAGATCAGATCCAATACCAAATTTCACTCCCCACCTATAATGACTGGAATGCACTTTGATGAAGAGAGGATTCTACGGAAAATATGAAAAGATAGCTGTAAGGTCCCCCTTAGGAGCACAAAGACACCCAGAAATGATTGCCTGGTTTGCATTATGCTACTTAATCAAAACCAGTGGGCTTTGTGCATCTTTACATATTGTTTTACATTTTATATGTATTATGTTTAAAATCATCATTCCAGATTTTTTCCTTTTTTAAACACATATTTTTAACTTTTCTGACCCCTTCCATTTTCAGTTTGGAGGCTTATATAGGCATGTGATGAGATTGTTTAAGACGTGCTACATTGGTTATTTGTGATATATGATAGTTCCGAATTTTCTTCTATTTTATGTCGTGATTCAACCCATTGACATTGGACAATGCAATGTTCAAGTAACTCATTATTTCGCTTGGACTACACAGATATCAACCAGATTTTAATTGTGTATATAATCTGCGATTATTCAGAGAAAAGTGTCTCCTATTACCATATGGCTAAATTCTGGTAGGGAATTTGGGTGACAGGTTCCAAACAGATGTGTTTCTGTGATAAAGGGTGTAACAAACTTTATAAATACTATGCTGAGGGAAGGCCCAGCACGGGCATTATCTATCTGTAGTGTAGGCCAGGGGAGAGCAAGAATACCATTGTTTTTAATTTGTTATATAACAATGAAGCATTCCCCAATCACATGGTTGTAGTTGGAATATGGACACTTGCTCATCTCCATTCCCCGTGATTCAATGGTATAAACTCATCCAATATCAAATACAGTAAAGACAGGTTTAAGTTCAGCATATCAACGATTCTCAATGGAAGTAACATATAACAGAGCATTGACGATGGATGACGAGAAGGTTGCGTGTGAGTAAGGCTTTCCTCCCATATGAACATATATGAATGAACCCCTTTCATATCCTGTCACAGAATAATGTAAATACAACATTATGGATTTTTGGGTGCCTGCCCTTGTGTGTCTGGTGTCTTAATCAGAGATCTGAATTGGTCTGCATTAGTTCCTTTGTTTGCTTGACCGAGGCCCATATTTTCCATATTATCCTCCCACTGGCCGGATGGCGTTGCTTTGTTATAGCTAAACCTGCTGCGTCCATCTTCTGGAGCTGCTGATTTAGCTTCATGTGCCTCTGGAACATGGGCTGTGGATCCACTATGTACATCAGAAGAAGATGGTGTTCTGAAGAATCCATTGCCCCCGGAAGGCGACATTTCCAAAACCTGTCAACTTCTTCTGGTTCTGAAAACATATAGAAAATCAGTGCAGTTTAGAAATTCAATGCTAATCATTCCTGTTGGATTCATGTTTTAGGATTTTCTGCCATAATTCGACCTCAATTCGAGAAATTATCTCCTATTCAGAGTCTCTCTTGATGAATCACCTGCGATATATCTTCTGGACTTGATAAAGTAGGGGATAGTTATTGCTGGCCACTGAGAGCATTAATCTGGCATGTTGATACCTCTATTAAAGCAAATAAAGCTTATCAAGGGAATTTGCATTTGGAGTTGTCATTCATCCGGATTCATCCGGTTTCCAATTTCCAGACTCTTGTTTTTGCATGCTCCAAGCAGCAACATTTCACATATAAGAGTCAGGAAATTGGAAAACACATCATCTGGAGACAGAATGTGATAAAATATGTTTTTGGAATTGACAACAAAATGGAAGGAACATCACCATACAATTCATGGAATCCTGACTACCACAACTTTTAAATGCCTCCTTTGACTCGCCTTTAGAAATAAAGAATGCCTGTCAGATTGTTCTAGAGACTAGAACAATCTTTGTCTGATACAGATTTCTTCTCATAGCACAAGCGTTAAATGTCCTCTTGGATGTCAAGTGTATGTCAAGGAGATGAAGCTGTTCAGCTAATAACTCAACTAATATCCTGCTAACATCGCTCCGTAGGTTACATTCAAACAATGTGTTTTGGGCTGATTCAATGGCACTGTGGTGTCCATCGTTGCTCTAGTCCTATCAAGGGAGTTATTTCAAGAAGACTTCTTTCTGTGAGTGTGATTTACTGCCAGACATACCTTAATCACTAGACGCTAGGTGGAGTATTTATTGTTCACACTTTTTAAGGTAAGTTATGTGTGTAAGTGTGGCACAAAAGTAGAGCGAACCAAGAATACTGTGACTCACAGAGAGAAAGGACACAGACTGATTGGGTGAAGACTATATATTTTGGTTGAAAGACATGGCTCGAGTTGACTCTCATTTAAATCATGAGATTCCCCTGACATGTGAGCAAGAGCAATTCGACTGGTATTATGACATCACTGTATTACGAAACTATTTGCCACTCAGAGTGATGTTGAGGAGAACAGAGGTGTGTCTTTCCTGACATTGTCACAATTCAGTGCTGCACCTTTTTGGAAAGTGTGTGCGACTAGATACAGCATACAGAAAAAAAAACAAAGTGACGTCATTCTTCATTATAACTTCTAAGCATCCTCTACATTAATCTTTGACTGATATAACTGATTGCAGGGTGCTAGCTCAGGTCTTGTCTCAAGTCAAACACCTAATTATTGCTCCTTTTCTCCAGCATCTTTTGGTGGGTGAAGAGCCTTGTATAAGGAAGCATTGGAGTATGGTTCATCTCTATCTTCTCTCTCTATATATAAAGCAGAACATCTGTTTGTTTGTACCTGTACATTTCCACACCATTCCACTAAACTGCACCAAGTTTTGTATAGTTACCTGTTAGGACCCTCCGGACATTACTGGCTACATGACATGTGGACACCCCACCCTTTTTGCAGATTTTAGCCCATTCACACATGAACGGTTGCCTGAAATCGGTGAAACATCAATGCAGTCGTAGAAGGACTGGACAAAGCTCATTTAAGCATCTCAACATGAGGAATACAAGTCAAAGGGGCCTTGAAAACAATGTTTCAAGGTGCTGGGATGCACCGTTTCAGAGATATTTGCATCACAACACACAGCAACGTATTGTACTGTGCCAGAGTGAGGCGACAGGTGGGGAGAGTGCAGAGAAGGTCTCCGTATGCTGCAGAGCACCAACTCTCACCTCCCCCTGTCTGCTGCGGGGTATGGCAGCCCGCCACACGCACACATTCTCAGTGTAGTTTACTTCAGAGTGCAAAGCACGTCAATCGATAAGTGACTCGGAACAGCGACCTGCAGTTCAACAATTGATGACAGCGTTATCATATCTGTTCACAGAACCCATGCAGAGTATGGGTACTGTTTGCTAGTTCAGTTGTACAACACTCCTGTGTCTCAATATTTCACTGCTCCCCTGTAGCATCGGTGCTTGTATATTATGGCTACAATCACGTCCTCCACTCTGGCTCACTTTCAGCACTGCCTAGTTTACACGCGTTAGCAGCTTCTCTGGAGCACAGGATTTCCAGCACGAACTTCGATCCCCATTTGAAGTACTCCATCCACTTGATTAGGCTGGTTTTAATATATTTTAATTAAGGGGTAGTACTACAACTGAGCTGTTGTCCACGGCTCTTCCATCCCTGTGTATATAGGCAATTTCATCCTTACGTTCAGTTCATTAGGCGTGTGCTGATTCCGACTGCAAAGAGCTTCAGTTCTGCATTTTACTTTTTCCCACTCTTTAACACCTCGGGGCGTTTGTCTTGATGAATGAATTGACATTTTAATGTATAGCTAATAATATGTGTGAGGGTCTGAGTGCAGAGCTCCTGATTCGGGCGGCCATTTTGTAGGCAATCTGCCGCACCCACCAGCCCCGTTGTTACCTTTTTGAAGTGTGTTATTTACCATTGCCATCCGTTCAGTTCTGAGGGGAAGTCCTTTGCCCAGACCCTACTCACCTTGTTTCTGATTGAATGTCGGAAAACATCTGCACATTTCCTCAATACTTCAGACAGGTTGTCTTAGTGAAACTACTGAATTTCTTTAATATGTTTAGTGATGGTCTGAATTCTGAATTCGGTATTACTTAAGTACCATTCTGTGGGATCCTTTCTCGTTTTCATTTAGTTTTTTTTGTTAGTTTTTTTTTATGGCGGGGGATTTTTTTGTCCATGATGCTTAGGGAGTAGAATGCTGCAAATGGATCATGACACGTGGCTCCGTTGCCTATGAAATAAGCGTGACTAGAGCAGTGCATTGCAAGCTTTATTTAATTGTGCATCCTTCCAAAAATAAATAAAGGTGACACCAATTATATGAGGAACATGTCTGAAGCATTTTTCTTACATTAGGCTTTGGAGTTTGAATTCAACGTGCACGCGGTGTAATTGCATAGGCAGCAAATGTAAATCTCTACAAGGCAATTATGTAAGGATGTTATGCGTTTGTCAATCACGGTTGTTCATTCGAGGTATGAAAAAAGATGCATCCACTTGAATTAGTTTACCAAACTAGCATGCTATCTTCTTCAGCAGTAATTTGGGATTGTTGTGCAATGAGTTTCCCCGTGTCAAAGAAAATAATCAAGAAAAAAGTGACCATTCTCATTTTGTTTAAATGAAATAAAGTAACTCAAAACCTCCCTCATTATTTCTCATTGCATTCATTTGTGCCGTTTTCTTGTTTCCATTCATAATCGGGGCAAGGCAAATGCTGTGGTACAGGGTCTTTATTAAGTACGATAAACTAGCGTGTCTGTAGTCCGTCATCACTACCTATGGTCATCTGACTGGGGCTGTGAGTATGCGGCATGAACAAGAAGGCACAGACCGTAAATTAAAGAGGAACATAAGCTGAGCTGCGGTAACTAGAATGGAAGGTTCTGCACTGGTATAGAGAATGTCGAGGTGAAGCCAGCAGACAATTGGAAATGTTACACTGGTGTAGGAGGTTCTATGTGTTTTGAACTTCTCGCCCCAACCTCCCCTACTCCTACCCCACCTCCTACCTCAATACCCCCACATGTAGATATAAATACGCATATTAAAAAGTCTGGTCGAATTCGGTCGGAAAAAAAAGTGCACGAGCAAAAAGACTTTCAAAAGAAAAGCTATTCATTGAGGTGATACAAGCGTGGAACTGATGAGCCCAGGTCGAAAGCAAGCCATTATGCCCGTGAAAGCTGTGCAGAGACGGCGTGTCCAAGAACAGCAAGAAGGACCAGCATAAACATTACGTCAGGTGGGAGAAATCTGGGATGGCACGCCGTGACAGTACAAGAGTTTGAAGGCTCTGACACAGAGAGGACATGTTCATGAGCGAGGAAAAGAGGCTGAGAGTAATGCAGAGAAAAGGCAATGCTGAGGAGTGGGCATGGAGTGCCAAAGAACTTGAAGCTGTGGGTTGCAGTCCAGTGATATCCAAGGAAGAGAAACATGTCACAAAGGATTGCACAGAACGAAAGGAGAAGTTGATGCTGGGATTTCCATTCCAGTAACTTCCCAAAGGAGCACAACAGGTGCTAAAGCATTGCAAAAAAAGAAGCAGCGTATGCTGAGAGTTGCAGTCCAGTCACTCTGCAAAGGAGTGCAAGAGGTTATAAATCATTGCAAGGAAACAGAGCAGATGCATATTAATGATAATGATGTGTTATATACATAGCACTTTCACCAAAGTGCTTTACAGAGAACACGTTTACATACAATATCACCCAACCAAAGTTAGTACTCATTTGTTGAACTCAGAAAGCAGAGTTGGCTGAGTTGGCCTTGATGGGATCAAACCTGCAACCTGCAGATCCCACACAGATCACAGCAGCGAGCGCTCAACCCTTTGAGCTATCTTACTGGCTATTTTTTTGGGTCGCATTGCAGTCCATTCACCTTCTAATGGTGAACAGAAAGTGCTAAAGAAGTGCAAGTAAAAGGAGCAGATCTGGATTCCAGGTGTAGAGGAGCATCTGTGTACATCTGCAGGTGTTCCTGCCCCCCTAACTCCTTCTATAAGAGACATGAGATTGTGCCATGCCTCACACCAGCCATAATATCAGTACCACAGCAAGTGTTTGAAAGAAGATACCCGTTGAGACAACCCTACCAAATTTACCCTCAACGTAATGATAACCTACAGGAGGAAAACCCTGAAGGAGTGTGAAAAGAAGCTAAACGGTTGAATTGATGATGTCATAAAGAAGTGTGCATGATGTCGCAAGATAACGAAGTATAACGAAGTTTGAGTCCTAACGGATAAAAAACGACGCAAGATGTTGAATGACCTATTGACTTAGACAAGAAGAAGTCTATGAGGTAAATAAGATTTTGCAGAAAACTGAAGTTCAATGCATGTACAGATGCTAAAACGCATAGTAGATTAAATAATCATAGAGGCCAGCTATAAGTAGTAAATTGAATACAGGCAAAGCCGCCCTTGTACAGAACTGGACATTGGTATCATGAAATAAATACACCAGAAAACCATGAAGAGAGATGGAAAGTTCTGTCGCAGCAGAATAGCAGGCTCATGCATGGCGAGGCTGTCTGGCCCAAAGTCAAGACTGAAGAAATCAAGGCCAGCTACCTATTCTGAAAAGGATCGAGCATGTGGAGGATGAATACTCTCTTTTTAAGGTGCATCTTCCTGTGTTGGTTCCTTTATTTGGACTCAGAAGTACCCTGGTGTAATCCCTTCCATTCCATATGTACGTTCCTAACTACCATATGCTCATGTGGCAGCAGTGCAGATTGTTTCAAGATCCAAACCAGTTTAGCTCCAGAATTTCGGACGATCGGGCATCCGCCGCCATTAGCTGGAAGATCACAGAGTTTCCTGTGGAGAGCGGGCGATTGAAATAAACTTGCAAGAAGAATCGAGAGGGTGGGCAGGTCCCTCTCTGAAGAAATCCCTGCTCAATTTCCACAGGTGCTCTGCGGACGGAAGCCGAAGTGGTCGGATTGGAGGAGGAGTCGATAATGAAGGCCTTGAGTTGTTTAACAAACATAAGTAGACTAAGGGAAATGGCAAAATAAAGGGGCGGGATGGTGATAATTTTTGATTAACTGGAAATGTATGGGGTGATAAAAGAACACCTGAGTATTCCTATTTCCAAGGAGATAGAAGAAGATGTCTCAAATTCCAACCGGAATATTCAGAGAGAGAGAGTATACACATAATCAGTACTGTGAAAGGTGGTGTCTTAAACCATCTGAAGGGTAAAATAAATAGAGGCAAGAGAAGTATGCCCCTTATTATAAATGGTTATAAATGAAGGGAAGGTGATCACAGAATTATCTGTTGTGTGACATTTTGAAAACGTAAAAAAGCTGTGAAGCTTTGAAAAGAAACAGTGTTTATAGTTAAGGTGTAATAAACAATTGGTGCAAATCCCAAGACAGGTAGGTTGAAACAGAAATGTATTGAGCGGCGATTGAAGGTGCTTGCTCGTATTTTGTTGTTTTAAATCTTAAAGTGGTGCCTTGATTTTGATAAAATGTCTATTAACGATTTGGTAAGTATCGACAGTCAAATGTAACTTATCACTATGGAGGACACTCCTCTCCTGCATCTTTGTAAAACACTGCCAAGACACGCGCTCAAGCTCAAACAGTACAGTGCAGAATAGGTAAAGGGTACAGCCGGTAAAATGTTCATGCCATGTCCACAAGGGGGATCGTTGTCAAAATCAGAGTTACAACACATGACTACATATGTGCACATTGTATACACAGGAAAAACATTTAGAGAAAAGACTGGAAGTTTTAGAATTATGAAAAATGTGCCAAGAAGAGAAGGAGGATCCACTACAAAAAGAGTGGATGCTTAATCAGCATAAGGGGGAGGGCATTGAACCTTCAGCTCCCCTTACTCTGCCTGAAATCAAGAGCGCAGGTATAGCTTAGATAGGAATGTATCCTTTAAAAGAATTAAAAGCAGCGGTGGGGCACAGTATTCCGACATATGAACCCCCCCGCTTATAGTAGTGACTATAATACAGAAGAGAGCAAAAGGAAGGAAGATGATTGGTTAGTCCATACGAGAAAAGGAAGAAAAGGGTGAGAGATCAAGTTTATCAATAAATATAGATGGTAGCACTTGTTACAGAACAAATGGATGGGAGGACAGATACTACTCAAGTTAGATGGGGAAAAGTATCGAGGAAATGAGCCAAAGAGAAGACAATAACGAGAAAGAAAAGAAGGACAGGGAACCTCAACAATGATTGAGGGAAGATGATCAGGGAAGAAAAGGCAGAGACCGGCGGGAACAGATATATAGGGAGGAACAAGAGAAAGAGGAAAAATGGGCAGAGGAGCAAAGAAAGTACTATAGTAAAAGGAAAAAGATAGAAGAAAGAGATAAGAAAGAGAGGAGGAGCGAGGAAGAGGAAGCACAAAGGGTGAAAGACAGAAGGTTACAGAGAAAGAGAGAAGAAGAAGAATGTAGACAGGAAGTAAGAAGGGAAGAATGAAGTTAGGAGGAACAAAAGGCTAGAAGGGATGCGAGAAAGCGAAGGAAAGTGGATGAAGAGATAAAACAGAATAGAAGGCAGCGAGGTCTGGATACCAGTCTCATTCTCATGGAACAAATGAGGCCAAGCGAGGAAATACCATGGGACAGAACATCGGAGGTTCTTCCGATAAAGAAGAAGTGTTAGAAACACCTAGAGTGGCAATAGAAGAGGAAAGATATGATGTAGAAGGCATTGGAGAAAGGATTGATAAAATATACCAGCACTAAGAAGGGATAGCAAGTATGGACCTCGAGGGAGCAGTAATTGATCCCTGGTACCTCAACCATGAACTGAGGAGGAAAACATGTTTAGTGGTGAACAATGTACACTGTCTTCGAGTAGATTAAATCTGGATAGAGGCAAAGGGGATAATAGTCACACTAGTTGCAGTCTAGAAATGTCAGATGAGGAACAAGGTCAGGTCATGAGGCAGACGGAGAGGGTGCATTTGCCTGCCCGGGAGGACAACAGATGGATAAAGAAGTAAGATGGTCAGACCTGGAACACCCTAAGGAGAGAACAACAGACCCCATATTATATCCTGAGTTTTTGTGAACACGATCGTATAGTGAGAAAGGATTCTCTCCACCTTATGTAAGCAGGTTAAGGTTATTACCAGCAAGAAGGCAGATATGGACGATTACCCCTGCATAGATAGACTGATAGTGGGATCCAACTACCGGATGGGGTTCACACAATTTCCCTTGTTAGAGAAGCGTGGAGCAAGACCACAATACATCCAATGGCCCCTAATGGACAAAGATAATTTAAAATGTAGGCTCCCTAGTTTGACATTGGGGGCTGGTAAATGGATATATAAGCTAGAGAACATGACGGGAGGCAATACATTGGCCATAGGGGACATAAAAGGTATATTGGCAGCCCTCCTTGGGGAGAGAGCTGATGACACATGGAGGCGAGCAGAACATGCAAGTGTGACAGCACAAAACACGGCACATGATGGAGCGCCATTTAATAATTGCAAGGCAGAAGTTTGGAGGGCTCTCTGGGCACAGTATCCAGATACATCAGATATGGGTGCATTTATGACATGTAAAATGAAGGAAGATGAAGACCCCATTGCTTACATTCAGGATTTTCAGGAGAAATGGCAGCTTGAAACTCGTGAACCATGGGAAAAGACAGTGGCACTCTTCTATCATATCTTGTGTCAGGGATTACCAGAACATGCACAGAGACAAATGAAGAAACAATTAGGGATGGAAGCGAAGCCATGAACTGAGATACAGTTAACTATTGTGCATTATTGTCGGTTGTTACAAGAGAAGAATAAAAAGAAAGATGAGAATAGGAACATTTTGCCATATAAGGGGCAGTCTTGACAAGTGGGGATGGAGTGGGAACACAAGAAGTAATGGGTTTGTTGCAGGTGAATAATGCACGCTCTATGGACCAAGACAGGTATGGGTTTTTTCCACGAGATAGAAGTACAGGGTTCCAAGGAAGAGGAGACAGATTTCAGAATGCCCAATATGGGTTTCAGAATTTTCAGAATGGAAGTAAAAATGTTCAAGGAGGGTTTGGTAGAGGGCCGCCCACCATATTTTGGAATTGTGGGATGACAGGGAATACTGTGCGCGCATGCAGGAGCCCAGGGAGTGTACAGAATGGGCAGTTTTGAAGAGGGGGTACAGCTTATTCATCACCATACAGCACACAAACAAGAGATGGCTTTGCCCAGGATCACACATCCTATCAGACACAGGAGCCACAAGTACAGCAGGCACACTAACAGGGGGAAGTAGTATCCACCCCAAGGGCACTCACAGCAAACACCTATACAAACCCAACAGAATGCAAAAAAAAATGTTTATGTGTCGGGTGAGCATTTTATTAATATGTCTACCTGGATTAGTGGGGAAGATTTTGAGGATACCTGATGATTTTTATTTAGACCACAAATAGCTATGGATGAGGAAAAAGGGCAGACTAGTTCTATAGAGTTGGAAGCAGCTATAGTACGAGGAGGGATAATAATACTTGAAGGGGTGGATGATGAAGGTAGAGCATGGAGGACAGTGATAGCTCTCGAGGCAGGTTACAGATTGACAGACATGTTCAGAGAAGAACGTATAGACAATGAGGTAGTATTCTTTATACGTATTCTGTACTGGATAAAGATTATGAAAAGAGAAGTCACACAGCGAATGGAGCTAGTGCTGCAATGACCAGCCTTCTTTCAAGAAGACCTAGAGAAGGTGCTGAGTATCCTTTGGACTACAGGCCCCTATCACATTGGTTTATTGAAGGGAATAGGAGAAGTGAAAATAAAACTCAAGCCAGGAGCAATTGTTTCCATAAGAAAAACAGTACCCTATGTCCCGAGAAGCTGATTAAGGCATATTTTAGACCATTTCAGCCCTAATGAATCACGGAATACTAGTGCCATTGGAGTCATCGTGCAATACTGTGGTGTATCCAATTAAAAAATCTAAAGGGGGGTTGTGGAGATTTATCTAGGACTGGAGCCCTCTTAATAAGATTATAGAGGCAGAGTTTCCTTTAGTTCCTAATCCTGCGACAATATTGTGTAGCATCCCAGGTGCAGCTAAGTATTTCCAGGTGATCGATTTGACGAATGCATTTTTCTCGATCCTGTTACATAAGGACTCACAGGATCTGACTTCCTTTATGTTTAGACAAAGGAGACTAAAACATACTTATTTATCTCAAGGGTATTGTGAGTCCCCATTGATCTTTAACAGGGTCCTACAGATGGATCAAGGCAATATCAATCTTAAAAGTGCTGGGATACAGTACGTAGATGTCATCTTGGTTTGCAGGAAAACAGAGGATGAATGTAGCCAAGACTCGGTCCAACTAATGACTATTTTAGCAGACAAAGGATATAAGGTTGACAAGGAAAAATTACAGTATTTCAGGAAGAGGTGTTGAACATAGGCCAGTTAATCTCGCATGAAGGAAAGACAGTGAGGTAATTATGAAGACACCACAACCGAGCACAGTGAGACAAATGCAGCAATTTCTGGGCTTGTGCAATTACTGCAGTGCCTGGGTGTTTGATTACAGCACGTATACCAATACACTTTCAAGCATTAAAGAAAGCACAAGTTGGTAAGGAAAAGATTGACTGGACTGAAGAAATGGAGGAAGGATTTGAGGAGTTTAAAAGAGCAATTTGTACAGATCCAGGTTTAGGGATTTCAAATTATAGTGAGGAATTGTATCTATTTTTGCACACAAAGAATTGGCAGTAATGAGAGCAGTGCTCACGCGCAGGACAACATTGTGGTATAAGCCTTCGGCATATTACAGTGGGATTTTAGACCCAGTTATGAGGGGACATTTCCTGTGCGAACAGCCTTTGCTTGCTGCCACATTTGCAATTGAGAAGTCCCACAAGTATTGTCATGGGCTGTTCTATGAGTCTTTACCTGGACCATGCCTTATTTGCCACTTTAGAGAAACCCAAGGGCACGTAGGCATCCCAAAGAGCTTCAGAGTACAAAGTAATGATTTCCAATCCAGTGATTAAAATCATAAAATGTAAAATAGTGAACCCAACCACGTTTGTAGCTGAACCTGTAGAAGAAGGTGATCATGTGCATGACTGTGCAAACTATGTTGAATTATATGATGATATACCCCATGTGAAAGAGAATGCGTTGGTGGGAGGGGAGATTCTTTTTATTGATGGTTCTTCAAAAAATTGACCAGACTAGTGGGGAGAGGCAATCAGGCTCCGCAGTAATAAGACACAGGTTAAATGGTAAATTTGAGGTAATGGTGAGTTTAAGACACAGGGCTATCATGTTGAAAAAGGAAGGGCTATCTATGTGCAGACAGCTCCCCAGTACAAAATGCGTCTTTATTGAACAGGCTCATTAAGGCACTACAATTCGCAATTGCCATAGCGGTCATAAAATGTGCTGCCCATGCAAAACGAACAGACTGTATCTCTAGTGAAAACAAAGATACAGACACAGAAGCCAAAAGAGTTGCATATTCACCAGATATTTTGGTTTTTAATACTGATGATACTAAGATACTAAAGAAAGGGATGATCTTTATCCCCCACCTAAGCATTATAGTGACAGGAAAGCACTGAAAAGCCAGTGATGCCAGCTGCATTAATGAAAGTCGCACTTGAACAACTGTATTACCCTGTACATATAACCAGGGAAAGTCACAATTGCAGAAGCAGGGTTAATTCCTAATCTGCTGGAACACATTGCACAGTTCAGGGTGAATTGCATTGTGTGTCAAAAGTGTACTGCTGGACATACACTGAGAACAATCAGAGGAGTAATACCTCCACCGAATGGACCATTTCAGCATTTACATATTGACTATGTCAATCTGCTGCAAACATGTAATGGATATAGGTATCTATTAGTGGTGGTGTGTCCCTTTTCAGGTTGGATGGAAGCTAGTCCGTGCACATACACTAGTGCCACTTGCACAGCAACGTTTCCAGTGCATAAAATCTTCCCAAGGTGGGTGTGTGCGAAGAACTAAGATCTGATAATGGGCCACATTTTGTCAATGAGTTATTCAAACAAATAGGAATTCTATTGAGTATAAAGCACAGGTTTTCTTCTGCATATCACCCACAAGAAAACAGTATATATGAGAGACTCAACGGCCTACTCAAAGAGAGGATCGGCAAGATAAAATTGACCTTAAATAAGGGATGGCTATATTGCCTACCCAAGCCTTGTATACACCAATTCTACCCTGCATTTTGTAGGAGAGATGTTAGCATTCACACCTGTTTACATGATGCCAAGAATGGTCCAGTGATAAGGAGACTCTTAATAGCAATAATTGAACAGATTGTACTTGAAGTAAAAATGATTCGAGAAGATGATAGTGTGATTATTGAAAGAGCACGTGTCCAACAAGTATTAGCATGGCACACAAAATATTTTTCTAGACTCCTATGCCTAACATATGTATGTATATATATATATATATATATATATATATATATATATATATATATATATATATATATATATATATATATATATATATATAATATATATATATTCAGTGAAAACAACTTTGTTAAAAGGACATTATGGTTCCAAGTAAAACCGAAAAACCCTTGAAATTCACCAGTTATGGTAAGCTAAGCAACCATAACTCGCGCCACAATGTTGCCCTGCTGATGACATCACAAATCCAATTGATGACATCACAGATGACATAACATATATGGCTCCCTCTTTTTTACTTTACTGACATATCTAGGCCAGTAACTATCAGGAACTAAACATTCAAAAAGTACTATATTTGTAGACCTATATACTTATGTTCTTACAGTAATTCACTTGGGGTTCACTCACAGCATATGAAACATATACATAGGGGAAAACACAGATTTAGAAGACAGCAATGCTTTCTATGTATGAAGATGATCAGTAAAGTTATCAACATGTTCTTATAGTTCTGCTTTGTTTTTATTACTTTACATTCCCTGGATATGCTCATATTTTTATACATTGTATGCACACTACTTTCCTTAGGACCTAGTCACATCATATGATAGTTATACATAGGGAAGTAGTAGCTTTGAAGCAGAAAAATAATTTCTGTGCATAAAGTTAACAAGTTATGGTATGAGGATTGGCTGATAATATTGTAGTTTTTTTTGTTTACTTCATTTTCCCTGTATATGCTCATATGTGTATGTGCTGTTGTCTATTTGCTTTTTATTTCCAATAATGCAATTATGCATTAAGTGGATTTTATTAGCTACTTATTAAATGTTTCACAGTAGGCAAAACTGTAATAAGAAAGCATTTATCATGTTACTATTCAACATGGTAAGATTATGAATATTGCACCTTGTAAGTGATTTCAATCCGGCACTCCAGCTAAGTCAACTCCTAGTATGGGATGCCAAATAGAAATCCTTATTTATATATTTTTATGTCAAAGTTCATTTAATTCTGGATGTTGTACCCTTATATAATGCCCCTCTCTTTGAATTCCCCCGGTCTCAAGAAATTGCTTTGTTTTACAAATTAAAAGATTTATTTGAAGAATTTAACAATATATATATCACACTTTTATGAATATGAATAATATCTGGATATCACACTTATGAATATGAACAATGATCAGCAATGGGTAATATCACAACATCAACAATCTCTTTAATCAATTAGGAGTAGGAATACGAAGAATAATCTAGCATAGAATACTTTGTGTGGTTTAAGGAAATGCAGTGATATGAAAGAATGCAACACAGAAATAAACTTGATATGAATTTAACCAAAGACAATGTAATCACTCTTTCCCCTGTTACTACTCACTCTCCCCAGTATGCAATATGAAGAAATGGAATGAGGGCCCACAGGTATCAGGAATAACAATAACAATGCAGTTCAATCCCAATCCCCCTCCAGCAAGCTTAGAGAGAACAGGTATGATTTTAAAACAGGTCAAAATGCTTTTAAATGTGGTTGAATTGAATGGGAAAAATGCTAAAAATGATTTTTATTCGCTAAATTGAATTCAGAACTAGTGAGAGTGGCTTTGGATTGGTTCAGATCAACACTAGCAATGATTATAGAATGATTAGCAGATGGAAAACGAAATTCAGAAGTTGAAAGCAAGCCATAGCTATTTTTACATGTGGTGAAATTTAGACAAATGGGAAATCGCTGCAACTTTTCCGCGTGCGTGAAACGTGATTACAGCAAAACTATAAGGAATTGGGTTTCTCTGAAAGCTGAGGATGTTAGCTTCAAAATGGCATTTACATTTCGTTTCTAGGACATATTGTTCGAAAGTTACAGAGGTTTTTGTGAAGGTAGATTTTTCAGAAAAAGATTCAAGATTCAAAATGAAAGATGCGCTTTAAAGATTAGGAATCAAGATGGACTTATACTAAGGAGCTATGAAAGTACAAGATACCCAACTGGACAACCAACAGAACAGGGCGCCTTCCACTCTGATTGTTGTGCGCCAGGACACTTGACTTTCTTCAGAAAATATCAGCGCACAGATGATTATCGCTACAATTATCACAGACTATATAATTAGACGAATGCAGGATGGACACAAGATTCTATATTGCAGTTCTGGATAGGTTAAAATAGATTGAATAGGATTACTTTAAAATAAGAGATGACTATGTACAGTTCTATACTAAATACTCACTCCTATGGCTTTGGAATGGAATGGGCCCGTCAAAGATCTGGTCAAAGGTTTGGACTTCGCTCGCCACTGGACAGGTCTCAGGCACTGGGTTCTGCTCTCAGCAAGGCCCTCTGGTCTGCGCGGCCTCTTGGACTGGATCTGATGGGTTGGGTTACAGCTCTGTCTGCGGGTCTGGATCTTGGTTCTAGCATGGGGTTCTAAGCTAGAACAGCAAAACAGCTCAGCCAGGCTGTTGGATTTTGTGGTGCCCCTAAGTTTGGGTTTGGGGGTTAGAATCAGGTTGCAAAAGATTCTGAAGGCCAGCTGAGAAGAGTTCAGCTTTTGGGATTGGGCCCTTCTGCTTCAAAGTTTTAGAGTCTGGTTTCTGGATCTATGTCTGGAGCCTGTATCTTCCTACAGGGTGCTTCGCCAAGAAATCAGTTGATGAGTGGAAAGGGTCTTGTCTGTCCTCAGTAGTCCCTATTTATCAATTTCCAAAGTGGGTGGGGAGGCTGATTATCTATGCTCAACCCTCTAAGGATCTGATAGGTCAGAGATTTCGCTGTCCCCTGGTTTGAGAAAGGAACAGTGTGTCATCATGTGTCAGAGTGATGCTGTGTTTATGGCCCAATGGAAATCCCTCCCCTTTGCTTTTACTTAGGAAATCATTGTTTCCCAAAATATATATTTCCCATATGCACAACTTGCTGATAATACATAATTACATGACAGATTGCTTAAGGTATATTGCTGTGCAACTCTCATCTTCCTGCGAGCTTTAGTTCATAAATGACAACTGTTTTGCACTTTTGGTGGGTTTCTCAATGTTAGTTCTGCACCAATTTGTATACATGCATACACATCCCATCTGGGCATATTCCTGTAATTTTTCATGTTCCTAACATAAACACAATGGTTACAATATTAATAATTTCCGGGGTTCAGTCTCAGAACATCGCACAGATTCCAAATTAGTCTTAAACTGTGAGCGAATTTTTCGTTTTAGCAACCTTTAAATTTCATATTTTTGTCAGTTCAGTAAACTTTACTATAAGCATTTTTCTAAAACATACATTTACTTCACTTAATTCCACATTTTCAGTCTGGTTTGCCTCCAAAGCTGGGCTGAGTCAGAGGGTCACATTGCTTGCCTTCCTGCCAGAGCAGCTGTGTCAGTCACATCCGAATTAGCATTTTCTATTCAGTTCAAGGAACCCATTGTTTCTTGCTCAGGGCAGCAGAGGAAATCTTCTCCCCTTCTGATTAACATCCCAATGTGAAATCCTCTCCTTTTGGTGGGAATGAACAAGGTGTGAGATTCTCAGGAAAAGAAAGCCTTTTGGAAGTTTTAGCTAAATCAGGTTACCTTATGGTGAATTGTAACATAGTTCCTTGTGAAAACATTACATTTATAAATTTAAAATCAGCAAACATATCTTTACTTCCAGTCTTTTTAGAATATAGTTTTCAATTGTGTCCACCTCTTAGGCTTCTGATAGCAAGTCTTTCTTTGGCATAGTTTGGGTCAATGTACAGCTTTACACATGACAAGTTTTAAATCGCCGGCTTCTGACAGAGGTGAGTAACGGTACTACACCCATTTTTGACAGATTTCTTCCAGCTCAACCATCCGCAAAAGCGGACTTTGTTCAGATAATATATACTTCTGTGGACATTGTATTTATGTTGATTCTCGAAGTAGAATGATGTTCAGCACCCAACAAGTAGGTTGGATCTTTATGTGTGGTTTGTGAGCCATGATTTTTGCAATTTTGACAGCCAGGGAAAAAACAGATTTTTAAAACAGCTCTGTGTTTCTTTTGCTATGATTTTGCTCTGTGGGCAGCCAAATGATGGTTTTTGGCAGTGGTCTCCTGTGTTCCCACTGACATAGGCAAAAGTGGATGGCGGCCTATTTTTCAGATTTTTACTGCACACTTTCTGGTGATTTTTAGCGAGCAGCATGCTTTCCGGTGGCCATTCTAATGTTTCTGCTGCAAGCAATGCACAGTAATGGGCCTGGACTAGTGGGTTGAAACATCCCACAACCTCCATCATGTATGTTGCACACAATGCCTATGTTTCTACATGACTGGCTTAGTATACTGGAAAGAACCTTTTAATAGAATGTTATTTGTATCAATGCATTACTTAATGCACTACATACCTCATGATATTTATTCCAATAATCCTTCACACTTTTCTATCAACATTACTATATGAATACCTTGTACAGACTTTTCATGAAAAGTAAATGCACATGTGATGTCCTCAGCGATGTCATCAATGACATTTGTGATGTCATATTTGATGTCCTGGGTGTTACTCTTAGCAGTGCACCGTGGTGGCGCGAGTTATGGTTGCTTAGCTTACCATAACTGGCGAATTTCAAGGGTTTTTCGGTTTTACTTGGAACCATAACGTCCCTTTAACAATGTTTTTTTCACTGAATTTCATAGGTTTTCTCTATATAAGCCAATTAATAACCATTACTTTATGTGTACTTAACACTGTTTTTAACAGACCATACATAAACTAAAGATAATATACCAAGAGAGACATTAGAAAATACTCTGCATTCAAATAAAACACTTTGTGGAGGACAACATAAAAGAAAACATTAAACATCACTGTCCGACATGGACCTTTTCCCCCTCTCGATGTCCCAGCCAACTATCCCCAAAACCTCCCCAGCAAGAAAAATGTTACGATGAGACTACCATCTCTTCCTCCCCTCCCATGAAAGTACAAGATACCCAACTGGACAACCAACAGAACAGGGCGCCTTCCACTCTGATTGTTGTGCGCCAGGACACTTGACTTTCTTCAGAAAATATCAGCGCACAGATGATTATCGCTACAATTATCACAGACTATATAATTAGACGAATGCAGGATGGACACAAGATTCTATATTGCAGTTCTGGATAGGTTAAAATAGATTGAATAGGATTACTTTAAAATAAGAGATGACTATGTACAGTTCTATACTAAATACTCACTCCTATGGCTTTGGAATGGAATGGGCCCGTCAAAGATCTGGTCAAAGGTTTGGACTTCGCTCGCCACTGGACAGGTCTCAGGCACTGGGTTCTGCTCTCAGCAAGGCCCTCTGGTCTGCGCGGCCTCTTGGACTGGATCTGATGGGTTGGGTTACAGCTCTGTCTGCGGGTCTGGATCTTGGTTCTAGCATGGGGTTCTAAGCTAGAACAGCAAAACAGCTCAGCCAGGCTGTTGGATTTTGTGGTGCCCCTAAGTTTGGGTTTGGGGGTTAGAATCAGGTTGCAAAAGATTCTGAAGGCCAGCTGAGAAGAGTTCAGCTTTTGGGATTGGGCCCTTCTGCTTCAAAGTTTTAAAGTCTGGTTTCTGGATCTATGTCTGGAGCCTGTATCTTCCTACAGGGTGCTTCGCCAAGAAATCAGTTGATGAGTGGAAAGGGTCTTGTCTGTCCTCAGTAGTCCCTATTTATCAATTTCCAAAGTGGGTGGGGAGGCTGATTATCTATGTTCAACCCTCTAAGGATCTGATAGGTCAGAGATTTCGCTGTCCCCTGGTTTGAGAAAGGAACACTGTGTCATCATGTGTCAGAGTGATGCTGTGTTTATGGCCCAATGGAAATCCCTCCCCTTTGCTTTTACTTAGGAAATCATTGTTTCCCAAAATATATATTTCCCATATGCACAACTTGCTGATAATACATAATTACATGACAGATTGCTTAAGGTATATTGCTGTGCAACTCTCATCTTCCTGCGAGCTTTAGTTCATAAATGACAACTGTTTTGCACTTTTGGTGGGTTTCTCAATGTTAGTTCTGCACCAATTTGTATACATGCATACACATCCCATCTGGGCATATTCCTGTAATTTTTCATGTTCCTAACATAAACACAATGGTTACAATATTAATAATTTCCGGGGTTCAGTCTCAGAACATCGCACAGATTCCAAATTAGTCTTAAACTGTGAGCGAATTTTTCGTTTTAGCAACCTATAAATTTCATATTTTTGTCAGTTCAGTAAACTTTACTATAAGCATTTTTCTAAAACATACATTTACTTCACTTAATTCCACATTTTCAGTCTGGTTTGCCTCCAAAGCTGGGCTGAGTCAGAGGGTCACATTGATTGCCTTCCTGCCAGAGCAGCTGTGTCAGTCACATCCGAATTAGCATTTTCTATTCAGTTCAAGGAACCCATTGTTTCTTGCTCAGGGCAGCAGAGGAAATCTTCTCCCCTTCTGATTAACATCCCAATGTGAAATCCTCTCCTTTTGGTGGGAATGAACAAGGTGTGAGATTCTCAGGAAAAGAAAGCCTTTTGGAAGTTTTAGCTAAATCAGGTTACCTTATGGTGAATTGTAACATAGTTCCTTGTGAAAACATTACATTTATAAATTTAAAATCAGCAAACATATCTTTACTTCCAGTCTTTTTAGAATATAGTTTTCAATTGTGTCCACCTCTTAGGCTTCTGATAGCAAGTCTTTCTTTGGCATAGTTTGGGTCAATGTACAGCTTTACACATGACAAGTTTTAAATCGCCGGCTTCTGACAGAGGTGAGTAACGGTACTACACCCATTTTTGACAGATTTCTTCCAGCTCAACCATCCGCAAAAGCGGACTTTGTTCAGATAATATATACTTCTGTGGACATTGTATTTATGTTGATTCTCGAAGTAGAATGATGTTCAGCACCCAACAAGTAGGTTGGATCTTTATGTGTGGTTTGTGAGCCATGATTTTTGCAATTTTGACAGCCAGGGAAAAAACAAATTTTTAAAACAGCTCTGTGTTTCTTTTGCTATGATTTTGCTCTGTGGGCAGCCAAATGATGGTTTTTGGCAGTGGTCTCTTGTGTTCCCACTGACATAGGCAAAAGTGGATGGCGGCCTATTTTTCAGATTTTTACTGCACACTTTCTGGTGATTTTTAGCGAGCAGCATGCTTTCCGGTGGCCATTCTAATGTTTCTGCTGCAAGCAATGCACAGTAATGGGCCTGGACTAGTGGGTTGAAACATCCCACAACCTCCATCATGCATGTTGCACACAATGCCAATGTTTCTACATGACTGGCTTAGTATACTGGAAAGAACCTGTTAATAGAATGTTATTTGTATCAATGCATTACTTAATGCACTACATACCTCATGATATTTATTCCAATAATCCTTCACACTTTTCTATCAACATTACTATATGAATACCTTGTACAGACTTTTCATGAAAAGTAAATGCACATGTGATGTCCTCAGCGATGTCATCAATGACATTTGTGATGTCATATTTGATGTCCTGGGTGTTACTCTTAGCAGTGCACCGTGGTGGCGCGAGTTATGGTTGCTTAGCTTACCATAACTGGCGAATTTCAAGGGTTTTTCGGTTTTACTTGGAACCATAACGTCCCTTTAACAATGTTTTTTTCACTGAATTTCATAGGTTTTCTCTATATAAGCCAATTAATAACCATTACTTTATGTGTACTTAACACATTTTTTTAACAGACCATGCATAAACTAAAGATAATATACCAAGAGAGACATTAGAAAATACTCTGCATTCAAATAAAACACTTTGTGGAGGACAACATAAAAGAAAACATTAAACATCACTGTCCGACATGGACCTTTTCCCCCTCTCGATGTCCCAGCCAACTATCCCCAAAACCTCCCCAGCAAGAAAAATGTTACGATGAGACTACCATCTCTTCCTCCCCTCCCATACATCATGTCCAAACCCCTAGTTCTCCTGTATTTGTTTCAGTTTCTGCTTCCCACTCTCTTTCGTAATGTTTATACTGTTATTCAATAATAACATTTTAAGTGTGTTCTTAGTATATGCCTGTGTCATATTTTTTAAAAAAAGGCAGTTCGGGTGTCCGCGGACAGCATGGGTGTCCAGGGTGTCTGCAACTAACCAAAATGGGGGTGTTCTAAGGACACTATACCTGTTTGTACTATCCGCATGTCCGCAACTATTCAAATTAAGGTGTCCTAAGAACACCCCCCCTGTTCGCAATGTCCGCAACCAGAATGAATATATCCGTAGAACACATATCCTGTCTGCCTGTCTGCAAAGTTTTGATGCACATTTATTTTATTCAGGGACTTCAACACTGTTCGTAGAACACCCGTGCACATGCGCAAAACACCCTTGGGTCCTACGCACATCATGCCTGTCCGTAACTGTCTGCTGCACGTGTGTCACACTTTTACTTAGTTTGGGGACCCGAACACTGTCCGTAGACCACCCGGATGCATGCGCACAACCGACCCCGCACATTTGGTGACCTACGGACAGCCATCCCATTCGCGAACGTGTCCACGATGTCATCATGTGACCACACCCTCGCTGAGCATGTGTCCTGAATTGCAGACACTGTTAGGGCCCCCAAACATTTAAAAAGTGCTTTTCTGAGCAATCCAAGGTATTTTCCAGGAAAGGTTCACCATTTCACATGTCCCAGACAATATCCCTGGCAATCTACATACATTTTGGCACTTTTTGAGCCCTTTCTTGCTGTTTGTTGTGCCCGCGGACAGCACGGGAGTCCGCGGAGCACGCACCAGCACCCCTATAAAAGGCCACATCACAGAGCTGATCCGTATTGTGCTTCTGGCTACCTGACATAGCATTGCTCCTGACCTGCATTGCCTGCATTGCTGGTGTTTTCTGTGTGCTGTTCTCCAGGTGGAAACCATGGCTACTTCGGCTTCATCAGCACCCCGACCCCTCCACCACCACCACATCCCCAAGGGCCTGCAGAGGGGAACAGGAGTGAGGATGCAGAGGGAAGTGATGAAGAGAATGAAGAGGATGAGGTAGTGGAAGTTCATTTACTAGCACTCATTGTGAGTCTTGGGTGTGGCGGTTATTTACTACTCATAATGGAGTGCCAAAAGCTTGTGTGAATAAGGTGATCTGCACTCAGTGCAAGATGGTGCTGAGTGGTGAAAAGTCTGGTTCGTATACCTATGGTACTACATCAATGAAGTGACACCTAAAGTCATTCCACGGTGGGGCTATTCGTAAGGTTGTACCTTGCAATACACATAGTAGGTTGAGTTCCCCTGCAACATCCTCCATTTCTGCTCCTGACACCACAAGAGACACTCCTGTGGAACAGTGCATCCCTCCAGCTGCCTCGCAGGCCATTAATAATGCTGTTGACCCTTACCTTTCGAGGGTCATAGTATTGTGCATGTACTGCGATGCAGTACTCTTCAGGGGGAGAACCTTTAGAGTGTTTTCGAGCCTGCGGTCAAGGAGCACGGGAAGAACTGCCCACTACCTGAATACGGCCCACACTACATCTTCCTCTCTCCACCTGCCCTTTCTTATCCCTGTGGTTGGTGTCCCTTCCTTAGCCTCCTTTCCCTTCCTTTCCTTAAATAAATATAAAACAAAAACCAAAAAAAAGGGTCTTTTCAGAGCCGCCTTTCACAGTTCAAAAATAGAAGTGACAAATAAATAGTGCAGGGCCCTGTGCATTTTTTAGAAGTCCTCGGACATTTAATTTTGTTGGGGGTTCTGCCCTATGTGAACCATTGCACTTTTCTCTGAGAGGAAGTGGTGGCTCTGAAAAGAGCCTTTTTGTGTTTTTTTTGTGTTTCAAAAACTTCAAATGGTCAACACCTTTTGCAGTACTCCATCTCTGCGAGAAATGTGTGTACTACGAAACATAATGTTTTCATTCTGAAAAAAGGACATACCAACATCTCTAAAAAAGGCACAGACAGCCTTGTTAACATTGCGCCTGGCTTTCTCCATTTGTGGACCAAATGAAAAAGAACGCAGCACATATGTCTCTGTGCAATATGGGAAAAAATGACTCTGAAGTTGGATACATGTCCATGACTTTCCCAAGTCCTTCTTGCATTGAAAATTGCAAAGAAATTCCAGACAAAGAAGTTCCTAAACTGTTCCCTCCACAATGAATAATAATAATAATTTCTGGATGATACTGTGCCACCGAAGTAGCACAGAGACCAACCAAATCCAGCCACTTCATTCCACGCACTCCATGCCAGTGCACATCTACATGAGGGAATCCAAGATCTGCAGCCACTCCACAACAATCTGCATGCACCTCCAACCAATTCTTCCATGAATCTCCCAAAATCCAAACAATCTGCTTTCTGTAACACACAGCCATAGCTATCTGCTCTCCTCTCAGGAAAAATACTTTCTGACAAACTCTCTCCTTACACAACACACACAGTAAACCTTATTAACCAATTCCTTACTCTGCTCAGTCTCATTTGCATGCCTCTCAACCCCCAAATCCCTGTATGTAATACACAATGTCTGCAGGCAACTGCAATGTCTGCGGACAAATCAAAAAAATTGCGACTGGGAAATGAAAATTTAAATAGTGTGCCCCATTTCCACTTTGAGGTTGCCTCTAAAAAGAGCCTTTTTTAAGATGCTTCAGAAACACCATTTATTTTCTACTTTTTTTGTTTTTTTTGCCTTATTTTCCTCCAAAAACATTCACATTAGCTTCTCCAAAGTAATCCTTATGTTCCAAAAGAGCATAGCATTTCCCATAAAAGATAAAGTCATGCCATCTTATTTAAAATAAACAACATTACCAGAATCAATGTTCTCATTATTACAAATAACATTCCAGCTCTAAGCATGAAAGCAAACATGACTTGGTTGATTGCACACCTAGCAATATTTTGCTGAGGACAAAAACAGAACTGTTGTCCCATATTGCCCTAGGTACTAAAGCAGAAAAAATAACATTGGCATTTGGAAGTACTTTCATTACTGCCTGAACCAAGTGGTCCAGATCTTCCAACAAAGTAGGGGCACTGACATAGCCCAAATGCAAAGCACCATAGTGCAAATCAACTACATGTGGAGTGTTCACCCTGCCCATATTTACACACATTTGTACAATTCCCTGCACATTGAAACCAGGTACAGTGCTCCACACCACCTCTACACCTTTAATATCAGAATTGAGTGCCACATTCGTGCATTTAGCATACTGCTCCAAACCATGCACAAACATATCTCCAACCACCAACATCCTGACTTTCTCCAACTCTGCCATCTTCACTACACACAGCCTCTTTCAACACAAACCACAACCTCAACATCTGATTGGCTGATCCCTACAGTCCTATTTCCATGCCAGATATGTTGAGAAGTCCCGTATGTGGCACACCCTGTCCGCGGACAGCCGTGGTGTCCGCGGAGCGTGTATCACTGGGTCAGCCCTTCTACCCTTTCCACTTCAATCTCTCCACCATTCCCTCATTGGCTACTGTTAAGCAGTCACACACCCATCCACCAATCACATCCAAGAACTCTACATCTAACTCCATCATGACAGATCAGCACTTTAGATGTACTACTGGTCATTCTCAGTACAACTGGACTTTGACTGCAAATGACTTACAGCAACAACTACTTTAAAACTCCCCAAGATTTCTACTTGCAGATTCATGCACATCCACATGCATGAACACAGACTATAGGTATGATTATTTTCTACACAGTACATGTACAGCTCTTCTATGAATGCATATAAACAGAGTAACTGCTGCTTACCCTGTATAAACTGTAAAATGAATTTACTGTCATTTCTCCCATCTGCTAAGATCTAGTGTCACTTGCAAACCTGTCTGCTCTCCAAATTTTGTAAACACACACAGCTATCTAAAAAAGTGTCATTTCATATTAGAAGTATGGGAGAAATAACAGTATAATTATGGAAAAAGGCTTTCTAGTGTGTTATAAAATAACATGCAGCCAGGATGAGTACATGCATCTTCATTCATGCACACAGACAGACAATATCATTAGAAAGGCTCCCACCTGAAACAACACCACTGCCTCTACATCAAATCCTTCTGCTTTATTGCCCACACCTTCACAACTGCATATATTGCATGCTTTTCTATACAATTTCTGCCATGTACCCTGTAAAAATAGCAAAAAATGCATATGATTATTTCTTCTATCTCCTAACATCCACTAACATACCCTTAAAAAGCCAAGTGTACTCTATACGTTTACTATTATACTCATTTGTAAAACATGCTCAACTAACAGATTCTAAGTAAAATATACAGGATACACATAGGCAAAGGAAAGTGCATGTGCACACTATGCTCAGTTATCAGAAAACACTACTACTACAAAAACAGAAAAAATCATTGTCTATATTAACAAAAGTGCTATAAACAAACATATTCACTACTTTCTTTCTTTTACAATTGCAGTGAAGACCACTCTCCTGAAAAACAGCAATGTCTGAAGTACAAACAAGAACTTAGAAGAAACCTACTCTTTCCATACAAAGAAGTATGTGCAATGCTACCATAATGTTCTAAATGTTACTCAAACACACTAGCATTTTAGTATTGTAGAACAAACATGTGTATTAACCCTCTACCATTAGATTTAGTATTAGTGCTTCCCCTCACCAGCTGCATACTTCATATTGTCATCTGAAGGCCAGTATGGTAACACACAAATACAAGAATAGCCTTCCCAACTTGATGTAGCTGCCCGTTGCACAATCACACACCTCCACAAACATCCTTACCATCATACTCAGACAGTCATGCACAAAGCAAGCATACACTGCACAACAGCCAAACCCATACTTCTTTTTTTCTCCAACAGACCCCAAAGAATGCATACCAAAAATCAACTCCGTAGAAAGCAAGGCAGACGTAGGGCAAATCAAAATAAAAGTGTCCAAAATAAACATCCATCTCTAGCAGATTGTGTACAAAAAGTTCAAACAAAACAGCTAATACAGTCATTAAGCGAAACAAAACAAGCTTCCAGTACAGAAACTTTGCCTCCTCTATCAAAATGTAAAACGAAACAGAAAGTGATTAACAAGACTTCAGCTACAACTACTCCTAACAGTGCACCTATAAATCTTGATGTAGTGGCAAGTAACCATACCAAAAAAAATATTTTACAAAAAATGTTCCACCACAGAGTCCTTCAGAACCTTATAAAAACAGGAGAGAAATCATGCACAACCCTTAAAACCTACCATAGAAAATCTATCCTAGAAGCTCTCATAGACATTGCAGTACTTCTCAAAAGGAAGATATTTATTTTGGTTTTAAACAGAATGAAACCACTAACAAAACTAACTACTAAACTACAAAAAAGACGTCTCAATAAACGGAATATCAACACAAATAGCTTCTTAAACATCTGTGGTGGTGAATGGAGTCACATCACAAGCCCAGAACCATATTTTAATGAAGAAGCATATAAACGAAGGCAAATAAACCCAATTTCCATACATAGCAGTGGACGAGGGTATGAAAAACTTAATAACACCATTATGGAACAAGAAAATCTGCTCACAAAAATATCCCCAGAAATCTCAGCATCACCTCTCCATTCCACTGAACCATAATATCCAGTCTACAAATAGCCGTGCACATCAATGTGTAACATTGCCAAAAAATCATTCAAACCTTTACGCCAGTTCCTCAATCAGTATGTAAAAAGCAAAGACAAATTCAAAATAAAACTACTACAAAATATGGATGCTTGTCCAGTGCGCAAATACAGAGGAGGACAAGGACATTCATTAGCCTGCATTTTAGGACCTATTTGCAAAAGCACCTTCCATCATATCAAAATGATATCAACACATCATTCAACTATAAGAAATCTGGTCCATAACTCAACTATGCGCAAAGTCCTGCTTTAGAACTAGCCAATTTAAATAACAATCTTCTACATGGTACAGCCAAACAACTACTCGAAGAAATAGAGCATATCCAGAGAAAATATTTTTGAAGTGAAAGCCACTTACAAAATGCAATAGCTTTACAACAAACTAGCAACTACTGTACAAATAGCAACCTTCTATTACACACATTCAAAAAAGAAATACTAAAGTTTAAAAGTACATCCGCTGAAGTACCAAATCATGTGTGTGTGTGTTGCCACAGGACTTTTTATAAAAGTAGCACAAAAACTGTAGACATAACATACAAAATAGAAGTCAATGAAGATTCCAAATGGTTCCAATTAGCTCTCTACCTTATAGCAGAAAACAAATATGAAATGACTAATCCCTTAATACTTTGCAATTACTGCACTGCAAAACTTGACAACAACCAAACTCCTTCACGTGCTATCACTAATAACTTGGAATTATTCCCACTACCAAAACCCCTGCAACAACTCAATTTATATGAGAACATCATAATTCAAACAGTGCACCCATTTCAAGCAATAATACACCTTCAACCAAAAATAGCAAAATTACCTCCCTCTGAAATAGTGAAAGGCATGCATGGCAAAATAGTTTATTTACCATTAGATCTTAAAGAAAATGTACACACTCTGGGAGTGCAACGTCCAATAGATCAGTCTTTAATTGTCTTAGTAAATGGCGTACCTACAAAAGACAAGAAAATTTGGCAACAACTCGTGGACTTACATAAAGTTAGACAAGTCCTGCAATATTTAAAACCATTGAAATAATTCAAGAGTCACGAGAAACTGGTCCATTTCAACTTCTAAATCCTGCTACAGAATCCAACATTTTAGACCATTATACAATTTATCCTTTACACTCTAAAGACACTATAGATGATGCAATGGAAACATACCAAATGTGACAAGCCAAAAGATCTCCAATCAGCATATGGGAAAAAATATAGAAGCACAGGCCTTTCCTCTACTCTTTCCTACTGGAAAAGGAGGAAGGTACAATGATAGACCCACACAGATAACAGCATCAGAATATCATTCTTTACGAATGTATTCTGACGACCCAAGATTCAAACAAAATGTGAAATACATGTTCCACCTTCTCTTTGAAAGTGAACTAGCAACTCTATGCTACAGAGTTGCACACACATTAAAATCAGGTACCCAGTTTTAAAATATGTCAGCTACGCAAATTATTACAAAAAGTGCAAGAAAAAGATGAGGTTTTACAGTCAAGTATTACTAATCTTTTAGCAAAAATGCATGGTACAAAAGAATATTGGTTCCGATGTCATGAAGATGTATGCTGTATGATAAGAAACCTTGGCCTACCTACTTGGTTTGTTACATTAAGTTGTGCAGAATATGCATGGGAAGATTTACACGATCTCCTACGCATAGCAAACAAAAACAGAACAAACATAGATATAAAAATACCAGGAGAACTCTGCTCTCTAGATCCTGTAAATGTAACAAGATATTTCCATCATCACTACATTGCTATGCTACCCTTTATTTGTAATACGACTGTTCCTCCCCTCGGAGAAGTGCAACACTTCTTTTGGAGAAAAGAATACCAAGCCAGAGGAGCACCACACATCCACGTGCTATTATGGATTAAAGATGCTCCTAAATTTGGTCAGGACAGTGATGCCACTGTTTTGCAGTTCATCCAAAAATATGTCACTTGCGAAATCCCTTCACAAACAACACATAGTGAACTTCATGCACAAACTTTACAATTTCAAAGACACAAATGTGGGAAATATTGTTGTCGCAAATATAAAAACAAAGGAAAATACTACACCAAATGCTTTATTTTGTTTATTTTAGACATAGTGTCAAAGGTACTAAGAACACATATTACATAACAAGAAAAGAAGAATCAAAATACATCAATGATTACAATGCAATCATTGCCCTCCTATGGAATGCAAACATAGGTGTGCAGTACATTGCAGATAATTCCACTGCAGTTGCACGATATGGCAAAGCCTACTTAACCAAAGCAGAGAAAACAGTGGTTCAGGATCTCTGGGATGATATATCATCTGACAAAAAACTATCACAGAAATTGTACAGTTTAGGCATAAAAATGCTCTCTCATAGAAACTGAGGGTGCTATGAAGCTGCAGACTGTTTAACCGGTACTGCATTGTATGGAAAATCTGACAATATAGTATGGCTAAGTCTTGGTCCTGCTAAATCTAAAAAAGGAGTTCTCAAATCATATGAGGACATAGAAACAATGGCCAAAAATGATCCCAACAGCCAAGACATTTTGAAAAACAATTTACCAGACACATACTACACAAACAGGAGTACCACTTTGGAAACCATGTGTCTCTACCAGGTAGCTCAAAACTTCACTTGCAAAAATAATATTAAACTAGATGAAAAGAAAGGTAGATACAGAGCAGCAAATTGTGAAGGAAGCTTAGTGAAACTTACCAAACACACCTTAATTAATCATATCAAATTGTCCTTAAAAAACTCCTCAACATAAAGAACTGTATTACATATCCCTGCTACAACTTTTTAAACCATGTAGAAAAGAGGAAGAGTTACTGGATATGTATGACTCCTATGAAGACACTTTCAAAGCAAATGAAAGCACTAAAACAGACGTAAACTTTACACAGTACCAAACAATGTTGCACAATGAACAGCAACACAAAGAATCCCCAGGCCCAACTAGAAGTGGACATTTCAAAGCAAATGAAAGCACTAAAACAGACGTAAACTTTACACAGTACCAAACGATGTTGCACAATGAACAGCAACACAAAGAATCCCCAGGCCCAGCTAGAAGTGGACACTCCCGACAGTAGTCAACCTTCTGTAACAGGAAGCCAAGAACCACTTGGACAGCCACTAATAGCAAATGAGGCAGAATTAGCCATGACAGACATAGACAACACCATGTGTCAGTATGAACAAGCTACAGAAGACTTTGCTGTACTGAAATCACAACTGAACAATGAGCAGCCTAGCATTTTACAAGAAGTAACAAAACAAATTAAACATGGTGTACAACATGAAAATAAAAACTGTACCTGCCAAGACTACAAACCTATACTGCTATACATCAGTGGTCAAGCTGGTTCAGGCAAATCATTCTTAATCAAAATCATCAGGAAGTTCCTCCAACAACTGACAAACAACAAAGTGTCAGCTGTTGTAACTGCCCCACAGGTTTAGCTGCCTACAATATAGGCGGTGTCACTTTACACCGATTACTACTCCTTCCAGTAGAACACCACAACAAATTAGACTATTACAAATTTTCTACAGAAGCCGCAATGGAACTATGCAGGGTTTTGAAACAAATGAAAATGCTACTAATAGGTGAGGTGAGCATGGTCTCCAACCTAATGTTGGCTTTGATTCACCTGAGATTACAAGAGGTACTCAAAACAGACTACAAAGAACTCTTTGGAGGAAAACCCATTATAGTTTTCAGAGATCTTCTTCAATTGACACCAGTGAAAGGTGAACCTATTTTTAAAATCTTAGGGAACAAACTGTGCCATAAAACCCTTGGCAGCATAGGATATGTCAACCTTTGGCAACAATTACAATACAGAGCATTAACTGGAAACATGTGCCAGTCTGCAGACCTCACATACGCCAACATTTAAAAAAATATTAGAGTTGGTGTACTATCTCAAGAAGCACAATCAATATTAAAAACCAGGCACATCCATGCACTCTATGGCCATAACTCATGTGCTACTGATGTCATGGAACAATTAGCACACAAAAATGTCAATTGTATGTCCTTGAACCCATCTCTTGCAAGCTGTTCAAAATTCAATGAAACAATGTTAAAAAAAGAAATGCAACCAACAATTGAAATTTGCTCCACAGATAAACTGGACGTACATGGTATGACACTACCCATATGTCAACAAGCCATAACAAGACTAAATACCTTAGAAAATTCTATCTTTAACACAGCTGGTTTGGAGAAAATATTAAAATGATCTTTAAACTGTAGAGTAATGCTTAAACGTAACCTTGACATGAGCAAGGACTAGTTAATCGAGGACTTGGTACAGTTGTTGGCTTTCAAACATACATACGTGACAACAACATTCAGTTTGTCAATACAGCCGTGCCATGCACCCAAGACTCTAGGCACTGGCCACAAGCACTGCAGCATAACCCACCCGTGCTACCAAACATTTTTGACTCTGGTATGTGGGCTGCTTATAGGGGATTATTAATTACAATCAATGCTCTACTAACAACCCAAAACAAACATCATACTAAAGTAAAATAGCTAGTAGTGTGGCCAGCATTTAGTATGTCCACGGACATCGCAAACACATCAGGGGCTGTCCGTGGATCCAAGATGACGGGCGCATCAAAACAATGTGACGCACCTCACGCCTCACCCCAGCCAATCAGTGAATACGGTCCTTGTCTGCGTACATGACGCAAGCCGATTAACCAATTGGTGTCCTTTCCGTGGAGCGAACAGAGAAGTTTGTCCGCGGAGTGGACATAGATATCACTAATTCTTTTAGACCTACTTTTTGGTCATTTTAAAAAGAACTAACCGATGGATTTCCACCAAATTTACAATAGCACACTGCTCCTACCTCAAATTTGGTGAAAATCTGTCCAGCGGTTTGAGCTGTAGGTGTGAGCAAAGTTTTTTCCCCATTCACTCTATGGGAAAAAAAATAATTTTTGAGAGGCTTTTCACCAAATTTGTGGCAGGAGCGGCGGCTTGGTCCCAAAAGTGTGTTTTTGTTAGTTTGGTGTAAATCTGTTCAGTAGTTTCTTTTTAAATGACCAAACCCTAAGGCAAAAAATGTGTGATATCTATGTCCTGTAAGAGTATTATTATGCGGCACCACTGTATGGGTTTGGTGCATTGCTATAATGCGGTACAGCAAGGCATGTGTTGCCAGTGTGACATGGACATGTAAATGAAAAACAGGCTAATCAGTCAAAAACGATTTGTACATTTAAAATGCAAATAATTTTTTTTCACAGTTAAAAGCATATATTTTTTTCTCCACCTGAAATTCCTCTGTTGCAGGAGACACATTTGAGGATTAATGAACTAACCTTATTAACAATACTAATGATTCTAACTCATTAATAATATAATGTGTTCTCTAGTGCAAAATGAAATGGAAAATGACAGGCTCTGAAAGTCATTTTAAACGCGCATCCAGATATTTTTTTTTTGCTTCTATCTGTGCTCTGTCCACAGTATTTGCAGGAAGCAAAGACTCGAATAAGCAGGAAATCAGTTTGGTTACAGTTGCAACTGTATAGGCCAAGCCATTGTTAGAGAGAAGGAGGGTAGGACATGGTAGAATTTCATTAGTTGAACTCGTTTGCCAGGCTGTAACAGAGCTTTGCTAATGAATCTCGGAGGAGAGGAGAGGAGAAGACTTTTTACACAGCTGGGAGAAAGACCTGGCTGGTGGCTGGGTATTTTCCTGATTGAACCACTTCCAGAAGGCGACCAGCCGACGAACTTCACATGCTGGAGAGGCCTGGTAATTATATTACAGAGTGTGGGGGCAGTGTGTATGTGTGCGAAACTATTCAGTCAGCGTGGAAGAGGGAACTCCAGTGTTTTATCAACAGGTTTAATGTTGCGAATTGAAAATGTTCTTGCCGCTCTCTTTTCATTTTTGTTACAGATAAGGTTGTTACTGTGCAATTTCCATTTATTTCTGTAAAAAGAGTAAGATCGTGTTGAAATGCAATTTTTTATAATACACAAAAAATATCTGAAAGCAGACGGATAGTGTGTTTTATTTTTCTCTTTTATTTGTGCATCTACCATTACAGTACTGATAATATGGGGAGAGGTTTAGACAGTGCAATTGTCATTTTTAAGCTAGCTAAAAATAAGACTTAGCGGTAGCTGTGTGCATGATTCCATTCAGTATATAAGTGTATGTTTTCTGAATGGAACATAATAATAATATAATGAAATAGACTACTGCTGGAGGTACATGAGTCAGCAGAAAGAAAGGCCCTGGACATAGTTCACCGATGTAGATAAGTTGGTGATAAATACCGCATGTTAGTGTGTTGGTGTGCAGGAGTGCAAGCAGAGGGTTGGGGAGTAAGAGATGGGTCAAATACTGTATTGTTTAGGTGGCAGTTTCCCCTGATGTGTTCGCCATGTCCGCGGTTTTCGCGGCTCTCCGCGGACATAATAAATGCACTACTAGCTATTTTATTTTAGTATGATGTTGGATTTGGGTTATTGATTGTAATTAATATCCCCTATAAGCAGCCCACATACCACAGTCAAAATGCTTGGTAGCATAGGTGTGTTATGCTGTGGTGGTTGTAGCCAGGGCCTAGAGTCTTGGGTGCTTGACCGAAGGCCTTCAGCCATGCACCGAAGACTCTGGACCCTTGTCATTTTTAAGCTAGCTAAAAATAAGACTTAGCGGTAGTTGTGTGCATGATTCCATTCAGTATATAAGTGTATGTTTTCTGAACAGAACATAATAACAATATAATGAAATAGACTACTGCTGGAGATACATGAGTCAGCAGAAAGAGAGGCCCTGGACATAGTTCACCGAAGTAGATAAGTTGGTGATAAATACTGCATGTTTGCTCACTGCCGTAGGTAAGACAGCGAGGACGGCCCATGGTGGCACTCCAATTGAAAATGTGGTGTTCTTGAAATGTAAGCCTGATGCCTCTCTAGTGATCACACAAACAAACGAAGCAAAAATAAGGGGTTCTGGATATTGGGTCCACATATAAAACAAAGGAATTATGCTCACCAGAAATACCACCAATAACGCATACCAACATAATGTATACCACTAAATGTATCAGTGTACTGAAATAATGTATGTATACTGTAGTACTATATACCAAATATAATCTGAATGCAAAGAGTGATTATTACTGAATTATCTCCATTTTGGCGGTAAGAAAATACCGCTAGGCCCCAAATCTATACAAAATACCCTACATATTTATGGTGCGTTGCAGACCGGGAAAGTGATCATAGAATACCTACTGGGCGTGGCAAGTGTGTCTCACACTGCCATCTGTACATTAAAGGGAACCCATTTCATAATAACAGAGTGTCACCAAAAACGAATTATAGAATGTCACAAAGGGAAACCACATTCTCAGACTTAGTGCAATATTTAGAGGCAAAGTTGTTTGCACATGGGACGTGGTCATCGAACAGTACCTCAGAATGGCATGACCGCATTCAGGGTGAGGTGCAGAAAGAAAAACTAGACAATATTTTTGCAGAAGGCAGCATAATTCAGGTCTGCCTTACAAGGTTATTGAATGCAGCCGATAAAAGTGCACAGAACGACTGTTTAATACAGCTATGCGCCAAAATATGGTTTATTTTGAATAGGTCCCTGCAAATGCAAGAAAATGATACCCAGCTAATTAACAGGTTAAAATGGGGCAAGTAAAAAAGAGGAGATGTTAAGAACAGAATTAGAAGGATGTCAGAAAGACATGCAATTAAAATGCAGAAATTTTGATATTCAGTTGTCCAAAAGCAAGAAACAGTTTGAAGACAGTGAGCAAGAATTGGTACACTTAAAAGCCTTAGTGGATCACATTAGACAGGATAAAGATGAGATTGTTTCAGAAATGCAGATATTACAAAAAGAACATTTTGAAAAAGAAAGTAATCTCCAAGGTGCAGAGCAAGAAATGGTTAAAATGATTCAAGAAAGAGACAATATAAACAAAGAATTCAATGAATGCCAAATGCAAATGTGCGACATGCAGGAGGTAATAAATAAAATGAGTGATGAAAACAACTATCTGCAAAATGAAGCACGCAGGCTCCTTAAAAAGTGCAAAGACTTAGAACAACAAATGTGCATTCCCAGGTCCCACGAGAGGCAGCAGGGTACTACATTCAATGGAGTGGAGGTGAATTCTAGTTCTGCCCAACGAGCTAGTGCTCCAGTGACTGGGCCGGTGACTGAACTTGGCTGCAGCGCCCTTGGGGGATTTGATACTCCCATTGGGGGCAGCCACCAATCCCATACACCTGGAACCAGGATTGAGTTACCAAGTAGTGCAATTCCATGCATTGCAACAAGTAGCCCCATAAAAATAATGAAATCTATTAAAGCTCTGATCAAACCATTTAAAAAAGGAGGGGAATGCTGCATTGAGGATCACTTAGAAGCGGTTCATGACATTTTTAAAGCACTCCAGATACCTAAGGAACAGTACAGACAATATTTTCATTTAACTTTAGATGCTCCGACAGTCAGCATCATAAGGGGATTAAATGAACAGCAGAATATGACGTGGGTGGAGTTTGAAAAAGAAATTAGGTGTCATTTTTCTCCTTTCCATTCATTACAGGAGGCAAAGAAAGTTGCTTACACACTTACTGCTGGGCCTAATACATCCCCTCACCAGTTTTTACAAGACTTAAAAAGAGCATTTTCTCGCTTTGATGTATCTTTTGACCCCAATTCTAATGAATTTAAAACCGCCTACTTCTATGGCCTACAGAAAGACATCATATCCCAATTGGTTCGTGAATTTGATCGTGACAAGTCTCTTGGGTGGATTGTGCATCAAAGCACAAAACTATATGAGATACTCTATTGTCAGGGTAGAGAAAGTGATAAAATGAAAGATACTAGACCTAAATCTAAAGAACCCTCAGCAACAGTGATGGAAATCAGGTCGGCCAAAATGTCCCTTGAGTCTGCTCAAAGTCCAGGTAAAAATTATTCGGCACCTGAACAAAGGGTTAATCAACAAAGGTCATCACACTCTGCACCAATGTTTCAATCACATGATCCTAGTAATAGGGAGAGCTACATCAGTCCTAGGTATTTAGGAGATAGGCCCCGGGCAGGCTATCGGCCTGATATGTCAGGTATGAACTATAATCAGAGACAAAATCAAGATCATAGAAATGAGGGTCCCTACCAGACATTGGGGACACAGAGCAAATTTGATCCCAACACCATGATATATGGTAATCAGGATAGACCCCGATATGTGGATTGATTTGCTGATAATGGGAATCAACATAGGGGTCAGTACCCACAACATGAGAGACAGGACATGAGACAGAACATGAATTACACTCCACGTCAGTACAATGATTCCCCACCAGGGGACTACAACCAAAGGATGGGTGCACCCCGTTCCCCTCCACAAATGAATCAAGAGTTCAGAAACTATCCCAATAGAAATCACTCACCTGAGAGGTATCAGAATAGATCCAATCAGGGAGAAAGCAACCAATATCGATCTAGGCCACAGAGGGAGGATTCTAGAGAGATGGAAAGGTTCCAGTGCCTTGAGACCCAAGTGAAAATGTTAGTTGAACAAATAGGGAAGCTTTGTACAGCACAAAAACAGTCATCAAAGGAGGGGTCTGATGGCCATAGCAATGACGGGGGGCTTCTTCTGAAAAGTGACTAAGTACTCATGATACCTACAGCGCCGAAAAGACAGATTGCTCTGATGTAATTTCGCATAATGACTCTGAGATGTCTAATGATTTAAAACTGAAAATGCTAGTAAATGAACATGTAACAGAAAGTGCAAACACTTCTAAAAGAGAGGTACGGTTTAACCTTTAGCTAAATCAAACATTGGAGATTTGTACAAATGAAATAAGAAAACCTGAAACTCCAAGAGAACAAAGAGACAGATTTAAGAAAAAATGACTCATGCATGGGGAATACCAGTAAACAGGGAGTAAGTGGGGATGCTATGAGTTCTTCCCTGGGCAGTCAAAACAATGACCAAACACAGGCAGAAAAAGGAAATACTCCAAAGGAGGGTACATGCCAATCACCTGAAGAATTCTTTGAGCCACATATTTTTGAAGAGGCTGAAAGGGCTGGTACCACACTAAATGATCACAAATGCACAGAATTAGATAATGACAGATTGCTGAATGATGTTGTTACACATGTTCAGTTGGAGGGTTTTAATGTGGCCTCTGATGATACCTGGATGGATAGGCGAACAGTGGCCACACTCATAAAACCTCTGAACATGGAGAAATGAATAAAGTCTCTCGCGCAGAAATGGGTAAAAATGAGGGAAAAATGTCTTTCCATTTACCAATGTGCTTAGCCAAAAGTGAAAAAGGCCTGAGAAAGGTGAGTCCTGAAATCAGTAAGAATTCACACTTCTTATGCGTATTAGAGGAAGTTGAGGACAGGTATTATGCTCCCATCACTGTAGAAGAAAAATGCCAAACATTTGAAATGATTGACACTGGCGCACAGGCCACAATTATGTCCAAGGAGCTGGTAAAGAGTATCAATGAAGGGATATCCCCACAGAATCAGATCACAGTGAAGGAAAATCAAGGTCCAGTGCATAACTTTAATGGGGAGGAGGTGCTCATCATAGGTGTAACTGAGGTTGACATAAAAATAGGAAAGCACAGAATGAAACAAGAGGTATTGATCACATCTATTTGTGAAATTCCATTTCTGATGGGGACAGATTGCCTGAAAAGATTGTCTCCTCTCGTAGATGGGGTGAATGGAGTGCTGTAGTCCTTAACCAAAAAACCATTGAGACCTAAGAAACTAAAATCACAAAACAGCAACATAAATGAATGTCACACTGTTGCCAAAACAAATGATGCTGTGGAGATATATCTCCAGAATAGTTGCATACCTAGTGTCACTGTTATATTAATGTGTCAAGACAAAATGCAGAGCGACAATGAGAAACTACCTGTACAAAAATACTTGGGGCCTCATTACACGGATGACGGTAGGGATTTACCGGTACCGGTAAAATACTGGTACCGGTAAATCCCTACCGCCTTACTACGAGGTCCCTTAGCGGGTTGGTGCTTTAACGCCTGCTTTTTGCAGGCGTTAAAAACCAACCCGCTAAGGGACCTCGGAGCTAATTACGGCACCGCAAAATTGCGGTGCCGTAATTAGCGCCTTCCCCATTCCCATAGAGCCCTATGGGGCAGAAATGGGAATGGGGAAGGGCAATGGCGGAAGGGGGATTTACCGCCCCTCCAACCTTGGAATGGGGCGGTAAATCCCCTTTCCGCCAAGGCGGTGCCGGTATTTTACCGGCATGAGCCATGGCGCTAATAGCGCCATGGCTCACCGCCTACCGTGTAATGAGGCCCTTGGACCCAAGGAAAAATTGGCAGACCGCCATGGATGAGCACACATTACGTTTTTATTTAAAAGAAAAGATATGCAAACAAAATATTACTCCTAAAGCAGATTCAGAAAAACACATTACCACTCTTGCTGAAATATACATGGAAGGTGAGCAACTATGGGTTCATGTTGGTATAAATGACTGTTTTAAAACAATAAAAGCCACTTTAGGGCTTGAACAGGAGAGGAGCTTCATTAATGAGAAATTGTTACAAAAAATAATGGAGAGGGAGGAAATCCCAAAATTTAGGATTAAAAACCAATATGTTTCTGGGTTGTGCAGTCCAGACTTTGAAAACCGAATTGCAGGCAGATGCATGCTTAAAATTAGCATTGGGCAGAAAACAATTTACCATAATGTATGGATAGTGAGTGGAGCACAAAATGATGTTTACATGGGCAATGACATCATGCACAGAATGTGTATGGTGTTAGATTTCCTTAATCAAAAAATATGGTCACGCCTAGGTGGGCCGGCACCTGAATTTGAAGACAAAAGAAGGGCTTATCATTGTGCACAACTGGTTCCTTATGCAATTGAATTACAAATGAGGAAAGATACTATTATTCCTGCATTTACAAAACAGTTTGCAATAACACTGAAATGAAAAAATGGACAGCAGATGAAAGACTCTGATGCATTTGTGTGCCTGAATGAATCCATAAAACAGCAAGGCCTGGATTATGAATACATTCCATTGGTAGATATTGGTGAAGGGCCTGTAAGAATTATGGTAAATAATAAGGGTTGTCAAGATATTCACTTAGAGGAAAACTCCCCATCAGGAATGGCCATACAAAAATCACATTATTCTGCAGATCTAAATAACATGGTGATTGGAAATATCCCTGAAAAGTATGTAGATGCAAAGGGTGAGTTGCCAGAATACCTGGACTCTCAGCCCAAAGGAATATTTAGAATTCATTCTGTGTACCCTTATGATTCAAGTGAGACAGTGTGCTGTTATCAAGAGAGTTGTATAACATTTGATTTAAGTGAAAATGAAATGGAAAATCAGCCCATTGAAATGGAAGCTGACATGACTAAACATTTAAAAGTGGCAGCTTTACAAAGAGACACAGCCACACAGCTAGACGATATCGCTGAGATTCCACTACCAGAACATTTTCCGGAATTTTCCAAAATGGTAGAAGAGCAGATCTCCTTAGCGGATGCGTGTGACAACGATGAGGATAGAAACGAATTGAGGAAGATATTTATGGAATTTAAAGATGTATTTGCAAAAGATGCCTATGATTGCGGGTTAACTAAGTTACATGTGGCCACACTTCCGGAAGTGTATAGCAGAAGTCCAGTATTTGTACGCCAGTATAGACTACCGCTGGCATGTTTAGAATCATTGGAAGAGATTATTAAAAATTTAGAATCGCGAGGAAACATCAGGCCTATCCATAGCACATCCAACACGCCCATTTTAGGTGTGTTAAAGCCAAATGGTCAATGGCGGCTTTGTGCAGATTTGAGGGAGTTAAATAAAAGAGTACCAGTGTCCAGATGGCCACTGCCATTCATTGATCAGGGCCTAGCTCAGGTATATGGTTCAAAAGTGTTTACCACATTAGATCTGACCTCTGGATATTGGTGCATGCCATTGGCAGAGGAGATACAGAATTTATTTTCCTTTACATTTGACAGGACTCAATCCCCATGGGTTAGAACTCTGTTCGGGTACGTTAATAGTGGGAGTGAATTTGGAATATTTTTGAGGAAGGCCATGCCTGATGCAGCAGAAAGAGGAACCATAGTTTATATGAATGATGTCCAGATAAAAAATGAAAGCTTAAAAAAACAATTTGATGAAATAAGGCATGTGCTTGGCCAATTGCAGAAAGCAGGCGCCAACGTGTCTTTACAAAAAGCATAATGGTGCAAGAAAAAAGTGAATTTTCTAGGCCATGGAGTAACTGAACATGGACTAAATCCACAAAAGAAGAAAATAGAGGCCATACAAAAACTAAAAGACCCTAAAAATGTGAAAGGGGTGAAAAGTTTATTAGGAATGACAGGCTATAACAGAAAGTTCATTGAAAATTATGCTGAGATCACTCAACCATTGACTAAACTGCTAAAACTAAATACGCCCTGGAAATGGGAGAAAGAGCGTCTGAGGCAGTAGCCAAATTGAAGGAATGTCTTGTAAAGGCACCATGTTTAGCATACCCCATAAAGGATAGGGATTTCTTTATAGAAATAGATTTCTCTGAACATTGTATGTCAGAAGTGTTATCACAAAAACATGATGTGAATCACAAAACCATTGCCTATGCAAGTAAAGCATTTTCCCAAGTTGAAATGAAATTCAATGAATGTGAAAAGGCCCTATTAACCACTCTGTGGGCGCTACAACATTTCCGCCCTATTGTTCAGGGAGAAAAGGTGATTATTGAAACAAATCATCAACCTTTGCAATTCTTAGAGAGTAAAAGAATTAGGTCAGGTAATCTAGCGCAGTCCAGAATCACTTCATGGACGCTAGCATTACAAGGTTTTCCTGTAGAAATGAGATATGGCCAAAATAAAAAGAGCCCAATTGCTCAAAGTTTAGCAGATTTACACGACTGTGCAGCTGAACAAGCATCAAACGAAATGGAAATAGAACCTAATTTACAGGAGTTTGAACCATCACCACACAAAGCTTTTGATGAAAATACATGCAAGGACTTGCCAACTGTATATGTCGATGGTTGTACTTTTCACATTGAAAATGACAGTAATAAATAATTAGTGTCAGGAATAGGAAATGTCTGGTTGAAATGTGAAGGTATCCCCAGCATAGGGATGAGAATTGGAGCTAGGAGCAGTCACGTAGCGGAATTGGCAGCCATTTTTAAAGCCATTGCTACTGCAATTGATAATAAATTCAGTGAAATTGTCCTGGTGACTGATTCTGACTATGCACGAAACAGCTTTGTGGAATATCTACCTGGCTGGAAAGCGAGAGGCATGATTACATACAACAAAAAGCCACTTAAACATGGAAAAATGATACAAGCCATAGACAAATTAGTGTCAGAAAATAATTTGACAATATACTGGAGAAACATTTGTGGGCATTTAAGAACTCCAGGAGAGGATAAAGAGGGGAATGATAAGTCACACCACCTGGCTAAAATTGGGGCTGTAATGGGAGAATTGCTACCTATTGAACATTTACTGGGTGAAATACAGATTGATGCAGTAACACGTTCTAAAGCACTAAAGGAGACAAAACAATCAGTGGTACAATGGAGTTACAACACTCCAGACCAAGATTTGATTGAGGTACAAAAGAATGATCGAATTTTGGGAATCTATTATAACCATTTGATAGATCCTGGACAAAACCATTTAACAGAAGATGATTGTGTGGGAAAAGAGGAATTGAGGGTGCTATTAAAGAATAAAAAACGAATTAGACTACAGGATGGACTCATGGTTAGAGAGTCCATTATAGGACAGATACAATGGGTGGTACCCCTTTCATTTAGAGGGCTAATGCTACACCATGCACATGATGCCGTAACTGCAGGCCACAGATGTTCACAAAAAACATTGGAAATACTAAAAGATTATGCTTATTGGCCACATATGTCCCAAGATGTGGAATTGTATACTAGAGGATGTCTAGTATGTGCCGAATTTAAACCTGCTTCACCAATGCACAGAGCTCCACTAATGAAAAGAGGCCTAACCCTTCCATGGTCAGATTTGCAAATAGACTATGTAGGGCCTTTAAAAAAGTCGGGCAGAGGAAACCGTTATATTTTGAGTGTGGTATGTTTGATGTCGAAGTGGATTGAATGTATTCCTGCACCAGATTGTAGTTCGCAAACAGCAGCCACATTGCTAGTGAATCATGTGTTCTCAAGGTTTGGGTTGCCACAAAGAATTGAGTCAGACAGAGGAAGTCATTTCACAAGTGCTCTAATGAGCAAGGTATGGCAAAGACTGGGTGTGAAAAGGAAACTACATATTGCATATCGGGCGGCTTCTGGAGTTGAACGGGGTAATAGGTCTGTTGTGGACATTTTAGAGAAATTTGTAGCTGAAGCAGGTTCCAGCTGGGATTTACGTTTACCGTTGGTTTTGATGGCAATCAGATCAACTCCTGCCAAAGCAACAGGTATTAGCCCACATGAGGTCTTGACAGGTAGGAAAATGGTGTTGCTGCAACACCTGCTATACAGAACACATGAGCAAACACTTGTAAGCACATCTATAGTTCATGAATACATTGATGAGCTGAGGAAGCATTTACAACATGCATTTGCTTTTGTACAGAGAAATCTGGAAAGGGCTGCTGACGGTGCTAAAACATATAATGATAAAACGTCAACAGTATAGGAATATTGTGTAGGGGATCAGGTGTATAAATTCCATTTTGGAAAAAGTAAACAGAAAAATTCCAAATTCCTAGCAGCCTGGCAGGGGCCATTCCAAATTATAGATAAAGTCTCTCCTGTAGTTTACACAATTTTAAAGACTGAAGGTGAAACAGAAATAGAACAGTTTGTGCATGCAAACCAAATCAAGCCATGTCATCCAAGACATGAGATAAACACATCTGGAGCGTGTAGAAATAGATAAAGTCCCTTGAACAGGTAAAATAAATGAGTACAGTCAGGAGGCAGTGACAGAGAAGTTAAATAAAGATGGTTGATTATAATGTCACATAAACACTGTAATATATGTAAATATATATATAATATAAAAAAGAAGCTGAAGTTTATGGAGTCGGTGTGCAGGATGAAAATGCATTAAATATTGAATGTTGTTTTATGTATGCTTGTTCTCTATATCCTGTGCTTAATTTCAGAAGGCGAAAGAAAAAGGGCGAAATATTTTACAAAGCATGTTATATTTTTGGCAAAAGGATGAAGTTAGTATTGTGCTATATTCTTAATCTGTTTCTTTTCTATTTAATTTAGAATATTAACATATTTGTACCGGAGGTCACGGGAGACGATGGAGTCCTGGAGTCCCCTGGATGAAGATCGAATGATGCCTGCCTCTGGGTGGAGGTGAAGACAAAATAACCGGAATGCCAAAGAAAAGATGACTTCTATAGAAAAGGATCCAAGAGTACCAAGATGGAAGAACACCTGAATGAGCCAAATGATGTGACATCGCTAGTCGGGACATATCAGAGGCAGACAAGTGTCCTGGCGTATGGGGTTTCACGTATTTATTATTTTAATTCATTATTTTAATCTGTTATGTTAATTCTTTGTTTTAGTTATTTGTTTTATCTTATTGTTTTTGATTGACTTCAAGTATAAAATTGAAGCACTGAACTGTGGATGGGAAGGAACATATGGACCCAAAGATGAATTTTGATATTATGTTGATTGGACAGTTGATTTTCCTCTAATTATGGCTTGGACTGCCAAATTCTCAGAAAAAAGGAGGGAATATGTAAGAGTATTTAGCATTATTTTTTATGCAGCACCACTGCATGGGTTTGGTGCATTGCTATAATGCGGTACAGCAAGGCATGTGTTGCCAGTGTGACATGGACATGTAAATGAAAAACAGGCTATTCAGTCAAAAACGATTTCTACATTTAAAAATCTAAATAATTGTTTTTCACAGTTACAAGCATATATTTTTTTTCTCCACCTGAAATTCCTCTGTTGCAGGAGACACATTTGAGGATTAATGAACTAACCTTATTAACAATACTAATGATTCTAACTCATTAATAATATAATGTGTTATCCAGTGCAAAATGAAATGGAAAATGACAGGCTCTGGAAGTCATTTTAAACGCGCATCCAGATTTTGTTTTTTCTTTGCTTCTATCTGCGCTCTGTCCACAGAATTTGCAGGAAGCAAAGACTCAAATAAGCAGGAAATCAGTTTGGTTACAGTTGCAACTGTATAGGCCAAGCCATTGTTAGAGAGAAGGAGGGTAGGACATGGTAGAATTTCATTAGTTGAACTCGTTTCCCAGGCTGTAACAGAGCTTTGCTAATGAATCTCGGAGGAGAGGAGAGGAGAAGACTTTTAACACAGCTGGGAGAAAGACCTGGCTGGTGGCTGGGTATTTTCCTGATTGAAAAAGCAGATCCCAGTGCACTGCTCCGGAGACTGGGAATTCCAGTCAATAAGCCCCGGTTTGAGTGACGGCAGATGCTCATCCTTGCTGGGGTGATTTAAGAAGAATTCATTGAACCACTTCCAGAAGGCGACCAGCCGACGAACTTCACATGCTGGACAGGCCTGGTAATTATATTACAGAGTGTGGGGGCAGTGTGTATGTGTGCGAAACTATTCAGTCAGCGTGGAAGAGGGAACTCCAGTGTTTTATCAACAGGTTTAATGTTGCAAATTGAAAATGTTCTTGCTGCTCTCTTTTCATTTTGTTACAGATAAGGTTGTTACTGTGCAATTTCCATTTATTTCTGTAAAAAGAGTAAGATCGTGTTGAAATGCAATTTTTTATAATACACAAAAAATATCTGAAAGCAGACGGATAGTGTGTTTTATTTTTCTCTTTTATTTGTGCATCTACCATTACAGTACTGATAATATGGGGAGAGGTTTAGACAGTGCAATTGTCATTTTTAAGCTAGCTAAAAATAAGACTTAGCGGTAGCTGTGTGCATGATTCCATTCAGTATATAAGTGTATGTTTTCTGAATGGAACATAATAATAATATAATGAAATAGACTACTGCTGGAGGTACATGAGTCAGCAGAAAGAGAGGCCCTGGACATAGTTCACCGATGTAGATAAGTTGGTGATAAATACCGCATGTTAGTGTGTTGGTGTGCAGGAGTACAAGCAGAGGGTTGGGGAGTAAGAGATGGGTCAAATACTGTATTGTTTAGGTGGCAGTTTCCCCTGATGTGTTCGCCATGTCCGCGGTCTTCGCGGCTCTCCGCGGACATAATAAATGCACTACTAGCTATTTTATTTTAGTATGATGTTGGTTTTGGGTTATTGATTGTAATTAATATCCCCTATAAGCAGCCCACATACCACAGTCAAAATGCTTGGTAGCATAGGTGTGTTATGCTGTGGTGGTTGTAGCCAGGGCCTAGAGTCTTGGGTGCTTGACAGAAGGCCTTCAGCCATGCACCGAAGACTCTGGACCCTGGCCACAACCACCACAGCATAACACACCCATAGAATCAAACTCCCATCAAATATCCACAACCCAAAAGTTTGTGTACTGTTTAATTTGTAGCGTTTGTATGTGAAGTTTTGACTAGGCTATGCAGTTAAGATTGTAGAGTTGGTAACTAGGACTGTTGGAAGTAAACATTTTGGATTGTGGTGTATGAGGGTGTACATATTCTTTGAGATCTAATGGTAAATAAACAACTTTGCCATGAATGCCTTTCACTAATTCAAAGGGAGGTAATTTTGCTATTTTTGGTTGAGCTCGTATTATTGCTTGAAATGGGTGCACTGTTTGAATTATGATGCTTGCATACAAATTTAGTTGTTGAAGGGGTTTTGGTAGTGGGAATAATTCCAAGTTATTTGTGATAGCACGTGAAGGTGTGTGGTTGTTGTCAAGTTTTGCAGTGCAGTAATTGCAAAGTATTAAGGGGTCAGTAATTTCATATTTGTTTTCTGCTATAATTTAGAGAGCTAATTGGAATCATTTGGAATCTTTATTGTCTTTTATTTTGTATGTTATATCTACAGTTTTTGTGCTACTTTTATAAAAAGTCCTGCGGCAACACACACACATGATTTGGTACTTCAGCAGAGGTACTTTTAAACTTTACTATTTCTTTTTTGTATGTGTTTAATAGAAGGTTGCTATTTGTACAGTAGTTGCTAGTTTGTTGTAAAGCCAATGCATGTTGTAAGTGGATTTCACTTCCAAAATATTTTCTCTGGATCTGCTCTATTTCTTCGAGTAGTTGTTTGGCTGTACAATGTAGAAGATTGTTATTTAAATTGGCTAGTGCTTAAGCAGGACTTTTAGCATAGTAGAGTTTATGGACCATATTTCTTATAGTTGAATGATGTGTTATATCATTTTGATATGATGGAAGGTGCTTGGGCAGCTAGGTGCTGAAATTCAGGCTAATGAATGTCCTTGTAGTCCGGTGTATTTGCGCACTGGACAAGCATCTATATTTTGTAGGAGTTTCATTTTGAATTTGTCTTTGCTTTTTACATACTGATTAAGGAACTGGCGAAAAGATTTGAAAGATTTTTTGGCAGTGGTCCACATTGATGTGCACGGCCATTTGTAGACCGGACGTTTTGGTTCAGTAGAATGGAGCGGTGATACTGGGTTTTCTGGGGATATTTTTGTGAGCAGGGTTTCTTGTTCTATAATGGTGTTATTAAGTTTTTCATAACCTCATCCTCTGCCATGTATGGCAATTGGGTTTGTTTGCTTTTGTTTATATGCCTCTTCATTAAAATATGGTTCTGTGCTCCACTCACCTCCATAGATGTTTAAGAAGCTATTTTTGTTGCTATTCTGTTTATTGAGAAGTCTTTTTTGTACTTTAGTAGTTAGTTTTGTTAGTGGTTTCATTCTGTTTAAAACTAAAATAAATAACTTCCTTTTGGGAAGGATTGCACTGTCTATGAGAGCTTCTAGGATTAATTTTCTATGGTAGGTTTTAAGGGTTGTGCATGATTTCTCTACTGTTTTTATAAGGTTCTGAAGGACTCTGTTGCGGAACATTTTTTGTAATATTTTTTTTTTGGTATGGTTACCTGCCACTACATCAAGATTTATAGGTGCAGTGTTAGCAGTATTGGTAGCTGAATTCTTGTTAATCACTTTCTGTTTCGATTTACATTTTGATAGAGGAGGCAACGTTTCTGTACTGGAAGCTTGTTTTGTTTCACTTAATGACTGTATTAGCTGTTTTGTTTGAACTTTTTGTACACAATCTGCTAGAGATGGATGCTTATTTTTGACACTTTTATTTTGATTTGCTCTACTTCTGCGTTTCTTTCTACAGAGTTGCTTTCTGGTAGGCAATCTTTGGGGTCTGTTGGAGAGAAAAGACAGTGTGGGTTGGGCTATTGTGCAGTGTATTCACGCTTTGTGCATGAGTGTCTGAGTATGATGGTAAGCATGATTGTGGAGGTGTGTGATTGTGCAATGGGCAGCTACATCAAGTTGGGAAGGCTATTGTTGTATTTTTGTGTTACTATACTGGGCTTCAGATGACAATATAAAGTATGCAACTGGTAAGGGGAAGCACTAATACTACATTTAATGGGAAAGGGTTAATACACTTCTTTGTTCTACAATACTAAAATGCTAGTGTGTTTGAGTAACAGTTAAAACATTATTTTAGTATTGTAATAACGTTTTTTTATGGAAAGAGTAGGTTTCTTCTAAGTCTTTGTTCGTACTTCAGACACTGCTGCTTTTCAGGAGAGTGGTCTTCACTGCAATTGTTAAAGAAAGAAGTTAGTGAATATGTGTGTTTATAGCACTTTTGTTAATGTAGACTTTTTTTTGTTTTGTTTTTGTAGTAGTAGTGTTTTCTTACAACTGAGCTAGTATGCGTATGCACTTTCCTTTGCCTAGGTGCATCTGGTATATTTTATTAAGAATCTGTTAGTTTTATGTTTTACAAATGAGTATATTAGTAAACGTATAGATCACACTTGTTTTTTTAATGTTATGTTATTGGATGTTAAGAGATAGAAGAAATAATCATATGCATTTTTTGCTATTTTTACAGGGTAAATGGCAGAGATTGTACAGAAAGCATGCAATGTATGCATTTGTGAAGGTGTGGTCAATAAAGCAGAAGGATTTCATATAGAGGCAGTGGTGTTGTTTGAGCTGGGAGCCTTTCTAATAATATTGTCTGTGTGTGTGTGCTTGAGTGAAGATGCATGTACTCATCCTGGCTGCGTTTAATTTTATAACACACTGGGCAGCCTTTTTCATAATCATACTGTTATTTCTCCCATTTTTTAATATGAAATAACATCGTTTTAGATAGCTGGTTGAGTAAACAAAAATTTGGACAGCAGACAGGTTTGCAATTGACACTTCATTGTAGCAGATTGCAGAAATGACAGTAAGTTCATTTGACAGTTTATACAGGGTAAGTGGCAGTTACTCTGTTTATATGTATTCCTAGAAGAGCTGTACATATACTGTGTAGAAAATATTCATACCTGTAGTCTGTGTTCATGCATGTGGATGTGCATGAATCTGCAAGTAGAAATCTTGGGGAGTTTTATAGTAGTTATTGCTGTAGGTCCGTTGCAGTGACAGCTGAATTGTACTGAGTGTGATCAATAGTACATCTAAAGTGCTGATCTGTGATGATAGAGTTAGATGTAGAGTTCTTGGATGTGATTGGTGGATGATTGGGTGACTGCTTAACAGTGGCCAAGGAGTTAATGGTACAAAGAGTGAAGTGGAAAGGGTAGAAGGGCTGCCCCAGTGTTACGCGCTCCGCGTCTCCACAGCTGGCCGCAGATAGGGCGATCCAAATCCGGGGTTTCTCAGCAAATGCAGCATGGAAAGGGGACTGTAGGGATCAGCCAATCAGATGCTGAGGTTGTGGTTGTGTTGAAAGAGGTTGTGTGTAGTGAAGATGGCAGAGGTGGAGAAAGTCAGGGTGTTGGTGGTTAGAGATATGTTTGTGCATGGTTTGAAGAAGTATCGTAAATGTAGTAATTTTGATGTTAAAGGAGTGTAGGTGGTGTGGAGCACTGTGCCTGGTTTCAATGTGCAGGGAATTGTACAAGTTTGTGGAGATATGGGCAGAGTGAACATTCCAGATGTAGTTGTTTTGCACTGTGGTGCTTTGCATTTGGGGTATGTCAGTACCCCTACTTTGTTGGCAGTTTTGGGACACTTGGTTCAGGCAGTAATGAAAATACCTCCAAATGCCAAAGTTATTTTCTCTGGTTTAGTACCTAGGGCAATATGTGACAATAGTTTTGTTTTTTGTCCTCAGCAGGTGGAGAGAGGAAGCTGTAGGGTGGGCTTTATTGAGGTAGGTCACAGACCTTCTCACTTTCTGTTTTACAGTAATATTGGTATCATTATATTTGACCCATCCACACTTCTTTTTTATATATGCAGTGTAGTGACCTGCATTGGTTGTGACTCCTGTATGGTAGATTATACCTACTGTTGTGAAGGTTTTCTTACCAAGTGATATTTTACCATGTCTGAATCTAGTTAGCTTGCAGTTGTTTTTGGTACCATCTGCATTATAACGTAAAAGCATTTCTATTACGTATTTAATATGTGTCTGTATTTGTAAGGTGGCAAGACCCCCACACCGTTCATCTCACTAGTGACCGAAAGTGGGATAGTACAAACACACATGTGCAAATTATAGGCTTCTAATATATAACTGCAGTCATTGGGGTCAGGGGACCGCGGCTTGGCCAGAGCTGGCTGCAGCAGGGTGTGCTTGGACAATCTCATACGAGCACATTTTGTCAGGGCTAGAAACTTTCTCAGGTGGTGTGGCCTGACTGTGGGAGTCGCTGGGAGAGTGCGAAGTTTTCCAGAGGAACAAAATAAATCCGTAGAAATGTTTCCCGCATTGGTGAATGGTAGCAAACAATTAATATGTTTTTCAAAAATATTTGTAATGCCACTATGGTCTGAAGGGCTATTGGCTCTCATTCTGAGTGAAGGTCAGCCGCTTTGAATTTTCGTTTCCGAGCTGAGCAAACCCACGCATCCTACACAGTATAAGGTTCAATTGTTTTTCGAGCTTGAAATAAAGGGAGGATTCCAAAAGGAATGCATGAAGGGAGGGATTTAACACTTTCAAATATGATAAGGTTCACCATTCCAAAACCGGACAAAGGAATATGTAATTTGATTTTATGAAAATGTGTTGACATGAACAGAGTGTCTGCGTTACGCTGATAGAATGGAAATGCCAAATATTATGTACGTTTTACTTTCAACGATTTTATAGATGAACTAGTCAAATAATAATTTGCCGACCATTATTGGTGGCTTACATTGTAGTCAGTAGTTGTTTGCGGCATCTTGCAATGACACGCAATTACAACTTGTGTGTGTACTTGGCTTTGTACTGGGCACATGGGTAGTGCAGCATCGAGGTGCGTCTAGTCCACTAGTGGGTTCCCCCAGGTTCCACAAATGCGTCATTCAATGCTAATTGCTAATATTTAAAATTCCGTCTATGTGTTCTTCTTGGCCTTAGCTTGCTCCCTGATTGTAGCGTCAGCCTCTGCATCCCATTTCGAGCTGACCATACTCCATAGCACTAACTTCTGAAGCAAATTGAAGAGTACTTTCCACGTTGTTTTCTCTGTGTTCCCATTGTTTCACGTCAGTTTTTATCAATAGTTGTAACACAGGGCCAAATTAATGGTTAAAATGATAAACTGTAATAAAGATCGGCTAATGAGACACATTTCTGTTATCTTTTTTAAACTGCTACATCTTGCCTTTCTGCGATTGTCATCGATTCCAGATACCAACTGACGTTTTTTTTAACCGTCAGCTGCAGATACACATGAATGGGTGGATCACAATGACCCTTTTTTGGGGCGATCTCCACAGGCCGATATGCCCTTTCGCGGTACCAGCGATAAGGTGCAACCTGACATCATTTACGGTGTCCCAACGGCATTCTGATGCCAAAGCCTTGCGATTCACAGTGCGTCCAATGCGCTACTAGATATGTCAACAAAGGAAAAAAGAGGGAGTCAGACATGTGATGTCATCAGTGATGTCATCAATGGCATTTTTGATGTCATCTTTGATGTCCTGGGTGTTAGTCTTAGCAATGCACAGTGGTGGCACGAGTTATGGTTACTTAGCTTACCATAACTGGCGAATTTCAGGGGGTTTTCGGTTTTAATTGGAACCATGACGTTTTTTCACTGAATTTCAGAGGTTTTTAGTAGCGCAACTTAACCATAACGTCCCTTTAACAAAGTGTTTTTAGTGAATTTCATAGGCTTTTAGTAGTGCAACGTAACCATAACGTCCCTTTAACAAAGTTTTTTTACAGAATTTTATAGGTTTTTAATAGCGCAACTGGACCATAACCTTCCTTTATCAATTTTTATTTTATTGAATATACATATTCATATTGTGAATCTGATAGATGTTTACTAGGATTCACTGACTTTATATACATGTAACATAGAACATACTGAACCCCTAGCTAGTGATATTGATGTCTGCGGACTGTGCGTATGCGCGCAGATGGATGCGGATAACATCAACACTACCCAAAAACTCAGGGGGTATCTTAAATTGTTCTATCAAGTCATATAAACACTGCACAAGTTCAAAAAGCAGCATATAAACACATTATATGTAATAATAAATAAGAAGTGGAACCTATATATTTTACACATCAACCATCCATTTAAACACCATATGTACTAAAAATGGAATATACCAAAACAAAAAAGATATGCCTCCAACATAATTACCTCACAGAAACTGCACAGCTAGGAGCAACAGCAGACCTACACAACAGTAAGAACACAATTTACCAGAAGCTAGTAAGTAAACTTCATTTTTCTTATATATTTCTAAACTTTCTGTATTAGGTACACTAAAAGTAATATATATATATATATATATATATATATATATATATATATATATATATATATATATATATATATATATATTTTACACAGAAATGGCCAGTACTTTGGTATGGCTTGAGGAACATTTTCCATGTGAGGAAATGACTGAAGATAGTGATACAAATGGTAGACACTTATCTATATAACCAAATTAATAATCATAACTGTATGTGTACTTAACATTTTTATTTTTTAACAGACCATACAAACATTGAGAATAGTACACCTAAAGAAACTTTAGAACATACTCTGCAGCGCATGGAAGAAAAAATATCATTGTCCCACATGTACCTGTTCCCCCTCTCCATGTCCCAGTCAACTATCCCCAAACCTTCCCCACCGAGAAAAACGTTACGATGAGACTTGCATCCCTTCATCTCCTCCCATCCATCCTCCCCAAACCCCCAATTCCCCTGTGTTTGTGTCAGTTTCTGCTTCCCCCTCTCTTGCATACATTTTATATCTGTATATTTGTATTTGTATTTATTTTATTTATAAAGTGCTGCCAGGCCCAGGGGCCTACGGGCGCATAAGTTAGATCTGGTTGCAGTTACAATTGAAAGCAGTCAAAGGGTTACATTACATTACATTAACAGGTAGGTACAAACTTAGTAAGGCAAATGGGTACATACATAGACTAGTATAAATACATTACTTGCAAGAATGTGCCAGTGACTGGAGCAGACGGTTAGGCTGTCATAGAGTCCATGTTGTGAAGCCAACACTTCGTGTTGTGTTTAAATAGGTTAAAAGATGGTTCTGCTCGCAGAAGAGCAGGGATTGTGTTCCATAATTTAGAGGCTTGTACAGGGAAGCTAGCACCACCCGAGTTATGAAGTTTGAATCTCGGTATGGACATGGTGTTAGCTTGTGCTGCTCTGAGTGGTCTTGAAGAAGTGTGAAGTGTAAGTTGGTTGGTGAGGTAGGCTGGTGCAAGGTTGGCCTGGCTTTGTGTGTAAGGGCCAACGTTTTAAGGGAAATTCTGTGCTTGACTGGGAGCCAGCGTATTTTGCGTCTGGTCTCGGAGATGTGCATCTTTTTGGGGATGTTGAAGGGATCCCTAATGGCATTGTTTTGAATTACTTGCAGTTTGTTGATATTTTTGTGGCTAGTCCCTAAGTAAAGGGCATTACAATAATCTATCTTAGATAGGACTAATGCTCTAGCAAGAGTAATGCAGTTGGGTGAGGAGATGAACGGCCTACATGCAGTGATCAGCTTACAGGTGTAAGCGGCTGAAGATGCCATTGCATTAGTTTGTTTGGTAAAGGATAAGGTGGCATCGATGTACACTCCAAGGGTTTTGGTGTTAAATTTGACACGGGTATGAGATTGCCATCTATGGTGAAGGATTTAAATGCGGGATTGAGATTTTTGAGTTTGGCGTGAGTGCCAAGGATAATCAACTCGGTTTTCTCGTCATTGAGACAGAGTCCATGATGTGCCATCCATGCTTGAATTACTGAGTAGATTTCATTAAGGGTTTTGCTTTCTGTTTCATAATTACCCGAGATAGGAATGAGTATCTGGGTGTCGTCCGCGTAATTGGTATATGTGACACCCAGATAGTCAAGGATATCAAAGAGGGGCTTTGTGAATACATTATAGAGTGTCGGGGACACGCAAGAGCCTTGTGGGACTCCACAGGGTACTGGTGAGGGTTCAGCAGAATCAGTGGGAGAGAAGACCCTCATGGTTCTGTTCGCCAGGAAGGAACTGATCCAAGCCGTGGCTGCGTCAGAAAAGTGTGCTGCAGTTTTCAAGTGGTGACAGAGTGTTTGATGGTTGACCAAGTCAAACGCTGCTGACAAGTCAAGCAGTAAGAGGAGTGCAAGTTTGCCATTGTCTTTCAGGATTTGGATCTGGGTAGTGAGATCTATTAATGCAGTTTCCGTGCCGTGTCTCGGTCGGAAACCTGATTGCCTAAGTCCTAGGAGATTGTTTGATTCTAAGTAGGCCTGTATTTGTAAATAGGCTGCTCTGTCCAGTATTTTTAATAGGAAAGGTACAGTTGTTATCGGCCTATAATTAGACGGGTTGACTGGATCAAGAGTAGTTTTTTTAAGGCGTGGGATGACCCACGCATCTTTTAGGTTATCAGGTACTACTCCAGTTTTGAAGGAGGCATTGATGAGGTTGGTTATGAATGGTGCCAGATTGTGCGCAGCAGCTTTGATGATCGGGGCAGGGCAGGCATCGCCTTGGCAATTTGAAGGTTTTACTTTCCTGATGATGTTTTCTACTTCCCAGATTGAGAGGTGTGAGAAGCTGAAAGGTTTACAAGTGGACTTGAAAGTAGGCGATTACTACACCATAGTGCATCTGTAACACATTTGGCTATGGGGGCGATAAGGGATTCTAGTTCTTTCAGAATCTTAAAAAGTTCCTTTGTGTTGGATTCCGCTTGTGTAATCCTTTTGTTATATGTGTCTTTTTTAGCAAGAAAGATGGCTTCTTTGTAACTAGAGGATGCTATGGTTAGCTCAGTCTTATTGGATGCTGTGGGGTGTTTTTTCCAATGTGCCTCTGCGTTTCTCTTAGTTTTGCGTAATTCTCTTAACTGAGGCGTGAACCAGGTGTTAAGGTGATACTGTGGTTTGGATTTCCGCAATTTTAGGGGGGCAATGGTGTTAAGTGCTTTGAGTATGGCCTGGTTGTAGATATCCACTAAGACTGTGGGGTCAGCATCTGAGTCGATATTGTTCAGGATGGGGAGTAATATAGGTAAGAGTTTGTCAGGTGTAATATCTTTCTTATTTCTCGTGCTGGTGGTTGGGGCGATGATAGGCGCCAGGTGAGGTGTGTTGGTTTTGATAGAGAAAGTTATTGTGTGATGATCCGACCAAATGCATGGGTCATTAGATAGGAGGTCAATAGAGCAATTGAGGTGGGTGAGCCAGTCCAGTGTTCTGCCTTTGATATGGGTGGGCTCGTGAATAATGTGCATGTGACCCAAGTCAGATAAGGTGTTGGCTAGGTCATGGGCGTTCGTGTTCTTAGGGTCGTTAAAACCAAGGTTAAAGTCCCCATGTAAGATGGTTTGTGAGTTGGGTTTGGTATCTGTGGTTATGAGTGACGTAATGTCCTCTATAAATGAGGAGATAGGACCTGGTGGTTGGTAAATAAAGTGCATAGTTGCCGTGTGGTTGGGTGACAGAGGTATCTTGATAGACAAGGATTCATCAGAGGGGATTTGTGCGTCCTGGATGACTTTAATGTTGAATGTATTTCTGAATGTGAGGGCGAGTCCACCTCCCTTCGTTTGAGAGGTGTTTCTGTCGCATCTAATAATAGCATAATCATTAGGTATAGCAAGGGCCAAAGATGGACCGGAGGCAGCATTAAGCCAGGTTTCCATGATTGCAAGGAGATCTAGCTTTTCGTGAGATATAAAGTCAGCGATGTCGAGAGCATGGGCAGGAAGAGACCTAGCATTCAGCAAGGCTGCTTTAATGAGTTTGTCTTTTTGGGTAGATTTTTCAGGTGGTATGGGTAAGTCATGCAAAGGGGTCTCGGCTAACTTGTCTGAGTCAGTGGTCGAATTGGCGAAGTTGTGGTCAATATGTGAGTGTTTATTGCTGCGGGCTCTTCATCTAAAGTTTCTGGTTAAGATGCTAGGGTGGTGGGAGCATGGAAGGATCGGTAGGCTAGTTCTAGAATTCAATCTAGTGTTTCTAGTAGCAGTAGTACAAGGTTGGTTAGGTGTTGGTCTAGTAGCAAAGTGGCCTATCCAGAGTGCTGGATCATCCAAATACAGGTTAGCAGGTGTCATGGTGCTAGGCCACGAAGTGAGGGTAGTGGTTATCATACGTGTGCAGATGTAAGTGTCTTGATTAGGATATGGAATAGGTTGACTAGTCCAACGTCTAGTGTAGATATGCAGTAGGTGGATGAGAGTAGATAGGCACCAATACATGATGTGGGTAGTGTTGCTAGTAAGCAGGGGTTGCAGGTGTGGTCTATTAGCGACCAAAAGGCACAACACAAGTCAATCAAATGTGGTCTGGAGACCATAAGGCGCAATACAAATCAATCAAATGTGGTCTGTAGGTGACCAAATGGCGTAATACAATCAAGTGTGGCCAGTAGTCGACCATAAGGCACAACACAAGTCAGTCAAATGTGGTCTGTAGACCATAAGGCACAATACAATCAATCAAGTATGGTCTGTAGGTGACCAAAATGGCATAATACAATCAGGTGTGGGCAGTAGGCGACCATAGGGCACGACACAATCAGTCAAGTGTGGTCTGTAGACCAAAAGGTACAGCACAGGTAAAACAAATACTAGATATGTTTTAATTCAGTCCTTTGTGTCTTATTTTTTTTTTAAAAGGCAGTTAAGATGTCCGCGGACAGCGGGGGTGTCCGGAATGTCCGTAATTAACCAAAATGGGGGTGTCCTAAGGACACTATGCCTGTCTATAATGTCCGCAGGCATGTTGAAACTGTTCAAAGAACATGCACGGTGTCCGGGTTGTCCATAATTAACCAAAATGGAGGTGTCCTAAGGACACTATACCCATCCGTACTGTCCGCAAGCAAGATGGAACTGTTCTCAGAACACACTCATTGTCCTGAATGTCTGCAATTAACCAAAATTGATGTGTCCTAAGGACACTATGCCTGTCCGTAATGTCTGCAGGCAAGTTGAAACTGTTCTAAGAACATGTGCGGTGTCCGGGTTGTCCGTAATAAACCAATATGGAGGTGTCCTAAGGACACTATACCTGTCCGTACTGTCCGCACGCAAGATGGAACTGTTCTCAGAGCACACTCATTGTCCTGAATGTCCGCAATTAACCAAAATGGATGTGTCCTAAGGACACTATGCCCATCCGTACTGTCCGCAAGCAAGATGGAACCGTTCTCAGAACACATTCGGTGTCCTGAATGTCCGCAATTAACCAAAATGGACACTATGCCTGTCCGTAATGTCCCCAGGCAAGTGGAAACTGTTCTAAGAACATGCACGGTGACCGGGTTGTCCGTAATTAACCAAAATGGAGGTGTCTTAAGGTCACTATGCCTGTCCGTAATGTCCACAGGCAAGTTGAAACTGTTATAAGAACATGCACGGTTTCCAGATTGTCCGTAATTAACCAAAATGGAGTTGTCATAAGGACACTATGCCTGTCCGTGATATCTGCAGGCAGGTTGAAACTGTTCTAAGAACATGCGCGGTGTCCGGGTTGTCCGTAATTAACCAAAATGGAGGTGTACTAAGGACACTATACCCGTCCGTACTGTCCGCAAGCAAGATGGAACTGTTCTCAGAACACACTCACTGGGCCTCATTACATGGTAGGCACTAAGGGATTACCGGCACCGGTAAGGGCACCGGTGCCGGTAATCCCTTAGTGCCCTACTACAAGGTCCCTCAGCGGGTCCCGTCCTTAACGCCTGGTCTGACCAGGTGTTAAGGACCGGACCCGCTAAGGGACTTCAGAGCTAATAACGGTACCGCGAATTGCGGTAACGTTATTAGCTCCTTCCCCATTCCCATTGAGCCCTATGGGGGCTCGAATGGGAATGGGGAATGGTATTTGGCATGGGGACTTACCGGGTCCTCCAGGGTCAGAATAACCTGGTAAGTCCCCATGCCGCCTACCCGGACCCGGTAAGCGGTAAGGGAGTAGCCATGCCGCTAGTAGCGGCATGGTTCCCTCCTACCGTGTAATGAGGCCCATTGTCCTGAATGTCCGCAATTAACCAAAATGGATGTGTCCTAAGGACACTATGCCTGTCCGTAATGTCCGCAGGCAAGTTGAAACTGTTTGAAGAACATGCGCAGAGTCCGGGTTGTCCGTAATTAATCAAAATAGGGGTGTTCTAAGAACACTATGCCTGTACGTACTGCCTGTAGAACATCTATGCACATGCGCACCACATCCATAAGTCCTACGAACATTGTGCCTGTCCGTAACTGTCTGTCTCACTAGTGTCACACTTTTAATTAGTTTCAGGACCCGAACACTGTCCGTAGAACACCCGCATGCATGTGCAAAGCCGTTCCTGTACATTTGGTTTCCTGCGGACACCCATTCCCTTCGCGTATGTGTTTGAGACGTCATCATGTGACCGCACCCACGATGAGCGTGTGTCCTGAATTGCGGACACTGTCCGGGTCCCTGAACATTTTAAAAGTACTTTTTCAGGCAATCCAAAGTGTTTTATAGCAAATATTCACCATAGCACATGTCCCAGACAATGACCCTGACTTTCTACATACTTTTTGGAACTTTTTGAGCCCTTTTGGGGTGTTCGATCTGTCTGTGGACAGTGAGGGTGTCCGCGAAGCGCGCACCCACGCCCCTATAAAAAGCCACACCCCAGAGCTCATCCTCATTGTGCTTCTGGCTATCTCACTGACAATTGTCTACTTTGGCTGGTAATCTTCCACATTTTGCTGCTTTCCATCAGATGTGATGGCATCAATGCTTGCTGTTCCAGCTGGTGCTACATCTGTCTCAGCACCACCCCCACCCCCTCCATCACCACCACCTCCCCAAGGGCCTGAAGAGGGGAACAGGTGTGAGGATGTAGAGGAGGATGAAGAGGATGAAGTGGAAGTCCCTACTACCAGCACTAGCCGTGAGTCTTGGGTGTGGCAGTTATTTACCATTCAAGGTTACATACCAAAAGCATATGCAAACAAGGTCACCTGCAACCAGTGCAAAATGGTGCTAAGTCATGGGAGGCCTGGTTCGTACAGCTCTGGTACGACATTTAGGAAGCGACACCTAAGGCGTTCCACGGTGGGGCCATTCGCAAGGTTGTAACTTGTGATCAACGTAGTAAGTTGAGTTCCTCTACCACATCCTCCATTTCCACTCCTGTCACCAAAAGAGACACTCCTGTGTGGACAGCGCATCCCTCCAGCTGCCTCACAGGCCATCCATGATGCTGATGACCCTTACCTTTCGAGGGTGACAGTTTTGTGTATGTACTGCGATGCAGTACTCTGCAGGGGGAGAGACTTCGAAGTGCTTTTGAAACTGCGGGCAAGGAGCAGGAGAAGACCTGCCCACTACCTAAGTAAGGCCCACCCTATATCTTCCTCTCTCCACCTACCCTTTCTTATCCCCGTGGTTGGTGTCCCCCCCTTACCCTCCTTTCCCCTCCTCTCCTAGTGTGTTGTGTGTAAAAAAACAAAAAAAATATAAAACAACAAAAATTTGTGGGCATTAACATTTTGGGGTGCTGCCCTATCAAAACCATTGCACTTTTCTGTGGGAGGAAGTGGTGGCTCTGAAAAGAGCCTTTTTGGTGGTGTTCTTTTGTATTTGAAAAACTTAAATAGTCAACACCTACTGCAAAATGGATGGCTGTAATTCCACATACGGTCGCAATGCATTGTGTACATTTCTCAGAAAAATCTGATTACCAGCATAAGTAAAATTAACTCCATCTCTGCTAAAAATGTATGTGCTACGAAACATAATATTTTCATTGTGGAAAGAGGAAATGCTAAAATCTCTTAGAAAGGCACAAACAGCCTTATTAACATTCCGCCTCACTTTCTCCATTTGTGGACCTAATGAAGAAGAACGCAGCCACATTTGTCTCTGTGCAATACGAGAAAAAATGACTTGGGAATTTGGAAACATGTCCATGACCTTCCCAAGTCCTTCTTTCATCGCAAATTGCAAAGAAATTCCTGACACATGTCCTAAACTGTTCCCTCCACAATGAATTAAAATTATGTCTGGATGAAGCTCTGTCTCCAAACTAGCACACAGAGGTACCAAGTCCAACCACTTCATTCCATGCACTTCATGCCAGTGCACTTCCACAAGAAAGAATCCAAGATCTGCAGCTACTCCACAGCGTTCTGCATGCACCTCCAACCATTGCATCCATGAGTCTCTCAAAATCCAGATAATCTGTTTTCTGAAACACACAGCCATAGCTAACTGTCCTTCTCTCAGGAAAAAAGACTTTCTGACAAACGCTCTCCTTACACAACACACCCAGTAAACTTTACTGACCAATCCCTTGCTCTGCTCATTCTCATTTGCATGCCTCTCCACCCCAAAATCCATGTATGTAATACGCAGTGTCCGTGGACTACCACCATGTCCGCAGACATATCGTAACTTGGACAGCCCTTCTACCATTTCCACTTCACTCTCTTTGCCACTCACTAATTGTATACAGCTAACCAGTCACACAACCATCCACCAATCACATCCAAGACCTCTACATCTAACTCCATCATCAGAGTTCAGCACTTCAAATGTATTGTTGATCACTCTGAGTACAAGTCTCATATCATTGGAAAGCACCTCCTACAAAAACTACTCTACAAGTCTCCAAGATTTCTACTTGCAGCTGCATGCATATCCACATGTATGAATACAAACTACAGGTATGCATATTTTCTGCATTGTACATGTACAACACCTATAAATGCATATAAACAGAGTAACTGACACTTAACCTGTATAACCTTTAAAATGAACTTACTGTCATTTTTCCTATCTGCTATAATCAACTGTCACTTCCAAACCTGTCTGCTACCTAATTTCTTTTTTACACACACACCTATCTAAAAAATTATAATATTAGATGATGGGAGAAATAACAAGATAAGTGTGGAAAAACACTTAGTAGTGTATTATAAAATTACACACAGCCAGTAAAAGGTCATGCATCTTCACACACTCACACACATAGACACTATCATTGAAAAGCTCCCAGATGCAATAACACCACTACCTGTAAATCACATCCTTCTGCTTTTATTACTCACACCTTAACGAGTGCATACATTCCATGCTTTGCTATACAGTTTCTGCCATTTACCTTATAAAAATTGCAAAATAAATATATTATTATTTCTTCGTTCTCCTAACATCCTATAACACAGCTTTAAAAAACCAAGTGAGTTGCATGCAGTTAATATTCTACTCATTTGCAAAGCATGTTGAACTAAAATATTATAAATAAAATATAAATGCTGCACACAGTCAAATGAAACTGCATGCATACACTATGTTCAGATATCAAACAAGAAATACTACTACAAAAACATAAAAATCAATGTCTTAATTAACATTGGTGCTATAAACACAAAACATTACTATGTTCTTTATTTTACAATTGCAGTGAAGACCCCTCTCCTGGAGAACAGCAGCATCTGAACTACAAACAACAACTCCAAAGAAACCTGCTCATTCCACAAAAAAAGAGTAAGTACTAGACAACCTTAATTTCTCTGCCTAGTCTTTAAATCTCTCCACGGTCTTGCTCCCCCTTATCTCTCCTCCCTCCTCTCTTTCTACACTCCCTCCCTCTCCCTTCGCTCTGCTGACCACTTCCTTCTCACTGTTCCTCCTTCCCCTTGTGCCACATCCTGTGTCCGCTCCTTCCATCTCCTAGCCCCCTGCACTGGAACTCCTCACCACTCTCACTCTGCTCTATTTCTACCTTTTCCTCATTCCACACTTCCCTTCAATCTCTCCTTCTCCATTCCCTGCTATGAAACCCCTCCCCCTTCTTGACCCTTATCTCCTTGATCATCTCCCTACCCTCTCCCCACCCCCCATTCTCACCCCTCACCACATCCGTTTCCCTCTCCTCCTCTTCCCCACCCCTCCCTCTGTCTGTCAGTTCTACAGCACTACTCTCCTTCTCCCCTTCAGTTTAATTGCTATACTTACTGTTTTGTTGTGTGGTTGATTTATGTAATTTGTGCATCAGAAAACGAAGATTTGTGCACCATTCTGCTCCCAAATCACCATTTATTAAACAGGGATTAGCAGTCAGAATGACACACAAATCCCTGTTTTTCGGAACACAAAAAACATAACTCAGCCCATAGAATGTTAGTATTACAAAACAAAACTGTTTTAATTTTATACCATTAGATTTACTATTAGTGCTTCTCCTCACCATTAACTCACTTTCTACTGTCATCTGAACCGCAGTATAGTAACACACAAATAGAAGAATAGCCTTCCCAACTAATTGTAGCTGCCCAATGTACAATTACACACCACCACATACATCTTTACCATCATACTCAGACACTCATGTATATAGCAGACATACATTGCACAACAGCCCGACCCATACCTTCTTTTTTGTTTCAACAGACCCCACAGAATTACTACCAGAAAGCAAGTCCATAAAAAATAACGCTGAAATAAGCACCCCTCTCTAGCAGAGTTTGTACAAAAAGTTCAAACAAAACAGCTAATACAGTCATTTAGCAAAACAAAACATTCTTCCAGTACAGAAACTTTGCCTCCTCTATCAAAATGTAAAAGAAAACAGAAAATGATTAACAAGAATGCAGCTGCCACTACTGCTAAAACTGCTCCTATAAATCTTGATATAGTGGCAAGTAACCATACCAAAAAATGTATTTTAGCAATAATTTTCCCCCACAGAGTGCTTCAGAATCTTATAAAAACAGGAGACAAATCATGCACAACCCTTAAACCCTACCATAGAAAATTAATCTTAGAAGCTTTGATAGACAGTGCAATCCTTCTCAAAAGAAAGTTATTTATTTTAGTGTTAAACAGAATGAAACCACTAATATAATTAACTACTAAATTACAAAACAGACTTCTCAATAAACGGAATGTCAACAAAAAGAACCTCTTAAATATCTGTGGAAGTGAATGGAGTCACACCACGAGCACAGAACCATATTCTATTGAAGAAGCATACAAACAAAATCAAACAAACACAATTGCCATACATAGCAGTGGACGAGGTTATGAAAAACCTAATAATACCATAATGCAACAAGAAATACTGCTTACAAAAATATTCCCAGAAAACTCAGTAACAACTCTTCATTCGACTGAACCAGAACATCCAGTATACAAATGGCCATGCACGTCAATGTGTAACATTGACAAAAAATCTTTCAAATCTTTCCGCCAGTTCATTAATCAATATGTGAAAGGCAAGGACAAAATCAAAATGAAACTGCTGCAGAATATGGATACCTGTCCAGTACGCAAATACACAGGACTACAAGGACATTCATTGGCCTGCTTTTCAGGACCTATTTGAAAAAGCACCTTCCATCATATCTAAATGATATCAACACATCATTCAACTAAAAGAAATCTAGTCTATAAACTGTACTATGCTAAAAGTCCTGCTTTAGCACTAGCCAATTTAAATAACAATCTTCTGCATGGCACAGCCAAAGACCTACTGGAAGAAATAGAGCATATCCAGAAAAAATATTTTGGAAGTGAAAGCCACTTACAAAACACAGTAGCTGTACAACAGACTAGCAACCATTGTACAGATGGCAATTCTACTACACACATGCAAAAAAGAAATACTAACATTTAAAAGTACCTCCTCTGAGGTACCAAACTTCAACTTGTGTGTGTTGCTGCAGAACTTTTTATAAAAGTAACAAAAAAACTATAGGCGTAACATACAAAATAGAAAACAATGAAGATTCCAAAGGGTTTGAATTAGCTCTCTACCGAATAGCAGAAACCAAATACCAAATAACTGATCCCTTAATACTTTGCAGTTATTGCACTACAAAACTTGACAACAATCAAACTCCTTCACGTGCTATCACAAATAACTTCCCACTACCAAACCCCTGCAACAACTCAATTTATATGAAAGCATCATAATTCAAACAGTGCACCCATTTCAAGCAATAATACGCCTTCAACCAAAAACAGCAAAATTACCTAACTCTGAATTGGTGAAAGGCATTTGTGGCAAAGTAGTTTATTTACCATTATATCTAAAAAGAAAATGTGCACACTGTGGGAGTGAAACGTCCAATAGAGCAATCTCGAATTGTCTTAGTAAATGGTGTACCTACAAAAGACAAATAAATGTGGCAACAACTCGTAGACTTACATAAAGTTAGACAAGCCTTTCAATATCTAAAAGACAATAATGAATACTACAAAGAAATAAATATTGAAGAAAACTTAAGGGAAACAACTGAAATAATTCAAGAGTCACCAGAAACTGGTCAATTTGAACTTCAGATCCTGGTACAGTATCCAATATTTTAGACCATTATACAATACATCCATTACACTCTAATGACACCATAGATGATGCACTAGAAACGTACCAAATGCGACAAACCAAAGGCTCACCAATCAGCATATGGAAAAAAAGTATAGAAACATGTACTTTACCTCTACTCTTTCCTACTGGCAAAGGAGAAAGGTACGATGATAGACCTATTCAGATAACAGCATCAGAATACCGCTCGTTACAAATGTATTCTGAAGATCCCAGATTTAGACAAAATGTGGAATACATATTCCACCTACTCTTTGAAAGTGAACTAGCAACTCTAAGTTACGGAGTTGCACACACATTAAAATCAGGAACTCACTTTCAAAATATGTCAGCTACGCAATTACTACAAAAAGTGCAAGAAAAAGATGAGGTTTTACAATCAAGCATTACAAATCTGTTAGCAAACATGCGTGGTACTAAAGAGTACTGATTTGGATGTCTTGGAGATGTACGTTGTATGATAAGAAACCTTGGCCCACCCACTTGGTTTGTTACATTAAGTTGTGCAGAATATGCATGGGAGGATTTACATGATTTCCTATGCATATCAAACAAAAACAAAACAAACACAATATACTAACACCTGGAGAACTTTGCTCTCTAGATCCTGTTAATGTTTCAAGATATTTCCGTCATCGCTTCATCGCTATGCTACACTTTATTTGTAATAAAACTGTTCCTCCCCCCGGAGAAGTGCAACACTTCTTTTGGAGAAAAGAATACCAAGCCAGAGGAGCACCACATATCTACATGCTTTTATGGATTAAAGATGCTCCTATATTTTTGGTCAAGACAGCGATGCCACTGTTTTACAGTTTATCAAAAAATATGTCACTTGTGAAATTCCATCAGAAGCACCAAATAGTGGTCTTCATGCACAAATTGTACAATTTCAAAGACACAAATGTAGCAAATATTGTTGTTGCAAACACAAAAACAAACTGAAATACTACACCAAATGCTGCTTTGGTTTCCCTAGACCGGTTACAGAAACAGGTGAAGTGAACAACTTCATGTCTTCAGTTGGACATAGTGTTAAAGGTAAGTCACCTAAAAACACATATTACATAAAAGGAAGAGAAGAAGCAAAATATATAAATGATTACAATGCAATCATTTCTCCATTATGAAATGCAAACATAGATGTGCAGTACATTGCAGACAATTCCACTGCAGTTGAACGATATGTTACAGCCTACTTAACCAAAGCAGAAAAAACAGAGCTTCAAGACCTCTGGAATGACCTATCATCAGACAAAACACTTTCTCAGAAATTGTACAGCTTGGGCATAAAAATGCTCTCCCATAGAGAATGTGGCTACTATAAAGCTGCAGATTGTTTAACAGGTACTGCTTTGTATGGAAAATCTGAAAATATAGTGTGGCGAAGTCTTGGTCCTGCTAAATCTAGAAAAAGAGTTCTCAAATCATACAACGACATAGAAACAATAGCCAGAAATGATCCCAACAGCCAAGACATTTTGAAATACAATTTACTAGACACATACTACCCAAACAGAAGTAGCACTTTGGAAACCATGTGTCTATACCACATAGCACAAAACTTCACATACAAAAATAATAGAAAACCCGATGAAGAAAAAGGTAGATACAGAGTGACATATTGTGAAGGCAGCTTACTAAAACTTACCAAACCAAGTTTAATTAATCATATCAAATTGTCATTAAAAACTCCTCAACATAAAGAACTATATTACATGTCGCTGCTACAACTCTTTAAACCATAGAGAAAAGAAGAAGAGATATTAGATAACTATGACTCCTATGAAGACGCTTTCAAAGCAAATGAAAGCACTATAACCGATGTAAACTTTACACAGTACAAAACAATGTTGCAAATGAACAACAACACGTAGAAGAACTCCAGGCCACGAAGAAGAACTCCATGCCCAATTAGATAAGGACACTCCCTACAGTAGTCAACCTTCTTTAACAGGAAGCCAAGAACCACTGGGACCGCCACTAATAGCAAATGAGGCAGAATTAGCTATGACAGAAGTAGAAAACACCATGTGTCACTATGAAGATACAGAAGACTTAACTGTACTACAATCAAAACTGAACAATGAGCAGCGTAGCATTTTTCAAGAAGTAACAAAAGAAATTGCACATGGTGTACAACATGAAAATAAAGAATGTACCTGCCAAAATTACAAACCTATACTACTATATGTCAGTGGGGAAGCTGGTTCAGGCAAAACATTCTTAATCAAAATCATCAGCAAGTTCCTTCAGCAATTGACAAACAACAAACTGTCAGCTATTGTAACTGCCCCCACAGGTTTAGCTGCCTACAACATAGGCGGTGTCACTTTACACTGATTACTACTCCTTCCAGTAGAACACCAAAACAAATTAGAATATTACAAACTTTCTACAGATGCTGCAATGGAACTACTCAGAGTGTTCAAACAAATGAAAATGCTACTAATAGATGAAGTGAGCATGGTCTCCACCCTAATGTTGGCTTTGATTCACCTCAGGTTACAAGAAGTACTCAAAACAAACTACCAAGAGCTCTTTGGAGGAAAACACATTATTGTTTTCAGAGATCTTCTTCAATTGACACCACTGAAAGGTGAACCTATTTTTAAATCTTAGGACACAAACTATGCTGTAAAACTGTTGGCAGCATAGGAAATGTTAACCTTTGGCAACATTTCCAATAGAGAGAATTAACAGAAAACATGCACCAGTCTGCAGACCTCACCTACGCCAACATTTTAGAAAAGTATTAGAGTTGGTACACTCTCAAGAAGCACAAGCAATAATAAAAACCCTGCACATCCATGCACTTTATGGCCATAACTCATGTGCTACTGATGTCATGGAACAATGAGCACACAAAAATGTCAATTGTATGTCCTTGATGCCAACTCTTGCAAGGTGTTCCAAATTCAATTAAACAATGTTGAATAAAGAAATGCAACCAATAATTGAAATTCCCTCCACAAACAAACTGGACGTACATGGTATGACACTACCCATGTGTCAACAAACCACAACAAGACTAAATACCTTAGAAAATTCTATCTCCAACACAGCTGGTTTGGAGCAAATATTAAAATTATCTTTAAACTGTAGAGTAAAGCTTAAACATAACCTTGACGTGGAGCAAGGACTAGTTAATGGAGCACTGGGTACAGTTGTTGGCTTTCAAACATACCCACGTGACAACAACATTCAGTTTGTCAATATTCTCTTTGACAAACTTTCAGAAGTACGAAGGATAGGGCGCTCAACAGCTTGATTCCTTCTCTTCAAAGACATGTATGTACGCAGAGAACAATTTTCTCTAACTCTAGCATACGCAGCCATCATTCACAAATCACAAGTTCGTACCCTAGATAAAGCATTGATAGATTATTGGGAACACAGTCTTTTAAGAAGGCATGAGCTATGTAGCACTTACACACTTACGCACACTTGACGGTCTATTTCTGATCAACTTTGATGCAAATAAAGTAAACGCTGATATTCCTTGCATTTTAGAATACAATAGACTACGTTCGCTATACACCCCCATCTAAAAACATACCCTGTTCCACAAAAAGAAAAACGTTGTAAAAGAAAACTAATTCAAACAGAAATGCAACAGGATCTCACTGCAAATCCTCCAAAGAGAGTAAAAGAAGCTAATACTTCATCAATTACCACAACCAAAGAAGAACCTATCACTCAAAGTAACTCAGGTACTTCTTCAAAGAAGCAACCCACACTCCGAAAAAATGACTTGGACACCGAACTATCTAGTCCATTCAAATTTTCAAATATAACTGGTGTAAGTTGCTACGCAAATGTAGAAATCAATATTCTATTTCAATTACCACCAATTGTTGACAACATTTACTTACACAGTACAGGTCAATTGTGTTTGCAAATGTAAGTCCTTCATAGAAACGGAACAAACAATCCTGACAACACATATAGTTTTCATGGAATAAGACAAGAATTGGACTACTGTGCTGGAATGGTGAAATTCACTATAAACTCACAAGAAGATCCACAAGAATGTATAATTTACTTGCTACAAGTACTGGAAAACAAAAACATACCTATAAATGAAATCTTCCAGATTTCATACATGTGGAAACATACATGCACTCTGTGCAACAATATGCAATATGAACAAATCCCTAATGAACGTTTTGTGTATGTATCCATACCTAACTGTGAATACGTTCCATTTCAGCAACTTGTACAAAATGCAAACCATGGCAGATTATGTACTACCTGCAATTCAGATAATCGCTCCACCTTACTAATACAAATAAATAGTAAATATGTAATACTAATGCTTCTACGTTACAATGCAAATGGTACTAAAAACAACTGCAAGCTGACTGGATTCACACATGGTCAGGTATCACTTGGTAAGAAAACCTTCACAACCATAGGTATAATCTACCATGCAGGAACCACAACCAATGCAGGTCACTACACTGCATATATAAAAAAGAATTGTGGATGCTTCAAATGTAATGATAGTACCATTTCTTTAAAGCAAAGATTACCAGCAAATCTTATAAACGCTTATTTAACATTCTTAAAACCAAAATGTAATAACTAATCTGTGCATAAACATTAATAAAACTTCAATTAGAAATCTATAGACAGTTAGAATACGCCAACAGGTATCTAGCTACCCCAAGATTCTGCAACAACCAAACAGATAAATCAATACCACTAAATTATAACAAGAAATAAACAGTTAGAATACGCCAACAGATATCTAACTGTCCCAAGATTCTGCAACAACCAAACAGATAAATCAATACCACTTAATTATGAGAAGAAATAAACAGGTATCTAGCGCTTTGGATTAAGGCACTATATAAAGAACACATCATTATCATTATCTAACGACCCGAAGATTTTGCAACAACCAAACAGATAGATTAACAACTTGAGAATATAAATAAAAAGTATGATCAGATACAATTCAACAAGTATCTAACAATCTGCAACAAGCCAACATTAGCCAGAAGCAACAAGTAAACATTGAAAACACAAAAATAAATGTACTGTACCGAAACCAAAAAAAGTTTTTTTTTTAATCCAACATGGATTTTCTTTTCACAGACCCCATGATTTAACAACAAACACAGAAACTCAGCAAATTGCACAGTACACTGGTTTGTAAACTACTAAATATGAGGGTAAAAAAAAGCTGAAATGTCTATTTTGCAATGTAATAAGTCCTTATAAACTACCAACACTAACATGATCTTTTTTTATCACAGAAATTGACAAAGAATATATGTGATCCAGTTACCAAACCAAACAGTAAGTATATTATAATAAGTACAACTCATAAATACTGCTCCATAACACAACCATTGAAGCAAACATGTAACCGTACACCACAATGCAAAATGTTTACTTCCATGGATATAAAGCAGTGCTTGTTACTAAACTCTACAATCTTAATGACATGACGTAGCCAAAACCTCACATACAAACTAAACAAATCAAACAGTACATAAACTGTAGATTTGCAAATATTTGATAGATATTCCATTCTATGGATGTGATATATGGGTATGATATTCTGCGGTGGTTGTGGCCAGGGCCTAGAGTCTTGAGTGCATGGCGTACGGCCTTCGGCCATGCACCGAAGACTCTAGGCCCTGGCCTGAACCACTGCAGCATATCACACCCATATATATAGAATCAAATATTTCAACTATGCAGTATGGTCACTTTTATGTCCGCGGACACCTAACGTGTTCTAAGAACAGTTTTATTTTGCTTGCATACAGCACGGACAGATATACTTTCCTTAGGACACCTCCATTTTGATTGCTTATGGACATCCCGGTCAATGCACATGTTCTTAGAACAGTTTCAACTTGCCTGCGGACAATACGGACAGGAATAGTGCCCTTAGGACACCTCCATTTTGGATAATTGTGGACATGCCAGACACTGCGCCTGTTCTTAGAACAGTTTCAACTTGCCTGAGGACAGTACGGACAGGAATAGTGTCCTTAGGACAACTCCATGTTGGGTAATTGCGGACATCCCGGACACCGCACCTGTTCTTAGAACAGTTTCCACTTGCCTGCGGACACTACGGACAGCAATAGTGTTCTTAGGACACCCCCATTTTGGTTAATTGCGGACATCCCGAACACCGAATATGTTCATTCGAACAGTTTCAACTTTGCCTGTGGCCTGTATGGACAGGAATAGTGTCCTTAGGACACCCCGATTTTGGCTAATTACGGACATCCTGGACAGCGCGGCTGTACGCGGATAAGACGAATAAAACAGGGGTGCATGCCACCTAAATAAAAACAGCATTTGACCCATCTCTTACTCCCCCACAATCCCCAAACACTCTTACACACCAACACTCTTGCCAAAGTTGTATTTCTCCACCATTTGTCACCACACTATCCGCGGATCCAAGATGGCGGGTGTTTCCAAAAATCTGACTCACTTCACGCTCTTCACCATCCAGTCAACGAACATGTTGCATATCCGCAGACATGATGCAAGCCACTTAGCCAATATGGACACTGTCCGCGGAGCGAACATGGAAATGTGTCCGCGGAGGGGACATAGATATCACAAATGTTTTGTGACCTACTTTTTGGTTGTTTTTAAAAAAACTGCTGGACAGGTTTTCACCAAATTTACAAAAGCACGCTTTCGGGACCAAGCCGCTACTCCTGCCACAAATTTGGTGAAAATCCATCCAGCTGTTTGGGCTGTCGGCGTGAGCAAAGTTTTTTCCCCATTCAGTCTGTGGGAAAAAAGAAGTTTTGGAACCCCCCTATAACTTTGCCCCCCCGGAACAAACCTCACCAAACTTTGCAACAAAAATAATTCAGAGTGGACAATATACTTTTTTGCAAAGTTTGGTGAGGATTTGTCCAGGGAGAGAGAAGTTATAAACCACCCAAAACGTGCTATTCCTATGGGATTAGCAACTTAACCATAACTACACAGCCACTACTGTGGCTGTGTAATATATATTTATATGTATTTTTTTTAATCTTTTCTGTATCTTACATTTCTGAAACTTTCCTGCTGATCAAATTGAAAAAAGATTGTCTATGATTCTTCAAGTGCAAATACAAATAGCATGTTAAACAATATAAGAGAGATGCATAGAAGATAATCAGTGGGTAAATACATATCTTGATAATGCAGCTCACCTGGGGAATAATATGTGGTATCAGCACATGAATAAAGTGTGGGAGGGAGCATCTGATGAGAATTCCTATGTCTGCTCTCTCATCCCCAATGCCATAAAACCTTTATTTCAAATGAGATGCCGGTGCAAGATGGAAAGTGCCTCAGTCACCTACCAGCATGTATAACAAAAGTCCAGTTCCAAGAGAGATGGACAATGTTGTAAAGGGGATCAAGAAAGTAATTTCCATACCAGGATAATTATATCAAGACAACACAAATGGAGAAAGAACCTGGATGGACCGACAGGATGCTAATGTATCATGCTGCAGGACAGGATGAGGTGATCATTGAAGAAATGAAGAGAATGAACTGTTCTGACATGACCGAGAAGACTGGAATGGCTGGATGCTGGAAACGGTCACATCTGCTGATCTATGGGCAGGGGCCTACCGGTAAAGGATGGGAAGATGGAATGATGTCATATGCAGCTCATCTTCCACGAAAGCACAAGGAGTACAGAAGGTGAATGATGAGTGCTTGAAGTCATGGTCTAAGTACTCTAAATTGCTGACATGGGTGCAAGATGAAGCTGGGCCAGTATCCATAGTCCCATTTGTTAATGCGACCCTGTGCTTTTGAAGCAAAGGGAAAAATTATGTTGGACACAATAAAGGGTGTAGAAACACCATGGACATTCCAGGAATGAGGAGAGGGACAGCTGTCTTAATGGATCGATATTGGGCATGTGGATCTAGAGCATAAAGGAAATTGCCAAGGAATTGGGCTGGAGTGTGCTCTTTGGTAAACATCCATGTTCCAGCATTTGTGATCCCACAAAGTGACCTGAACATTGAAGAATTTCCAAAAGTAGATGATCACATGAGAAGAAGAAGGTCAATAGAACTCTGACGAAATAGGAAATCAAATGATTTCTCAGCAAAATCAAAAGCAGCTGTTTATGATATTCCTGATGAGCACACATTTTTCAGCAAAAAACTGCAGTGTTTTTCACATCTATGTTCATGCCTGCGATCCAAACTGAAGTAAACGCTGGATGGTTACAAATTACTAGATTGGAGCTGCTGCAAAAAATCAATGCTACTATAAAGGGATTTAAAGCAATGAAAGAAGAGTTGAGGGCCATAAGCTTGATGACCGTCCAGAACAGGTATGTCCTTGACATTATCACAGCCATGGAAGGAGGTGTTTGCACCAAGATTGGGCCATCATGGTGCACATTCATACCATCCAATGATTGAGAGAAGGGGATGTTGATAGAGGCCATATCGATGTTGACAGATTTACACATAAACATGGTGGACAAGACATCAGCCATTGAAGATGACAGTTGGTTTGCATTCCTGTTTTCATGTATTCCTGATGATTTTGCAATCAGGGAATACAGAAAGACCACTATTGTGGCAACTGAAGGAACAAACCTCTGGTATCCAAAGGACCATAAGAAGTACGTGGGGCGATGGGTCTATTGCACCTCGAATGGACAGTGTAATTACATGACCTGGTGTGGGAATGGACACATTAGAACAGCGGGCGACAAAAATATGGACCCTGAAGAGAAATATGTTCAAGAAATAATACCAGGGAGCAGACACACTTGAGGAGATGGTTGTGGACTCAACCACAGGGGAAATGTAGAGGAGCAGCTGTGTACATCTGCAGGTGATCCCACCCCCCTACATCCCCTGTATTGGAGACATGAGATTGCGTCGTGCCTAACACCAGCCATAATAACAATACTGCAGCGAGTGTTTGAAAGAAGACACCTGTTGTGAAAACCCTACCAAATGTAACCTCGACGTGATGATAACCTACATGAGGAAATCCCAGAAGGTGTATAAAAAGAAGCTAAATGGGTGAATTGATCATGTCATAAAGAAGTGTGCACAATTTCTCAAGATAAGGAAGTATGACGAATTATGAGTCCTAATGGACAAACAACGACGCAAGTGGTCGAATGAACTATCGATGTAGACAAGAAGACAATGCATTAAATAACATGTTGCAGAAAAATGAACTTCAATGCATGTACAGATGTTGAAATACAAGGTAGATTAAGTCATCATAGAGGCCAGCTATACGTAATAAATAGAATGCCGACAAAGCCGTCATTGTACAGAAGTGGACATTGGCATCACTTCCCGGTTTTACCGGCAAGGCTAACCCCAGACTCGCATCCTGCTCCGTCACCTGTGAAAGGGGAATCACCGGGCCATTCTGACCTTGGCAGACCCAGTAATTCCCCTTGTGTGTGTGCCAGAGCCGGTACGTCCCCATTCCCATTTGAGCCCCCATAGGGCTCAGTGGGAATGTGGTGTATGGTAGCAGTGGTAATGTTTATAACAGTACTGTTGCTACCATCAACAGTACTGTTGCTAGCAGGTGGCTGCAAGGGCACCCACGAGCAGAAGTCCCAGTATGGCGGTATGGTAGCAACGGTGCCGGTTGCGATACCGGCACCGTTGTTGCCCTACCGCCACAATCCTAATGAGGCCCATGAAATAAGTAAGCCAGAAAGCCATGAAGGGAGATGGAAAGTTGTGTCACAGCAAAATAGCAGGATCGTGGAGCTGCATGGTAAGGCTGTTTGGTCCAAAGTCAAGACTGAAGAAATCAAGGTCAGCTATCTATTCTGAAAAGGAGTGAACATGCAGAAGATTAATCCTCTCTTGTTAAGGTGCAAGAAAGAACACCAAGGATGGCAAGTTTTAATTACTTTAGAGCATTTAAAATCCACTAAATGGAAAAGATTGTGGTATCCTGTCCCATGAGCCAAGGATGAAAATAGAGTGCGAATCTGGCGTCCCAGACACAATATCGAGTGCCCTCACTCCTATCCATTCCCAAAGATGAAAATACTCTACAAGGCCAAGTACTAAGACAATTTCAGGGCAGAAGGCATGGGGACTGAGAGATACTGGGCTAATTGGGTGGTGAGGTAGTATCATGTCCTATCTCCCCGCACCTGGGTATGGGCTTACATGCTGCTAAATTAACTGAATGTTCCCGACATGGTACAATTGTGCCAACCAATTGTGTTAGTTAATATAATGAAGGACCTTATAGTTGGTAGGACCAATGTCAATCTATGTAGCTAATGTTTCAGAAATTACATGTTTTTAGAGGTAGGCATAAGTTGTCCACCTGATATTGGACAGCCAGTTACAATCCTAGCTTCTATATAATTGTATAACTAGATGTTTCCCTTAACCAATCCTGACCCTTGATAGGTTTTTTCACTATTGCCACGTAGTATGACATCACTCTGATGCATTATCACTATAATGATAGTATTTTGTGTGGAGGTCATTGAGAGAATGAGCCTACCTCCATTGATGTTCATTGTATCCTGTTTGAGATAATTGTTAATAAAACAGTAATTTGCCATCATCCTGAGTTAGTTCCATTATTTGGACTCAAAATTATTCTGCTGCAATCCCATCCATTCTACATGCATGTCCCTAAGGGCCAAATGCTCACAAGAGTGGCAGTCCCGTAGCATCCCAAAATGTGCTAAAAGCAATAAATCATAAGGTGAAACCGTAGGCAGTAAAGGTTTTAGCACTTTCCAAGGCAGGTTTGTAGTGCTGTGAAAGCCTCAAGAGAACCAAAGTCGAATACAGCACCAGCAAAACATATAAAGAGGAAATCTACCACAGACGGCACTGGCAAAGCACAAAACATAAACAGAGGTACAGATAAAGTGACCTGAGTGCCGTAAGTGGTATCTAAGTGAAAGCCAGTGCAAAATCTGCTTATGAAGAGTTGAGTTGTGGTTCTAACATGTCACAAGGCAAGCATGCAGTGCTGAGGAGGTGTGCAACAACCAAAGGTGAACTGTCTTACGGTAGCTAAAGTAAGTCAGTATCTAGTGATGCAAGATGTGCAAAGAGAAAGAGAATGGGCTAATGCTTTAGTGCTAACAGTTCGCAGGACCAGTGTGTGGTGCTGAGAAGCCGCAAGTCAACTATATGTGAACAGCATCCAGAGAGTGGAAGTCTGGCTACTGCCCAAAACAGAGCAAAAGGCACTGACAGAGGAAAATACAGTACCCAAAAGACTGGTGAGCAAAACAAGAATCAGAGAAGTCAGATTCAAATAAATGTATGTTGTTTTTTGTTTAACAAAGAAAATACGCTTTTTTCAAATTATAATTACTTTTGTGACATCATCGTAAGGGTCCATATCCATCACTATACCACCCACTCTAAATTAGTACCAGGGTACTGTGAGGGGTCAATAGTAAGACTCAGACATAGTTACCAGTTTGAATACACATTTGATATTTTATTGATAAAGAAAATAAGAAGAGTTTTGGAATATCCTACCTGTCCCTAAATCTAGGAGGGGTTTCCCTGCCTCAACAAAATGAAGGCACCCTAGTAACCCATTCCATCTCCCTGGGCTTACTGTACGTCTCTGGTGGTCATCGCGTCTCTTTTTTGGCTTCTCATTCGGTCTGCTGACTAGGCGTATGTCACATCAGCTGGTCCATCTTTGCTCTGCTTTCTCTCACTCCGGGCTGCTTTTGCTGCTCCCGGTCACCAGGGGGAAGGCTGCTTTCTGTATGTTTTCTCTTCACACTGGCCGTTTGAGCCTCCAGATTGCAACAAAAAATCTTGTGGTTTCTGGCATCTTTGTCAGCGTTCCTACTTGTTGCTGACAGCCTCGAATTGTTCCACACCATCTCATTGCTATCAGTAGAGGTCGTTTGAAACTTCCCAGCATCAGTCAAAAGTTTCCAAAGACTAGAGTGTGATGCCGGCTTACCGTTTCTAGGCATCCTCATTGCTCCATCTCTCTTCCTTGTCACAGTACTTAAATGGGGCGGGGGCAAGGCATTCGGCTGAGAAAACCTGGGATTTCTTCCTCTATGTCACAACAAGCCATACAAGTATGTTGTACATTTGTATGGGGGTCATGTGGAATTAAGGTTTCTGTCTTCCAGCCTCCTTTCCATAGATGTCCATTATAATTCAGGCATCTACTTGGAGCACAAGAGCCTTCTATGAGTAAGCCCCTTACAAGGATCGAAATCTGCTGATTTGTGCCTTTAATCCATTTTTAACCACACAACGAGCCACAAATTACCTGTCCAAAATCGCTCCCGCATTGTTTGCACCTCTCTAAGAAGTACCCTGTCTACAGTGCCTCGCTTTGCTGATTAGCCGTCTTCCCCTACTTCAGTCAATCATATCGACCGGTAGGCAGAAGCCAGCCCTCTATTCTAAGGCCCGTATTTCAAGGCCCTGTCTAAGCCTGTTTCCACCTCATCATGGACTACAGCTACATCGGGAGGGCAGGAGTCCTGTCTATCAGGAATCCCTCAAAAGCGACAGGACTAGCATGATGCCAACTACTACTCTCAATAGTGGTGAGATCTAGGCGGTGCGTGAGCCTTATGTCCACCTTTGCATTGATGTCTGTTATAATTCAGGCATCTACTTGGAGCACAAGATCGTTCTATGAGTAAGCCCCTTACAAGTATCGAATTCTGCTGATTTGTGCCTTTAATCCATTTTTTGCCGCACAATAAGCCGCAAATTACCTGTCCAAAATGGCCACTGCATTGTTTGCACCTCTCTAAGAGGTACCCTGTCTACAGTGACTCGCTTTGCTCATTGGCTGCCTTCCCCTACTTCAGCCAATCATGTCAGCTGATAGGCGGAAGCTGGCCCTCTATTATAAGGCCTGTATTTCAAGGCCCTGTCTGTGCCTTTCCACCACAGCATGGGCCCCTGCCCTTCCGAGCTGTAACCATGGGTGTCAGTCTCTGTGCTGCCTGCCACTCATAGGGATCTTCACAATGTTGTTGTACCATACGTAGCACTGGCAGTCAATCGAAAGTAGCCATGCCTTCCTGATTTCCTTCTTCCTAAGACTACCTCAGCAGACACGATAAGCGTGCGGGCATGCAAACACCTCGAGCCACAACAAACTGTCTGATCCCAAACATTTACTAGACTGCTATCTCAGTGCAACACAACAACAAAAATACATTTCATTGACTGTGATACCTGCCGCTCCTGTATTTACTGTGTAATTGGGTGATGCCCTGCACATCTCTCGCCTCTATCATTGCGCTCATTTCTATGCACTGTATACTGCCACGCTGAGCTGGCAATCCGCTGAGATATCTATAAAAACAATACCTGTACACATACTTCAACATCTGATCTCCACAGGCTGTTCACTCTGCACCTGCAATCTATATAGTTAACATGCTTCAATCCGCACCACATGACCCGCATTTCGCCTATTGTGGTACTGCCTGGCCATTGTCTTTATAGCCACCTCTGCCAAATTGCAAATTGCCATTGTGTTTGATAGATCACTGCCTAGCCCTCGATTTGCTAAACAGTCTATAATTGTTGCGTGTGAAATTGCTAACAATTACATTTCCATTGTGTTTCCCATGCCAATGCCTAGCCCTTGAAATGCCAAACTGTCTCAATTTACTGCTTGTGAAATTGCCAACGCTTGAATTGCCAACCTGTTTTTCATGCCAATGAGTAGCTCTTCATTTGCTAAACTGTCTTGATTTGCTGCTTGTGAAATTGCCAATGTCTGAATTGCCAACGTGCTCCCCTTGCAAACACATAGCCCCTGACCTGCTAAATTGTTTCTTATTATTGTGAATTGCTAAATGTTTGAATTGCCAAAGTGTAACCCTTTTCAGCGCTTGGCCCTAGATCTATCAAGGTGCTCTAATATTTATTATCATGGGTACACAACCCGTTCAAATGATTCTCATTGTATTGCTCGGCCCAGCCCTCCTAATAGGCCTCATTCCTATCTTTGGCCAGTGACATGAAAAATTGCGCATTTTCACTTCCAGACTAGCGTCTTGCTACATGCTTGCATACCACATGTCTTACAAGCATAGCGTAACACTAACTATGGCCACTTCATTACCTCCAGTGCATGCCATAATACCTACCAAATTCCTACTAGCACTATGGCCTGACAAGACTACTGCTTACACTAATCCAGGAACTTTACTGAGTAGCTACTGCCCGTTCACACCTATCCAATGGATCAGGCTATACGCCACCCTGGATCAGGCTATATGCCACCCGGCCCACACCCAATCAACGTTTTCCTGTAAACATCAGAATCTCTAGACTAGGATCACGAATAAAGAATGTCCAGTTGCTGCCACCTATCATAAAACACAAACAAGTATGAAGGCCACTCCCACCAGGACTATGAGGTATAATCAAGACAACTACAAAGATATTAGCAACTTGCCTAGACACGGCAACAAACCATCACATTCAGTCATCTCTAGCGCTGATGCCCCACCAATCAAGGTGCTCTTATAAATGCAAGATCCCTTCTGGCACATGCATTAGATATAGATGACCTCAACAAAACAAACACCCTGGATTTTCTAGCAATTTCTGCAACCTGGCTCCACACTGCAGCAGACCGTACCTTATCATTAGCCATACCTCAAAACTATACCATCATTAGATCAGATAGAGAAGTCTCTAGAAGTGATGGAGTAGCTTTCATTGCCAAAAATCAGCTTGGCTTAGGAGAACTCCCTAACCAACGGTTCCCTTCAGAAGAACTTCAGTCTATACAACTACCTCTCACTGCCACACGTACTGTAACAATCCACCTCTTGTATAGACCCGCAGGCCCAATATATTCATTTGAGGAAGACATTACACAACTCTTCACTTGGAATACTAAATCAGGCTCTGAAATTATGTTACTGGGAGATCTCAATCTAGGCCTTTGTGACACAAATGATGACAATGTTTCAGCTCTAGCCAACATAATCACAGAGTTAGGCTTCTCACTGCATCACCAATCCCACATGCTGTAAAGGGAGACCCCTGGATTGGCTAGCCAATCTAAACTGTGATACCAAGATTCTATTTAACACACCCTGTGCCTGGTCTGACCACCACGTTATCTCCTTCACCATCCAGTACAGTATGCGCCTAACTCTGGCATTATACAAGTACCTCCAGCACTCACAAGAAACAATTGTAACATTATAGTTGAAAAACTACTCCCTTTACTGCAGCCTATTACCAATAACCCTAATCTTACCAGTATGGACCCGTCTTTGCTCATGGAGTTGTAGAGTCACACTCTGCGTCAAGTTATAGACAAAGTAGCACCTCTAAAAATGTGCAAAGCCAAGCCGCTTGCTCACTTAAACACTTGGTTCACCACCAACCTTAAAACTGTGCAGAATACCTAAAGAACAGCCAAACCAAACTGGAGAAAATATCCCACATACCTGAACAAAGAAAAATTCACAAGGGCTTCTAATATCTACAAAGCTGCTATCTTCGAAACTAAAAGTGTCCCCTACAATGACAGAATTCCAAATCCTAACTCTGGAACCAAAGAGCTGTTCATCATCCTCAGATAACTAGAATCCCCCATACCACTGTTAGAAACTTGTACCAAAGACGTGACCTGGTACTTGAACATACAAAAAGCGCTCCTAGACAGAATCTCTCTCTTACAAACAAAAATAAAAACAAAAAACGTAGCCTGCCTGCTGACGCTCAATCCCTAGAGCCAATTGACTCCTCCACAAACCTTTGCAGTCCATTTGATTTTGCGCCTGTCTCCATAAGGGAAGTAGTAGGAATAATATCCAGCCGTAAACCATCCAGATGCCAAGGGGATATCTGTCTGGCGACAGTCATTAAAGAGGCCGTGGAGGAGCTTTGAAACGAGCATTGTTCCGACCAACCTGAAAGATGCCTGGGTCCTTCCACTACTTAAAAACCGAGCCTTGTCCCTTACATCACTACTAATTATAGACCTATAACTACAGTACCTTTCTTGCTGAATAAAAGTCATCTGCTGACCCTTCCTGCCCGGCTAACTATCACCCTATAGCCACCACCCCCTTCCTGGGGTAAACTCTTGCAGAATTTGGTCATCCCCCAATTGATCATTCATACTGAACCTGTTGGTTGCCTCCTTGACCATCAATCTGAATTCTGGGCCTCCAGAGGCACGGAAACTGCTCTCCTGAACATCCGTGAAGACTTTCTCACAAATCTTGACTCTAATTCTCCTGCTGTTCTCATTCACCTTGAACTCTCCTCTGCTTTGACAAGGTCAATCATTCTATCCTCATAGATCAGCTCCATGATACCCTCGGCATTACAGAATGGACACTGGACTGGCTGACCTCATTCATCACTAACCGCCTATTATAATGTAATCGTGTCTTATGTCACTGGCCTGGAGTGCTTGATGTTAGAATGTTGATGCATGAATGCAGCTCAGGAGAATGTTGGGTGTATCTGTGTGAGTGAATGTTCTGTGAGTGTCAGTTGGGGGCCTGAGCTGGAGTGTGAAGGATGGCCCGTGGGTTTCTGCTCTACAGTTATGTCTTGTCTCCTGTCTACTGTAAATTCCCTCAAGAGAAACTGGATGGTGTACATTTGTAATTATGTAAATAAAGCTGCCTGGATGAAACACAATGACTCCACAGCATGTCTGTGTCTCGAGTCCAGCTTTACTACATCCAATATACTTTATTACAATGCCCTTCCCAGTTGCAATTGGGTCCTTTCTCCTCCACAACCTCACTCTCTACCTGTGACATTCCCCAGGGATCTATCTTTTCGCTGTGGCTCTTCAATATCTATCTCGCCTCTCTGGCTCACCTGATCTCCTGCTTCTCGTCTCATTTGCAGTTTTATGCTAATGACACAAGCTTTCCTTCAAACTTCCCTCTACTACCTCCTCTTCCTCGTCTCTCATCCGTGATTGTCTGACCAAGATCCAGGCATGGTGTGCGGCCAACAATCTCTGTCTTTATGGCAGTAAGATGGAGATCCTTCTTATTGGGACACCTGCACAGTTGTTCTCTCCTACCCTCTGGCCACCCTTCTTGGGCCTTCTACCCTCACCACCCTGTGAGGCCAAAAACCTTGTGGTCATCTTCGACTTCTCTTTCTCCTTCACCCCTCACATCTTGGACCTTGCCAAGAAGACCCGCTTTCAGCTTCATCTCCTTAGAGGCATTCTCCCTTTACTCACCTTTCCTCAGAATCTCAATATCTCCAGAGCTCTGGTCCTCTCTATGCTGGACTACTGCAACAGCCTCTCCCTCAATCTCCCCCTTTCCTCCCTACCCCATTCAGCTAATCCAGAATAGGGCTGAAAGACGTATCCTTGGCCTCAAGCCCAGGGACCATATCACTCCAGCCCTAAAATCTAATCACTGGCTCCCGTTGGCTGCTAGGATCAAATTCAAGACCCTCTGCATCATCCACAAGGCTTTCTGGGGTCTGGGCTCATGTTATCGCCAGCTTTCTGTCCCTAAATACTTCCCTGCTCCTCTAACTCCAACTCTCTGCTTGTCAAACGCTTCTCCAAACAGAGAGTGGAGGGGGGCAGATCTCTCTCTTCATCTGGTGCCTCTTTTTGGAACAGCCTTCATGCCCCTCTCAGACTTGAGCCGGACATCCTTAAGTTCCAGAAGCTTCTAAAAAATCTTCTCCTCTTTACATCTTTCCCTCTTTCCCTACCCTAATAATCACCCCACTGCAACTGAGATGATAAGTGTTTGATTATTATTTACTTGAAGTTTGGCAGATATGGTCTCACAAGATTGAATCGATTGGGTGGGTACTAATATAAGTGAAAGGCTACCTCTAGCACCTTCTCGGTCGTGTCTAACTATCGCGTAGCCATCAGGGATAGCTAGCATGAGCGAAGGTCCTGCTGCATTGTGTAGCTAGGTCTCTGTGATCACGAGAAAGTCTTCTGTAATTATGTCGGCAATGTCTAGGGCATGGGCGACAAGCGATCTCACGTTAAGGAGTGCTCCAACAATAGTTGGGGTCTTAGTGACCTCTGTGGCTTGAAGGGGTAGAATAGTGGACATATCGGGTGTTTTTGACTTACTGTTCTGAGTTAGGCAAATATAGGAATTAGGTTGTGAAGGTTGTCTAGTATGGCGATGTTTACAGACCTGCTTGAGGTTTGTTTTAATGTTGGTAGAGGGCAGAGATCTGCGGAGGGGTTCATGCAGTTTAGATAGTCTTGCACGGAGTCTAAGGTTTCTGCTAGGTGTATCACATGGGTGAGAAATCACGGTGGCTGTCTGAAGGGGCTCATAGCTAGGAGGTAAATATTGGTCAGGAGAGTTATCATTCAGGTGTACTACAGACGTCAAAGGTGGCAAGGAATTAGGTACGTTAGCATCTGGCATGATGAGTAAGTGTAGGATAGTCCTCAGTAGGGTTGAGTAAATGGCTGGTAGATACATAGTTGTATAATGGTGGCCTATGTAGAATACCATATTGGTAACCGGTACGTGTGCAGGCAATCAATGACTCAAAGACAATTACTCAAATATGGCCGACTAGGTAAGTACATGTGCAGGCAATCAATGACTCAGAGGCAATTATTCAAATATGGCCGACTAGGTAAGTACATGTGCAGGCAATCAATGACTCAAAGGCAATTATTCAAATCAGGCCGACTACTTAAGTACATGTGCAGGCAATCAATGACTCAAATGCAATACTCAAATATGGCCGACAAGGTAAGTACATGTGCAGGCAATCAATGACTCAAAGGCAATTATTCAAATAAGGCAGACTAAGTAAGTACATGTGCAGCATACGAGTAATGACTCGGGCAGTAGGTACATCTAGGTGCAAAAATCAAGAATATAGCTAAAAAGCTTATGCAAGTAGGGTCTTTCTAGATTCAAAATCAGAGCATAATTGAAATGCATGTACAGTGCAGCCTCAGCTACATAGGACATAATCGTTTTTTCACAGTACATTACAATAGACATAGGGGTGTCTGATTTGCTGAGTTCAAGTGTGCAGAGTGGAGCCAAAAAGTGTTTTTACAATATACGCTTAAGGTGCGCAGCCGTGCTAATGAAGTGGCAAAGTCTGGGAATGCCGTGGCTCATGGAGTAACCTCCTTGGGTTTGTATAGCGAGTGGGGCAGTTATTTTCAAGCAATGGCGCGATTTAATAAGGTGTCATTAGTTTAGAGGGCGAGCGCTTACCTAAAGCAGTATGCCGACAGAGTTCCATGGCTCTCGGCTCCTTCGGCTCCGGACAGGCTTGGGACAGGTGGAAAGCCTTTGTTGTGTGTGCCTTCATTTGTGTGGGCCGGCTTATCGCCTGCCGGCTAGGGATTGGTGCAAAAGAGGCACCCAATGGCCAATAGCTAGCGATCTGGATGCAGGCAGGGTGATGGTGCTGCCTTTACCGGTGAGCCGCCATTTTGGAGTGGCTATGCCTATTGTGCCATAATGGGGACATGCAGCACACTCGCTAGGTGTACTGCGTGGGCAGTACTAAAACAGCATCAACTTCAAAGTGGGAATATGCAGAGGAATGGTAGCGCGATCCGTCGCGTTTTCAAAGGCAATGAATGATGTTGTGGAAATTCTCCAGGCAAGCCCCAGGGCTTACCTTGCGATCGCGTTATGAAATGCAGCCTCTCGGGGGCTGACACACTGCTCCTGCAGTGTTGGGAGCTCCTGCTCCACTGAGGATGAGCGGAAACCGAAGAGCAGGCTTGGGACAGGTGGAAAGCATTTGTTGTGCATGCCTTCATTTGTGTGGGCCGGCTTATCGGCTGCCGGCTAGGGATTGGTGCAAAAGAGGCACCCAATGGCCAATAGCAAGCGATCTGGATGCAGGCAAGGTGATGGTGCTGCCTTTACCGGTGAGCCGCCATTTTGGAGTGGCTATGCCTTGTGTGCCATAATAGGGACATGCAGCACACTCGCTAGGTGGACTGCGTGGGCAGTACTAAAACAGCATCAACTTCAAAGTGGGAATATGCGGAGGGATGGGAGCGCGATCCGTCGTGTTTTCAAAGGCAATGAATGATGTTGTGGAAATTCTCCAGGGAAGCCCTAGGGCTTACCTTGCGATCGCGTGATGAAATGCAGCCTCCGGACTGTGTAGTTGTGCCTGATGCTTTAGTGCCAAGATGCCTTTGGGCCTATGAGCATACGTACGTACGTACATAAAATCTGTTAACATAACATAACACTCTTCCCCTGCCATCCACCCAATCTCCATGGGTTCTTTTTTAGGGGCATTGTTGGGTTATATGTCCCTTTTGGCCACGAGCGAAACAGACAACCATTGTGGTTTTTACACTTTTCCCCTCCTCAGTTCTGAGGGTTATTCTTTCTTTAGGAGTGGAATATTTTTTTCCCAGAATTCTTTTTTTCCACTTCCCTAGCTCCTGTCTTGAACCCTCCTTGAATGTGTGCACCTTCCCCCCTCTCCCAGATGATAGAATGTATGGGGTAGGGACCTTGGGCCTTTTCTAGGCTCATTACTTCTGTGCATTAGTGCTTCAGCAAAATACTGGGTGGTTTCTATGGTGGTGGCCATGTTAGGTCTGTTTAATTGCATGACCGCTTTTTGCAGAAAAGGGACTAAGCTATTTATGAATTGTTCCAGTTCTAAAGCTTCATGGATCTCGGGGAAGGGTGTTTTCCCCAGCCAGAGGGCTAGTATGATTTGCACTCTTGTCCCTAGCTCCATCTGTGTCCCCCCCAGGCTTAGGGGTATCTCCCTAAACCTTTTCTCATACAAGTTTTTGGTTTGTCCCACTTTTTGTAACAACCTCTTCTTTATTTCCTCAAATGAGGTTATTTTGAGGGGATTTAAGATGTAGTGTGATGTTTGTAATTCGTTTAACGGGGGCTCAGATAGCAGTTTATGACATCATCAACTCAATGAAACTGTTGGGCTACCATTTTGAAGTTCAGGGAAAAGTTCCCCAAATCTTCTCCCTCCTTATAGACTTGATAAACCCCATGTGGGTGAACAGGTCATTGCTGGGCTGTGATGAGGTGCTCTAACCCCTCCTGCCACCTGCTTTTTTTCTAGGGTGGCCATAGTTGTCTCTTGAACCTCACTTATCTACTGAGAAGGGTTTCTTACTTTGTCAGATGGTGGGGAAAAAATTACCTCTTTTTCAAACTTTTCATGAAGATCCCTCTCAGTGACTGGCGTCTGATGGAACTTCATTTAGGGAGCTTCTTATGGTTTGGGATTAGCAAACAATGAGGGTTTGCTAATGTTGGGAAGATATCCCTTTAAACTGGGTTTTATTCCCAGGGAAATTGGAGGGATATGTTGAACCACCAAGTTGACTCTACTGTTAAGCAAGATGGAATAGTTTTACAAACAAGTCCCATAATTTAAAGGATGTCCTTTGAGATGAAGCTGTTTAAAAATGGGCATACCTACATGTTTTAATATCACTTGTCTAATACATTGAATGGATTAATCAGGGGAAACTTCTATTTTGATTTCCTCTCTCTGTGCCTCTTTTATTCCAAGTATCATGAAGAGGGTACTTCTTTGGGGTTATCAGATAGATTGAGATTTTGTTGGTTTAGATTTTACAATTCTGGATGTCCCCCAGTTTGTGTCATCTGAGCCAGATCCAAATTCCTGACACCATATATAAGGGGTCAAGAGTAAGACCTGTACACAGTAAACAGTTTGAATACACATTTGATATTGTATTGATGAAAAAATAAGAAGAAGGGTTGTGGGAAAGCCCCTAAATCTGTGAGGGGTTACCCTGCCTCAAAAAAATGAAGGAATGGCTGTGTAAGGATGTAAAACAAAATAGCATCCTACGTCCTGTGTCCAAAACACCTAATCTGACCCTTACACTCTAAATTCAACATAATGTGTACAGTAAGGCTCTTGTAAGCTATATACTCATAGCTTGCTTCGAATGTTCAGAACATAAAAGGATTAAGGTGCAGAACAGAAAAAAAAAACATAAAAGTTTTGACAGAGAGAGGGATCCTGCCTTCCCCTATGTTTTCTCTTCTAATTTAGAAGTTTATTCAGCACCTCTGGTTGAAGGTCAATAATGTTCCACAAAATTGGTGAGTGTTATTTTTTTTCCTCCCCTGTGGATCACTCTTCCCACAATATTTCACTTCCTAATTCAAGAGGGATATAACTTCTCCCTTGTAGTTCTTCTTCTCTTACAATCCACAGTTTCAGGGAACATACTCCTTTTCCTGTACAGAGTTCACTTCCAATACTCAACACTTTAACACCATACCACTTTGCACAAGGGGAATGAATCTACTCTTCTAGTTCCTTAGCTTAGTATACTTTGTCAGAATTCAGCTTTACTTTAGGGGTATGATTTCTCCCTTGCCTTTCACTTAATTACACAGTTCTCTTGTTTGTTTGATTTGTCACACTCTTGTCTCTTTCTACCTCTGGCAAACCTTCTTGTAAGAGTATTTTTGACTTTCGCTTTTGTTCTTGAAAATGGTATGAATCTCCCCTTTTGGGTTTACAATTTTGGATTTATTTGCCTCCTCACTACTAGTTTACTCAACTTTCCATGACAGGACATAATTTCCTTCCTCACTCCTCGTGAACTCTCTTACCAGGATGTCATTTCACCTCTTACTCCTGGATTACTTCCTTGAAAGGGTATCATTTTTACTTCTTATCTTCCTCTCTGAGATATGAGTCTCATATCCTATTCCTGGTTTACTTCCTTCCCAAGCTATCACTGCGCTTTTTACTCCTGGTTTACTCTCCTGTCAGGAATCACTTCACGTCTCACTCCTGGTTTACTCTCCTGCCAGGATATCACTTGCTCCTCACTCCTGGTTTACTCTTTTGCCAGGATATCTCTTTGCTTCTTTTCTCCTCCTTCTGGTTATGAGTCTCAGACTCCCTGTTTGCTTGGTACACTAACATGCCAGGGCTTTCTCTTTCTTTATTCAGTCTCTCTTTCATCCACAGTACAAAAGCTTTCCATAGTAAGGTCACTGACGCCTTTGCAATAGAGTTCATCTTTACTTTGTCTCCACTTTCCAAGCGTTGGGTCTCCAACCACTTTTCAATGCTGTCCATATGTATAACAGTTCTACTTTTACAGTGTTGGGCTTCGATCTCACTTTCAACTATGTTTGCATATGCATAATTCCCTCAATTGGAATACTGGGTCACAGACACGTCTTTGACAATGTTCGCATTTATATCAGTTCCTTTATTATTTGCAATGGCTTTCTCTTGCATGCCCATTGTGATGTGGCATTTGCTGGTAGGAGCCCCAATATCTGATTCCATCTCAACCCATTCCATCTCCCTGGACTTACTGAGCGCCTAGGGCAGTCTTCACGTCTCCTCTTTGGCTTCTCGTTTGGTCCACTGACTAGGCATACATCCTCTCAGCTGGTCCATCTTCGCTCTGGTTTCTCTCACTCCATGCAGCTCCTGCTGGTCCCGGTCACCGGGCGGGAGGCTGCTGTCGGTTTGGTTTCTCTTCACACAGCCCGTTTGAGCCTCAGCATGGCGACCCACTGACATCCATGTCAGCATTCGCACCAGTTGCCGATAACCTCAGACTCTGCCACACCGTCTCACTGCTTTCGGCTGTGGTAGTGTTAAACTTCTCGGGATCAGTCAAAAGACTAGAATGTGGCATTGGCTTACTGTTTATAGGAATCTGAATTGCTCAATCTCTCTTCCTCGTCTCATTAATTAAATGAAAGGGTGGCAGAACAATAAGCCATACAAGATTTTTTTAAAGGTGTATGGATGGCAAGTGGAATTAAGGTTTCCAGGTTATTTTGCTCTATGGTTTTCCTACCTCTCTGGAGTTGGTCTTTCCCTATGTGATCCTCCCGCAGATAGCCATTCCCAGAATCAGAGTCAGGTAGCTTCTGCCTTTCCCTGGTCACATAAGAGAAACATCCCTCCAGAGAATCAGTGGCAATATCGCTAGATTTGTCACACTACCCATAACCAAATGTGTTCTAGGTCAGGATCAGTCTGCCACTTTTAGCTATATTTTTATTTGTTAGTGTCTATAAGCCTGCCAATGCCTTAAAGCATTGTTGGTGCTGTGCAGTATGGATGCGTCTTCCCTTCCTCTGGATCTTGAGTTAAAGGGTGGCATGTAGACATCTCACATTCACTGAAGACATTTGTGATGAATTGGATTCTTCCTTGCAGGATCACAAGGGTGAGCAGGGACAAAATGGTTCGCCCAGCCCTCACACTTTAACAAACGAAAACGCAATATAATCATAAAGGTAAAACAGGGACAGTTAACATATATACCTCTTTCGTCTTTTGTGGTAAACGTGCCGATGGCAGGCTGTACTCCTTATAGTTGTGTGAAGGTGAACCAGTAGTGACCCAAACAACACAGTATCACAGTACAAAATAAAGGGAATGTCCAATCAAGATTGTATTCAAATATAAAGACATTAATAAAACACACCATCTGCATGTAGAATGAAAAGAGATTGTTGTCAAAAACCCACCCCAGAGGAAAGACAGAGAAGATGCCACAGATTGGAGAAAATAGCACTTTGAACTTAGTTCCAGACGTGGTAGGTAAGGTAAACAAAGAAACATATCTTGGTGAAGACAGGGACTTACCCAATCTATATGGCCCAAATGGACCAGGGGGGCAGTTCAGTGTCACACTACCTGAATTTGGATCTTGGTGGGCTAGTGCATCAGACCTGGATTGAACGTTCATGCAAGATGATCAGGTTCTGTTGAGCACGTAGGGTTGCTGAGGCCCTGACAGTAAGCAGGCACGAAACAGACTTGAATGAGGGTGCTTGTTGTGGTTGAATGGCAGCAATTCAAGTGTTGCAGGTGGAGCGGTCACCAGAATGCTTCAATGTTAGCACGGCCAAGTCGGGCTTTAGCTGCTGGCAGAGGTCAGCAATTGAGGCTCCAGCCGGTTGAGTCGGTGGGCAGGAGTTGTAAAGTGGCGACCAAGGGTGCGTCAAGGGGAAGGCAACGAGGCGGTAGTTCTCTTCTTGTGCTAAATTGGCTGACCCATGTGGTAACCTACGAGTTGGATCAGTGAGCGATCCTCCAAAGATTTGGTTCTGTTTCCGGCATTGAGCAGACTCTTCCGGCCTGGCAGTTGACAAGACTCTGCTAAGATGTGATTCCGTGTCAGGCTGATGGAGGTGCAGTGCATTCGTTCATCTGGTTGGAGGAACACTGTCACGATGCCTGCCCCCGGAAAGCCAGACCAGGCCCAGCAACCCCGGAAGCAGGCATCATGCCACTTGAAGCATGCCCAAAAACCCCAGTTAGGGGCTCTTTGGCTACAGTCCTGGCGCCATAGGCGCCAGGCTCATAAGAATAAAGTCAGTCCTGGCGGCATGGGCACCAGGCTCATTACAGAAATCTTACCTGTTGCAGACCATGCTGCATACCTACCTGATGCAGACCATGCAGCACGAAGCCACAAGCCAAATGAGGCTTAAAGGGACTACTTTACCTCAGGGACTCCTTTCCTCTCGGGTGGGGCTGTGGAAGAATACTTACCTGGGACTTCTTCCAAGGCTATTTAAGCCAAACCCGGACAGCCACACGTGCTTCGCGTTATTCTGCTTGCTGCAGCATAACGCTCACTGTGTCTTCAGCAGCTCCAGTCTTCAGCCACGCCCGCTTCAGCCCTGGAACACCTGGAACAAGAAAAGGAGAAGGAGAAGAGGTCAGCACAAAACCCTTACCTGAATCCTTGATCCAGCACATCGTCGATCTGGAAGAGAGAAGCCTTCTCAGGTGCATTGCTACGCACCTCGTAGAGCCGCGCTGAACTCACCAACCGGGGCTGCATTCCTTTACTCCATCGCGAATCCAGCATCTCCAGGCCATTCTTCAACACCTGTGGGAGACAAGAACAGATGGGTGAGCAAGGGCAATACAAACCACCCCCAAAGACTTACCTGATTTACCACAGGGGGGTACTCACCTCATCTCGGGTCGGCGTAGTCAATTCTGCATCACTGCCGCACCCCAGCCCCTAAGGGGAAAAACAAGGACAATACAAATCACCCCCAAAGACTTACCTGATTACCACAGGGGGGTACTCACCTCATCTCGGGTCGGCGCAGTCAATTCCACATCACCGCCGCACCCCGGCCCCTAAGGGGAAAAAACAAGGACAATACAACCTAACCCCAAAGACTTACCTGATTTACCACAGGGGGGTACTCACCTCATTTCGGGTCGGCGCAGTTAATTCTGCATCATCGCTGTACCCCGGCCCCAAAGGGGAGAACCACAATAGACTTACCAGGATCTTACCAATTGCCACTTGGAACTCTTCTGGTGGTTTAAATCCGCAACCTGCAAGGAATCTGGCAGAGTGAAGATCAGACTTTTGAACTCTTACGAACAATTGGACTTAGAGTCAATACTGGAACTCACAAATTCCTCCACGCCAGTGAAGTAACTGGTCGTCTACGCGCCCCTGCGCTCGACGCAGGATGGAGAGCTCATCTTTCCAAATCTTCAGGTGAGATTAAGAGGGAACTTCAGGAGTGTTCTGTGGACAGACAAGGGGAGTGGGAAGGCGGGTTAACGCTCAGATTACGGGAGGTTAATTCCCTTTCTCCATTGCAGAAAGATATTCGTACGAGTCCAATAAACAAAGCTAAGTGGGTCTGTCTAGTCTGTCATCTCGGCTCTACGTGTTACTCTGGTGGAAACAACAGCGGGCCAGTTCAGATCGACGCCCCCGTGGGAATCAGGTGAGCGTAACAGAACGTGAAGCCTACCCACAAATACCCACCTGGGCGTCATGGAAACCTCGGAAACCGATCAGTTGGCCCAATTATTAGGGGAACTAAGGGCCGAAGTGCATTCCACCCGCCAGGAAACCAATGCCCTCAGGAGGGAATTGATAGTATCAAAAGAACGAACTGATGATTTGGCCAGACAGCTATTACAAAGCCACGCTGGACAAACACCTCTACCTGGACTCGGGGCCAGCCCAGCTCCGGTGCCACCGAGTAACCCGGTGCAAATAAACCTTCCTGGAGCCGTTCCCTTGGCTCTGCCTGAACGCTTTGCCGGAGACCCTAAAAGGTTTGCTATATTCATGAATCAATGTTGCTTACACTTTTTATGTAGACCTGGAGCTTTCCCAAACGATCAAGCCAAGGTAGCTTTTGTACTGTCATATCTCAGTGGCAGTGCAGCAGACTGGTCCATTCCGCTAGTAAATCAGGATGACCCGATTCTTCGAGATTTCCAAGGTTTTCGAACTAGCATGGAAAGACTGTTCGCCCAACATTCCCAAGGAGAGGCTTTGGATAACGAACTTTTATCCTTACGGCAAGGTAATCAGGATCTTTTATCTTACATTGCAACTTTCAATAGATTAGTTGTGGAAACCGAATGGCCTGAAGCCAAGCGAATTACATTATTCCATCGAGGGCTTCGGGGAGAACTCAAGGATGGTTTAGCCCAAGTCGTGAACCCACCTTTAGACTGTGCTGAATATATAGATTTTGTGGTCCAGTTAGATCACAGACTTCAAACCAGAAAGGCTGATCAAACCAAGTTTGAAAACAAGGTCTTGGTTAAAACCTACGTACCCTCGAATGGGGTAGATGCCTCAGAAGCCATGCAAATCGGGGGGGGTTAGAGGACGCTTAACCCAGAAGGAAAGAGAAAGAAGACGGCAACAGCAATTATGTCTATATTGCAGAGCTACTGGTCATTTCCTTCGGAACTGCCCTGTAAAACCACCCAGGAAAACTATAGGAGCTGCAGACGAAAACCACTTGAAACCTGACTCGGGAAACGATCACACCCGGCAAGCGTAGAGGTCAGCTTGCCGAGCTTAAAGAAGGACACTCTGACCTCGCATTTCACCATACCCACGGTCCTTATAGATCCAGAGCAGCCATCACGGATGCACGCGGTAAAGGCATACGTAGATAGTGGAGCCATAGGAAACTATTTGGACTACGGATTGGCTTCCAGGATGAATCTACCTCTCACCCGAAAGACCACTACCGATGTCGTCACCACTGTTGATGGAACTGAAATTGCCTCTGGGCCCGTAACTCATTCCACTGCAGAGATGACTTTGCTGGGTCAGGATGTACACCGAGAGGTTATGGTGTTTGATTTAAACAAGGCTCCACAGTTTCAACTGATACTGGGAATCCCTTGATTGGAAAAACACAATCCCTGTATTGATTGGCGAGAGAAGAGACTAACCTTCCCAGAATGTGCTAACACCTGTTACCCAAAGAGAACTCTAAATTCAGTACTGGCCCCAATAATCACAGCTGCCATACAATTACCTGCTGAATACCAAGACTTTCAGGATGTCTTTCAAAAGGAGCAGGCAAACACCTTACCACCGCACAGATCGTATGATTGTCAAATAGATCTCATACCAGGAGCACAACCACCTTGAAGCAGAATCTATGCCCTCACGGAACCTGAAAATCTCCACTTGCGATATTACCTAGACCAGTATCTTGCTAATGGCTTCATCCGCCCGTCCAAGTCCCCTGTATCTTCCGCTATGTTCTTCGTGCCAAAAAAAGGAAGGCGACCTTAGAACATGCATTGACTACCGCGCGCTGAATCAGATAACTATCAAGAATCGGTACCCATAGCCTTTGATACCTGAACTACTAGACCAGGTAAAGAACGCTTGTATATACACAAAACTAGACCTTCGGGGGGCATATCATCTGGTACACGTCAAAGAGGGTGATGAATGGAAGACTGCTTTTCGCACCAAGTACGGATTATTTGAGTACCAGGTGATGCCTTTCGGACTGTGTAACGCACCAGCAGCCTTCCAGTTCTTCATGAACGATGTCTTCCGAGAACTCATCGATGTTTGTGTAGTCGTTTACATCGACGATATCTTAGTATACTCCATATCAGAATCCGATCATGTAAAGCACGTCCGAGCAGTCCTAGAAAAGTTACGCCAGTATAAGTTATACGCTAAACTGAAAAAGTGCATCTTTCACACTACGGAAGTAGAGTTTCTTGGATTTATTCTGACCCCGAAAGGAATCCGGATGGATACACGGAAGGTGGACGCAATTCTTAATTGGCCTTCGCCAAGCTCAGTCAAAGGAGTTCAAAGCATGCTCGGCTTTGCCAATTTCTACCGCAGGTTTATCCCGGACTTCTCACACAATGTACATCCCATTACAACACTATTGCGAAAGAATAAATGCTTTACATGAACAGAAGAAGCAGAGAACGCCTTCCAAGAGTTAAAAAAGAAATTCACGTCCGCTCCTGTATTACGACACCCGCGCCCAGAGCTTCCCTACATAGTGGAAACAGATGCATCCAGTTCAGCTATGGGAGCAGTGCTCTCCCAAAAGGAGCCCGAAACTAACCAGCTGCACCCAGTGGCGTTTTGGTCAAGAATGTTTTCGGCTCCCGAATTAAATTATGCTATAACCGACAAGGAACTGTTGGCCATCAAGTCCGCCTTCAAGGCTTGGCGGCACTATCTGCTGTGCGCCAGGCATACCATTACGGTCATCACTGATCACCGCAACTTACAATACCTAGAGGTAGCCAAGGCCCAATCTTCACGCCAACTCCGTTGGGCATTGTTCTTCGCCGAGTTTGATTTTGTAATAACCTATCGGCCAGGTTGTAAAAATGGAAAAGCTGATGCCCTGTCCCGAATAGGAATGGGAGAAACAGAAAGAGCTTTAGAACCTGTACCCATAATTCCTGAACAGAGGATCCTTGGTCTGACATCCATGCACTCTCTGGAGGACATTCAAGAAAAGGTCCATCAACTCTTTGATTCTGATTCCTTACAGGGCTGGGCAAGGAAAGGCCCAGAGTATTCTGTCACCAACAATCTACCTTATTACCAAGGCCGGCTATTTTTGCCACTAGAGGAACTACAGAAACTTGTCATTTCTCATTACCACGACACCTTGATGGAAGGACAATCTGGCATTGCTAAAACTGAAGCCAAAATCAAGAAACAGTTTTGGTGGCCCAACTGGCGAAAAGATGTCAAGAATATTTTGGACTCAAAAAGGGTGAGATCAAAACTCTTCTATCTCATTGATTGGAAAGGTTATGGTCCACAAGAAAGATCTTGGGAGCCTAGTGACCATGTGCATGCACCTCAATTAGTGAAAAGTTTCCACCAAGAATTTCCAGACAAACCAAGGCCGAGAGGGAGAACAGCTTTAGGAGGGGCCTTGAGGGGGAGTGCTGTCATGATGCTTGCCCCCGGAAAGCCAGACCAGGCCCAGCAACCCCGGAAGCAGGCATCATGCCACTTGAAGCATGCCCAAAAATCCCAGTTAGGGGCTCTTTGGCTACAGTCCTGGCGCCTATGGCGCCAGGCTCATAAGAATAAAGTCAGTCCTGGCGCCATGGGCGCCAGGCTCATTACAGAAATCTTACCTGTTGCAGACCATGCTGCATACCTACCTGATGCAGACCATGCTGCACGAAACCAAAAGCCAAATGAAGCTTAAAGGGACTACTTTACCTCAGGGACTCCTTTCCTCTCGGGTGGGGCTGTGGAAGAATACTTACCTGGGACTTCTTCCAAGGCTATTTAAGCCACACCCGGACAGCCACACGTGCTTCGGGTTATTCTGCTTGCTGCAGCGTAACGCTCACCGTGTCTTCAGCCACGCCCGCTTCAGCCCTGGAACACCTGGAACAAGAAAAGGAGAAGGAGAAGAGGTCAGAACAAAACCCTTACCTGAATCCTTGATCCAGCACATCGTCGATCTGGAAGAGAGAAGCCTTCTCAGGTGCATTGCCACGCACCTCACAGAGCCGCGCTGAATTCACCAACCGGGGCTGCATTCCTTTACTCCATCGCGAATCCAGCATCTCCAGGCCATTCTTCAACACTTGGGGGAGGCAAGAACAGATAGGTGAGCAAGGGCAATACAAACCACCCCCAAAGACTTACCTGATTTACCACAGGGGGTACTCACCTCATCTCGGGTCGGCGTAGTCAATTCTTCATCACTGCCGCACCCCGGCCCCTAAGGGGAAAAACAAGGACAATACAAATCACCCCCAAAGACTTACCTGATTACCACAGGGGGGTACTCACCTCATCTCGGGTCGGCGCAGTCAATTCTGCATCACCGCCACACCCCGGCCCCTAAGGGGAAAAAACAAGGACAATACAACCTAACCCCAAAGACTTACCTGATTTACCACAGGGGGGTACTCACCTCATTTCGGGTCGGCGCAGTTAATTCTGCATCATCGCTGTACCCCGGCCCCAAAGGGGAGAACCACCATAGACTTACCAGGATCTTACCAATTGCCACTTGGAACTCTTCTGGTGGTTTAAATCCGCAACCTGCAAGGAATCTGGCAGAGTGAAGATCAGACTTTTGAACTCTTACGAACAATTGGACTTAGAGTCAATACTGGAACTCACCAATTCCTCCACGCCAGTGAAGTAACTGGTCGTCTACGCGCCCCTGCGCTCGACGCAGGATGGAGAGCTCATCTTTCCAAATCTTCAGGTGAGATTAAGAGGGAACTTCAGGAGTGTTCTGTGGACAGACAAGGGGAGTAGGAAGGCGGGTTAACGCTCAGATTACGGGAGGTTAATTCCCTTTCTCCATTGCAGAAAGATATTCGTACGAGTCCAACAAACGAAGCTAAGTGGGTCTGTCCAGTCTGTCATCTCGGCTCTACGTGTTACTCTGGTGGAAGCAACAGCGGGCCAGTCCAGATCGACACCCCCGTGGGAATCACGTGAGCGTAACAAACACAAATACCAGCACCAGCGCCTTCAGAATGCAGGGAACATGAAGCAACCAATTCATGGTGGGTGAACAGGTAGCTTCAGATGGTCTGGCGCTCCGGGTAGCTGTGAGGCCTTTGCAAAGGTCTCCAGGTCCAGGACAGGGAACTTTACTTCAGGGTCTGTACTTCTGGCACAAAATATCCGTTGCCATTTGTTTGATGTTCCTGGTCCACAGCATTGATCCCTGGGAGTTGTTAGGGGATAGATCTTCCTTCTGTCTTGGATGGCTCTTTCTTCATCTCTGAAACAAATGAGGTTATGGCTGGAAGGCTTTGAATTAATCTGAACCTCTGGCTCTGGGCAACCCTCCAGACCATCATTCTTCACCTGCCAAGCCATTGCAAAAGTGTTAGGAATCGGGGCGGGTACATCCACACAAACAGAAAGGAAGCATACAACCAGAAATCGCCTACGCTCATTTGTCCTGCATCGTTCGCCATTTTTGTTTAGGTACAGGTTACCATGGCAACAGTATACATCTCATTATGCACGGCTGTTACCCAGAAGCAGCGTAGCAGCTGACCGCCGTAATGCACAGAGACGTACACACAAAACGTATCAACCCAACCCCTTGCCTCGGCAGGTTGTTTCTGTTTGAGATTTTTTCCCGCTCTTGCTTTGTTTCGTGCATTTAGGATCTCGCCTGTGAAATTGGACTTTTGTTTAGCCCCCTTTTTTCTCAGCCTCTCCTCATTCCCCATGTGTTCTGTTCTGCCCTCTTGCTACCTGCTCCTTCTCCCCTTGGATCCTTGTTTGCTGCTTCTGCCTCACATTTCTGTCATTGATCTGCCCGCAAGTGAAACAGGACTGGGATTGTGCAACGGACTTCTTCTGCCTCACGTTTTTGTCATTGATCTGCCCGCAAGTGAAACAGGACTCGGATTTTGCAAAGGACTTCTTCTGCCTCACGTTTCTGTCATTGGTCTGCCCGCAAGTGAAACGGGACTCGGACTGCTCCTCTCATCTACTTTTGCCTCACGTTTTTAATGGAACTTTGCCTGCATGTTACGAATACGGATTGTTTACGGATTGCAAGTAGCTGTATTCCAACGTCTTCTGCACATTACCCGCACGAGGACTAGAGATGCTTGCTGCCAGGTGCCTGTGTTAGGCGTCCTTGTTCCGTCGGGTGTAAGGCCAAAGAATTTGCCTTCATCTTCCGGAACTTCCTGCTTTCAAAGATCACAGCTGCTATTGGAGACACATCTCAACTTCCTTACTCAGGTAGTGTGATAGCCTGTTATTTTCGAATCTGAATATTGTTTGCTCCCTCTTGGTGGTTCCCTTATCTTGGGTTGTTTTCATTTAGATATCGTCCTGGAAAATTGGGATCTTGGGGACTTGCTAACATTGCTCAGATGGACTCCTTCTTCTGGACATTCCAGGTTGGTCCCATGTACTAAAACTGGGGAGGGCACAGTTTTCATGTCATAGATACTGACCATTTCCTCCATGCATCCTGGGCATGTCTCCTCTTCCGACTGCCAGATCTTTCTGTCTGTTTTGTTTAACAGCAGAGGGGTACAACAGTAGGAAGAATTCCTCGGCTACTGCTTCAGCTTCTTGGATCTCGTCCTCACCAAGTGATACATCATCCAGAGAGTGGGTTGTGACAAAAAGGGAAAAGACCATATGCACATCAGCCTTGGTCCCACCCCAAAAGGAGCAGTACAGCCCAAATTGCTTGATCACATCCCTTCTGTATGAGACCACATGCATCCCCAAACATATTTCCACCTTGTTGAGGAGAAGCTAGGGTCTCTAGCCCCAGCAGGTGCAACACCCACGTCTGGGCTTACCCGTCTCACTCGGGATGAATACAGCAAAACAAAAGAGGTGATGACTAGAAGGTTTTGAATTGTTCTGAACCTCTGGCATTGCTCTGGGAAACTCTCCACACCATTGTTCTTTACCTGCTAAGCCATTACAAAAGGGGAAAGACCATATGCAAATCAGGCTTGGTCCCACCCCAAAAGGGGCAGTCCAGCCCAAATTGTTTTGTCACATACCTTCTGCATGAGCCAACAGGCCTCTCCAAACAAGTTTCGGCCTTGTTAGGCCTCATCTGTGAGGAGTAGCTAGGGACTCTACGCCCAGCAGGCACCGGACCATGGGTCTCATTCCGAGTTTGGAGGTAACCACGCCGCTATTTGCGGCATGGCTGCCCCCAAACTCGTTCCTATTCCGCCCTGGTGAATGGAGCAATTACCGGTCCATTCCAAGGTTGGCGGGACCGGTAATTCCCCATTCACCAGGGCCCTTCCCCATTCCCATTTGAGCCCCCATAGGGCTCAATGGGAATGGGGAAGGCGCTAATAACGGTACCGTAAATTACGGTGCTGTTATTAGCTATAAAGTCCCTTTGCGGGTCCTTCCTTAACGCCTGCTAAAAGCAGGCGTTAAGGAAGGACCCGCAAAGGGAACTCGTAGTAGGGCGGTAAGGGTTTAACAGCACAGCTCTCGTTACCGGTGACCGTTAACCCTTACCGCCCTACTTGTAATGAGGCTCCATGTCTGGTTGCAGTACCTGACTGATTTGCATATAGCTGTGGAAATCGAAATAATATTGTACCTCCTATCGCATTGTTTGAATGTATGTTGGCCTACGCCAAGTTGTCTAAAAACATTGTGTACATAGATTCCGCGGCAAGGTCTTGACCTTAATGTATTGTGCAAATCGCCATCTTGGATTAAGCCGCCATTTTAGGTACTCTTGCAGTGTGGAAGTCACCCTGAACAACAAAATGGAGGCCGAATGACATTTCGAGTGGGATTCTGGCCGTTGTGACCTCCGCACACATGAATAAGTAATATGCCCGCAGGCCACTTGTTGGGGTCGCAAACTGAGACCTTGTCCTATCCCTGACCTATGTGTAAATGAACAACTGTATCAGTGGAACTGATCGAATTGCATGCATTATGGGATTGACCTGGCAACGAACCCTAGGCCTGGTCCAAAGAATGGTTAACCCGCGAGGGGGTTGGCCAAGACTGGATAAAAAGTATAAAAACCTGAGTATCCCAATGTACGGTCTCTCACACTAACACGGCGAACTACCGTTGATGGTTCGTTCTGTTACTCTGAGGACCGAATAGCTATCCGTATGTCAATTGACTTTTGGTAATTGTTGTAACTTTGAATAAAGCGCTTTGTATGTCCTTTGTAACCTGTGTTGGTGTGTTTCCTTTGGGCTTCCCGGCCTCATATCAATTTTTCTGTTTCCACAGTTGGCGCCCGAATAGGGACCCTCAAGATTGATGCCGGATCATTGAAGGTTGACGCAGACTATCGAACCGGGATCGGACGGTGTGATTCTGCGGGCCCGACTGATCGAGACGTGATACCTCGGCAGCGCTGCACGATCCGATCTTTGGACGACAGTCGTGTGGTCTGACACGGCATCTTGACGAGGGTCCAATTTTGAGGCGGGCAGATTTGCCGAAACCACCAAACGCAAGGTAAAATTCGTTAGGTAAGTTCTTTGTAAACCGTACGGTCCTCCTTAGGTTTGGTCAGGTGCAGTCGTGACCCGGCTCTTAATTTAACCCTGACACTTTGAATTTGGCGCATTGTATCTGCAGACACAATTATTGGACCAGGTAACACCAATTTTTTGAGAAATGCCTGGGAAATTGTCTAGCTGTTTTAGGGCTCTGTTCCGCAGCGATCGGCAATCCTTTGAATTTAGTCGCCCGGCACCACAGGAGGGGCCACCGGCGTGTACTATGGTCTGTAAGTATGGCATTGGAAGTATAGTATTTAATGATATTTGGCACAGACAGACCAGACATGCCTCCGAATTTCAGTGGCCAATCAACGGTAGTTTTGAGATCCCCCGTATTGAATACTTAGAATCGATCTTGTTAAAGAAAAAGGCTAGACCAGCAGCCTTTGATGTGTTACAAAATTGGAAGAAAGAAGCATTGCAGCAGCTTAAAAGTAGGGATAAACATGCACTTTGTCATAAAACAAATGCTGAAAAAGCATTATTGTATGATAAAGAAAAGCGTTCAGAATCAGATAAAAATATGGATAGAGCCTTTTCACTCGGGATCCAGAAAATGTATCCCTCTAAAGATTTCCATGTGTCTGAGGAATTTATTGAGAAATTATTAAATGAACGCAGGCCCGATGCCTCAGCGCCACCTCCGTATGCTCCTGTTTTGGGCACTCTGCCCATTCCTGCTATTGTTCCTGTTGCTATTCCTGTTCCCCCTGTACAGCCTATTGTTCCTAGTCCGTTGGTTGTCGTTCCGCCGCCTATCGCACCGCCCCTTCCCCCTGCACCTGCACCTTTGTTAAATTTACCTATACCTCCGCTCCCGAGTGGCCCCGTATTGATTGGAGTCGATCCAGGTGCAGGGTCAAAGATTGTGACTCGTAGTACTGTTTCTGCAGATAGGAAACAGGAATTGTTTGCATGGGCTAAGCATTGCATGGAGAAAGGTGATCAAGCTAATGTTTTTTCTACATTATCTAATTTGAATAGTTTTCCCGAGAAAAATGTTTTTATCGAAGGTTTGGGGACTCATTTGTGTGTGATGTGGGGTAGATTACAAAATTCGGATCTTCCACAAGGGGTGAGAGATCTGAATGCTTTGGCACTTTCGAGGGACACAGAGCAGAAAGTATATGGACATGTTGAAAGATTGTTTGAGTTTAGGAAAGACTTTGAAAAATCACGAGATGAGGATGATGAGGACGATAGAATATATGTACAGAAACGGTTCCTTCCGTGCCGAAGAACAGCACCTGAGGAAGTGCGAATTTGTACCAAAGATGCGGTTCGATGGATCTCAGATTCATCGATACCGCCAGACGAAGTGTATGACACATATAGTCAGTATACAGTAGAAATGCAAAGAAAAGTAATTCAGGTGATGGTACAGCACCTGCAAGAGGAATGTGTAAGGAAGAGGGTTAGTTGCCCCATAGAATTATTGGGGATTTGTAAAAGGGCTTTTTTCGCCCGACACTTCTACAGCTGCCTTAGCACTCGATCTGGCTCTATTGCTTAGTAAGCGGCCGGAGGTACCTATATCTCAGTTGCCTATGAGAGAGGTTCCTCTGACCTTTGTCCCAAAGTTGAGATCCCCGCCAACGTGGCGACTGGTGCCCCCGCGGTGGATATCCCTGCACATTATGTATCGCAATTTGTTCACGTCCCGTTTTCACGACAGGAAGTGAACACAATTAGACAATCAGTTCCTGATATTAGAAAAAACCCGACAGGGTTTTATAAGGAAATAGAGTCCGTTTTACAGTCCTCCGTGTTCACCTTGAGTGACATTGACTTGTTATTCCCTGTGCTCCTACCCGTAGATGTATGGAAACAGGTCCGGACAATAGACGATGTGCCAGGGCTGGGAGATACGTGGACAAATATGATTAGAATTGATGGAGAAAGACCAGCTGGTGAGAAACCGCCACAGGTAATACTTACTTTACCTGATAGGATTGTCGCTAAACTAAAAACTATAATTCCAGAAAAAAGGATTATTTGGGACAAGCTTACGGCCTGTGTTCAAGGGAAAACTGAAGGCACCACCGAATTTTTCAATAGTTTCGAGCAGGTATTTTCTGACTTCAGTGGACAGGATTTAGGTACAGAGTCGGGGAAGAGGTTGTTTGTGGACAAATTTGTACGTGGATTGTTACCTGACATCCAGTCACAAATTATGTCCTCTGAGAGCGCTTGGCAGGCAAAATCTCAATCTGAGGTTTTGCACATGGCTCAGTATTATGAGAACCGTGTTAATAATGAGAAGGAAAAAATTGAAAAGAGAAAGGGAGATTTGAAAACCAAAGTATTATTACAGCAAATTATTAGAAACCCCAGAGGAGGCACGACACAGACAGTACGTTCCAAAAGGAAATGCTCCTCTGAGTACTGTGAATATTAATCAATGCGCTTATTGCCGCCAGGAAGGTCATTGGCGAGCACAGTGCCCTGTCCTTCGCCAGAGGTCAAACAGTGCCTTTGGGGGTATGGGTAGACGACCTAGGGGCCGCCCTGGAGCAGGGGACCCTGACAGAGGTCAGCTTTTACAGGATTCTCAGCAACCTATTTCACAGGAAAATCAGACCTCGAGTATGGACTCGAGAAACATATTTGATCACCCTTCTGCTGCCTACCTTTCTGAAGAGCTTCCTTCTGACGAGGCTCCGTTTTATTAGGATTGCCCGAAACAGGGTTTGGAACCTTTGCCTATTTCCGTTAATCAAAAAGGCCCCTATGTTGAATTATTAGTGGGGAATAGGAAACACCAGTTTTTGATTGACACTGGAGCACAGAAGTGCTCCATTGTTCATTCTCGGGTTCCAAACATCCCACTGTCAGGGCAAACAAATGTTTCCGTAGGGTTTTCTGGTGTACCAACTGTCTGTCCGGTTTCTATGCCGGTATCCGTTTCTTTGGGTCCCTTTATAGACCATTGTCCTTTTCTTCTCACTTCAAACTGTGGAGAGAATTTGCTGGGGTTGAATTTGTTAAAGAAATTGAACGCTGTAATTCATTGTTCTTCGGATGGAGTACGGCTAACGGTTTCACCACAGCAACTTCCTAATTCTCAGTTCTTGATTCAACCTTTACCTCCCGAGTTCAGCATTGTCCCGGAATGCTTGTGGGCGGTGGACGACAATGATGTCGGAGTGTTACAGATTGAGCCCGTTAAAATAGTCCTGAAACATGGGGTGAAACTGCCACGTATCCCGCAGTATAAAATATCAGTAGAAGGTGAACGTGCTTTGAAATGCATTGTCTCCGATTTTGTACATCGTGGGGTGATCAAGGAGATTACAGGTAGTTTGTGTAATAGTCCGATCTTACCTGTATATATGAAAGGCGACAATGCAATTCCATACCGGTTTATAATTGATCTTCGTGCTATTAACCGAGTGGTCGCCCCACAATTTCCAATTGTGCCTGATGTGACAACGATATTAAAAATGATCCCTGCTTCGGCTACGCACTTCAGCGTTGTGGATCTAAAAAACGCTTTCTTTAGTATCCCTATACATAAAGAAAGCAGATATTTGTTTGCGTTCACCTTGGGGGGACGCTCATTTACATTTACAAGGGCACCTCAAGGGTATACTGAAAGTCCCAGCATTTATAGTAGAGCTTTAAAAGAGCAGCTCGACACCCTTGAATTGCCACCTACTTGCACGCTGCTTCAATATGTTGACGATTTACTTTTGGCTGCAGATTCTGAGAAGGCCTGTAAAGAAGGCACTATACTGTTGCTTGTTCATCTAGCTAAAAATGGTCACAAAGCTTTGCTTAAAAAATGTCAATATTGTTGTCAGGAGGTTGCCTATCTAGGCTACCTCCTGTCAAAGGAGGGGAGAAGATTGACACCTGAAAGAATAAAACACATTTCTGGCATGTCTGTTCCAAAAACACAGAAGGAAGTCAGAGCCCTGATAGGGATGGCGTCCTACTGTAGGTTGTGGATCCCGAATTTCGCACTAGTGGTAAAACCGATGTTGGCTTTGACGAAGAAGGGCATTTCTCTGCCACTGCCATGGGAATCGGAACATCAACGATCATTTGAGCTTCTCAAAACCGCACCGGTTCTGGGTACTCCAAATTATGACAAGGCCTTTGTGTTGTTTGTGCATGAATGTGATGGATGTGCTTTGGCTGTGTTAACACAGGAACACGGAGGGAAGAATAGGCTGTGCGGCTACTTCTCCTCCGCCCTTGATCCTGTCGCATGCGCTTTGCCAAGATGTTTGCGCGCTGTTGCTGCTGCTGCCGCGTCTGTAAAACAGAGTGAGGGAATGGTCCTAGGCCATGATTTGATTTTGATGGTACCTCACTCTGTTGATATCCTATTGAACAAAACCCAAACGCAACACCTCACCTCTGCACGGTTAACAAGGTATGAACTAATTCTGTTTGCCCCTCATATTCAAATTAAGAGGTGTTGTGTTCTCAATCCGGCTGAACTCTTACCTTTCCCGCAAAACACTGTTTGCGGTGACGAAGAATCACATGACTGCCTGTATACCACCGAGCAAGAAACGAAGGGCAGGATAGATCTCATAGATACTCCTTTGGATAATGCAGAAGGGGAGCTGTTTTGTGATGGCTCCTGCTTCAAACTTTCGAATGGTACATCTACAGCTGCTTATGCAGTTACTACATTGAGCAAAATTGTTGAAACTAAGAGAATTTCGCATAACTCCGCGCAGGCCGCAGAGATTATAGCGTTGACCCGAGCTTGTGAACTTTCCCAAGGGCGAAGAGTAAATATATATACCGATAGCCAGTACACATTTGGGGTGGCTCACAACTTCAGAAAACTTTGGTCGGAAAGAGGGTTCCTGACCTCACATGGGACCAAGATTCAGCATGGCCCTTTGATAGTGCAATTACTTTTGGCTCTCTCACTCCCTAAACGGTTAGCGATCATGAAATGTGCAGCACATCGCAAGGTCATAGATGATGTGGGCAGAGGGAACGCTTTTGCGGATTTGATAGCCAGACAAACGGCCACAGACCTTAGCACGGACATGTATACCTCGAGGGAAATGAGAGACGTTTGCATAATGGATGAAGGTATTGGGTCTGTGCGAGATATTCAGACTGATGCCACGATGGAAGAATCTAGAAAGTGGGCTGAAGGAATGGGGAAACTGGATGACGAAGGGTGTTGGGTGGATACATCCGAAGGGAAATGGTTGCTTCCTGATTCTTATGTATTGGCAATGGTTACGATGGCACACGGTCCTACGCATGTGTGTGCCCAGCAGATCACGAAAATGTTAGAACAGGTTTGGGTAAATGACAAAATTCTGGAAACTGCAAAGAGGCACGTCCAGAACTGCATGATCTGCCTACAGCACAATGTGGGAAAGGGGACAGTGACTCCAAGGGGAAGTTTCGGGCCCCACTCTGTCCCTTTTGAGGTTATACATTTTGATTTTATTGAAATGGAGCGATGTAATAATCTGAAATATGTTCTTGTAATTATTTGTGCCTTTAGTAAATGGGTCAAGGCTTTCCCCATCAGAGATGCTACCGCCATGACCACTGCAAAGATTATGGTAAAAGAATTCTTTCCTCGATTTGGGCTCCCGAGGATAATCTGGTCGGACAATGGTCCTCACTTTATCGCAGCAGTAATTTTGCAAATATGTACAGCCCTAGGTATTGAGAAACGATTTCATTCAGCTAGGCATCCTCAAAGTGCTGGGTTGGTAGAAAGACACAACGGTATTTTAAAGAATAAACTTGCGAAAACATGTGCTGATACCAAACTGAAATGGCCAGATGCTTTGCCTATTGTGTTATTAGCTATGTGTACCACACCTCAGACTAGAACTGTGCTTTCTCCATTTGAGGTAGTGATGGGGAGGCCTGCTAACATTTGGGGTCTCCCGAAACCTAAAGCCCTGAGGGAGTTGGAGAATGTATTGCTTGTAGACTACTGTAACCAGTTAACTAAAAATGTGTATTTCATCTACCACCAGGTGCACTCAGCTTTACCTGTACGGTTCACGGGCCCAGGACACGATATACAGCCTGGAAGTTGGGTCCTCGTGAAGGCCTACGAGAGGTCTTCCTGTCTCGCGCCTCGCTGGTGGGGACCCCACCAGGTATTATTGGTCACCAGGACAGCAGTGCGGGTGGCTGGAAAGAAGAACTGGATTCACGCGACGCACGTCAAGAAACTTCCTCACCCGACGCCACACGCTACCGAAGAAGCGGAACCCCTCGCTGATGCTACAGTCTCTGATCTTGGAGTAGCAAACACCGCTGTGAGTGCGTCGGAGAAGGTCTCTGAGCCTGAGGAGCTTGGGGAACAGTCCATCTCGTCTCCACACTCTCTTGAAAAATCACTTCCGGAAAACACTGTTTCGAGCTCTGCAACTTCCGTCGCCACCGACACGTCGCTTCCCTCAGGAAGTGACGATACTTTGCTTCTGGACCAGACAAATTTGGGTACCATCAGGTACAACCTTCGACCACGGAAATAGAACTACGGCACGAGTGTCGTGCATCTGGAAAAGGAAGTGATCGGAAAATTGTTTCGTTTTGTGAAAAAAAAAAGGGATTCTGCTGGCTAGGGTTGGGAAGGACTAAGAAATCACGCGACCGTAGTGTCGCCAGCAATGAACATTGGGGCCGTCGATCAAGGAACTACGATGCCTGCCACCTTCACCGCTCCACGCACTGGACTTTTAGATAAGGGGGTGACCAAATCGAACAATGAACAATGTGCCTGGGCCCCGAAAACGTACTGTTGTGTTTTGATTTTGATTATTGTTATTTTTGCAACTGCTGCTGTAGGACTTTGGTATTTCGAAGAAGTCTATCCTTTGAAACCTTTATTACCGACCAAGATCGCACCAACTGTTTTGACTCCCTCTGTACACCTTCACACTCTGTCCCCTAGAGACTCCCAACATAGACAGAAGTATCATAATAACACTCTGATGATAGTAATGAATGCTACTCATGCCATTTTTAATAAGAGTAATTGTTGGATTTGTACTCACTTACCGCAACATGGGAACAAGGGACTGGGATGGTATATACATCCTCTACCTTTAACGACTTCTTGCTATGCCTCTCTTAGAGCACTATTCTTTGGCCGATGGAATGATAGCATCTCAAGGAACTTTGATGGAACTAATTTAAATGATTTCGAGAAACGTGAATTGACTCCCCTGGGATGCTCGCTTTTCGCAAATAGAAGTAAACCTAACGTTGCTTCTATTAGGCCGTCTGACAAACTATCTCTTCCTTTTCAAACTCTGATTTCCTTTAAAATGGCTCCGATAGGCAATAAGGACGCTGTACCTCCTTCTTATTCTGTAAATCATAGTCCCGATTCGGTTCCCTTCTGTGTACAGAGAAATGGCACTAGGCCTATGGGAGATTTTGAAACTTGTAAAAATATTTTAAATTTGACTGGGGAAAACAGGCCTCTGTATGTAGGAGGGCCCGTTTATTTTGTTTGTGGTAGTTTAGCATTTCCCTGGTTGCCCAAGGATTGGCAGGGGACCTGTTATTTAGGAATATTGTTACCCGGGGTATTTGTAGCTAGTACCTTGGAGGTCTCTAAGGCTCGCCCACGGCGAGATAACAATGGGGATACCCCTGGGCAAGTATTGGGGGACATAGCTAAATCGGTTGTGCCCTTTTGGGGACAAATAGCAAACTCAGAGAACATTAGGGGATTAGCAAGGGTATTGGAGAGAACGATCAACTGGAACACGGACATACTCTACAATATGACCTTAGAGCAAAAGGCGATAAGATTGGTAGCACTTCAAAATCGGATGGCATTAGATGTCGGAAGGCATAGATGTCATCTTGGCAGAACGAGGTGGAGTATGCAAATTAGTGGGGTCCGCTTGTTGTGTTTTCATACCAGACTCCTCACCAACAATTTTTAAAGCAATTCAGAACTTGCATACTCTCAGTTCTGAAGTACATATCCCTGTAGGGGACTGGAACCTTAGTACTTGGTTTTGGGATTCTCTGCGATCTTGGGGTTGGAAGGTGCTTTCCGTCATTCTGGTTATTTTAGGGATTCTGTCATTCCTTTGTTGTTTTCAATGCCTCCCAAGTATATGTGGAATGATAGGGGGGTGTTGTGCTCAAGCAGTGAGCGCAATAGGGCATACAATATATACCCCAGATACAGCATCTAAAGAATTCATGTTACAAGAGGTTCTTATGAACGACCTTATGGCTATAGACATTACAGACAATGATGCGGAACCTATGGATGATAATACATGGAGTCATTTTCGAAAGTATTAGGGATGATGTTTAGCACTTGGCATAGGCCAAAAGGAGGGTCTGTGGAAATCGAAATAATATTGTACCTCCTATCGCATTGTTGGAATGTATGTTGGCCTACGCCAAGTTGTCTAAAAACATTGTGTACATAGATTCCACGGCAAGGTCTTGACCTTAATGTATTGTGCAAATCGCCATCTTGGATTAAGCCGCCATTTTAGGTACTCTTGCAGTGTGGAAGTCACCCTGAACAACAAAATGGAGGCCTAATGACATTTCGAGTGGGATTCTGGCCGTTGTGACCTCCGCACACATGAATAAGTAATATGCCTGCAGGCCACTTGTTGGGGTCGCAAACTGAGACCTTGTCCTATCCCTGACCTATGTGTAAATGAACGACTGTATCAGCGGAACTGATCAAATTGCATACATTATGGGATTGACCTGGCAACGAACCCTAGGCCTGGTCCAAAGAATGGTTAACCCGCGAGGGGGTTGGCCAAGGCTGGATAAAAAGTATAAAAACCCGAGTATCCCAATGTACGGTCTCTCACACTAACACGGCGAACTACCGATGATGGTTCGTTCTGTTACGCTGAGGGCCGAATAGCTATCCGTATGTCAATTGACTTTTGGTAATTGTTGTAACTTTGAATAAAGCGCTTTGTATGTCCTTTGTAACCTGTGTTGGTGTGTTTCCTTTGGGCTTCCCGGCCTCATATCAATTTTTCTGTTTCCACATAGCTGGCCCCTTTTGCAGTGGCACAGAAGGTGGTGTGTAAGGTTGCCCAGAGCAGTGCCAGTGGTTCAGATTTATTCAAAACCTTCCACCCATCACATTTTTGGTTACAGTCTTTCTTCAACTCTGGCATAGTGCTGTGGACAGTGGAACTATCTCAAAGGAGGTTCAGGTGAGAATCCCCAGAACATCTCTTCAGCCTGAAATAATTGATGAGGAGCTGAAGGTATTCTTTTGAAGGAGTGTGAGACTCCTTCTTTTAACAGGCTAAGTCCTCATGGTATTGTTTTAAAGATAGCCTGCTTTAGGGGACCAATCCATGCTGCTGGTGGGAGTTGACTTTGCCCTCAAATGCTTTGGTCCAGGGGAAGCGGAGGAGACAGGAAAGAGAAAGAGAGACAGTGAGAAACAAGATGGTGGAAGGCTTCTTCCATTGTCCAGAACACTCCTGCCATTCCTACTCCCTCCCCGTTATCGCATACTGACAACAAAAGACCCTTGGAAATGCAGCACCCTGGTGTGAGTCTACTCCTCCTGAATGGGTGTGTCCCTTTATTTAATACATGGGCCCAGGACCACTCTGTGGTGTGCGGCGGTCTCTAGGGGAGGGGCTTACCAGACTTTACAAAGAGAATCAAAGGGAGGATAGGTCCTCTGGGTTTTTGTCCTGCCAGGGGGCAGTATCGGCCTGTTTGACCCTAATACAGATTCCCTTCCTCAGCAGAGCTGTGTATTGTGTATGAGTATATATTTAACAATGGGTTTTATTCACAAAGGCACAGGTTGTCTCTCTTTTTTCTTTGGTGTAATGTATGTCTTGGCTTAGATGCACCAAAATTATTTTAGCATTACAATTTGTTTTACCATCTATGATGTGGTTACTCTGCAACTTTGATTCTTCTTAGAGGAAAGAATGATTTTAGATACTCATGCTATTCAAGGCCATGTAATAAGACGGGTAAAGTAGCATAAAGTAGCATATATGTTACACTACAAATGATTTAGCATTATTAGGTGTATATACTGTGACTCTAACTGTTTTGCTTGTTACTTCTGTCTTCTCTCCCATGTACTGATTTGTAGTCAACAACTTGGCTGGAACCTTTGGGATATCACATAATGTTTTGCTACATGGTTTATAGATACAGCCCCTGATGAAGGACTAATTGTCCAAAACGCATTAGGCATTAGTAATTTGTTCTCCGCATGGAAGAAGACATTTTAATGTATTTGTAGTGGATCTAAGATCATTTGCTATTTCAATTAAGGTTTATTTCAATGTGATACAAATTGAAGCATTAGTTTGCAAGGGCACAGATGGCACCAAACGGTTTTTACCCATTGGTCTTTGTTGTTGCTAATTGTTTTTCACTGTCTGCGGGAATGGTCAGCCGTCTGTTCCAAATACTGTTACTTGATATTTTATTATTAATACACTCTACTCAGTGGTGGTGCGCGCTTCCATAGTTGCACATATTTATTAAATATAGCAAACAGAAGTAATACCTCAGGTATGGTATTAGGCGCATACTAAAGTGAACAGAAGATAGCACAGGGGCAACACGCTGGTCTTAGAAACAAGACCACGCAGAGCAACATAGGTTTGAATCCCGGATCCACGCTTAGAAACCGAGCTCAAGTATGAAATTAGGCAGAGCTATAAAAAACAATTTAAACAATAAAATGCATAATTGTGCTGTTTTAGTGCATGAATGCCCTACATCGTCCATGGCAATGGTAATGATTGGTACTTCCACACTTGAAACATTTTCTCTCCACTGATGCTCCATTTTAGAGCACATTAATGAAAGCCTTTACAGATTTGATAGAAAATGCAATGCTAAGGGCCTGATGCAATACATTGAAAAATGCTTTGTGAATCAGGCCTTAACAATACTATGCATATGCTGTATGATGTTGCTTTTGTGTGTCAGCACAAAGGAAAACATGCCACATGCATCACCACTTCTTAACCGCCAGTTTCTGCATGAGACGGTGAGATTTCACGGCACCCAATGGCAACCTCCCTCTGTTTTAGCAATTGGTGACTAGCGAACAGATTTAGAAGAAGTCTTCCTGATTGTAAAAAAAAATGTTTTTTTAGAACCGCTATAAACTTTAAATGGCTGGCTATCTGACACATATTTGAAAGCAGCATATATAGTAATGCACTTGTATTGTATTAAGGGAAATATTTCGAAACAAAAAAAAAACTGCACAAAAGGTGAAAGTGCTGGTAGTAGCAATTGTATCACTGGCTTCTTTACAAAAAGTGTTAGCAAAGTATAGTTATGGCTGTTTGATAGAGTGGGAGGGACTCTGAACATTGAGAGAGAAGCCATGACTGACATGCCCGCCTAACACTTGAGCCGTGCACAATTAACTCAAAATACAATGTTTACAAAGGTATGTGGACATTATATCGTAATCTACAGAACCTTTGTGGGTCATAGCAAAATACGAACGAACCGCACTAATACATAATCGGTTAATGGATCAGAATTGTATTTACTGATGCGATAAAATGAAACAGTTAATTCACATTACATCTCTTATGTCTTAAGAAATACAATTGGCCCACACATTCCAATAGCACATAAAGGAGGGTTGGTGGATGGTGTGGTGCCATCACATGACCGAGGTTTGAATTCACTAAATATATCTGCAGGGGAGTTGCTAGGTCTGGAAAAGACCCGGGGCTAAGCTGATGTTGGAACTGTTGGGACTGGGGGCTAGCTAGTCTTTTGGCTGTAGCTCCTGAGATTCTATCAGGGACTACAACCAAAAGATCAGGGGCTATAGCCCCCTTAGCCCCCCCTAGCAACGCCCCTGGATATCTGTCATATGCCCCATTGGTTTCCAGGATTACTGCATCAAGGCTGACAGGCTGCTGGTCGTGGAGTGCAGGATACCACACTGTTCTGATGCCACCAGGGCCAGGATGGCTTTACTGTGTTGTTTCCCAGAGTCTGGAAAACGGTGTCTTGCTGTCACAGGAACATGCTGAAAATTATAAGTTCCTAGTGGTTGGTACATTTATGAATCTCCCAATAAATAAAATGCATTTCTTAATTTTTAGGCAAATTCGCATTTGTTTCATTTCTATTACTTTTCTTTCTCTGCTGTGTCTATCTCAGTATTTTGGGAACATACAGAATGTCCTCCTGTTGCCTACTGTGTCTAAAAACTCAGATCTCTCCTTACTGGCAAGGACCAATGAACCAAACCATATCCGCTTTATTTGTCAACATGAGCAGTGGAGACGCTTTCTTCTCATTGCTGAATGAACTTGCAGCAGAATATCAGGAATTGTAGCCAGAAAATCTCAACGCACAAAGCCGCAAATTGCCCTTTGTAGCGCTATATTGAGAGACGACCCTTAACCCGGCAAGTTCCCCCACCAATCAAGGAGCCCCATGAAAATGTGCTTACGTTTTTTAGGGCTGACCATATTGACGACTCATATAGAACCACATAAATCGCCTCCCCACCCTGTGCCAACAGTGAGCCAAGAACCAGGCTGGGGTGTAGAAAGAATATGTATTTATTTAGATAATAAGCTCAATGAATAATAATTGTACATAATTACACACGACAACTTCACTGTGGCAGAAAACACAACTTGAACTACAAAACGAACTTTTTAGGATGTTACTTTTAAAGACACTTCTCTGCATTTACTTTCTGTCTCACAAACATGGAGCACAGGCTAAATAACCATTTCAACCCTCTTGTCCCACGAACCCCTTTTGTCACATTAAAGAATACAGAGTAAAATGACTAGGGCATAAACATCAGCACTTCTCGATAAGGGTTTACTTTTAAATCACATACACATTTCGATTTTCAAAGCAATCTTACAGCAACATTTCATAGGTTAATTTCCCTGCCCGCTTTAAAATTGCCTGATGTTTTGGAAACATATGATTTGAACAAATGCATGTGGCAAATCTTTGCAGGCTGGGGGCTGTGGCATATAATCTACTATCACTGCTGGCCTCATTATTACATCGTGGATGCCGGCGTACCACTAATCATCAGGTAAGCCCAGTGGGCCGGAGGATGTCTCCCTGATACTTTCTTTACCATGTGAAAATGGCTTCTTCCATTTTCAGAAGCAAACTGCCTCCTATGCCTTCTACAGAGCCCTCCGTCGATTTCACGGTTTGGCTGCTCTACATGCCTTAAGCTAATCACGGGATCCGGCATGCGAGCCAGCCCACACCACAAGGCCTTCATATAAGGCCTGTGCTTCCACCTGGCTGACCTCTCTCTACTCTTTGCAGGCCAGGGGCTGTGGCATACAAACTATCACTGCTGGCCTCATTGTTACATCGTGGATGCCGGCTTACTACTAATAATCAGGTAAGCCCAGCTGGGGCACAGGTTGTGTTCCTGATACTTTTTTTACCATGTGAAAATGGCTGCCGTCATTTTTGGAAGCGGACTGCCTCCTTTGCCTTCCACGGAGCCCTCCCTTGATTGCACGGATTGGCTGCACTACGTGCCTTAATCCAATCATATGGGCCAATAAGCGAGCTGGCCCTCTCATAAGGACTGTGTTTCACACTTGTCTGGCCTGTCCGGGCATAACTGCAGGGCTGCGCCCCGCTCCATGCCCCCCCCCCCCCCACCTCCCTGCTTTCACTCCTGACTGCCTCTGGATTCCCTGTGAGGTGTTTGGTCTTTGTCTGCTCGCTGCCAGTGACCTGCTAGGAGGTAAGCACAGGTGATTCATTCATATCCCTCCTGTACTGCTGTTCTCCCCATCAATCATTTGCTGAAGCTGCTGTAGCCTGCCTTGTCCTCCTGCCTCTGAGCGTACTGTTTTGGCTAACTTCACTCCCTGATAATTGTGATACAATATTTTCCGGCTGCCTCCCAGCTCTCTGCTCGGGTCCCTGCCCTGAAGGCATTGTGTCGGCAGTGCTGTACCTGACACCATTCCAGAGGCCGTGTTGCTCGTGGATGCTCGTGGATGCTCCTTCCCCTATCAATACAGTGCGCGACTTATAGCCCGAGACCTGTCTTTCACCTTTCTCTCCCCAAGTTCCTACAGCATGGTCTTTGTGACTATTGCTCTGCATGCCTGCACTGTTCTCCATTGTGCTCTGTATCCTCTGCGTGCATCAAGCCTCCTTGTTCTCACTCCCCACCCACTGGCGTAACAGGGGCCCCGCAGCCCCCGCGGTGCGGGGGGGCCCGCGGTGTGGGGGGCCCCACCAGCACATGGCTGGAAGGGGGCCCCAGTAAAAAAAAAAAAAAATAAAAAAAAAAAATTCTAAAAAAAAAAAAAGTTTCTTTTGAAATTCACTCTGCATTCATAAAGAACATTTCTGTAACAGAAATAATTTCTTTATGAAGGCAGAGTGACTACAAAAAGAAATTTTCCTTTTGAAGTCTGAGGGCCCCCGTACCCCATGACATGGAAGACCCTAGGCTGGAGGCCTCCATGTCATGGGGTGGGGAAGGGGGTGGGGAACCCTATGCCTTCAAAAAGAAATTGTTTGTTTTTGAAGCCACTCAGCCATCATAAAGAAATTATTTTGATTATGGTTCGGTCCTTAACTGAAATAATTTCTTAATGAAGTTATAGTGACTTAAAAAAGAAACAATGGGGCTCATTCTGACCATGCCGGTCCGGAAACAACGGTGCTGGTAAGCTTACAGGCACTGCTGTTTCCGGACCGGCATATTACAGGTCTGCCTGGTGGGGCTGCCGTGCCCGACAGGTCTGACCCTGCCAGGCACAGCAGCCACGGTAGGCAGACCTGTCACGGAAGCACCGGCACCGTTAACAATGGTGCAGGTGCTTCTGTGTCCCCATTCCCGTGGAGTCTGGGGTTTAACGAAATTACCGGCACCTGATTTCCCAGCCGCCGGACTTGAAATAGCACGGTGGCACCGGGAAGTCCGCCAACCCGCCGGTAGGTGGCGGAGAGAATGGGACCACGATCGACCTGGGAGCGGAGTGGCGGTCCAAGTGGAAGTAGGTCAGTCACTCTAGGGTCTGATCTGTGATGCCCAGGTTCTCACAGAGTCGATTGATCAGGATGGCGATGTTGACCCTGTCGAAAGCAGAGGAAAGATGAAGGATGAGAATAGAAGGAATTCTGGAATCAAGGTTAGAGAGCAGCACAGGTGTTAAGGAGAGCAGTTTCCATGCCTCTGGCAGCTCTGAAGCCAGACTGATGGTCATGGAGACAACCAACAGATTCAGTGTGGAGAGTAAGCTGGGAGATGGCAAGCTTTTCCAAGAGTTTTCTCAGGAAAGGTGGAGATTGAGCGATAGTTTTCCAGCAGGTAGGATCAGCAGACTGCTTCTTGAGGAGTGGGTGCACAAGGGAGTGCTCAAAGGGAGAGGGGAACATTGCAGTGGCGAAAGAGTGATTACAGAAATCGGCCAAGGCTGGAGCGAGGGTGTCAATATGGGCTTTGATGGTTCTGGAGGAGCAGCGGAGCACCTGTTTGGACGACACTTTCATAGATCGGACTTGTCTAGAAACCTCGTCAGGTGTTGTCAGAGAGAAAGAGGAAAAAGGAGAGAAGAGATGGCCAAAATGGGCCGAGAGAGGAAGAGGACAGGATGTCATGAGATTTAGCAGAGAAATGAGAGACCAGAGCTGTACAGAGGGCATGGGAGGGAAAAGAAGAGGTATAGACCACAACAGGATTGACCAGTTCCTTGCAGATTTTAAAGAGTTTGGCTGTGTTGTTCGAGGCCATGGAGACACATGCTTTATTGTGTGCTCTCTTCTTGATGAGTGTTATTGCTTCGACTGGCATTTTGCTGAAAACAGTCTAGGTATGTCTAAATGTGGCCTGGCATTCTGTACTATAATGTTATTACGTGTTTACACTGGTCTACATTGTGCAGCCAGTTGGAAGCATTAATGTTCCTGTGCACTGTTGGTGACTTGCATGTATTGGATTGTGTTACCCTACAAAACAATTGCAAACACTCTGGCTTTATAGCCAATTTATCTCAGAAAGTGTGCTGTATATTGCATTAAAACACATATTTATATCTTTTTCCTAGTGCAGTGTGCGGCATACCCCTTCAGCAGCACGTTCATGCGTATTGTGCAAGCGTGACAGTCTAGGCCGGCCCAGAGTGTGGCGCAACCCGTGATTTGTTGCCGAGTTGGGGGGCCCCCTCAGCATGGCTCGCAGGGGGGCCCCCACATTTTGTGTTACGCCACTGTCCCCACCACTTCCCCTATGGCTCGTGGTTCCCCCTTCTTCACATTGCACCGACTTCCCACCTCATTGAATGCCTTGACTCTCAAGACTTTGCCACACTAATGTGTTACTACGTGTGTTTCTATTTCACTTCTGTCTTCAAATTGGCCTGGATGGATCCCAAAGCAATTCTGTTATGTTTCTGGATACGTCATAATCTGTTTAATTGTGTTACCTTATCCATAATCGCAAATCAGATTCTGTGCGTTCTGACCCCTCCGATCACGTTCAGAACATACGCCTTTTTTCACATGTCTTCGGCTTCTTGTACCTTGTCTGAGTGCTTAAATGTAAACCTTCTACTTGTATTTAAAAAATAAATTAAAAAAACGCATTGTTAGCCATTCTGTAGTTCCTGATTCTGTGCTTACTTGAGCCTTTTCACCTGTTTTTTTTAAAACTCGAATGTGGGCATTTTATAATTCCTGTGTCTGTGCTTACACTTATGCTTGTTTACCTGCATTTGTAAAACTCAAATGTGGGCCTATTGTAATTCCTTTGTCTGTGCTTAAAACTAGGCCTTTTCACCAGTATTATTAAAACTCGAATTTGGGCATATTGTAATTCCCTTGTCTGTGTTTAAAGCTTAGGCCCTTTCACCTGCTAGCCCCTCTCTCATTCATCATATGGGCTACTACTGCTGGCTGTAACTTAGACACTTTTTTCCTTTGGACACCTAACTTACCTGTTTTACTTTCCCTGTTCTGGCTGCTAAGCTGCCTGGTGAGTTTCTCTTGCACAGTGCAGTGCCCCTTTCTGCTCCACCACCACCCCCTGCATCTATGGTGCTCTCTGTCTCCCCTAGCTACTCTAACTGTTACTCTATCACCTATCCAAAATCACCCTGGAAGCCTGGAAGGAAACATTTAAGAAAGCGCTCCTGGTCTCCAACCCAGGGCTCCCCATTGCTGATAACTATGCCAATGCTTCCTCCTGGCAGACTATCATTGACATCTTCTTTGTCACCCCTTCCCCGACCTATGGACCCCCATATGGTCTCTATCCTCTGCCCTTTCTCTTCCTTCATCCATTAATGGTGGAACCAGATGGGAAGTTCTCTTGGCACACCTATCATCATCTAGGTGCATCATTAATGTCTACCAGAATGGCATTATCATGCCCCAGGGGTCTCAGCCCAACCTCCTCCTTCTTGATAAGTGTCTTCCATCTCTCATTAAGTTTCTCCCTTCTCCTGCCATTCCTCTCTCTGCCACCCCTCTGGCCTCTCCGCACCCACAGACGGAAATACCACGTCCCTCTACCCTACCACAGAAGACCTTTAAAGGTAGCAACCAGCTTCTCTTAGCTACCCTCAATTCTCGCTCTGCTGTTAAACACTTCTCTGTCAGCTGTCACCTCCTTGAAGACTTTGACCTTGACATCCTGTGGGATGTCTTAACCCACTAATCCAAGCCCTGCAACATCACTGTGCCTTGCTGGCAGTAGAAACCTCAGAAATGGCCGCTGGAAAGCAGGCTGCTCGCTAGAAATCACCAGAAAGTGCGCAGTGAAAAGCTGAAAAATAGGCCGCCATCCTCTTTTGCCTATGTCAGTGATAACACAGGAGACCACTGCCAGAACCCATCATTTGGCTGCCCACAGAGAAACATCATTGCAAAAGAAACAGAGTTATTTCAAAAATCTGTTTTTATTTTGGTGTCAAATTTGCAAAAACCATGGCTCACAACCCACCCAAAAAGACCCAACCTCCTTGTTGGGTGGTCAACATCATTCTCCTTCAAGAATCAACTTAAATATTAGGTCCACAAAAGTATGTGTTATCTGAACAAAGTCAACTTTTGAGGATTGCTTGCTGGAAGACATCTGTCAAAAATGGGTGTATTACCGTTACTCACCTCTATCAGAAGAAGGCAATTTAAAACCATTTTGTGTAAAGTTGTACATTGAACCCAAACTATGCCAACAAAAGACTTGCTATCAGAAGCCTAGGCGGTGGAGCCAATTTAAAACTATATTTTGAAAAGGCTTGAAGTAAGAAATTGTTTGATGTGTGTGTTAAAAATGTGAGTTATATTATAAGATAAGACAATTTTTAGACATTGGGTTTAGGAGTTAAAGTTTCCCACACTGTGCTTCAAACGAATTCCTCACCTTCACCCTGAACAAAGGATACTTCCCCCTGCACTTGGCTAAGAGATTGACAGGCTGTTGTGAAAGAGAACTAGGAGGGGCACCCTGGCCTGTTGCTCTGAGTGAAGACAAAGGAGGCAGTGGGCTGAATAGAAATGCTAATTCGGGTGTGACTGACAACAAACTGCTGGCAGGAAGAAGGACATGTGACCCTCTGAGTCAGCCCAGCTCTGGAGGCGGACCAGACTGAAAATGTGGATTGGACATTGGATTAAATGTATGTTTAAGGAAAGTACTTCTAAAATATTGTACCGAACTGACAAAAATGTGAAACTTTGAGATTGTTCAAATGAAAAATTCGCTCACAGTTTAAGACTAAGCTGGAATCCGTGCGATGTTCTGAGACTAAACCCTGGAACTTATTCATATTGTAGCCACTGTGTTTATGCTAGGAACTTTAAAAAGTACAGAAATATGCCCAGGTGGGGTATGCATGGATGTCTAAAAATTGGTGCAGAACTAATATTGAGAAACCCACCAAAATCGTGAAAAAGTTGGCATTTCTGAACCAAAGCACTTAGGAAGATGAGATTTGAACAGAAATTTATCTTAGGCAACGTGTCATGTAATTTATGTAGTATTAACAAGTTGTGCATATTGTAAAGATGTTTTTTTAATGAAAAATAAGATATACTGCACAGAGGCAAAGGGGAGGGGTTTTCCCCTAAGCCATAAACATGACACATGATGACACGCTGCTCCTTTCTCCAGTCAGGGGACAGGGAATCCTCTGTCCAATCAGATCCATAGAGGGTTGGGCATAGAGAATCAGCCTCCCCACCCACTTTGGAAATACATAAATAGGGACTGCTGAGGACAGAGAGGACACACACTTTCCACTTCTCAACGGATTTCTTGGCGAAGCACCCCGCAGGAAGATCCAGGCATAGATCCAGAAACCAGACTCCAGAACCGACTCTAGAACCAAACTCTAGAACCTTGAAGAAAAGAGGCCTAACCCACAAGCTGACCCTTTTTCAGAGGCCTTCAGAATCTTTTGCAACCTGATTCTAACCCCTAAACTTCCAAGAGGCATCTCAAAATCCAACAACATGGCTGAGCTGTTTTGCTGTTCTAGCTAAGAACCCTGTGCTAGAACCCAGATCCAGACCCAGAGAGCAATTTAGCTCAATTTCACCGCATGTCAAAATAGCTGTTTCTTGTTTTCAACTGCTGAATTTCCTTTTCAATCTGATAATCATTCATAAATCATTGATAGTGTTGACCTGAACCAATCCAAAGTCACTGTCACTTATCCTAAATATCCTTTAGTGAATTAAAGTCATTTTTAGCATGTTTCCCATTCATTGCAAACCACATTTAAAAGTGATTGACCATTTTTAAAATCATACCTGTTCTCTCTAAGCTTGCTGGGGGAACTGGGATTGAACTGCATTATTGATTGTATTCCTGAAACAGGTGTTCCCACATTTCCATCTCTTCATATTGCGTACTGGGGGGAGTGAGTAGTAACAGGGGGAACAAATAATTATATTGTCTTTTGATTGAAGTCATATCACGTTTTTTTTTTTGTGTTGCATTCTTTCCTATATTGCATTTCCTTGAACCCATACAAAGTATTCTCTGCTACCTTATCCTTCCTATTCCTACTCCTAACGGATTAAAGAGATTGTTGATATTGTAATATTACCCTTACTGATCACTTTTCATATTCATAAGTGTGCTATTCAGATAGTATTTCTATTCATAAAAATGTGATATATATATTGTTCAATTCTTCAAATAAACCTTTTAATTTCCAAAACAAACCTACTTCTTGGCTCAGTGAGGTCGGGGAGATCCAAAGAGAGGGGCGTTATATAAGGGTTCATCATCCAGATTTAAAGAATTTTGACATATAAATATATAAATAAGGGTTTCCATTGGGCATCCCATACTAGGCATTGACTTAGTTAGAGTGCTGGATTGAAGTCACTTACATATTGGGGGGTCGTAGCGGGACTTCTGGATTAGATCTACCACTTGTGCAGCTTAATAAAGTGTGATAACTAATAGGATACATAAATCCTGTTCGGCTACCACGCTGTGTTACACTCTAAAAGCACCCCTCAAAAGGGAACGTTCTAAGGAAATGGTCTGTTTTGCAAAATAAAATAAAAAACTTCTGTAAATCAGGAAGGAAATCAATTTCCAGAATGGCGACATTGGTAGACATCAAGATAGCTAGGGAGCACCTTTTCCATAAGCTATTTGTGAGAGGTGAGTGGACTGAGCAGGACCAGAATGTGTGGTTGCAGGTGATCACACAACAGGTCACTGCAACTGGCTTAGGTACCTGGAGAGATCAGGGTCCCTTACATGTGGCCCTGAGTGAACTATATATGGCCCCTAAGGCCAAGGATGAGCAAAATAAGATTGCCAAGATAGCGGCATATTTATATTTATCTATGGGAGCTTTAAAGGACAAATATGCTGAAGGCCAAGATCTGGCAAGTAGGCAACTGATGGTATTAGAGAAGGCCCAATCTGATCTGAACTCTTCTGAGCAGAGGTTGCAGAGGAGCCAGGAGTCAGAAAACGAAAATAGGCAGTATCTAGTTAAAATCAAAGAGGATATGGGGATCCTGCAACAGGAACGGGCAGACCAGGATACCATAATACTGGCCTTGCAGAAGGAGTATCAAGAAGATTTGGACTCCCTACTGCAGAGCCAGAAAAAGCTGGAGCAACAAGTTGGTTTCAATAGGGCATGCGCAGAGCAGGTATTCACCCTGCAAAGACATCTAGATAGAGAGAAGGCAGAGAGCAATACATTATTTCTGAAAGACCTGGACACCCAGGCAAAATTTGAGGAAGAGCACCAGAAAGCTGGTGCCCTTCATAGGCAGAGGGATGACCTGGCGGCACAGAGGCAGGCTCTTACTCGGGAAAGGGACACCTTAGGCCAGGAAGTATGCCACTTAAAAGGGAAACTGGAAGAACATCACCTGGCCCTCCAAGGACTGGGTGGCCTCCAAAAAGAGCATCAAAACTTGTTAGAGCACACCAGGAGGGTGGAAGATGCTCTGTCAAGAAAGGAGCAGGCCAGTAGGGACGGGACTCAGGAGGTAACCCTCCTGCAGCAAATACTGGCCCAGTATTCAAAGACAAACCAGGAAGCACAGAGAGAAAATGAGGCTCTCTGTCAGCACAATGATAGGCTCCAGCGGCAGGTAGCCATGCAAGAGAGACTGATAGAGTCTAGTAAGGCCTTGATTGAGGAACAGAAAGCTCAGGCTCTTGCATGGCAACAGGGAGCAGGGTCTGATAGAGATGAGGTTCGCTGGGAAAGGGAAACACCTGAGCATAACCTCAGGAACCCTAGTACCAGAGGCCTTCATCGCTCCCAGTCCCTGGACTCTGCCACCCCCATGTCGCCTGGCGCACATGAGCCCAGGGCCACTGGGATGGCAGATTATTATACAGTCAGAGGTATGGAACTCATGGACCAGCACCTCCCAGGCATGGATGTGCGGGCATCTGGGTATGGGCACCCAAGTACTGTGAAGTTTAGTGGGGAATCCCAGGAGAGTAGGCCCACTAAGGGCATCCTGAAAATCTCTGCCCAATTAGGACAGTGGGGGGGTACCCATCAAATCCGGGGAGCAAGGAGGAATCAGAAGACTCCTCTGAGTGCCCCAGGACACAGGAGACTAGGCCCCCACATTCGGCCAGCCATTCCCAGGCTTGCAGAAACCGGGAGAACCTAGAAGATCAGACGGGCACCTCAGGGAGCAGTGCCTCTGAGTCAGAGGATGAATGGACCAGGGTTACCCGAACCAAGAAGGCCAATAAGGCAAAAAGGGCCTTGCTTAAGGACCCCTTAAAACAGATTAAGCCAATAAGGAGTGTCAACACTTAGAGCTCTTTGAGTAAATGATGGAGACTTTCCATTTGAAAGACAGCAGTAGCTGCATTCAGTACGTAAAATGGACATTGTCCCCAGAATACTCCAGTTTCTTTGCGGGGCTGGAGGACCAAAATCATTCAAGATAGTCCACATATAGGGCGGCCATCTTAAAGCACTTTTCTGTTCACAGAAGTCCCCAAGAGGCTCGAAAGACAGCCTACAATTTACAATGTGGGGAGGATCAGGCCCCAAAAGAATTTGTGCAGGAGTTGAAGCGTGCCTTTGCACAGACTACCAAAAGGGTGCGCACGGACAGCAAAGAATTTGTTCATACGTTTTTCCATGCCTTACCCAAATACATCATGACCCAGCTAGTGAGAGATTTTCATGAGAAAAGATCACTAGACTGGGTCATTGAACAGGCCACCCGGATCTATGATGTGCAAAAGCCCATAGACAACAAGAATACTAAAAAAAGCCCCAAAACAACCAACCCCCCTGCTCCTGCTAAGGTGGCAGAGGTAAGAGTTGCTCCCATTTTAGATTTGGAGATGGGGGCCTAAAAACTTGTCTGCACAACAGAATAATCCCAAGCCCAGAAGGCCCTCGGGCCAGTCACAGACAGGGAGTCAAGGAGGTAGTCCCACAAATGGGGTCCCTCACTCCCCTGACTATGTAAGTCCCCGCTACAAGGGAAACCGACCCATCCTGGGTTATGTGTGGACTCCTCCAGCCCAAAGGGGGGATCCAACCAAGCACCTAACCCAGGGAACTTCCCTCCTAACTTCCCCCAGGAGGGCAGAAATTACCCAAATCCTGGGCAGAACTTTTTCCCCAGGTACCCACAGAACTTCCAACCCCAAAATCATCCATCCTTCTTTCCCCACTTCCCTGAGCCTAGACAACCTAATCCGAGAGAGGGGAGGCCAAGGGTGGAGGGGTACCCAAATCTTCCCAACCAGGGGTACTACCAGAGAAGGGATAGCTACCCTTCCCGGGATCAGCACAGGTGAGAAAACAGAACCCTGTATCAGCCTGAGCGGGTTTCACAGTTAGAGCGCCAGGTCCAAAATATGACACAGGATCTGGGTCACATGCTGAGGGCTCAGCAGAACCCTCAGATGAGCATGCAGGCTCAGAATGCCCCAAACTCTGGACCTGGTGCTCCAGAACAATGATGGTGGCAGCACCCCGACAACCCACTGGTTCTCAGGGAGGAGCCACAAGGGTAAGGGGGGTGTAAAGCCTGGGAGGAAACTTCCTTCTCCACGTGTAAACAGCCCCTGGAAACCCAGGAACTGGAAACAAAATCTCCTACCCGTAAAAGTCTGCCACCCAAGGAGCAGAGACGGGGTAGGAGAAACAAAGGACCCAAACAGACCCATTTTGTGGAGGAGGTACAGATCTTCAAATTTGAAGGAAAAGATCCTCAGAGGATCCTGGGAAAAGGATCCTCTCCTTCAGAGATGGTGGAACTGCTCCCAAAGAAAAATGGCTCCCAAGGGATTAAAATTCAGACTGTGTAGATGTGGGGACTGAGCTAGCGCCGCCCATCATCCAATCCCAGAACCAACAGCATGAAAATCCCCTGGTTCAAACCCATCCTGGTGATTGCCTTCAAAAAGGGGGGGGCGGCCCAGAACCGGAACCAGGGGAACTCAAAACTTCTCCCATTTCTAGTTGCCACCTCTTTCTTTCAGATTCCCAAGACTCCCCACAGAATTCTGCCCAAATCTCTTCTCTCTCAATGTCCAAAGCTAAATATCTCACCCACCAGTTGTCCAAATATGTACATTATCTGTGCCCCCTTGCGGAGAATGAGGGAAGATACTATGCCCAGGTACAAATACAGGGGCAGGGTACAATTTTGGCACTGGTGGACACTGGATCCCAAGCTACCCTTCTGTCCAAAAAGGCCTTTGATAAACTAAATGCAGGAAGGGGGGAGAATCATCAAATTCCTCTCACCTCTCTTCCTGGACAACTTCAAAACGTTGACGGGAAGGAAATTCTCGTCGAGGGGACTGCAGATTTGGACATTAAAATTAGGGCGACAGAAGGTGAAGCACCCAGTCATATTTGTGACTCCAGAGGGCACTCCTTGTTTACTAGGGAATGACCTCTTGAGAAGGTTGTCAACCCTAATAGACTGTGTAAACAAGGTCCTCTGGACCCAGACTAGCCGACCAATAAAATTGAAACAGTGTCAACCATGTTAGTTTAAACGGCACATGGCACATGGTTGATCACAAATCTGACCAAGTAGAATTTCACTTCCAGAATAACCAAATTCCAGACGTGACAGTAATAGCAGTCATACAACTGACTGGTGATGGGGGAGTCCTCTCTATTTCTGAAACTCAACCTTCCTTTCAGTTTAAGGTGGTATTCCACACTGGAAGGAAACACTCTGAAATTCTTTTCCAAACCACAATCAGACATTCCCACTCCTATAGTCCAGAAAGATGAGAAATCAGCTCAGAGCCTGACTGATATTCAGCAAATTGGAGAGCAGTTGTTCATCCCTGTTCAGTTAAATGAAGGGAAGGACTCTGTTCTCGTCCGAGTGTGTGTGAACAACGGTAAGAGCTTCATCAGCGAAGCCATGCTCCGCCAACACCCAAAAGATCCAGCCATTCCCACATTTATACTTATAGACAAATGGGAAATCGATCTGGAAGCGCCCAATTCCAAACATCTCCTGCCAAGCATGTGTATGCTCAAAATCTCCATAGGCAACAAGAGCATAGTCCATAATTGTTGGGTCGTGCGAGACATCAATTCAGCCTTTTACTTAGGCAGTGACATTCTCAATCGCTTTTCCATTAGTTTGGACCTGGTCCTGATTAGCAGATAATCCCATGGCCTTTGATGATCCAGAGAAGGCATTTAGGTCCGCTCACCTGCTGCCTTATGCAGTTGAAATTCAGATTGGAGAGGAAGGACCATCCCAGAAAGGACCCGACAATTTTACCTGGAAGTGAAAGTTAAAAGAGGACAGACATTGAAAAACCCTGATGCTTATGTTCATCTAAATGCTTCTCTCCAACAGCAAGGGTTGGGGGTAAACCCAACACCATTAGTCAATATAGAACATGACACCATTCCAATAGTGGTGGATAACGGTGACTTAAAGAGTATCACTCTAGCCGCAGGCACCATTGTTGGAATGGTGGTTGATGACCGACATTTTTCCATTGATTTAGGAAATTAACTGTTAGGACCAATCCCCAAGGACTGTTTTTACAGTGACAGGGATGACCATACAACACCGGACAGGATCTTCACCCGGCATTGGGGGAACCTCCTGGTGTACACTTCCTGCCCTTATGGTAAGGAAGATGTGACTTGTGACTTCAGGAGGGATGAGGTGATTTTCCAGGTCGTTGAGGGCTGCTTTTCCCACCTGAAGCCACCAGTCCAAATCTGCACTCTGACCAGGGACTTCTCCACCCAGCTGGAGGAGGCCACTGAGATAGCGAAACCAAAAGTCTTTCCAGTCTTCAGGCAGATGGTTGAAGAGAGAGTCAACCTAGCTGATGCCTTTGAGACTCTGGAGCAGAAGCAAAAGTTGAAACCAGTTTTCTTGGATTTTCAGGATCTCTTTGCGGTGGACTCATATGACTGTGGTCGCACCGGCATCCACACAACAACAATTCCCACGGACCCTGGTATGACTCCAGTGTTTGCGAAGCAATATCGCTTGCCTCTCGCATCAATGGAGTCCCTTACTGAAATAATTAAGAACCTTGAGTCCCGTGGGATAATCCATCCAGTCCACAGCATCTTCAATAATCCGGTGCTGGGGATATTGAAGCCAAACGGCCAGTGGATACTCTGCGCTGACCTTAGAGAGCCTAACAAACGGGTCCATACTTCCCGATGGCCTCTTCCCTACATTGACCAAGGGCTGGCCCAGATCCTGGGGTCACAGGTATTCACTGCAATAGACTCGACCAATGGATACTGGACTGTACCTGTCAGTAGGGAGGACCAATTGAAGCTGGCTTTTACCTTTGGGGGCCAGCAGTACACATGGACCCGGACTCCCTTGGGATACCTCAACTCCAGCAATGAGTTCAACATTTTTCTACATAAGGCCATGCCCGACCTGGGTGAGAGGGGTAACCTGGCCTATGTAGATGATGTCCTCATCAAAAGCTCAACTGTGGAGGAACACATAGCGGAGATCCGTTATGTTCTGACACAGTTGAGGGCCGCCAGAGCAAAACGTTCCTTTCAGAAAGCACAGTGGTGTAGAACCCGTGTTAATATCTTAGGGCATGAGATTACTCCTCAGGGTCTCTGTCCCCAGGAACAGAAAGTGGAAGCCCTCCAGAAACTAAAAGATCCCACAACTCTGTGGGAACTAAGGAGCCTCCTTGGACTGACCAATTACAGCAGAAAGTTCATTGAGGACTACGGAGAGATCACCAGACCCCTGATTCATCTTTTGAAGGGGGGGGGCAAGTGGGAATGGGGTCCAGAACAATCTGTGGCAGTAAGACAACTTAAAAGAAGGATCTCACAAATGCCCTGCCAGCTTACCCTGTCAGAAACAAGAAGTTCTTCTTGGAGACAGGTTTCTCTAATACATGCTTGACTGCAGTATTATCAACAAAGCACAAAAATCAAGCCAGTGGATATGTAAATAAGTCTACTGAAAGAAGCACAATCCCACCAGCAGTCGGGAGCGGTCCCTCTATATAGACGTATAGCTTCCCATGTTAGATTTTTTTAGAGTATGGGTTTATTATTATTACTTTTGTGAAGATTCTTCAGTTTCTCATTTTATGAAATATTTGAACTGCTACATTTGGAAACAACGATTTCTCTTCTCTGTCACTTTCAGGATTCAATCCATCTTTGAATTCTTTATATAAACCATCCTGACTTTGTTCGGTTGACCAGGATTTTTCCTACCCGAGGGAGTCCCTTCTCTCGAGTGGGTTTAATCCACCGACATTGACTTAGATCTATTTGGAGACGATGGTGATCATTCCCCAGCTTGTGATCTGGCAGCCAGCTCTTAGCAGTCCTATTGGGAAATTAGTATTTTCTTCACATTATGCACTTTATACATGCTGTATAGTTGTATGTTCTATATTTACATTTACTCTTATTCATGTATAAGCTCTGACTTATTTAATAATCATTTTAATGTTTCTAATTAAATAAAGGAAAACACATTTTTCATAAATGTTTTTGTGATTTATGTGCAGTGATCTGAGGAGTTTATAGAGGGACCGCTCCCGACTGCTGGTGGGATTGTGCTTCTTTTAGTAAGCTTATTTAAATATCCACTGGCTTGCTTTTTTTGCTTTGATGCTGGTTGCTTTCCCTTTTTGTCAGCGACGTAGGGGGTACCCATCTATTGCATTGTTGTGACTGCAGTATTATACCAAAAGCATGACAAGATCAATAAAGTAATCTCCTATGTGAGTAAGACTTTATCCTCTGTGAGTGGAGGAAAAATTCAACGATTGTGAGAAGGCACTACTGGCAACGGTGTGGACATTGAAGAATTACCACCCGTTTATCCAGGGGGAACACATCATAGTGGAGACTCCACACCAGCCTCTGCAATACCTCCAAAGTGACAGAATCCGGGCCGGAAATGTAAGTAATTCCCAAATTACTTCCTGGATTCTGTCAATTCAAGGCTTTCCTGTGGAGGTCAGATATGGCCAAAACAAGAAGAGTCCCCTCGCGCAAGGTCTGGCTGACTTGCATGATTGTGCCAGAGAAAACCGTCTCGAGGACGAAAGTCTAAAAATCAAAGACAACAAATCTTAATTCCACACACAAAGTCTTTGAAGAAGACAAGTGTGAGGGAATACTGTTAAGCTCACCTGGCTCCCACAGAGGCATCGATGTGGACTGGACTGCTGCGATGTCCACCAATGTGACGCGTAGGGCCGAGATGACGGACTGGACTGGCCCACCTAGCTTTGTTTGCTTGGCCCGTAGGAATATTTTTCTGCAAGTGGAGAAAGGGAATTAACCATCCGTGGAGTTGAGCGTAAATCCCCCTACCCTGTTGTTCTCCCCACTGATCACCTTGGATGTCCCGTCTTAAAGTCTCACCTGATGATTTGAAAAGATGAGCTCTCCATCCTGCATTGAGCGCAGGGGCGCGTAGATAACCAGTTGCTTCACTGGCTCAAAGGAATTGGTGAGTTCCACGACAATATTGACTTCGATATTCCCGGCAAGAAACCGTAAGAATGTAGTTCGTAAGAGTTCAAATGCCTGACTTTCACTCTTGTCCGATTCCTTGCAGATTGCAGCATGACCTTACTGAAGAGTTCCTCGTGGCAACCGGTAATGTTCTGGTAAGGATTTGTATTATCCAACACAGTTCATTAAAATAATGTCCATATGTAACCTGTTGCTTTCTCCCTTATTCAGGCGCTGAGAGAAAGTATGAAGTCTCGGGGAATTATGCCTGCGGCGGTAAAATCAGGTCTTTTGTGGTGAGGAGGGTTCTCCTTGTTAGTCCCTTGTTTCAACTTGCTGTCCTTTTGTTTCCTCCTAGGGGCCGGGGTTCGGCTAGGATGCAGTGGAAGCTGCGCCGACCCGTGAAGAAGAATAGTACCCCCGGTGGTAAAATCAGGTAAGTCTTTTGGGGTATTCCTCTGTGTATTCCCTTGGCTCACCTTGCTGTTCTTGTCTTCTCCTTAGGTGCCAGAGTGCGGCGGGAACATGCAGGAGGATGTGCTGAAATGTGAAGATGCTGCGAAGGCCGGTGAGTTCAGCGCGGCGCTGCAGCAGGCGAGGCGATGCGCATAAAATAACTTCTTTCTTCCAGCTCGAAGGTGCGATGAATCGGGAATTCAGGTAAGGATCAAAGGTATTGCTCTTGTTCTAACCTTTTCTCCTTCTTTCTCCCTTTTTCTAGGAGCTCCAAACTCGAGGCGGGCGTGGCAGAAGACTGGATGCAGACTTGCAGGCACGGTGAGCGTTACGCTGCTGGATGCAGAATAACGCGAAGAGTGTACTGCTCTTCCGGCGTGGTTTAAATAGCCTCCAAAGTAGTCCCAGGTAAGTATTCCTCCCCAGCCCCACCGAGTAAAAAAATAGTCCCTAGGTAAAATAGTGCCATCCAAGCCTCGTTTGGCTTGGAGCTCTTGCAGCATGGTCTGCATCAGGTAACTTTTCAGCATGGTCTGCATCAGGTAAGTCTTAATCTATGAGCCCGGCGCCTATGGCGCCAGGACAGACTCTCCATATGAGCCTGGCACCATAGGTGCTAGGACTGCACCCAAATAGCCCCTAGCGGGGGTTGTTGGGCTTGCTTGGGGTAACTTGATGCCTGCTTCCGGTGTTGCTGGACTTGGTCTGGGTCCCTAGGGGTAGGCATCATGACAGCACTCCCCCCCAAGGCCTCTCCTAAAGTCGTTCTTCCCTGTGGTTTCGGTTTGTCTGGGAAATTTCGGTGGAATTTTTTCACCAATAAGGGGTGCATGAACATGGTCTCTAGGTTCCCATGAGCTTTCCTGTGGTCCGTAACCTTTCCAGTCCATTAAATAAAAAAGTTTTGACTTTATCAGCTTGGAGTCCAGGATGTTCTTAACTTCAAATTCGGGTTCTCTGCCTACAAGGATTGGGTCTGGTGGCTTGGTTAGTCTTGTCCCTGGTTGTACTGGCTTCAAAAGTGACACATGAAAGACGGGATGAATTTGCATATTAACAGGTAAGTCCAACTTGACAGCCACCGGGTTGATAATGGCCTTAATAGTGTAAGGTCCCAAATATCTGGGGTTACAGGTCAGTGTTCCCTTTAGAGGTATATGTTTTGTGGCTAACCATACTTGGTCCCCTATTTGGTATTGTGGAGAATCACTTCTGTGCCGATCAGCATCTTTTTTGTATTTTTCTTTCGCCTGTTTTAAATGTATAGTTGCTTCCTTTAAAGGCTTGTGTAATCATAGCATGCAGATGGTCCACTGCGGGCATTTCTAAGTCTTGGGATGAGTCAAGGTCTGAGGTTCGAGGATGGTGCCCATATAAGGTATAAAAGGGACTTTGTCCAGTTTCAGAGTGTACTGAATTATTGTATGCATATTCTGCGATCCAAAGAATGTCTTTCCAATTACTCTCCGTCTGATGTAACATGCAACGCCCAAGACATCGGTCTGGGGGTGGTGACTGGTCGATAACCTCACATCGATTTGCGCCAATTGACAGCATTTTTTCCAAAAATGTGAAATGAATTGACTGTCCCGGTCAGAGACCATTACGGACGGAAATCCGTGTATGCGAACAATGTTTTCGATGAACTCCTTGGCCAGGATTGAAGCAGAAGGTAATCCCTTTAAAGGAATAAAGTGGGCCATCTTGGAAAAAAGATCCACAATTACTAGAATGGTGTTAAATCCATTGCATGGGGGTAGATCAGTAATAAAGTCTAACGATAAGGTGTGCCATGGTGTAGGCGGAATGTCTAAAGGTTGTAAGAGTCCAGCTGTTTTTTCTTTGACTTTTGTTTTGGGCGCAAATGCCACAAGACATCACAAATGATTTAATATCCTTTCGCCAGGTGGGCCACCAGAATAGTCTTTTAATTTTAGCTTCAGTTTTTGCAATACCTGGGTGCCCCTCCATTAGGGTATCATGATAACGGGAAATGACTAGCTCTTGTAGTTCCTTGTGTGGCAGAAATAGCCGTCCTTGGTAATAAGGCAGATCATTGGTGACAGAGTAGTCCGAGCCTTTCTTTACCCAGTCCTGCAAGGCTGTAGAATCAAAGAGTTGCTGGATCTTTACCTGAATGTCCTCTAGAGTCTGTAGAGTAGTCATGCCAAGAATCCTTTGTTCGGGAATTATAGGTACTGGTTCAGGGTTCACTTCTGCCTCTCCCATCCCTATTCGGGATAAGGCTTCTGCTTTACCATTCTTACAACCTGGTCGATAGGTTATCACGAAATCGAACTCGGAAAAGAACAATGCCCATCATAGTTGACGTGACGATTGGGCCTTGGCTGTCTTTAAATACTGTAAGTTCCAGAGATCGATGATCACAGTAATGGTATGCCTGGCACCGAGAAGATAGTGCCGCCAAGCCTTGAAGGCGGATTTAATGGCTAATAACTCCTTATCGATAACCGCATAGTTTAACTCAGGTGCCGAGAACTTTCTGGACAAAAACACTACTGGGTGAAGCTGGCCAGTTTCAGGGTCCTTTTGAGACAGGACAGCTCCCATGGCTAGATTGGATGCATCAGTTTCTACTATGTATGGAAGTTCAGGGCACGGGTGCTTTAATACATGTACAGACGTGAATTTCGCTTTCAGCTCTTGGAAGGCATTTTCAGCTTCTTCAGTCCACATAAAGCATTTATTTTTTCGCAAGAGTGCTGTGATGGGATGTACAACATGTGAAAAATCTGGCATGAATCTGCGGTAGAAATTGGCAAAGCCAAGCATACTTTGTACTCCTTTAACTGAACTTGGTGATGGCCACTTATGGATTGCGTCCACCTTTCGTGAGTTTCTTTCGGACTCCCTTTGGGGTCAGGATAAACCCAAGGAATTCAACTTCTGTGGCATGAAAAACGCATTTTTCCAGTTTTGCATATAGTTTGTGCTGGCACAATTTCTCAAGGACTGCTCGGACGTGCTTCACATTGTCAGATTCTGAAGAGGAGTATACTAGAATATCATCGATATATATGACAAAACAAACGTCAAAGAGTTCACGAAGGACATTGTTCATGAAGTTTTGGAAGGCTGGAGGTGCATTGCACAACCCGAAAGGCATCACCTGGTATTCTAAAAACCCATACTTAGTGCGGAACGCAGTCTTCCATTCGTCGCCCATTCGTCGCCCTCTTTTACACGTACCAGATGGTATGCCCCCCGGAGATCTAATTTAGTGTATATGTAAGCATCCTTCACTTGGTCTAGTAGTTCAGGGATCAGAGGCAATGGGTATCGGTTCTTAACAGTTATCTGGTTCAATGCACGTAGTCTATGCATGTTCTGAGGTCACCTTCCTTTTTGGGCACGAAGAACAAAGCTGAAGATGCAGGGGACTTAGATGGGCGAATAAAGCCATTGGCAAGGTACTGGTCTAAGTATTGTCGTAGGTGAAGGTTCTCAGGTTCCGTAAGGGCATAGATCCTGCTACAAGAGGGTTGTGCACCGGGTATGAGATTGATTTGGCAATCATATGATCTGTGAGGAGGTAAGGTGTTTGCCTGTTCTTTTTGGAAGACATCCTGGAATTCTTGGTATTCAGGAGGTAGCTGCATGACTGCTGTGGTTACTGTGGCCAGGCCTGCGCTCAGATTTTTCTTTGGGTAACAGGTTTGCGCACAATCCGGGAAGGTTAACCTCTTCTCTCGCCAATCAATACAAGGATTATGTGTTTCCATCCAAGGTATCCCCAGTATTATTTGGAACTGTGGGGCCTTGATTAGATCAAACACAATAGCCTATCGATGCCCATACGGACCCAATAATGTCATCTCTGCGGTGGAATGAGTTACAGGCCCAGAGTCAATTTCAGATCCATCAACTGTGGTGATGACATCTGAGGTGGTTTTTCGGCAGAGAGGCAGATTCATCCTGGAAGCCAATTCGTAGTTCACATAGTGTCCTATGGCCCCGCTATCAATGTATGCCCTTACTGCTTGCATACGCGATGGCTGCCCTGGATCTACGAGGAGCATTGGTATGATGAAATGCGAGGTCTGAGTATCCTTCTTCAAGCTCAGCAAGCGGACCTCTACGCTTGTCAGGCGTGGTCATTTCCCGAGTCTGACTCCATATGGCTTTTATCAGAAGCTCCTACCATCTTCTTGGGTGGTTTTACAGGGCAACCCCGTAGAAAATGCTCAGAAGTTCCACAATATAGACACAATTGCATTTGCCGTCTCCTTTCTCTTTCCTTCTGGGTTAAGGGTCCTTTAACCCCTCTGATTTGCATGGGTTCTGAAGCCTCTGCTCCTTTGGGGTTAGAGTGGGTTTTGACCAACACCCTGTTCTCAAACTTGGCTCGATCAGCCTTTCTGTTCTGAAGTCTATGATCTAACTGGACCACTAAGTCTATATATTCAGCACAGTCTTGAGGTGGGTTCACGACTTGAGCCAAGACATCCTTGAGTTCTCCTCGAAGCCCTCGATGAAATAACGTGATTCGTTTTACTTCAGGCCATCCAGTTTCCACTATCAACCTATTAAAGGTCGTGATGTAAGATAGAAGGTCCTGGTTACCCTGTCGTAGGGACAAAAGTTTGTTATCTAGGGCCTGTCCTTGGGAGTGCCGGGCAAATAGTCTTTCCATGCTCGTTTGAAAGCCCTGAAAATCCCGAAGAATTGGGTCATCCTGAGTAACTAGTGGAATTGACCAATCAGCTGCACTGCCTCTGAGATATGACAATACAAAGGCTACCTTGGCTTGATCGTTTGGGAAGGCACCAGGTCTGCATAAAAAGTGCAAGCGGCATTGGTTCATAAACACGACAAACCTTTTGGGATCTCCAGCAAGCGATAACACAGGACAGGAATTTCCCCCGGAACCAGGTAGGGGTGCTTGTCCAGCCTGGCTTTGCAATAGTTGCCTAGCAAGGTCATCAGTTCGCTCCTTTGACAAAATCAGTTCCCTACTAAGGGCACTGGTTTCTTGATGGGCGGAATGCACTTCAGCCCTCAGTTGCCCTAATAATTGGGCCAATTGGTCAGTCTCTGAGGTATCCATAATGCCTGGGTGGGAATTTGTAGGTAGGCTTCGCGTTCTGTTACGCTCACCTGGCTCCCACAGAGGCGTCGATCTGGACTGGACTGCTGCGATCTCCACCAATGTGACGCATAGGGCCGAGATGACGGACTGGACTGGCCCACCTAGCCTTGTTTGCTTGGCCCGTAGGAATATTCTTCTGTAAGTGGAGAAAGGGAATTAACCACCCGTGGAGTTGAGCGTAAATCCCCCCACCCCGTTGTTCTCCCCACTGATCACCTTGGATGTCCCCTCTTATAGTCTCACCTGATGATTTGAAAAGATGAGCTCTCCATCCTGCATTGAGCGCAGGGGCACGTAGATAAGCAGTTGCTTCACTGGCTCAAAGGAATTGGTGAGTTCCAGGACAATATTGACTCCGATATTCCCGGCAAGACGCCGTAAGTATGTAGTTTGTAAGAGTTCAAATGCCTGACTTTCACTCTTGTCCGATTCCTTGCAGATTGCAGCATGACCTTACTGAAGAGTTACTTGTGGCAACTGGTAACGTTCTGGTAAGGATTTGTATTATCCAACACAGTTCGATAAAATAATGTCCATATGTAACCTGTTGCTTTCTCCCTTATTCAGGCGCTGAGAGAAAGTATCAAGTCTCAGGGAATTATGCCTCCGGCGGTAAAATCAGGTAAGTCTTTTGTGGCGAGGAGGGTTCTCCTTGTTAGTCCCTTGCTTCACCTTGCTGTCCTTTTGTTTCGCCTTAGGGGCCGGGGTTCGGCTAGGATGCAGTGGAAGCTGCGCCGACCCGTGAAGAAGAATGGTACCCCCGGTGGTAAAATCAGGTAAGTCTATGGGGGGTATTCCTCTGTGTATTCCCTTGGCTCACCTTGCTGTTCTTGTCTTCTCCTTAGGTGCCAGAGTGCGGCGGGAACATGCAGGAGGATGCGGCGAAATGTGAAGGTGCTGCGAAGAACGGTGAGTGCAGCGTGGTGCTGCAGCAGGCGAGGCGATGCGCATAAAATAACTTCTTTCTTCCAGCTCGAAGGCGCGATGAATCGGGAATTCAGGTAAGGATCAAAGGTATTGCTCTTGTTCTAACCTTTTCTCCTTCTTTCTCCCTTTTTCTAGGAGCTCCAAACTCGAGGCGGGCGTGCCAGAAGACTGGATGCAGACTTGCAGGCACGGTGAGCGTTACGCTGCTGGATGCAGAATAACAAGAAGCGTGTGCTGCTCTTCGGGCGTGGTTTAAATTGCCACCAAAGTAGTCCCAGGTAAGTATTCCTCCCCAGCCCCACCCGAGTAAAAAAATAGTCCCTAGGTAAAATAGTCCCATCCAAGCCTCGTTTGGCTTGGAGCTCTTGCAGCATGGTCTGCATCAGGTAAGTTTGCAGCATAGTCTGCATCAGGTAAGTTTTCATCTATGAGCCTGGCGCCTATGGCACCAGGACTGACTCTCCATATGAGCCTGGCGCCATAGGCACCAGGACTGCACCCAAATAGCCCCTAGCAGGGGTTGTTGGGCTTGCTTGGGGTAACTTGATGCCTGTTTCCAGGGTTGCTGGACTTGGTCTGGGTCCCCGGGGGTAGGCATCATGACAAATGCCCACTCTCTATGTGGATGGATGCTCTTACCATGTTGATAACAACAGGGAAAAAGAACTTGTGCCTGGCGTGGGAAATGCATGGGTGAATGAGTCCCCAGAACCCTCCGATGGGTACAAGATTGGTCCCCAAAGTAGTCAAGTGCAGATTTGATGGCTGTGCATCAAGCCATCCTCACTGCTGTCCAACATCAACTCCACGAACTGGTCATAATCACAGATTTGGATGGTTTGTGGAGCACCTGGTCAACTGGAAAACCAGAGTCATGTCATGTGCTAATAACAAACCCTTGAAAAATGGGAAGTTAATTCAAAATATTGATGATCTGGTCACCTCGAATGGGATGACCATCTACTGGAAAAAGATCAAGGGTCATTCCAAAATAGAGTGACCAGACAAAACTGGAAATTACTTAGCTGATCAGCTGGCCAAAACCGGGGCCATCCAAGGGGATCTAATTGAGATCAAGTCCCTGTTAGGGAAAATCCAGGTCACTGCTATCACTAGTTCCCAGACAAATGCTCACAATGATCTGTCAACTGCACAATGGAGTAAGGAGACCCCAGATGCTGATTTGATTTAGGGCTCAAAAAGGGGATCCAATAATTGGTAAGTTTTATCAACACATTGAGGACTCTGAGAACTTTCCCCTGACAGATACCGATTACATTGGGAAAGAGGACCTCATAGTGTTGATGAAATGTCCAAAAATGTTCCGAATCCAAGACGGTTTGTTGGTAAGGAAATCCCTAGCTGGCCATGATCAGTGGGTGGTTTCTACCTCATTCTGAAGTCTGATGTTAAGTCACGGCCATGATGTGGCCACAGCCGGTCATAGGGGGTTTCATACAACACTTGAACTCTTAAGAGAGGTTGAATACTGGCCACACATGAGGCAGGACCTCGACCAATACTTGAAGGGGTGTCCTGTGTGTGCACAATTCCAGCCAACATCCCTCACACACGGTGCGCCTCTCCAAAAGAGGGGGATGACACTGCCATGGTCAGATTTGCAAGTAGATTTCATTGGGCCCATGATTCACACTTCTAGGGGAAATAAGTACATGTTGACCGTGACATGCTTATTTACTAAATGGGTGGAATGTCTCCCGGCCCCAAACTGCAAGGCAGAAACAGCAGCTGCCCTGATGATCAACCACATCTTTTCGCATTTTGGTCTACCCCCAAAGGATAGAGTCAGACAGAGGTAGCCATTTCACCAGCAAAGTAATGACAAAGATTTGGGGGATACTTGGGGCTAAAAGGAAGCTACACATTGCTTACCGGCAAACCTCTAGCGGTGCAGTAGAACGATGCAACAAAACCATTGTGAGCATTTAAAAAGATTTGTGGCGGATTCTGGGCCAAGTTGGGATATCTGATTACCTCTTGTCCTAATGGCCATCAGATCTACCCCTTCATCTGCAAGTAAAATGTCACCGTTTCAGCTGATGACTGGACGCAGGATGGTGCTTCCCCAGCATCTGCTCTACAGGACCCAAGAGCAGACATTGATCAATGCCTCCACAACTCATGAGTATGTTGAAAATTTAAGAAAACACCTTCAACATGCTTTTGCCTACACTCAGCAACATCTAGAAAGATCAGCCGACAGCATGAAGACCCACTATGACTTAAATACTACCAGAAAAGAATACAATGTAGGAGACTGGGTCTACTTATACAATTTCCAAAGGAACCAGGCCAAACAGCGGAAATCTCTACCTACCTGAAAGGGACCTTTTGAAATTGTAGACAAAATCTCACCAGTCGCCTACAAGATCTGCATCCGCAAAGGCAGTTTGGCAGAAGGGGAAGATAAGTGGGTCCATATTAATCATCTAAATTGTTGCCATCCCACACTCTGCAGCAACTGGAGGAGTCTTCTGGAACCCCAGAGGGGGCCGCTCCAGATCCATAAAATTCCAACTCTAAAATATTCCACATATAGTCTATAAAATACAATAATGAAATTGTCTCCTGATTTATAAAATGTATATGTCCGCTCCACTACATTAATAGTGGTGGGGAAATGTCTACAAATATGTTTTTGCTTTGTCATCAGAGGAAGAGAGAGCTAAACCATGGAGACTGATCAAGGAGGATGACCAGGCGACTGGGAGCAAAGATCCGAGGGGCCTGGAGTATCACTCAATACTCCCATCAGGACTGGCGAGGAGAACCAATCGGTCCACCGCTGATGGAGGAAAAGATGCTGAACTTTGCCATTCGTGGAATCCGGAGCGATGAGGCTGACATCCCAGTCTTGCGAATTTCCTATGATGGAAGATCAATGCCCATCGCAAGAGGGGGGTTTGTGGGATGTCTTAACCCACTAATCCAAGCCCTGCAACATCACTGCGCCTTGCTGGCAGCAGAAATCTCAGAAAGCATGCTGCTCGTTAGAAATCACCAGAAAGTGTGCAGTGAAAAGCTGACAAATAGGCCGCCATCCACTTTTGCCTATGTCAGTGGTAACACAGGAGACCACTGCCAGAACCCATCATTTGGCTGCCCACAGAGAAAAATCATTGCAAAAGAAACAGAGTTGTTCCAAAAATCTGTTTTTATTTTGGTGTCAAATTTGCAAAAATCATGGCTCACAACCCACCCAAAAAGGCCCAACCTCCTTGTTGGGTGGTCAACATCATTCTTCTTCAAGAATCGACATAAATATAAGGTCCACAGAAGTATGTGTTATCTGAACAAAGTCCACTTTTGAGGATTGCTTGCTGGAAGAAATATGTCAAAAATGCGTGTAATACCGTTACTCACCTCTATCAGAAGCTGGCGATTTAAAACTGCTTTGTGTAAAGTTGTACATTGAACCCAAACTATGCCAAAGAAAGACTTGCTATCAGAAGCCTAAGAGGTGGAGACAATTTAAAACTATATTCTGAAAAGTCTTGAAGTAAGAAATTGTTTGATGTATGTGTAAAAAATGTGAGTTATATTATAAGATAAGACAAATTTTAGACATTGGGTTTAGGAGTTAAAGTTTCCAACACTGTGCTTCAAACAAATTCCACACCTTACCCCTGAACAAAGGAAACTTCCCACTGCCCTTGGCTAAGAGATTGACAGGCTGTTGTGAAAGGGAACTAGGAGGGGCACCCTGGCCTGTTGCTCTGAGTGAAGAAAAAGGAGGCCTTGGGCTAAATAAAAATGCTAATTCGGATGTGACTGACAACAAACTGCTGGCAGGAAGAAGGACATGTGACCCTCTGAGTCAGCCCAGCTCTGGAGGCGGACCAGACTGAAAATGTGGATTGGACATTGGATTAAATATATGTTTAAGGAAAGTACTTCTAAAATATTGTACCGAACTGACAAAAATGTGAAACTTTGAGATTGTTAAAATGAAGATTTCGCTCACAGTTAAAGACTAAGCTGGAATCTGTGTGATGTTCTGAGACTAAACCCTGGAATGTATTCATATTGTAGCCACTGTGTTTATGCTAGGAACATGAACAATGACAGAATTATGCCCAGGTGGGGTGTGCATGCATGTCTAAAAATTGGTGCAGAACTAATATTGAGAAACCCACCAAAAGCGCCAAAAGGTTGTCATTTCTGAACCAAAGCTCTTAGGAAGATGAGAGTTGAACAGAAATGTACCTTAGGCAATCTGTCATGTAATGCATGTAGTATTAACAAGTTGTGCATATTGTAATGATGTTTTTCATGAAAAATAAGATATACTGTACAGAGGCAAAGGGGAGGGGTTTTCCCCTAAGCCATAAACATGCCACATGATGACACGCTGCTCCATTCTCCAGTCAGGGGACAGGGAATCCTCTGTCCTATCAGATCCATAGAGGGTTGGGCATAGAGAATCAGCCTCCCCACCCACTTTGGAAATACATAAATAGGGACTGCTGAGGACAGACAGGACACAGACTTTCTAATTCTCAACTGATTTCTTGGTGAAGCAGCCTGCAGGAAGATCCAGACATTGATCCAGAAACCAGACTCCAGAACCAACTCGAGAACCAAACTCTAGAACCTTGAAGCAGAGAGGCCTAACCCACAAGCTGAACCTTTTTCAGAGGCCTTCAGAATCTTTTGCAACCTGATTCTAACCCCTAAACTTCCAAGGGGCATCTCAAAATCCAACAGCCTGGCTGAGCTGTTTTGCTGTTCTAGCTAAGAACCCTGTGCTAGAATCCAGATCCAGACCCAGAGAGCAGAGCTGTATCCAGAACCCGTCAGATCCAGTCCAAGAGGCCGCACAGATCCTAGTGCCGTGCGGAGAGCAGAACCCAGTGCCTGAGATCTGTCCGGTGGTGAGAGAATCTCAGGAAACCCTTGACCATATCTTTGACGGGGCCCACTCCATTACAAAGCCATAGGAGTGAGTATCTAGCCTAGAACTGTCCATAGCCCATCTCTTAGTTTAAGGTAATCCTATTCCATCCATTTGAACCTGTCCAGAACTGCATTACAGAACCTCTTTGTCTGTCCTAAATTCTTCTCTCCTCGACATAAGTCTGTGATAATTGTAGCAATAATCATCTTTGTGCTGATATTTTTCTGAAGAGGGACAAGTATTTTGACAGACAGAGATCAGAGCGTAGGCGCGGCTGTTCTGGTGGCTGCCCGTTGTGTGTCTTGCTTCTTCATAGCTCCTTAGAATAAACCTATCCTTGTTGGTAAATCTTTAAAGCACATCTGTCATTTTTGAAATCTTGACTTTGTTTCTGAAAAATCGACCTTCACAAAAACCTCTAACTTTTGAACCGCATGTCCAAGAACCAAAATGTAACTGTCATTTTGAAGTTTTTCCGTAACCGCGTTTCACGCATGCAGAAAAGTTGCAGCGAATTGCATTTAAGCTCAATTTCACCACATGTCAAAATAGCTGTTTCTTGTTTTCAACTGCTGAGTTTCTTTTTCAATCTGATAATCATTCATAAATCATTTCTAGTGTTGACCTGAACCAATCCAAATTCACTTTCACTTATCCTGGATCTCCCTTAGTGAATTGAAGTCATTTTTAGCATTTTTCCCATTCATTGTAAACCACATTTAAAAGTGATTGACCTGTTTTAAAATCATACCTGTTCTCTCTAAGCTTGCTGGGGGAACTTGGATTGAACTGCATTATTGATTGTATTCCTGAAACCTGTGTGCCCTCATTTCCAAATCTTTATATTGCATACTGGGGGGAGTGAGTAGTAACAGGGAGAAAAAGTGATTATACAGTCTTTTGATGGAAGTCATATCAAGTTTTATTTCTGTGTTGCATTCTTTCCTATAGTGCATTTCCTTGAACCCATACAAAGTACTCTCTGCTACCGTATCCTTCCTATTCCTACTCCTAACTGGTTAAAGAGATTGTTTATATTGTAATATTACCCTTACTGATCACTGTTCATATTCATAAGTGTGCTATTCAGATATTATTTCTATTCATAAAAGTGTGATATATATATTGTTCAATTCTTCAAATAAACCTTTTAATTTGCAAAACAAAAGTACTTCTTGGCTCAATGAGGTCGGGGAGATCCAAAAAGAGGGGCGCTATATAAGGGTTCATCATCCAGATTTAAAGAAATGTGACATAAAAATATATAAAGAAGGGTTTCCATTGGGCATCCCATACTAGGCATTGGCCCTCATTATGACCTCGGCGGTAGCCATGCCACTATTGGCGGCATGGCTGCCGCTGAATTTGCGTCCGGGTCCGGGTGCACAGAATGAGGAATTACCGGGCCATTCCGAGTTCGGAAGACCTGGTAATTCCTCCCTCCAAGGACCCGGACCCAGTCCTTCCCCCAATCCCATTTCAGCCCCCATAGGGCTGAATGGGAATGGGAGAGGGAGCAAACAACGGGCCATTACGAGTTGGCCCGTTGTTTGCTCCATCTTCCCCTCGTGGGACCCGGTAAGCACGCCTGGTTTTCCCACCTCATAATGAGGCAGTACGGGGTTAATGGCGCAGGCACCTTTTACGGTGCCGTTAACCCCATACCACCAGGGTCGTAATGAGGCCCATTGACTTAGTTGGAGTGCTGGATTGAAGTCATTTACAATCCTCACACTCACCGTGATGTGGTTCAATGCCAACTCTGTCACTGCTTTTGACACTCTCCTTCCTGAGGGCTACACAATCCTCTCCTGGCCCAGGTCTAACCAGACTGGAGGAGGAGTGGCCCGTGTGTTCCCTGAATTGGTCCCTGCTTCCACCCTACCCACTCAATCCTACTCTTCCTTTGAATGTCTTGTCTGAAAGCTTGGCATCTCTCCTACTCTGTTGCTCAGTCTCACTAACATCTACAAGACCCCCCATCTCCCTCTTCCTTTCTGAATGGGCTGACCCCGCCTCTTCTCACCTCAACCTTTAAGCTCCTCCTCCTCAGAGACTTCAACATTCATCTTGACTCCATTGTGACCACTCTTCCCTCTGGGCCAACTCACTCAGCCGGCCACACCTTGGATGAGCTTATCTCAGCTTATATCCCCTTCTCTAATGCCCTTCCAATTCCTCTCTCCTGGTCTGATCATGCTCTCCTCTTCTCCCATCTGGAGAGCCTTTGCTCCCCGGCTAAGCCCCTGCCCGCACTGCCAGTCTCCTCTGTCATTAGACAGATGAAGAGAGTGTCTGTAGCTGCTTTTGCTGCCACCTTCATTTCCCCCCCACTGACTCAGCCCTTGCTAACCTACACCTCTCCATCTCCAACACCCTTGACATCCTTGCCCCTGCCATGGGGATCTGCATGAGGCCTGCTTCCAAGTGTAAAAGTTGGTAAAATTCTGACCTAGCTGCGCTTAAACATAAGTGCAAAGTTGCGGAACGGAAGTGGTTGGCTTCTCGCACATCCTCTGACAAATTGGCCTGTACCCTGCTCCAAAGACAATAAATGTGCTCCATCCGCTCCATGAAGTGGGCCCATATTCAAGCCATATTGGGGCCACTAACAACATGGCTGAACTATTCAAAATTTGCAAGGAACTTGCCAAAACTACTGCTGTCTCAACTTGTCCTCTTCATTCCCGGACACTGGCCTCCCATTTTACTACCAAAACTCAGGGCATCCTGTCCTCTCTCTCACCTTGATTACCCTCTCTTCTACCCCTGCATGCAGGCCAATGACGGCCTTCCTACCTACTCTCCTACTTCTCACCTGCATCACCTGATGACATCATCAAGACAGTTTGCTCTATGAAAGTCTCCTCAAAACAGGTGCTTCTCTGCTCCTCTAGAAATATAAAGGACAATATTGCTGCTCTTGCTCCCTCCTTTGCTGAGTTCTGTAACCACTCGTTTACCCCTGGCTCCTTCCCATTCTCCTCAAGCACTCCCTTGTGCACTCCCTCCTAAAAAGAAATACCTGTGGCCCATTCCGGCTTGGCTAACAACCACCTCATCTCCAATACTCCCTTCCTGGGCAAACTCTTGGAGAGGTTGGTCATCTCCCAATTGTACCCATCACAATAAATCTGTTGGCTGTCCCCACGACCACCAGTCTGGCTTCAGATCAGCCATTGGCATGGAATCTGCTCTCCTGAACAGCCATGATGACTTGCTCTCAAATCTCTACTACAACTATTGTTCCATTCTCATCCTCCTTGATCTGTCCTCTGCCTTTGACACTGTCAATCACTCCACCTTCATAAATCAGCTCTAAGATACCCTGGGCATCACAGACCAAGCACTGGATTGGTTGACCTCTTTCACCTCAAATCAGCCCCTCTCAAGTGCAACGGGGCCCTTTTCTCACCTATACCTCAAGCTTTACTTGCAGCATTCCTCATGACTCTAGCCACTCATCGTCGCTTTTCAACATTTACCATGCCCCTCTTTCCCAACTGACCTCCACCTTCTCTTCTCATTTCCAGTGTTGTGCTGTGGACACACAGCTTTTTTCTCTTCCTTCTCCCTCTCTCATTCCCGACTGTCTGACTGCTATTCAAGCATGGTGGGCTTATAATTATCTCTGCCTTCGTGCTAGTAGGACTTGTGCCCCCTCCTTCCCTCCTACTCTCTGACTGCCCTACTTGGGCCCCCTCACCCTTGTTTGAGGCAAAAAACCTGGGTGTCGTCATTGACTGCTCTCTCTCCTTCTTCCCTCACTTCGCAGACCTTGCCAAGAAGTCCCACTTTCAGCTTTACCTCCTCCCTTTCCTCACCTTCCCCCAGAGGCTCAATGTCTCCACAGCTCTGGTACTCTCCAGACTAGATTACTGCAACAGCTTCTTCCTTAACCTTCCTCTTTCCTCCGTCTGCCCAATTCAACTAATCGAGAATAGGACTGCGAGACATTTCCTTAACCCACAATATAATTTCATTTTAGGGTATTTTTCAAAGTTCAGCTTCACTTGACTTGAATTAAGTCTTTGATTATACAGCCCAGCATATATTCCTGTTAACCCCTGGACACACCCTTGTGCTTGGGCTTGAACAGTTCAAAGCACTTATTTATCACCTGGGAAGGCCTGAGAAAAGCCAGGGTTTGGGGGGATGTTCATTTGAATCTCTGTGTTGCAGTCAGCCCCACTGTCTCCATTACAAATGCCATTTTGGCTAATCCAGAGTCTTTCTTTTACTTTTCAAACAGCAATCATATTAATGTGGCAAACTTGAAGTGAAGGGCTGCAGCTCCTTTTGATTACTCACAAATATATTTTTTATTTAAATTATGTCTGTTTTTGTGCTGAAAAGTGGGCATCATTCCCCTGAAAGGAAAGATATTCACATGGCCCACTTATTTAAACTTATAGTTTAAAGCATTTGGATGTGTGACAGTTTTAATGAAAAGGCTGCGTTTGTCTCTCAAACAACAATAGCCATTTTGATTTGCAAATCTTTCTGAAGTGCATATCTTTGGATTTGCTAGGCATCTTTAACAGGATTGCAGTTTTAAAGTTAGCTTTCCACTCTGCCAGTGTGCCCTTCCTTCAGTTGCATGCATTTCACATAGGAGTCCTAACTTGGCCTCTCCTTTCGTGTGCTGGGACTATCATTAAACCCCACAAATTAACACGTGCTAGCATCAGTATTATGAAAGCATGGAAACCTGCAGGAGTGCTATTGCTGTTACTGTTGCTGTTATTGACATTGATGAAAGTATTGCTTTGCGTGTGATGCGAGCTAATGGGTCCTTAGAGATAATCCCGCTCTAGGCTCCAAGGCTCTCAGTCAATACAAAATATAGAAAGCGTTACCTGTAGCATTGCGGTGGTAAAAGGAGGAAGGGCATCTAATAGTTCAAATCTAATAAATCTAATACTGGGATTGTACAAAGCAAACCACTAGGAAATATTTCATAGTGAAAGAACATCTGGTTAGGCTATGACATTTTACTTGCTACAGTTCGAAATACCAGGTGCCATTGTTTAGTATATTTGGATAGATGTAGATGTCTGCTTCTTGTTACTTCTTACATTTTAAATAGAAGGCCAGTGCTTGCTTTTGACGTACTGCATGAACAGACAATTGGGTTCTCCTGGTATGATTGTCAGAATATCATCAGAGAGTACTACATGTCTTACCAGATCTAACTGTGTATGATCATCTTTGTTTGAAAATATGTCGTCAAAAACTAAGCTTGACAGCTGCAATAGTTTGTGAATTTTAGGGATAACATTTATTGATGGGCAAAACAACAGACCTTAATAGTATCACCATTGGTCTTGTGGGTCAAGCCAATCCACACCAGCCTTCCTCTACAAGGCTAATCTCTGAGTGCCCTTTTCTTTTACAGACCATCTTCTTTACTATTTCATACTACCCACAAATTGTAAATGTTAACATTTGCTGCTACTCCAAATAACATGCCAAAAGTAAATGTTATGTTGTTAGAAATGGATGCCACTGTAATTTTATTTTTGCTGGTAACTCCTACTTTTCTATCTCACTATATTGTTTTCCATAGCCTAGTTTGAGCTTAAAAAAAATACAAAGGGGGAGGGGCGGGTAAAAGAGGAACATGAGGAATGGCTAGAAGGCAGAGCACTCTGTGGTTGCTGTGCAACCAGATCTTAACCACATCAACTACTCCTATGGACTCCTCCCAGTGAGGACTTCTCCTTTTGAAGAAAAAGCTCTGAAGTTGCCGAAATCGGTTTACAGTGACCACTGAGGTCATATCTTTCTAGGCCAGAATGAGGAACTTTCAGTAAGTAATACACTGGTTCTGTTGTCAATATTCCAATGTTGAGCACATTGGTGGTCAGTCAGCATAGAAAGGAAATATCACAAACCTTTCTTGTCAATGCCTTATGTATGTATTTAATTGTTTATTTATCCATGTAATTATTTATTTACTTAGCTAATTTTACAGTTGCTATGCAGTGCCTGCATTTTGATGATTATTTTCAATGATGTCCATACAGAGATAATATTAGGGAAATGTCATCAGCGTAAGGAATGTGGCTTTGGTGTGTGTCAACCTAGATTTGCTTCCAGTGTATGTCTTCCATCATGATGATCATGTGGTGAAGCCTGTACACTGAGTTAGGGTTCAGTATGGTAATGGCAGAGAAAGGTGATAGGTCCTTAACTTATAGTTCAAATTCTGTACCTGTGCCAAACTCGAAGTATGGCAAAACCTGAGCGTTACAAGGCAAAAACTAGACCACCTGAGCCTTCTACCCAAGAAACAAGAGTCAGAGAAGTCCTGGGTATGTGTTAGATTGAACTATCTCTGGCAAGGTGGCGTAGGCATGTGACACTGCACACACCAAGAAGACACATCAAGAGCAGAAAGAAGTGACTGATGAGAGGCTAATTCACAATAACCAAGAGAAACAAATTTGACATTTGGTGTTGTGGAGAACCATGTTCTGAAGAAGAGTTGAAAGTGAGAAACAGCCAGTGAATTTCTAACAATTTCTAACACAAGTTCATGCGGGTTGCTCAAAGACCTGCAAATGCCCCTATAAAGGAAGTAAAGATGAAAATCCAACGGATTAAGGCTGAGCGGAGAAGTCAGAATGATGGCCTGAAGCACCTTTGCAGGAACCATTTAGTGAGTATGTGTCTCTGATAATTCTACATATGGTGGCCTTGCCTCATGAATCTCATAGCAATTTAAGAGAATGTGAGCCTCATTAGGGGTTTGTCAGTATTATCTGAGTTAGTGCCACCAAACTAAAATCATTTTACTACATGCAGTAACAGTACCTTTCTGCAGTATTTATTTGGAGAACGAGTTAGTCTATATTTTGGAGCCCAAATGGACTCCTTTGAGGATATTACCAATTACTTTATGTGATTATGCTGGACAGATCAATACTATGAGAGATTTCTGAAGGTACTTTCACATTTATTCTACAAGAATCTTCTTTTATGGTGGTCAGGGAAGGCCATCGCTTTTGGATCATGACACTGGGGGTGGACTAGCAAGGGAGGATCACCTGGGTGGAGGGTCCTTGGGGATTGGAGATAGGGTACCTAAAGGCAAGACATGGTATCCCCCCTTCACTAACACTAAATTATCAGACCTGCCTTCCGTCTTTATGGGATATTGTCAGTCCTTTCCAGCTTTTCAATGTAATCTTACTTCAAGTACTGAGACGAGGAAGAGGCAACTAAGAGCAAAGCACACTTCCTATTGGAAATGTTACTATAATACTGGGACAAAGAAGAGGGAGCCTGAAAACAATTGGCTTAATTGTAGTCAGGCAAAACCGGCAAGAGAAGCACACCTGAATAACCTTGAGGGGTTACAGGTCTATAAAAAAGTGGCAAGCAGAGGGGAAGGGAGAGCAGCAGAGAGGCCAGCCCAACCCACGAGAAGCCAGACTAGGACGGGACAGCAAGACACTGAAGGACTGCAGAGCCCAATAGAGTGTCATTGTTTTGCGCGGGAGTCGTGGCCCCAGGGAGCTGGAGAAGGAAGGAGAAGGGAACCGTGGGAAGTGGTGGTCCCTTCGATATGGCCAAGAAATGCTTGTCCTCTGAATGGGAGTATCAATTCAGGCGTGTCGGAAGGGCAGGCGGTGGGACCCTGACATCATGTCCCAGAAGTCATCATAACTAGGAAACAGGAGAAGAATGCTGCATCCAGTGAGTTTCAAAGGAATGCGAGAAACCCGGTGTGCATATGAGAAAGACTGAATTATATTTATCGAAGTTGTCACATGCAATTGCCACCTTCTCAAAGCCTCCAAATGAAGCAGAGGAGTGAATTGAAAGGAATTAAGTGTTTGGAAGGGGATTTGATAGAAACACTATATCAGAGTGATCAAATTTGAGCAGTACGTGTTCAAAAGTCTCTGATTAACCAAGAACATTGGGAAAGTAACACACAGTGGAATACTGTGAATAAGTGAATGAAAGCTGTAGATGAGCAGTCAAGGGGAGCCAGTGACGTGTGAGCCAAATGCTGAATGCGCAAAAGCAAGCAGAACAAAAGTGAAAGCTGTAAATAAAATCCAGCAAAGTACATTTTTGGAAAAGAGAGCTAAGAACTAGCAAGATGGCAAATCACAATCTATGAACTTGTGAATCTTTGTAAACCGCAAACATGGCAGAAAGCTGGACACGGGCAATTGGTTGTGTGACCTGTAATGGGTGGGCCGTGCGTCCTATGAACTGCACTTTGACCAGGAAGCCCCAACAAACCCAAGAGAACTGTGAAACCCACCCTGAAACAAGATAAAGCTGAAGAGTGTGGGCTTGTTTTGTGAATCAGTGTTTGAAGCTTGGGGAAGGGAACCCTAAGCTCTTTTGGAACATTGGTTTTGTGAATTTGTGCTTGAAGCATGGGGACACCCCCTGAGCTCTTTTGGAACATTGTTTGGTGAACCGCTTCTTTAGCTTGGTTAAGGGAACCCTAAGTCCTGAAACCTAAAATTTTTGGAACTGTATCCTGAACTTGTGAAGGGAGCTAAAGGCAGCTCTGGACTTTCTTTTGGACACAATTTGAGTTAGAATAACCCTACACTACATTTCTGTATTAGACGTGAGGACAAGCATAGTTTTTGACGCAGACAGACTCTTGATTTGGACTTATGGCTATATGGCCCATTCATGGAAATGTGTGAAGAAATCCTGCAGGGGCTGCACGCCGAGATGGACACTGTGCAAGCCTGTGCGCAGCATAAAAAATGCATGCCCTGCGTATTCATGGAATTTACTGTGCAAAGTAACTGTATTCGCAAGTTGCGCCCGGAACGCCCCCGACAAGCCCACACTCAAAGCACCAACAGCTAGAATAGCTATCTTTGCATGCTCCCCCAGGTGCAAATACATGCACCCTTCAAACAGTGCATGGGGTCCCCCTCAAGCAGGCCTGTATCTCAGGGACCGTGCGCAAGGTTGCCCGTAACTTTTGATGGCACCCCAACATGTGTATGAAAAATCAGAACTCGGTCTAAACTCAGAAAATCTGCAAGTGAACCCCCATAAACCATTTCTGCACCCGTCTACACGCATTACGTGCACCCCTAAGTTAGATCGGAACCCTGGTTGTCTAGCCGGACTCGTAAATCCGACATGCAAACTCACCTCCGCACTACGAATCCTATGCGCAAGTGTACTTATGCCTGCCTTCGGGTGGCAGAGTGATTGTGGGATTTTCATGGCCATTCCTATGCCGAGAGGCTAAGCGGGTGTTTGGTGCAAATGTTGCCGTGGGAGGGACTACCTGCGGGTCGTCCCTCATAACACCCAGTTTTTTGCAGGTCCGTCCCCATTTCTTGGTTCCGCCCCTTCCCAGCCCCCATGCAAACCACGGCCATGCTCTGTGTGGTGTATCGCACAAGGCACTCAACGGCTCGCACAGACGTTACAGTCCTGCGGGAACTCGACGCAAGTCTCAAAGAAGTACTGCATAGTCGTTTCCGTGAATCGACAAATGCGGATTTGCGTGCGTGAATAAGTCCCCTATTTCTCACAAAATGAATTCCATGAATCGGGCAAATAGACTTTATTCAGTTTCTTTAGGTAGGGCAAGTCCCACCATAGCTATAGGGCAAGTTAGGCATTACACCCATCCTGATGCCCAATAAAGATTTCATTGTTGAATTCACACTCTGTTATCTGTGTCATCTCTTGATACCATGTCTGTCTTGCAACTGCCATTGTATGTAGACGTCATAGCTCCATTTACATTGTGTCATTTTATGTGTTGCAATTTGTTTTGAAAACGCATAATTATGTGTCTAGAGGCAAAGCATGTGGTATGCTTAAATATATTCCCGGCATTATCATTAGCGCTGAACTTATAAGGTCTTTTGTGTCTTAAAAAAATCTATCTTTTGGGAAACTGAGTCTCAAATACGATAACAAACTTAGAGACTGCAGGTTTGAAATAATGCTGCATAGTCATGCAGGTGAGACATAAATCACATATCAATCATATACAGTATTTAAGAATTGAAAAGCTGCATGTTGGGGAACCGAGTCTCAAAGAGTATTAAAACGTAAGAAATGTAACAATTGAAACACCACATTTTGGGAAATTGGGCCCCATGTTGCACAACACTATGAGACAGCAAATGAGAAATGGAATGGACATGTTGGGAAGATGAGGCTCAAGACATGTGGTAAGCTGAAAATATATTTGACTATTGAATACATTGCAGATTGGGAACCCGAGTGTCCAATTTCAAACAATAAGAGACTGGTAACAAATGATGGGCATGATGGCTCAAATATTACCCCAATGCGTCATTATGACCCCACTTTCTATATACTCCATAATAAATTGTATTGTAAATGTATTGCTACGGATTGCATCATCAAGATTCATTGCCAATGAGTCAGTTGAGGCAGTAAAAGGGTACACATAAAAAGGATGAAAACAGAAATAAAGAAAATAAAAAAATGAAAAGAGGACTGAACTGAGGGCATGGTGGACTCCCATTTTTAACCAATAGCATGCATTAAAAAGAAAATAAAAACTCTAATTTCTTGCAATTAATCCAAATGACAAAATCATCATTAAGATAAGACAAGTGACCTCAACCAAAACATTCTTGTTGCACAACAGAAGTGCATGCAATAGACAGAAATTTAGAGAAATGGAGACTGGTAGAATCAAAGTGTGAGGTCCCAAAATGCTTCTTTCACGTGTGCTGTGTTTTGTTCAACTGTGGTGTAAAACAATGCCACGCCAGTGAAAGACCTTTTCATGTCATAGGCAACACCAGACAAAATTACGTAGAGTTCACAAAGACCGTTGGTCAATTACCTAGTATCTATTGAACTGCATGTGCCGAAATGTGAGAAAGCACAAGGAGTATTGCAAGTTTTTTCATTCACCTGGAAACCCTTTTGGGTTTCAATCGTAGTGCCACTTCATATTTGAAATCAGAATCCTAACACTCTTGTTATAAAGATACATATTTGAAAAATGACATGTTCTGTACATTGTAATGTTCACCTCATCCAGAAAATGTGGTTGCTGAGAAGTGTGTGTACATAGTGTTTATCTTCTTAACAGAAAGACTGTGTGCACTGTCATTTCTTCAAAGTTACATGTAAAGAAATTGATGTGATGCAAATAGGGATGAATGAAAACACATTCAAAATATATGTATCTTTTAGGAAATGTTTTGGTTAATGTATGATGTCTACACTAAGTGCCCCCCCTCATCACACCTCATCACATTCCCCTTAGTATGTCGTCCCACCCTACAATTCTGTGCAAAAAACAGAGTGTTTAATTTAAAACACTCCCATGTATTGAAATAATTGAATTAAAGTTTGTCCCCAAGCTTTATGTAGGGCATGTCACCATAATACAACACAATTGCACGCAGTTTATCTACAAAAAATGAACATGACCTGCCTGCTTGAATCTCACAAGTTCGTACACAAACATCTATTTATGTAATCAAATCTCTCCAGGTTTCATTACAGTAGTGGCTGTGTAGTTATGATTAAGTTGCTAATCCCGTAGGAAGAGCACTTTTTGGGTGGCTTATAACTTCGCTCCCCCTGGACGAATCCTCACCAAACTTTGTAAAAAAAAGTATATGGCCCACTCCGAATTGTTTGCAAAGTTTGGTGAGGTTTGGTCCATGGGGGAAAAGTTATAGGGGGGTCCTAAAATTTCCTTTTTTCCCATAGACTGAATGGGGAAAAAACTTTGCTCATGCCTACAGCCCAAAACGCTGGACTGATTTTCACCAAATTTGTGGCAGGAGCAGCGGCTTGGTCCCGAAAGCGTGCTTTTATAAATTTGGTGAAAATCCATCCAGTAGTTTTTTTTAAAAACAATCAAAAAGTAGGTCTCAAAAAATTAGTGATATCTATGTCCGCTCCACAGACACACTTCCCTGTTTGTTCCGTGGGCAGGACACCGATTGGCTAATTGGCTTGCGTCTTGTCTACGGACATGTGACGCATTCGCTGATTGGATGGTGAAGAGCGTGAAGTGCGTCAGATTGTTCCCATGCGCCCTCCATCTTGGATCCTTGTTTGGTGTCCGCAGACATAGCGGTAAAACATATTAAAAAACACAGCATTGCACTTGTCAAATTTATCAAATAATTTCTGGGGAGGTGAGGAGTGATGAGGATGGGATGGCATATGGTTGTAAGAAGCAGAAAACAGGTGTTTTTTTGTCACGAAAGTCTCACGGTACAATTGGAGGTGTTCCACAATATGTGCATAAAGTACAGGCGAAAGACATTGCATTTTGCCATTCAAGGGATGAAGATGTATAATCATGGAATTGTGGACTTGTAAATATAGATTGTTGCTTCTGCAATCTGCAATCCCAACCTTACCTTGTGGTATTACAGAGTAATACTACATTCCCAATGCCCGTTCCTCTACATTGTTTATATTGGTTGCCCAATATTTATTAATATTAAATAAAATCAATTTCGGGTTATTTTACACTCTTAATTAAAACGCTTGATGTTTATAAATTGATGCGATGGTGGTACACCCAGAGCGCGACAAATAAAGGGCTAATGTGTCTGTGTTAAAATGTAATTAAAATAATAATGGAGTCAGACAGGCGCCCCCTAGAGCCTGGTACGTCAGGCAGCCACCTGCAGTGCCTGATGGATGCGGATGAGAATAACACTTCTCATGGATGTGGTGAAGCAAGTTGTTGCGAAGTAGGAATGTATTTTGATTCTGAGTGAAGCTCAGCTGCTTTGAATGTTTGGTTGCGAGCTAAGGAAGCCCACGTATCGGACACACAGTATAAGGTTCAATTGTTTTTTGACCTTTTTGGTTAAGATATGAGAAGGTTATGCATTCCAAAAGTGTGTAAGGAACATGTAAATTCAGTTTATGAAGAATCGTTGGTGCGAACGCAGTGAGCGTTACGGTCTGAGTTACGCCAAAAGAATGGAAATGGTGAATAGACTGTAAGTTTGATTTTCGATGATTGTATACCGGAACGAGCATTAACGTATTATTATCTGAAGATTATTTTTGGGTTACATTCTATTCATCTGTTCTCTGTGGCTTATTGCAATGAAACGCAAGGACAATCTTTGTGTGTGATTGTCTTTTTAACGTGGTTATGGGGAGTTCAGCATCGAGGTGATTGTAGACCACCACTCGGTTCCCCCAGGTTCAGCGCTAATATTTCATTAAAATGTCATGTATGACCATGTCAAATTGTGTATCAGTTTCCACATTGTTTTCTTTCTGTTGTGATTGTTTGATGTCTGTGCTAATCGTTAGTTTAAACTCTATGCCGAATTAATAAGTCAATAGATAAATTGTAATCAAGCTCGGGTAGTGAGACACATTTTCAGTTATGTTTTCGAAACAGATATATTCTGCCATCCTGCGATTGTCATCGATTCCAGATGCCAACTGGACGGGTATGCCCAGACGTGGGTCCTGTGCCTGATGGGCCTTTAGACCCAAGCTACTCCTCACTGATGAGCCCCAACAAGGGCGAAACATGTTTGGGGATGGTTGTGGTCTCGTGCAGAGGGGATGTGGCCTAGCAGTTTGGGCTGGACTGCCCTTTTGGCGTGGGGCCAAGCCTGATTTGCATATGGTCTTTGCCCTTCTGTAATGGCTTGGCAGGCGAAGAACGGTGGTCTGGAGGGTTGCCCAGAACATTGCCAGTGGTTAAGATTCATTCTAAACCTTCCAGCCATCAACTCTTTGCATTTGCTTTGTCACCCCGAGTGGGACGGGTATGCCCAGACGTGGGTCCCTTGCCTGCTGTGCCTATAGACCCAAGCTACTCCTCACTGATGAGCCCCAACAAGGGCGAAACATGTTTGGGGATGTTTGTGGTCTCATTCAGAAGGAATGTGGCCTAGCAGTTCGGGCTGGACTGCCCCTTTTGGGGTGGGGCCAAGTCTGATTTGCAAAGTTTGGTGAGGTTTGGTCCGGGGGGGCAAAGTTATAGGGGGTCCCAAAATGTCTTTTTTTCCCATACACATAATGGGAAAAACTTTGCTTACGCCTACAGCCCAAACCCGCTGGATGGATTTTCACCAAATTTGTGGCAGGAGTGGCGGATTGGTCCAAAAATCGTGCTTTTATTAATTTGGTGTAAATCCGTCCAGTAGTTCTTTTAAAATGACCAAAAAGTAAAGCAAAAAAATGTGTGGTATCTATGTCTGCTCCGCGGATACACTTCCCTGTTCACTCCGCGGACAGGACACTGATTGGCTTATTGACTTGCGTCATGTCCGCAGACACCCAACCTGTTCGCTGATTGGTTGGCGTGAAGCGTGAGGTGCATCAGATTTTTGGAAACGCCCGCCATCTTGGATTCGCGGACATCAGCCGGTGTCCGCGGACATCATGATAAAAACATATTAAAAAACACAATATTGCACTTGTCAAACTTATCAAATAATTTCTGGAGAGGTGAGGGGTGATGAGGATGAGATTGAATATGGCTACAAGAAGCAAAAAAACAGGTGTTTTTCACCACAAAAGTGCACGAACATTCCACATGTTCACAAACAGTCCTGTGAAAGTTCGCTGACACCTCTGCGTTACAGGGTTGGTGAAAAGCAGTTCTTTGATGTCTTATAACTTTGGCGCCACCTAACGGAAATGCATGTAATTTTGCAATTGTATTCCTAACCTGATCTCAGATGAGTCTGCAAAGTTTGGTGGGATTCTGTCAAGAGGGGGCAAAATCAGAGGGAGGGTCCCAAAATAATGTAAAGGCTTATAAATGAGGTGCCATTTGATGAATATACACTTAATTTGGCAAACTGATAATGCAGATAGATATAAATGTTTTTCTGAAGTTTGGTGGGATTTTATCAAGAGGGGGCAAAATTAGAGGGGGGTCCCAAAATATTGTAAAGACTTATATTTGTGGTTGCATTTGACAAATCTACACAAAGGTTTGCAACAAGATGATAGATCTAGATATACATGTGTTTGTAAAGTTTGAATGGATTTTGCCAAGTGGGGGCTAGGTTATATGACGATTGTATGTGCATCATTTGACGATTCTTAAAAAATAAAACATGGGTGGATTTCCAGCAAACTTGTGTAAGGAGCATTGAGAAGGCTATGAAAGCATGGTTTTGCAAATGTGCCCGTGTTTTATTTTTTGACAAGTGTTATAATGTAGGTACAAAAAATAGCGATATACCTTTGGTGACTGAGGTGTAGCCTGTGACCATGGGCCGTGGCCAGATTGTCCGGGTCATGGAATAAGGTCATGATCCGGACAATCTTGCTACTGGCCATGACCACAAGGGACAAAACATGGAGATAAAGTGGCCACGTCCACCTGGGACTGGCTTTGTGGTAAAGTTATTCGAAATTGGGATAGATTTGAAAAGGAAGAAAAATGTGCTCATGGAAATATGGTCATAGAGTTCTTTTTTTTGCCTTCTGCAGGCTGCCATGGAAAGCAAAGAGGGGCCCTGTATGGAGCCCCACCTTCCCTTTCCATGGTGGACATCTTTGAAAAGGATTTTGGAACCTATTGTGCTAATGGCCTTCATACCCCATCACAGGGGCTGAAATGGGGGGATAATGGTCCAGAGACCTCTCTATCCACCATCGCTTCGCTTGGTCTGATAACTTGGGCTGCCAGGCCGGTATCCACCGTTCCATCCCTGGCACAGAGGATAAACGCCACAATATTGCCATTAGCATAACACAAAATGCAAATGGAAATGTTGGAAAATCTTATTGAGTCTATGCACTTTACTGACAAATATAAAGTAGATGGAGTCTATACGTTTTTTTATTTTTAGTTCTATTTTTTAACTGTAAAAGGTGGTTCCTAAAGGAACATTTATTTTATTGTTTTTGGATGCATTTTTGTTTTTTGGCAGGACAGCTTAGAACGAAACGTGGGGAGGGAAATGACGGAAGAGGCACCAAACACTATTATGGTTGGTCAGGTGGACAGGGGAAAATGTTGCACATGTGTTTTTTCTAAGGTAGGGGGCACTGTTTGTCATGCTCCTTGATTACAGCAGTGGTGGTGTCTCTTGGGGAGGAGGGATGGCATTAGCTGATTCCATTTTAAGATAAATAGCTGTTTTGCTAAAAGTATGTACTGTGTACTAGATTGTTAATGGATAAGTAGGAATAGGTGTTGGAGCTGTGCAAGGGACATTTTGAAGTTGAAAGTTCCTAGATCAGTAGAAAATGCAGTTCTAAACTGTTCGCGAGGTACGGATCTTATTGTGAAGTGCGGACGGGTTCTCGGACACGTCATCATGCCGTGCACCAGCATATGGTCATATGGCACTTTCTGGAATGTCCGCAATGAAGTCAGATATTCGTAGACGCTATGGTTAAGCTGCACTAATAAAAACCTATGAATTTCAATGAAAAAACTTTGTTAAGGGGACGTTATGGTTAAGTTGCTCTACTAAAAACCTATGAAATGCAATTAAAAAACTTTGTTAAAGGGACGTTATGGCTAAGTTGCACTAATAAAAACCTATGAAATTCAGTGAAAAAACTTTGTTAAAGGGAAAAAACTTTGTTAAGGGGACGTTATGGGTAAATTGCTCTAATAAAAACCTATGAAATTCAATGAAAAAACTTTGTTAAAGGGACGTTATGGTTAAGTTGCACTAATAAAAACCTATGAAATTCAGTGAAAAAACTTTGTTAAAGGGACGTTATGGTTACAAGTAAAACCGAAATCCCCTGAAATTCACCACTTATGGTAAGCTAAGCCACCATAACTCACGCCACCACCGTGCACTGCTAAGAATAACACCCATGACATCAAAGATGACATCACAAATATGATTGATGACAAAAAGAATCATATTCGGATGAAAGGGAAATTAGCTGAGCTACTTCAATTCCAATAGAGAATGATGCAATTTAAATGAACAGTCAGATCTCTCCCATGGCATGGTGTTGAAGTGTGGGGACCCTGAATGAGATACACCCACATCATCCAAGTAAATTGGGGAACTTGTTGTGTTGATAAATGGTGTAGATAAATGAATATTCTTTATATAAATTGATAAGACAGCTTTCCTAAACTCAAGCCTTAAGATGTTGTTGCAGTCTTCCATACCTTATATTTCATTTACAGGGATATGCTAGAAAACCAACCAAACTACATTGCACATGGGAATAAAATACTACTGGAGAGTGCATATGAAGTACAATACAACACTGTTGTTTTTGTGAGCTATTTTTCTCTGATACCAATACTTGTCATTGACATTGGCGAACATATGTAATTTGAAAAATGTAACACACTGTCCGACAAGCTGCCATGCCAACATTAAATTGTGTATAATGCTTAGAAATAGTTATATAGAGATATAAATGTGATTTATTCTGGAATGATTGTGTGTGTGTTCTATATCTTAGTGATATTTTCACAGACAGGTACATTCCTATTGTGTAAACACACTGCCTATGCTTATATTTTACTATACTGTCTTCACCAGCATATAGTTAGGGGACCACTTTTGGTTAAATCCTTCATTCAAATAATTTAAGAGTTTTAACTCCAAATACAGTCTGATTTCTTCCCAGATTGTGGGGTGGTATTGTGTGATAGGGGCTGTTAAATTGGAGGATGCACTCTAGCGAAATAAACACTTAAATTCCTAATGACAGTGCCAGAATACTAGTGCAGGATTTGATTCACCTTGTAGCCGCCCTATAGAAAGGTGAAGCCTATGTACATTTACTTTCCCCAAAATGTTATTGTTAATAACTTCTGTCTCTCTGGATGGCCTTGGGTAAAATTTCCCCCAAAACTATACTGTCCCGGATCCCCCCCAAGCTGAAGATTTTGTTAAAAGGTGAAAAATCTACCAAGAAAACAAAAAATGCTTTTTACGGCCTACTCTCATTCATTTTCCCATGGACAAAACTGAACCAATTGGACACCCACAGCACAATAAATGCTGGATGTATTTGGACCAAATAAGAAACAACTTGGGCACGAAGCGTCGCAGATTGCTTTTTGATGGTTTTTGGTATAAATCAGTCCAGTAGTTATCAATTATTCAACGGATGGGTTCCAAAGCATTTTTATGTGTTCTTAATAACTTTTAGATTTTTTAACAAATTGTTCCAAACATTTCTAGTTTGGTGGGGCTCTTGACAGACCTTTGGATTCAAAAATGCCATCCAAATCCATCCAGAAAGTGAAACGTCATTAGTCACTCCCAACCTCTCTGCTGCAAAGCCCAAGACCGATATAAATGTTTTAAGTCTCAGGGGTGGATCCAATTTCTCTGTCAAATATTTAAAAAAATACTGGATAGATTAACCCCCAAACCAGTCATGAAAATTAAGTCAATGCTTTGCGTCAACTTGTTTCTCATTTGGTCCAAATCTGCCAATGTTTTTCAAGCTATGGCTGTTCAAAAACGTCACTTTTTCTCTATGGGAAAATGAATTTGAGTAGGCTGAAAAAAACATTTTTATACTTTCTTAATAACGTTTCATTTTCTAACAAATTGTTCCCATTCTTTCCAGTTTAATGGGGTTCTTGAGAAACATTATTTTTGGAAAATGTTATCCAAATTAATATAGCAAGTCAAATGTTATTTGCCATGCTCAGACTCTCTGCTGTAAAAAGCACCAAGACCGATATAAAGGTTTTAAGGAGCAGGGGGCACCCACTTCTCTGTCGAATATTTTAAAAGCTACTACTGGAGTGGTGTACTGCCAATGATCTCTGCCTTAATGCCAGTAAGACTGAAATGCTCCTCATTGGCACAACTGCTCCCTCCTTTCCTGTCACTCTCTGTCCGGCCTCTACTGGCCATTTTCCTGCTCCCACCTGTGAGGCTAAAACCCTCTGGGTCATCTTTGACTCCACACTCTCCTTCTCTCCTCACATCTTTGACGTCTCTAAGAAGTCACACTACCAGCTGCACATCCTCAGAGGTATTCTTCCTTTCCTCTCCTTCCACCAGAAGCTCACTGTCTCCAAAGCACTGGTTCTCCCTAGGCTGGACTGCTGCAGCAGTCTCTTTCTAAATCTGCCTGCTTCTACTCTCTGCCCTCTGCAACTTATCCAGAACAGGATTGTGAGACTTGTCCATGGCCTCAAGCCCAGGGATCGTATCTCTCCAGGAGAGAAATTTCTGCACTGGCTCCCAGAGGATTAAGTTCAAAACCCTCTGCATTGTCCACAAATCCTTCTGGGCCCTGGGGACTCAATACCTTCAACTCTCTCTTCCTAAATATCTTCCTTCTAGAGCTCTTTGCTCATCCGCCTCCAACTCCCTCATGGTCAGTCGCTTCTCCAAGCAACGAGTTGGTGGTAGATTACTTTCTTCGGCTGGGGCCTCCCTCTGGAGCAACCTCCCTGCCTTCCTGAAACTTGAGAACCTTCTCCAGTTCCGGAAGCACCTCAAAACCTTCCTGTTTGCTTCTGCTTTCTCTCCTCCTCTCCCCAGCTGAACTCCATGCTGAACTTGAAACTTCACTGGTCATCTGGCTACCCTCTGATCTTGGGCCCAGGTCTGCTCCCCCACAAGTTGCAGCCCTGCACTGCCTCCCCGGCATCCACCACACTTGGAGACTCTTTTCTGTATCACTACAGCCCCCTACCAGCACTTGACGCCTTTATTTATTCTTACTGCTGTTCCCATGTACTGCACTGTCCCTTCACCGCCCCCCCCGCCTGCGCAGTTTTCCCCTTCTTTCTTCCCCTGCACTTGCGCAATCGCAATTTCACAGAGCCTAGTAAGCTCAGTGTTTCTGTCTTCCCTCTGTTTCCCCTTCCTTGCCTCGTCGAGCCCTGAAACACTTGTCTATAGGTGCGTTATAAATGCCATATCGTTTAATTTCTTATCATAAATGGATTTACACCAAACCAGTCAAGAAATGTAAGTTCATGTTTTGTGCCCACCTTTTTTCTTATTTGGTCAAAATCTGCCCAGCGGTTTTCGTAACGGTGTTCAAAAACTGCACTTTTTCTCTAAGGGAAAATGAATGAGCTGAATACTGTGAAACTGGTGTTTATTTTCTAAATAACGTTTTCATTTCACTTTGTATACCCAAACATAGCAGTCTGGGGGGTCTTTGACAAACATTCTGTTCTCAAAATTTCATCCAAATCCATCCAGCAAGTCAAGGGTTATTAGAAATAGTATTTGGGGGGAAAATGGCTGCTTTTACATTTCTGAAATGCCTCTCAGACTCTCTGCTGCCAAGCACCATGGAGCTATAGCCATACTTTTGGGAAAAGGGGCCATGTTTAAATATTTTAAACATTACTGGATGCAATAACCCCAGAACCCTCATGGAAATCGAGTCAATGCTTCATGCCTAAGTTGTTTTGTATCTGGTCCAATTCCATCCAGAGGTTTTAGCTGTGCACTTGATCAAAAATGTGACTTTTTCTCTATGGAAAATGAATGGGGACTAGGCAGAAACTGTCTTTGTTTTACTTTCATTATAACTTTTTTTATTTTTTGACAAATATTTCCCAAAATGTCCAGTCTGGGAGGCCCTTGAGTACAATTCTGTTTGCAAAACTGCAGAAAAATCTGTCATTTGAGTCAAAAGTTATTAGCAATTAATTTTTCAGTTTTCCGACTGCCACACTATAATATATATAGAGGGAGAGAGAGAGAGTGAGAGAGAGAGAGAGAGAGAGAGAGAGAGAGAGAGAGAGAGACAGAGAGAGAGAGAGAGAGAGAGACAGAGAGAGAGACAGAGAGACAGAGAGAGACAGAGACAGAGAAAGAGAAAGAGGGATAGAGAAAGAAAACCGCATTTTACTCCAGTGTGATATTATTTTCTTTCATTGGATATCACAGATATGTTCAATCCTCTCAGCTAACATAAGACCAGAAATAGACTCTTCAAGAGAAAATATCCTTCCACAAAACTTCAAAGGGGAAGCAAATCTGACATGCATGCACATGAGGTGATGCCACCTGCTCTGTTTGAGTGCCATCCAGTTTGGCTTGGCTTGCATAGGTTTAAATGAATCTCCTGCTCCTCCATTGTAGGCGTGACTGGTCCATTTTGTCCCTCTCAGTACAATCTGTTGGAGGAAGGGTTTGCAGGCATGAGTCAGCAAGTGTGTGTAAAAGCTTACAGCTCACCTATTCAGAACTAATTAGCTCAAGAGAAATAGCCCCGTCTGAATATGAAGATACATGTTCACGCATTAGGAAACAATGTTTTAGAAAGTAATTAGACTTCATTTCACATAAGGTTCTTCCTGAATTCAGCAAACCTTCTGAAAATAGAATTCATAGGTCACCACCACCAGCACTTATTAATGAAGTGATTTACCTGATCCATAAATGTTTGGCTTAGAGACATTTAGACAATAGAGTGCATTCATATGTTGCTTCTAAGAACACCTGGCAAAAATGAAGAGTGTGGGTGGGGCATATGGTTATCCCCTTCACTACACCTGGCCTGTAGAACCCAATGGATGGCAGATAGATATGGGTTCAGGCACACAATATGCAGGTCCTTTGGAATCAGGACACTCCACAGTAACATGTAAGGTGGGAAACTCTGTCTCCCACTGAAGCCCATAATGTGAGCAAAGTCCACCTAACTAACACAATCCGGTGAAGCATACAAAGGCAGATGACATCTCTCACATCATTTGTCATTCAACATTCTAACAGCAGCCTGGAAAGACTGACATCTGATCTATTGTCAGTATTTTTGATGGAGATTACACTTACTAGTAAAAATAGGCCTGAAGAAAATTGAAAGGTAAATATCGCCCATATCACCTCTCCATTTCATATCACCCCCTCTTCCCGATCCTCAACAACTACAGGGCGAAAACACAGTGGCATGATGCCCAGAAATCACAAAAATAGCAGACTCAGAAAGGAAGAATTAACAATTAGAGAATTGGAAGCAGCCCTCACTACCCCTTAGGATCAGTCATCCCAAGACTCTACAGGCTTCCCACTAACTCATCTCAGAAGAGCTTTGATGCCTTTTATCTCCAGATACCTCCTGAAGCACACTGCAGAACCACATTACTATGACCTAACATTGGTCAGAGAAAGAGGACTCACCAACTACCTAACTTTCTTGCCTGCATTTACCCAGGAAGCCATTCAACCAAACATAACACCGCACCCATAAGAAACAAAACGTGTTACTCCATTCATCTATAAACATCCTGTACCCTCCACCTCAACCATGCAGCAGGAACAGAGAGATATGCCAAACCCCAAAAAGAGACTTCTAAGCCACTTTGAATCTGAAAGTCTTAACATGGAGCCATCTGAAACAAACATAAGCAATCTTGAACAACCCAACAGTACAGGTCCAAGCAGCCAAACCCACCCAAAAAATGATAGGCCCCCTGATCAATGCACATTCTGTTTCCAAGCACTCTTCAGGCATTTTTTACCTACTCTAGGAAGACCAGATAGGCATACTCTTCATCACAGAAACTTGTCTCTCAGATGATCAATCAACAGTAATCCACAAGAGTATCCCTTCAGGCCTCAAGACTATCTGTGCTAATTGCAACAATAGGAGAAAAGGTGTCACAACTCTGGTGTAGATAGACTCTTTTGTAATATCAGCACTCTCCATTGACATCATCCCAGAATGCAAATCCCTCACTCTGACCTGCCCATCTCTCCCAATGTTACACTAAGCTTCCTTTTAAGTGACAGACATCCCTTGTACAGGCAATGCTTTGCTGACAAACTAGTGTATGTGGCCGCCATCCTGTCTGTAGATCGGCAACTACTAAATATACTTTGAGATTTCACATCTGGCTCGAGAAAGAAGACAACGCAATTACGAACTCACTTGGAGCAAACCTAGCTGCTATAGAGCTCCAACAGATGGTTATGGGTCTGTGCTTGCCATAAATAGGAATTGGACCACAGGACAGGATTCTAACAAAATATTTGTATTATCTTAAAGAAACACCTACCTAATCTGGACCTAGAGCTATGGTGAGATTCCCTACTTTCAACTGAAAACTTAGGATGCCTCATCAACATATAAAGGGCTGCCCTCAGTCGAAAAACGAACCTTACTACCTGGCCCTAACACTAAAAACAAATTAATACAAATAAAGTTAATACCTGTTAGGAGTAGGATCTTGTAGCTTATCACACCCTCACTCAACAGTTCTTGAAAATAAATGTCATTTGTTTCAGGAGGATAGCTCAGCAGCAATGTGCTTGCCTTGGAAAAAAGACAACAAGGAGCAACACAGGTTCTATCCCCGGGTTTGCGCTTAGAAACCTCTGGGTATTAAGCATGTTATAAATAACCTATCATATCATATCATATTAATAGAAATGTTCCTTGAAAAGAAATGTTCAACAAGTTTCTCTGTAATTGGCTCTTGCACAAAATTCACTCAGTACTGATGCACTTCATGAAAACATAATTCAGTTATTAATCTTCTTTCAAATGTGCTGGTTATCCTTTTCAGTTATGATATATGTCTTGTTAGCCCTCTTTCCTACAGCCACTAGGCATCTTCTCAGGGATGTAGACAGCACTTGTGCTATGGTCAACTTTCTCTCATGGACTTCCTGGCCCACCTTGCTATCCGTATCCTGCCCCGGTCACTTTAGACATTTACTGGGCCACCTAGACCCTTAGCTTACAACTTTCTCTGATGTTTCCTCCCCTTAGGTTGTACTACCATCTCTGTTATCTTGGGTTTTTATCTTTGGTTTGTTGTGTATTACTTCAGGGGTTTGGTGAATATCCTGGGGTTTTGTACTTCCCTGGATTGGTTGCAGAGCTTGAGCACCCACCTCCCTTTCTCGTGCCCAAACCAGGGACCTGTTACTCTGCGGTATTCTTTCCAAGGCTACATCGGTGGCTCCCGTAGCGGTGGACTCCCTTGTGGCAGGCTGCTTTTTTGACATTCTCTCGCAGCAGCCTTCTCGTGGCTCTCCAGTTTCTCTTTCTTTGCTTACTCCGGCAATAACCTTCTTGGTGGCCCGCCACTATGTTTTGCTCTAGTTTCCTCTGGTGGCAGCCTTCTCTGTGTCTCGCTGGTATGTCTTTCTCTGACATTCTCTACAGATTACCTTTTCGTGGACTTACTGGTATATCTTTCCTTTTCTGATGGATGCCTTTTCTTGGGCCTGTCGGTCTCTCGGTCTTGGGTTCTCTCTGATGACAGCCTTCCTGTGGGTTTGCCCGTTTCTATTACTCTAGCTTTTTCCTACAGCAACCTTCTTGCGTGTTCACCTGTGTCTCTCCTTCCTCGGTCAGCGTCTCTCAGGATGCAAGGGGGAACCTTGTTTGGTCCTAGTTCCTGGGCTCTGTGAATTTCCATAGGCTGCTCACTCACCATGAACACCATATGGTACCTCAAACAGGCAGCACAGGATCCATGCGGTAGTGTTGACATCTGCTCTGTGCATTTCTGCCCCAGTTGATCGACTCCACATCAGCTGGTCTCTTCTGTTGCTAGTTGAGAATCAAAGGGTATCTATATAGAACTCAGCAATGAGAGACAAAGTTCAGTTGGTTACAGGACTTCACACTCAAGGGGGGGTACGCATCTTTATCAGGCAGAGGCAAAGGAGTTACCCATGTGCTTCACTCCCTTATAAGCAAAGGAGGCTGGGTTTAATGTAGATCTTAATAATGATAGGGAGTCCTTGTCCCCTAAGAGGGAGTCACTCCCAGGGAGATCCCACTTGACCAAACACCTAGGGAGGGATTTGCATAATGGGCTGACCTCCCTAGTTTCACAGGGGGTGGCTTCTCCTTACGGAAATGGACAAATACCCTGGATTCATCACAGGTCCCACCCAAATAGCAGAACACACGTTGCATGGAATTATTTATAATGAAAACATAAGCACTCTCTGATCCCCAGTGTACCTCCTCTGGGGAGATCACTTATCTATCCCGTTCAGAATATTCACAGAGATACCACACCTCACCAGACCTTCAAAAGAACCATCAACCATGACCAGACTGTAATAAAAGAAATACACATCAACTCACAAGAAGCAGCTAAATCTACCAACCCCATAAATGGAATAACAACCGCGCTGGATGCAAAACACCACCACATTCTAGGTTATTTAAGAATTGGACTGTACTGCCCCTAACAAACCTTTCAAAAACTCTCAAATAAAGAAAAAGGCCAAATGGTTCACCACCAGACTAAATTACCCAAAAAGAACAATCGCAAACAGGAGAAAATCTGGTGAAAAAAACTATCTACGGGCTAGCAAATTTGCTTACCATCAACAGTTAGTTCATTTCAGGGCTGAAGTACTCAAAGCAAAGAAAGCACACTACTCCAAACATAATGATTTGGCACATCACAGCAAAAGGGAAAAACATAAGATCATCAGAGATTTCAAAAAGCTAACCGCTTGCAATGCAACCCCCACCCCTGCACAAGAGTTCTGTGACCAGGTTGCGGCACACTTCAACCAAAAGATCCTCGACATCCAGATCACCTTGACAATTAAGGACAGTCCCTCCAACACGCCACCAACAATATCCAACCAAAACCTCCCACAACCTCTCCCTATTGTCTTTCCACCTTCTGTCTACAGAGGACCTATAAGCCACCATTGACTCAAGCAGCTCATCAGGATCTCCTGAGGATCAATGTCCCCCCAATCTTTACAAATCAATCATGAAATCTCCAGATTCAGCACCCATCTTCCTATCCCTCCTCAATGACTTCATCAGTACTGGAAGAGTCTATGCTCGGCTGAAATCTGCTTAGACATTTGTTTACAAAGCCCAGAGCTGACCTATATAACCCTATTGCCCCATCTCAAACATGCCTTTCATCGCAAACTTTCTGAAGAAATTCAAATATTGTCAACTAACGATTTGATCACAAACAAGCCAACTCCTGAACGAGTCACAGCACAGAATTAGATCTTCTAGGAGTACATAATCGTCTCTATGCTCCATCTCAGACAGAAAAACCTAAAAACAATGCTGATAAATTCTCTGAGAGTATGCTCATCCTGCTAGATATTATAGATGCTTTTGAAACCAAACCATCTGTTACAAGATCCTCCAGAAAAGACTGGAAGATGTTGGCATTTTAAAACTGCTCTAGACTGGTTCACCTCCTTCCTTATGGGTAGAACAGAAATCACTACCTTGGCCCCTACAATTCCCAGACTCTCCCATTTACCTGCACAGTACTCCAAGCAGCCACACACTTGCTCTACTTTTCAACGTCTTTTTAACACCCTTATCAGACAACATCAATAAATCTGATATCTCTGTGGTGCCCTGATTCCTGCTGGCTGTCAGTGCAGTATAAATAAATAAATAAATAAATACATATATAAAAAGTCTCCTTCTACAACTACATGGATGACACACAAATCATCTATAAATATGTGAACCACCCATCATCAAAGCCCCAGGCATTAAAAACTACCTTGCAGAGGTGGATGCATGGAGGAGAGCAAACACACTAAAGCTCAACCCTAAAAAATCAGAACTGATGCTCTCTTAATTTACACGTTCTGTACTCCACCACAATCCCTTGACCTGACAAAATGGGCCATTGCCTAAAACCACCAACCATAGTAGGGAATCTTGGAACAACAATGGGAAACACCCTCACTTGATCCACAGGTCAGAGCCATCATAAGAAGCTGTTTCTCCCAGTTGTGCCTGCTATCCCACTTCTTACCTTACTTGACATTCATTCACAAGGCCTTGGCTATAATTTCTCTATTACTATCCAAATTAGACTATGTAACCAGCCTCTTTCTTGGACTCCCAGATTACCTGATGAGGAAACTACAAAGAGTTCAAAATGCAGCGGCACGACTATTTCTTAGAATGAAACAGTTTGAGCATATCACACCAGCATTATATATTCTCCACTTGCTCCCATCAATGAAGGGTTCAATTCAAAATGTTGTGCACCGCCCATCGTTCAAATCAAGGTAGTGGCCCTTCAGAAGTATGTTTCAACACTACACTCCTTCCAGAACACTTATGCTCAAGCGATGCTGAATTAGTACTAGCCCCCAACTCCAACAGGAAATAGCAGGGAGGATCCTCTTTTTCAGTTCTGGCTATAAAACTGTGGAACGCCCCACTGAAACCTTTCCACCTGGAAGTGAACCACCTGACTCTCAGGAAAAAAGCTAAATCCTTGGCTTTTCAAGCAACCACTTAGAAATAAATAATAATAGCATCCAAATATAAACTGTGCAACAGAAACGTGGGCTAATTTACGACAAGCAATGTCCAAAACTGTTGGCACTACTATCTGTGGGAAACCAATGTGATTCCAATGTGATTCATGGAACCTCTGTTTTGTGACACTGCTTAATCTCAGTGAAATCTACAACCAAGAGCCAGGAAGCAACAACACTCTCACTTCTCCCACCCCCATCCCTCTCCATCATCCCACACCTAACTCCTCACTACTAAAATCTTGCATACTTACACCTCCCAAACTCCTTCAGACAACCACCAGGTCTAGTGTACTACACACATTCAAGCCCTATCCATCTTCTATCAACAGCCATGCTGTCAGTGTTTGCACTCCACAATATGAGGGCTTCCACTATGGCTAACCTGCCTATTAGGTACCAACCACAAACAACATAGAGAGGTAACGGGTACTTCCAACCTACATCAATCAACAGCAAAGATTTCTGCATCTGCTTTCCTTCAATCTGGCTAACACACCGGCTCTCCTTTTCAGGCCAGCATTATTGGCAGAAGGGTGCTAAACAAGACCACTTTACATTAAATTGCATTACAAGTAAAAGCTTAGCAACTGAACCATGTACATTTTGATATACATTATTGCATCTATATCTATAATCATGCCTAAGACTTAATAAAAAAAAATGTTGGAAGCTGCTGGGGTGTTACACAGGCTGAATTCCAATTCCTGGTTCTTACGGAGTGCAAGTAGGGTCCAAAAGTATCCCTCCATTCATCCACATACCAGGTGTGTTTGATTTCATTTACTCCCCTTGGTCCAATTAAAAATCTGGTAATTATAGCACATATGAGTACAGCGCTTAGAAGCAAAATGATTCCAGCAAGATAGTATCATGTCCTTTATAAGTTATTACATGTTTAATGTAATCTACCACATGTTTTATATACTCTACCAGTTGAAGTCACTTTTTCTGAAAATATAAACGACTATGGAAGAATGAAAAGACTAATCTCTCTCAATCAATGACTGATTCACTCAATAATGGACGGTTGTACAATTTACCAAGAACAATAGGGTTCTGGTCCAGGGTATGTCAAAAGGGTTGTGTCCTAACAAACACTTAGGTTCTTCAAGATCAAAGATCCTCACTAATTGTGCATGCAAGAAAAATAAGTTTTGAAACCTTGGAAACTGCTTCGGTTGTCATGTAGAATGACTTGCTGATCACTCCAAGAGCTGAATAAAGTCACCTGTTTTTTTCCAGGAAAAGGATTAAGGATTCTTGTTTAATACAGATTCTGATTCTTGATTGCTTGCGTCCTAAGCCCTCTGTGATCACCTAAGCCCTCTGTGATTGCTTTCTACTTTCCCACATCCTATCAGCCTTTGACCTCATCCCTTGTGCATCTCTTTGTAACCCAGAAGTCTCAAATTTGCTATTGGGTAGTGAGTAGAGAATAAAAGAGTTAGGATGTCTTCACCGTCTCCAGAGCAGTGGTAGGAGTAGAATGGAAAGTTAAATGGATACCACGCTCCTACCTGCCATGTCACCATGAGCAGACCACATGGTGGAGAATCCCTCACAGAGTATCATCTACTCTGCCAGTCTGTAGTGCTACCCACTGTCAAAACAAAGGAAGTGCAGTGCTAAAATAAAGCCCCTCCCTCTGGTTCAGTCATGTCATTGCCTCCACTCTTTCTGCTATGTGCAGGAGCCACCAGGTCAGCTTAAGGGCTTTCTGTCCGACCGGGGCCTCCCACAAACAATCAGGAGGCATGTAAATATGACAATGCTGGAGTGAAGGAGTATCCATTCTTTTTCCAATCTACAAACAAGTCAATTTTCAGAATAAGAGCACTAACAAATCACCAAAGAATTTCGCTCTTGAAATAAAATGGCAAATCCCTCTGTTTTGTAAAAAAGGGAAACCTTTTGTAGACTGAGTTAAATAAAGGGTTTATCGCTCGCAATGAGTTCCAGAAACACAAGAGAATTCATGGCTTCACTGCATTTAGAAACAAGCCAAATTAACATGTCTCAGAGATTTAGAGATATTTACATCTTGAAATGAAATGGAAACATGCTTTCAGTCCTGCACCAGCCGTGAATACGAGAAAGGAACTGCTGGGCTCCATTTCTTTCCAGTGACATCAAATAAGAATGTGAAGGGATGGCATGCAGGTTCTGCAACCAAAACATGAAAAGAGGTACAGGCTGTGCAAATTCTATCAGCATGGAGAGCTGGTCCTTTTGGTGTCAATATTGTTTGGTGTTTGTTTAGCATTTCTGTCCATGTGTGAATTGTACTTAGTTTGAAACATTTTTTATAAAGCACTATCCACATTAAAGGATTCTGGCAATTACAGTTAGAATGTAGGCCAATGTCACTTCAAGGGTTTCTTAGCCAGCATCATTCAATTAAGTTGTGGCTTGTTTTTAGTTAACAGAAGCTAGAATGTGTTGTTTGTGTAGTTGGGAAAGCCCTTGTTAGTTGTCGAGTGCACCGCTGAAGTGCCAAGCAGTGCAAACATTAAGTAGGAAAGACATTGGGCCTCATTACAAGTTTCCCGGTCCGGTAACTACGGTACTGGTAAGCTTGCCGGTACCGTAGTTACCGGACCGGAAAAATACGAGTTCTGCTCGCTGGTGCCTTTGCGCCCACCAGGTCGGACCTGGCGGGCGTACCGGCACCCGCGAGCAGACTACCACCGGCACCATTCTGAATGGTGCCGTTGCTACCGGCCTCCCCATTCCCATTGAGCCATATAGGACTCAATGGGAATGGGGAGTAAAAGTTTCCAGCCCCTGGCAATGGGGAAATAGAGGGTCCGCCAGGGTTGTAATGGCCCTGTATTTCCCGATTGCCAGGGGCTGGAAAAGTTCACAAGTTTGGTGGCAGCCTTCCGGTTTTACCAACAAGGGTACCGCCAAACTCGTAATGAGGCCCATTGCTTTTATTATCAGGAGGGCCATCCGCCACGTTAACCAGAGCAGTGCCATTTTGAACTAGGCCCTGTTTGAGCTTGTAGATTTCTGCCATTCAGGCTATTAGGCCACATTTCTGAGCTTCTGTCCTGTTCATTTAATTAGATTATATTCCTGTTTTATCCCTGCAAGTGTCTAGATTGCCAAGGCCCTTGGAGTAATGGTGGAGCGCTGCACAGAGATTGGTTATTGTTGCAAGGATTAGCGGTTCCCAGATGCTTCAGGCTGGAGGTAGGTAACATTATGCTCTCAAAATTAGTAGCAAAGGACATGTTTTGGGGTGAACAAGGCTCAGAGGCCAGCCTAGCCAGGGTATTGAACAAGGTTGGAGCTACACAGCCCCCATCGAAAAGTGGTAGGACAATTGGAACTACAGCTGACATGTTACATAGAGCAAATACATCCATACAATTAGTCCTCAAGAGTTGTGCCTTAGTTGTGTTTTTTATAAAGCCACCTGGTTCCCAAGAGAGATATAGGGGGTGCAATGAAAGCAACATGTTTCAAGATGAGAGTCACATGAAGTGTTGCCAAATGTACAACTGCAAGGCCTAAGAATCACTGAGGGATGCTAAGTTGTCTGGTCTCATGAGAAAGTAGTATTGTGTCCATTATGTTGCGACAAGGTACTGACTTCACTGTTCACACTTGCTTCAGTATTGGGTCGTCTTGGGGTGGAGGGGCATACACATCATGAAATTGTCCTGGCTAATGGGCGTGTTGTGAGCGTGTTTAGTTTTCCATTTCCACTGAGCTGGCCCTAGTTGCATGTAATAATTTCCGTTTTTCTTGCAAATCGTGCACTTGTTATTGATTCGTAGGATTGTTTTTTATTGTTCAGTTTTGGACCTCAAACATTTGAAACATAGAATTGTTACATATCTTTTTTTATATAATACCTGATATGTGGATTTATTATCATACTCCAAATGAACAAAACCAAAAAGATTTTGATAACAAAACTGAAATTGGAGAAAAACACAGAGAGGATGGCAGGCTAAGGTGTACATTTGAGGGAAGATAACATGGAAATCTGTAGAGAAGGGATCTGTAACATGTGTCTTTCCAGATGTGTTCAAGTATGCCATGAACTCTACTGTCTAATGCTGATGGGAATTTCATTCCAAAACATCTGCATACCCCAAGGTGGCAGACCCCTGCCATAGAATGTCTTGGTGAGAACCCTTCCACACAAAGGGGTACATGTAAGCCACTTCCTATGGACCGAAGTTTTCTCTCAACATGCACAAGACATCTGTTTACGTGATTGTTTGTGTGTATCCTCATCTATAAGGCTGAAGACATGAAGACCAGTGGTTATTAAAGCCCTTTAGGTTAACAGATGTTAAGTCAACACTCTTGACAAAACAATGTAAAGAATGTTTTAAAAAACAATGTCGTTTGAGTAGAGAGGTAATTTGAATTCTTGATTTTTAAATCATGAAATCAAATTAGCTCTCTACTCAAACGACATTGTTTTTATTTTTACATATGACCCAGTGTTGCCAATACTGAACATTTTCCACTTGGCCCACCAATCTGGCCAGGTGCCTGGCTAGTTAGTTAATATTTATAAGACTCGGTCCCTAGTAGGAATTTGCCCTCACTACTATGACCATCAGGTGGACCAGGTGACATAGTTGGGCATTATTATTATCATCATCATCATCATCATCATTATTATTATTATTATTAGTATTAGTATTAGTATTATTATTATTATTTTTACTATGCACCACATGCCTGTGGTCCACAAGGTGCACTCTGAACAAAACAAGAGGAGGACCAGGGGGGGTCATATCAAGGGTGTATGGAAAGCAGTGGGTGAAGTTGTCCTCAGCCTGGGTTTAAATTAAACAGGTGGGATTTAATGGATCTCTTGAAATCTGCCGGGGACGGGGATCTTCTCAAGGAAAGAGGGATGGCATTTCCGTTGCCTGGGGGTTTGCATGTCAAAACATGCTAACCCAAATTTGGTGAGCTTGAAGCGTGGTTGTATCAGTTTGTGATTGTCATTGGAGTGTAGGTTGCGCTTGGGCTGATGATGAAGCGAGTGACAGTAGTTTATGTGTGATCCTATGTCCTACAGACAACCATTTTAGGGCTCTTTTGGATGAGGTCACATGATCACGTTTGGATAGACCATGGACGGCACGCACTGCACTATTGTGTGTGGCTGGAATGGAATGAAGGTGGGTCTGTGATGTTCCGATCAGGAGGCTGTTACAGTAGTCAAGCCTGGTATTAACCAGGACAGTGTCTAATTGGGATCTGTCACTGGTGGATAGGTAAGGCATAATTTGATGCAGCAACTTGATCACATATCTGCAGGAGGATCGGGTGTGAGAGACATGAGGTTTCATGGATTATTCTGCATCCAAGTACACTCCCAATGTCTTTACACATCTGACTACAGTGATCTTGCTGCCCAAGATTCTATAGCATTCATGAGAGGGGTTCAATTTCTTCAGTCGGTGAGCCGAAGCAACAATGAGAAGCTGTGTCTTTCCGATGTTGAGAGCAAGGGAGTTTGGAGCCAAAATTTGATAGTACCATACACCTTATCCAGTCCCTAAGAATCGTGTATATAGTTACCCAACAATTCCAGGAGAACCTGGGTGCCATCAGTGTAATTTGTGTATTGTACACAGGGGCTATCCAAGCGGTTGAGTAGTCACCTCATATATATTATAGGGTGCTGCACCGGGGTAATATATGCCCAACTTTGGAGTGCCTCACTGTAGGCTACTCCCCCCTTTCCCCATTTATGGGATTGGGTGTGAGTCTGTTCCTTGCAAACCTGATGACTACAGCTACCAGAAGTCCTTGCAGCAGAATTATCACTAAGTGTTAACACCTGCACTTGCTGTGAGCTGCAAGTTAAGACAGCCTCCCTGATGACGTGTATTGGCACAGAAACCGGTCGGAGGAGAACACCTGTGGCTGAGAAGGTTTACTGTGCAGGGAACTGGAGTGCGCCCCTCTCCTCTTTTTTCAACACATTTGCAAGTTTTCTGAAGGGTGGAATCTTCAGAAATCTTATAGGGTGCTGCACCGGGGTAATATATGCCCAACTTTGGAGTGCCTCACTGTAGGCTACTCCCCCCCTTTCCCCATTTATGGGATTGGGTGTGAGTCTGTTCCTTGCAAACCTGATGACTACAGCTACCAGAAGTCCTTGCAGCAGAATTATCACTAAGTGTTAACACCTGCACTTGCTGTGAGCTGCAAGTTAAGACAGCCTCCCTGATGACGTGTATTGGCACAGAAACCGGTCGGAGGAGAACACCTGTGGCTGAGAAGGTTTACTGTGCAGGGAACTGGAGTGCGCCCCTCTCCTCTTTTTTCAACACATTTGCAAGTTTTCTGAAGGGTGGAATCTTCAGAAATTTTATAGGGTGCTGCACCGGGGTAATATATGCCCAACTTTGGAGTGCCTCATTGTAGGCTACTCCCCCCCTTTCCCCATTTATGGGATTGGGTGTGAGTCTATTCCTTGCAAATCTGATGACTACAGCTACCAGAAGTCCTTGCAGCAGAATTATCACTAAGTGTTAACACCTGCACTTGCTGTGAGCTACAAGTTAAGACAGCCTCCCTGATGACGTGTATTGGCACAGAAACCGGTCGGAGGAGAACACCTGTGGCTGAGAAGGTTTACTGTGCAGGGAACTGGAGTGTGCCCCTCTCCTCTTTTTTCAATATATATATATATATATATATATATATATATATATATATATATATATATATATATATATATATATATATATATATATATTAAATAAGTTGGGTGATAAGCACGATCTTTGCAGCACCCCAGAGGTGGTAATAGTGGGGAGTGATTGAGCATTTGCAGTCGTTACTCTAGATATTTGAGGACCTAAGAAGGAGTAGTTCCATTGTGTGGCTCTCTCAGAGCAGTATCCCAGATCCTTCAATCTGTCCAACAGACGGTTGTGATTGACAAGATTGAAGGCTGTTGACAGTCCCAATGACATCAGCAGGGTGGGATGGTCCTTTGCACAATAGCTGCTAGATTAGATTTAAGATCTAGTAGGGCGGTTTCTGTCCCATGCACAGCTCTGAATTCTGATTACCAGGTACCTAAGATCTTATTTATTTCTACAAATTCCTGTAGTTGTATGTATGCAACTTGATCTAAGATTTTGAGGAGGACAGGGACGTTCGTTATTGGCCAATATATTTTTACCAATGAAGAATCTAGGGAATTCTTCTATAGTGGAATTATCCATGCCTCCTTAAGATTAAGAGTTGACAGAACTATGCCATTCCCTAAAGGAGATGTTAATCATTCTCGTGATCCATGGAGCTAGTGGATCGATGGAACCGTTCAGGATATTTGCTGGACAAGTTTCTACCAGACAGGGTGTAGGTTTTAAATTAGAAACTATGGAACGATTCTCAGCTTCAGTGCTCTGTTTCAATTCAAACTTGGGCACTAACGGGTTGATGATGGGGAACGACTGGGGTGTGAGATGACTTAATGTCTTCACCAAAGCTTGTGAGACTAAATTGTCAATCAGGTATGACTTGTTGATGACCAATGATTTTATTAGTGAATTCATTTTGCACCTCCTGACACCAGGCTGAGTCCTGATAGTGGGGGCGGGCAGAGGTTTTCCCCGCACATAGCAGAGCTCTATACAAGGATTTTCCTACAACAGGAATGAGAAACCTAGATCAGGATGGCAGGGAGGTATTTAACTTAATTCAAAAGTGGAAAAACCTCCCTAGCTCAGTGATGGGACAGGTCAATTTAGCAATGTTATTCTCACTCCCAATTTGTTTACTTGTATTTTGTGCATTGATGGTCCATCTCCACCCTCAGTGGTTCAAATGGACCAATTACAATATTTGTTCTTTTGAATGGTGTGGGAAATTCCCCCATCATCTTAGGCTGTGACTGCTCAGAACCAGCACTTTGGAGGTTTTTCACTCCTGGATTTATCAGGTTATAGCTGGACTACCTTGTCTGCCCAGTTGAAGCCAATCCTGCAGTCTTCAGACCGGTTGTCACAGTTGATCTCGAAAATTGATGGTGACAAAGTGAAGGAATGGAATTTTGATGACCCCATTTTTTAGAAAAAGTGAGGCTGAACCCTCTGGAAGCTTTAAGGCAAGCATGAAATTAGAAGTACGTTCAATTTTCAAACTTGAATTGTTGAATTTCTTCTTTGCAAATCTAGATGTCCATCACAATGACTGAAGCGCTGTCTTTTTGTGTACTTTATATATGTGCGATACAACTCTGTACGTGCATAAAAAAGCCAAACTGATGCACTTGCTTCATATTTTTCTCATATGCAATTGTTTTTGAGCTGCATAGTCCATGCAATTTCTTATTTTATAAATGGCTACATTTACATGCCAACAATATAGTAAAGAAATACAAATGCAATCAAGTATTTCAATTTAGTTTGCTCTAGTAGGAGCTAATGTAATCACAAGTACAGAACTTGGGAAAAAATGGACACGTTGATCAAGGGATAAATGTAGTTTTTACTTTTTGGGTCATGGTCAGCAGCCTGCGCAGCGTGCACGAGTATCTAAAATGGCGTGGGACGATCGGATGCAAAGTATGTCAGTTCTCCAGAGTGGGACTGGCTTTGCAAGTGTTTTTTTCCAGAAGCTTGGCATGGACGCAGACAGTCATGGGCTTGTGTTCTACAAACTTCATCTTAATCAGAAGAGGAATCTAAAAAACATGACGGACGTTTGGTTGCACTAACTATGCAATAAATGGCTTCCCAAAACCTCAGAAATCATCCAATGTGCATATGAGTCACAAGGGGGGCATGCCACTGTGCCAGCTCCCAGTGAGACATTCCTGAGGAGGCTTGTAAACACACGTTTGCTTTTTAGACTACTGGCTGCGCATTTTCTCTTCAAGAGCAATGCTTTCTGATTTTAATGATCTAAAATGTCATTGAGCTGAGAGGGGTGTCCTGCTTTGAAGGCGTGTCAGGCTTATTAGAGTTCTCAGTGTGATATATGTGCAGCCTAGGAGCCATTGACGATTTCCTCTCAGAGACGTTTCACATCATTAGGGCTTTTTCTCTTTGAAGATGTGAACATAGCAGCAGATTTCAACATATCTAAGAACGGAAAAACATTCAATGAGGAAATAAAATCTTTGAAAATCCCTCTTGCGACTAAGGATTCATGTGTCAGTCTAAATACACATGCAGTGTGCCTTGAAAAGAGCCTGGCCTCGTTTCCATTCAGAATAACGATGTCTGATCTTGTGGACGCTGGCCTTTTGTGTGAACATTCCCTTCCAATATCATGTCACTTATTTATGATAGAGACAAGAGTTCTTATTAAGTGGCTTTCCTTGACATTTGCAAGGCAATTGTTATCAACGTGTTAACGATAGATTTTCACATGCAGATATATGTTTTTAAATGAAAAGACCGCTGGACTGCCAATTATCTCCAGGAAATAAGCACGTGATTGATTGCATGGTCAGTCATCAGTAAAGATATTGGTACCAAATGTGTCAATCAGACCAATTGTGGTGCAATGTGCAGTAGAGACCAGTCTCCTGTGTAATACATCATCAGACGTTTGCAACACTAGGCAAAGCGCCACTCGGCAGGATATCGCTGTTGGCTGACGCATAAATATTCACATGTAATTGATTAATTAATTGGTTTGTTATAACGCACCTAATACCGTGCGTGAGTTTGGTTTCTAAGCTCAGATCTGGGAGTTGGACCTCTGTTGCTCTCCAGTTCTCAGCTGAGCTATGACGGCCAAGGTACTGAGGGTTGATGTGTTCTGCTGGGAACAGGCAGATCCTACAGTAATTGCCTCAAAGAGCATTGATCATATTCCCTTATGCAGGCATGCCCCGGCATTAAAGATATTGTACAATTTGATGCACTTGCTTAATACAACCGATAGGTTCCTTCCCAAAGGGAATCTCGGAACAGAGAATGGTGTCAGTAGCTCTAGTTCTCACACACGCTCTGCATGTCCCAGTGTTCTCTATTAGCATTGGGGCTGTGCTGCTGACGGAGATCAGGGCGCAATCATTGTCTGCCTACTGGGTCTTATACAGGGCTTTACATTTACATCCGAGACTATTAATAATGTACAATTGTCATTAGAGACAGGACAGAGCCCCCACTGTGCACGATAGTGAGTTTTTGCCAGCATTACCCATTGAAACATCTACCTTTCCCATGTTCATGTGGGTTGGCGCATATTTTATTTTTCTGTGCATGCTCCTTGAATTTGCATTTCAAGAGAAATAATTTGTTGATGTAATGTATTGTAATGAGGCCATGAATACTACGCTGTGCCCTTTTGGCTGACTCATTGCATGTGGCCCTCCAGAACTAGAGGCAGTGCGTTGGTTGTTAGTGAGTTGGGGGGAAAACACAGTTGTGAATCCTGAGGTGATGATTCATACAGGGTGGAGGTTACTGAGTTATGACGTTGCTCGGATGCTATGTGGTTATTGCCCAGGACACGGGTGTGTGTTCCATTAAGAGCGGGGAGCCAAAGATCAATCCATTCGGAAGTGAAACCGGATTAGCTCCTGGCACCAGGGTGTGTGGGGTGGATCTAGAGGAGAGAGTAGTGGTGTTGCTCTAATCCAGTATGTTAGTAGATAGCTAAATGTCATGTATGAGGGTTTATTGTCTGAGTAGTATAGGGTTGTGAGCAGATAGGTGAGGGCAGTGGGAGGTCGGGATTAGTGAAGTTGTGTTTCCTGGTTCTGGATTCTTTTTCGTCATTGTGAACATTTTCAATGGTTGCATCTAGGTCAATGGTTCTTAGTGGTGTGGTTCGGCTATTGGGGTGCAGGGAGAAGGAGTTGGAAGAGCCCACTCTACCAAGCTCCTAGGTTGAGGTGCTGGTGCAGTGCAGGTGCGCAGGGCAACTGGCCCAATGAAGTCCAATCTTCTACGTTCCTTGGCTGAGCTGCAGCATTCGGGCACATATCATATTGCAGAGAAAGAGAGAGAGAGAGAGAGAAAGAAAGAAAGAAAGAAAGAAAGAAAGAAAGAAAGAAAGAAAGAAAGAAAGAAAGAAAGAAAGAAAGAAAGAAAGAAAGAAAGAAAGAAAGAAAGAAAGAAAGAAAGTTTCCCCTGGACAACGTTACTACGAATAATAGACCTTTGTTTTTAAGATGGACCCAGCTGTTTGGGACAGGTAGCATCTTGAATAAAGTGGTGCTGTTGTGTCACTTGGATAGCCAGGTTTCCAGGGATTTGGGGAAGGTTAGGATGTTTCCTTGTGTGCATCCCCACATGGGGACAGAGTTCCAGAGCATGGTCGAGGGGAAAGAGAAAGGCAACCCCCTGTGGCATTTTTGATTGAAGCTTGTCACACTCAATAAAGGCCATTACTGGGCCTCAGAATTCAGGTTGGATTGTAATGTATGAATGTCGTGGTGGTGCTCCCAGGACCCTGCTGGGGTAGGCATGGTCAGAATCCAATGGACATTTCATAGGGCTGGGATGATATTTGTTGCAGAAGAATTCTGTCAGCCATGTCCTGGACTCATTGCAGTCTGTTCAACAAATAATCAGGTCTCCCTGGGTATATGTTGTCAGCACTGTCTATGTTTGAGAGTACTGGATCAAAGACTCTCATGGTTCAATGTGGATTTTTTATTAAGTCATGAATCATGCGCTGGATTCGTTTGGAGTTGCAAGAAGTGAAGCCTTTAACCAGTGTTTGAATTGTGAGGTCACCGTCCATGAGGGGGCTCAAGGTTTTTGACTGGTGTTGTTGGCTGTGGCCTGGTTGCCATTTCTTTAGGCCATGTATTAAGTGGAGGTTAGCGGATTGTGGTAATCCATTGTGATCATCTGCAGATAAGCATGTAAATACTGGCATTGGTGTTTGTGTGCTACCATTTTGGTGGGTATGTCTCTCATCTTCAGTTGCTGCAGTTTATGAAAGTGTCCTTAAGATGTATGATTAGATAGTTAGCTAATATTGCTTGAATGATCGGAATATAAACAGTGTGCAATATTGGAATCAAACGTTATCATGCATACACACATGGGCCAGTATTGGGACATTTCATATCAGTGTGGTCAGTACCCCAGGAAAAGGGCGGTAGCAGTGGTACTGTAACATTCATTCATCATCAATTCATCAATATAACGAAAAGCACAACAGACACCAACCGGGGAATGAACTCACTGTGCTGCAAACTGTAGCCCAATTGTAAAGGTGTGAAAAGTTGAGTTTCTGCTGAGCAGCTGAGTACACCTTGTGCTGCTACGGAGCATATGTGATCAGATGACCGCGAAGCACTAAAGTCCCTCATAAAAGTCGTGTAAACGCGAACAACCAAAATGACAATGATAAGGTATAGTGAGGGCACATTTTGGACGACATTATTGCTTTATGCATGCATGAAACATTCTCCATACAATACAATATGCTATTCATGCACGACATGAAATACCATCCCTACGAGCAATTCTCCTCCAGACCTTTCTGTGGAACACCAAAGGCCCAAGTGGGGATGCTTGACAGTGAAATGCACCATTTAACATTAAAGCAAGAAACACTCTGTTCCAAGCACGAACAGAGTTGCCATTTGTTTTTTTTTCTTCCAATGACACTGGGAGGGCCTGGCTCCTAGATTACGAATTTAAAGAAAATAAAAAAAATGATAGACCATGTACAAAATCTGGAAACAACGAGATACACAAGGAAATCATGTCTGCAACACACAACAGGACAGAATCATTAAACGTTTCTTGTTTTGCTTAATGGCAAAGGGTCTGCAACCTACAGCCTGCCAGATGTTTTGAACTTTGACTCCCACAATGCCTAGTGTCTATGTTTGCTAGGGCCGATGGGAAATGTAGTCCAAAAACATCTGGAAAGGAAACGTTATTTAGGAGCACAGCTACTATGGATACCGACGTCTATGCTGTACGATATGTGCTAATATATTCTCATATTACATTTAAGGCGAACACATCATGAAATTACTGAAGGGGCACTAATTAGAAGTCACCCGCGTAAGGGTTTTGATGCATGGCTGATCAGCTCGTGCCCATTTAGAAGCATCGCACCCAGCCGCAGTTTTGGATACCAACAGATTGTCAGACGGATTAAAACCGGATAGGGATACTTTTGAACAAAACAATAAAAGGCCTTTTGCACTTGAGCTGCTGAATGCAGAAACATGAGGAGGGACGGTTGTGGTATTTTCTTCTGATTCGTGCCTCGATAACATTGAAATAACATCACTGCATGTGATCCAGGTTTCACAACCATATAAAGCCACATAGGTGGTGTTCCCCATTTCTTCTGAAACATATCAAATGTAACTTATCTTTTAGTTCGGGGCGTTAAGCCATAGCCTGTGCAGTGCATGTCCCATGCGTTTTCACAGCAACCAAAGTGTATGGATGCGTATTTGCAGATCAAGCCACTTGGCTGTGAAAATGAACTCGGTGGTGGTAAAGGTGACCTTTAAAATCACAAGGCACAATCATAGACTATCATTACGATACAAATCGGAATTAAGCAATTATTGAACAGATAATGTGGCTACTAAAAATGGTAATTCTTTACTCAGAGCCATTGTAGGTTAGCTGACACTTTCAGATGCATACCCCAGCTTAATGAAGAGGGGATACCAAATGTCTCCCTCAATATAATTGTGGTCTATCAGCTGGCAATCCAAAGCAGTCCATCTGGTTTGCTACACCCTCAACCTGTAGTATGAATTGAATAGCTTTTAACCATTAAGAAAGGTATATTTTTTTAGTTTTGGTATATATGTGATGACTTAGTGCCACCGAGCCACCACCCAGTCAGGCTAAATATTAGACTAAAGGGTAAGGGCTGTAGAGTGTGCAGGGAGTAATGGCACAGTGGAGGCAGAAAAGTAATTCGTCATCCTTAGGCTGCTTACTTGGCTGAGGTAGGTCTTAAGCGCCACATTGGCTCAATGGGGGTCATTACGAGGTAGGAGGTAACCATGCTGCTATTAGCGGCATGGCTACCCCCTTACCGGGTACCGGGTCCAGGTTCCTTTAATGAGGAATTACTGGGCCATTCTGGCCTTGGAGGGCCCGGTAATTCGTCATTCAAGGAACCCAGACCCTGAACATCCCTATTCCCATTCTAGCCCCCATAGGGCTCAATGGGAATGGGGAGCATGCTAACAATGGGCCCGTTAATAACTGGGTTGCTCGCGGGACCCGCTAAGGCCACCTGGTAAAACCAGGCATCCTTAGCGGGTCCTGCGAGCAGAATTTGTAATGAGGCAGTACGGCTCCGGCACATTTACCAGCGCCGTTAACCCCTTACTGCCACGGTCGGAATGTCTCACTTTAGCTCTGTTCGTTTTTATCCATTGGGCACGTTAGCATGACCATCAGTTCTGGTTATTAGTTTTTGATTGAACTATATCGGTATTGGCTTATAGTTAGTGTTTTTAGCACCATCATTATCCATCCTGTAACACAGGCAGTGTTTTAGCACTACCATTGGCTGCAGCTGATAGATATATGGGGGGTCATTACGAGGTTGGAGGTAATGGAAAAACGATGCCGGTAAAGGATTACCGGCATCGCATTCCGCTCCGGTCTATTCTGACCTAACAACCCGGTATTAGCAGCACCATTAATAACGGTGCTGCTAATAGCGGCAAGTGCGTGGGCACGTGGCCCGTCATACCGGCAATACCGGCATGCTGCAAATCGGTGGACATCACAAGTCAGGCGGACATGCAAATACCGGCATCATGAAGGCGCCAATTGGGGATACCGGCAAATGCTATGTGCAGTGTTCCCAACTGCCACAGGTGCACACAATCAGCACAGGTGGAGGCAATGGAGTCTGAGCCAGCACAAAAGGAGCACACCCAAACACCACATCCCTTCCCACACTAAAATGATTCCACTAGTAGTAGCAATACTGGGGCTGGAGGACATGCTTGCATTGGAACACCAGCTAGAACAACAACAACAACAACAGCAGGCACCACAGAGGAGGCGCAGGAGGAGAAGGAGGGTGAGACAGGCCCAGCATGCCCCACCAGTGCAGCCAGTGGTACCACGCAGGCAGCCCCCAATCCCTCTTATCAGAGCCAGTCCATTCAACCTAACCCCTGAGCAGATCCGCACCCTGTACCGTCTGGACCGGGACACCATCACCACCATTGTGGACATGATACACAACGACATTGTCAGCCTCATCGAAATACGCACCGCCATCCACCCTCTACTCAAGGTAGTGTCGGTGCACCACTTCCTTGCCACAGGCTACCAGCTTCCACCTAGCAGTACACAGTGGGGCACATGCATGGCATATCACAACCCTTTTTTTCTCGCATCATTAACCAAGTGCTGGATGCCCTCCTCAAGCACACAAGGGACTACATATCCCTACCATAGACTTCCCAGGAGATTCTTGATACAAAAGTTGGCTTCCATACACTGGCAGGCATGCCAAATTGTATAGGTTCCCTCAACTGCACCCATGGGGAGTTGGTGGTCCTGCATGCCATGGAGGTGGTGTACCGCAACCACAAGCAATACCACTCCATCAATGTGCACATGGTATGTGATGCCAGCAAGATCATCACACATTGTTGTGCCCGATATCCCGGATCAACTCATGACTCTATGGTCCTGCGGAACTCCACGCTACCATGCTACATGGAGCGACATGCAGGACGACGTGCCTGGCTGCTTGGTAAGTTGCATGACAGGCATATGGCACTGAATTGGGGGAGAGATGCATACACCACCATGGTGTCAATGTTGATGTGACAGCACGATGTGCACATCACTAAACACTGTGCCCCAAAGCATCCAAAACAGAACATGACATCCAAATCCCATAGTAAGGTCGACACCTATCACAACATGACAAACAGTAACCCCCCCCACACATCCCACTACACGTGCACCACTCATCAGCGGACCTCACCCCCCATAACGCCATCCAGCAACATGCAATGAATATGCACTATGTTGCTGTCTCCAGCAAATCACCACACAGGACAAGCATCCATTGGAGTGCATTGAACATAACCACCAAGGGAATCCACTGACTGTCACAGAGCCACCACAACCACAGCAATGCAGCATGTCACCATGGGAAAAATCAGCACTGAATGCCTAACATTGCAGAGCCTACTGCCAACGCTCCCAGTCAGCTATTCCTACAGAACACAACACATCACAAATTAGACACAAACACAGCTGTATGTGTACACGAAGCATGTGCAACAATACGGCAGTGCACATCATGTATCATCTTGAAGATGCAGCCCACACCATTAGTCCATGGCACAGGACACACTGAGGGCCTGAAAATGGCATGCATACAACCAGCGAGATGTGCATGTGACCAACGATAATCTGCAGGCATGTGTGACTAGTACATCTGTCCATCATGAATCGACTGACATATACCTTTTTCTGCCTCCCATGCAGGTGACAGTGGCTATCCCTTGAAGCCGTAGCTCCTCACCCCTGTCCGAAACCCACAGAACAGGCATGAGGAGGACTACAATCGTTCCCACACCCATACCCATGTGGTCATTGAGCAGACCTTTGGCCTGTTGAAGGCACGGTTTCGCTGTCTTAGCCGGTCAGGTGGGGCACTCCTCTACAGGCATGAGAACGTGGCCAAGATCATCATGGCATGTGTAATGCTGCACAATAAGTGTATCCGACGGAACGTGCCCCTGCCCCCTGACATTGAACTGCTACCACCTGGTGATGATGAAGGGGATGAAGAAGATGTGGCTGCACATCATCGCGGTGCCGATGCACAGGAGGGATGTGATGTGCGTCAGTCAGTGATAACACAAAATTTCTGACACACAGCTCCTGCAGAGGGTGACAAGATAGTTTGACAGAGGGAACTGGGTGTGGGAGTACATGTACACTATGCAATTTATATGAATACATGACACATGCACAATGATTAACGTCCACTCAAGATGTTTTTTTTTTTCACCCAACGGGTGTATTGAAATTTACAATGAAGATAAAGTGCACTAACTCCCTACCACCCTCACTGCAATCCGCCTGCCCCCACAAATCCCCAACACACGCTCACCCCGCTACCCCTCCCCCACAACTCCCCAACACACCCTCATCCCCTCATGCTCCCCCCACAACTCCCCAACACACCCTCACCCCTCTCTGTCTCCCCCCACAACTCCCCCACACATGTCCAAACAAGTATCTATTGCCTTCATCAGGCTGGCCAGTCTACTTCCTCCACTCCCTGCACCTGGTGGCGGCATGTCCAGGCGGTGCAGGGTGCGCCCCGACCTGCATAGTGGGCTAATCTGTGTTGCGTTTGAGGACGATGGGGTGGCCGCCTGCTCCATTTGGGGTGCCGGATTCTCAGCCTCCATTGCATCAGTGATGTGGCTGAGGACATGCCGCAGGGCTGATACCTCCTCGCACAGTCTAGTTGTGCTCTCAGCAATGATCTTGCCCAGAGAGGCAGTGTTTTCGTGCCACTGCCTTGCTTGGGCATTGTCGTTTACGAATCGTCACACCAGGGCAGTCAGCTCCTCCTGCCCTTGCACCCCAGCCGGTATACATGTGGAGGTGGAGGGTGCTTGTGGATCATGCACAATTTCTATTGGGTCCCCTATGGGACTCATGGCCCCTTGGTTGTTCTCCCCCCCCAGACTGCTCCGCGGTGGTGGCGTGGTCGGAGTCTATGGATGTGAGCTGCAGGGATGGTGCCGGACTTGGCGTGCCAGGCAGTTCGGTGGAGACTTCCTCCACGGGCACCCACACCTGTTCCTGCGGCTTGTCCTCAGCCAGAGGTGCCATAGCTGCCGCCTCCCCGACAGAACTGTTCTCTGCTGAGAGTGCGGCTTCAACAGTGTCCTGTGCCATTGTGACTGGAGGTGTGGATTCTGTGTCGACTGCCCTTGGTGGAACCGGTGCCGTGGCATCCCGAGGTGGTTTCCTCTGCGGTGCATGCCGAGGCTTGTGTTGTGCTTTTGAGGTTGAAGGCCTATTGCCCTCATCCCGGGCCCTCTTCCGGGGTGTGGTCGGCTATGGGGGTGAGTCTTGGGCCTTACTGTCATGATCTGAGCCTGTGTGGGTGGAAGAGAGGGACGGCATGAGTGATTGTTTGAGAAGCATCATAAATACATTTTTATAATTGCTCATCTACACAATAGAGGGTAATAGTCAGTGGAGTTGGGATGATCACGTTGCTTGCTATATGGGTGGGTAATGCAGGCATCCGTCGGAGTCACTCATGTGGGGGCAGATCTATGCTATGTGACATGCATATTGGTTGTGGCCTGCATGCAGTGTGACTTATGCCATTAACAAATTAGTGTGGTTTGTGTAAGGTATGGCATTGCCTTGCTGCAGGCATTTGCATGTGTCTGTGCTGCGGACAACAAGTAGGCTTGGAATGTATGTGTATTAGGGCATGGCTTGCCTCCTCAGACAGACACATTGGTGGACTATCATCAGACTATGCATCACAATGTTTTCTTAGGACACTCACCTCCTTCCGCCGATGATGTTGCGCCACTCTCCATATCACCAACGCCTTCAATGGCCCCATGCCGATCAGGCTTGCACATATGTCCTCCCACGGGGACAGCTTTATGGGAGAGCTTGCTCCTCCACCAGTTGCCATGGCCTGGCTCCTGTTTGCCAAGAGGATGTTGCGGACTCACAGGCACAAGTCATCCCACCTCTTCCTGCAATCTTTAGTTGTGCGGGGGGTGTTGATAACCGCGCTGACTTTTTCTGCCACCAGTGCCCAGATCTCCTTCTTTCAGATTACAGCCTCCCTCTTGAGGCTCTGGGCAAACACGACATCGGCATTCTCTGCCAGGGTCTCGGCAAGCATGGTTAGCTCATCTTCATTAAAGCGCTCCTTGTGCTGGCGGGAGGCGCCCTTTTTCACAGCCTTGGGCATTGTAATGTTGTTGTGGAAGTAATTTGGCACACAGCAGTATACTACAGGTCCTGGCTGCTGAGGATGGCAATGTATTGTGTTTTTAAAGATGGCCGAGTGCTCTTTCCCATTACTGTGCGATGACGCTACTTCCGGTTCCGCTTATTTACAGTGACCGTTATTATCGGTCACCGCTATTAGCGCTGGCCGCTAATGCCGTCTTGATTCATGCTGGTATTGCCATCTGCGCTATACATGATGCCGCTAAGGGCCATTTTCGGGTCTTTAGCGGTATGCCGCTAATGTCCTTACCAGCATGGCGCAAAGCTTGTGCCCGCGAACTCGTAATAGCACTCTATTAGCAGGCTCTTACCTACACTGACACAGTATTTGCTCCATGCCGATTAGGACAGTTACTTACCTCCAACCTCGTAATGACCCCCATGGTGTTTTCGCACAAACATTCATTTTGTGTCAGAGCTGAGAATTAAATTGCACAAAAATATGTTTGTGTGGTGGAGAGATGCATGGGTTGAGTTTAAGGCGGTGTATTGAGCTATGCTGAGAGGTCACAAGAGAAATATGTACTTTCTAAAACCCAAAATTCACTCTGCATCTATGGGCAACTTGAGGTCAGGCTGATTGATGCTCTATGCTCTTCACCCCATACATAGACATTATCTAGTGAGCCCGTTAAGTATTTGGACACAATAGCTATACACATTGTCCATGGGAGACACCAGGCAGAGAATTCTAGTTAGAAAGCAGTGCCCAATATCTCTGAGGAACCCCACACTCTTTAACAAAATTAGATTCAGATCAGCACAACACACTGTCAGGGCATCATGAAGTAAGACACAGCCAACAGATTACATTTTCTAAATTAAAGGTTTTATTTTACATAAAGGTCCGGATGAATTAAGGCCTAACTTGCTCTATACTAAGGTACGACTTCCCTACCTAAAGAAAAGGATAGTCTGTTTCAGCACGTTCAAATCAAAAGTGTGTCTATGTCAATAACCTATACTTGCCCTCACAAAAAAATGTATACAATGTGTAGGGATCTCAGCAGCAAAATAAATAGTGTTCAAAACAATGTTCCAAGCATCTTCCAGCTCCTGGCATATACACATCTCCCCCTTCCCCAAGTTCAGAACAGTTCAAAAAGGCCTCTAGATTCCCTTCCCCACGAGTTCAACACAGTTCAAAGATCTCAAGCTTCTTCTTCCTTATGAGTTAAACTACGTTCACACAGTCTTGGGGTTTCCTTCCCCAAGAGTACCAATCTTTCAACTTGAAAAAAGAACAACAACCAATTCAAAAACTTCCTTGGACATTCAGGCTTTTCTCAAATTAAGGTCTCGAGGTTCCCTTCCCCAAGAGTTCAGCTCTTTCAGCTTCCAAATCTATACTCATTTCAACTCTCCTGACTTTCAAACATTTCCCGTTCAATTCTTTAGTCATCCAGGATTTTCAATAGTTCAAATGGGTTGCTCTCTGACTGCCTTTCACATGCACTTCAGAAACTGTTGCACAATACATGCTTCTTTATATCTGCTTTCCTTGGCTCTTTCCAAGTAGGGGTCACTCGGTCTAGGCGCATTTGTCAGACTACAAGGTCCACCCATCACAGGTCATGCAACCGATAACCCTAGGAACTTTCTGATGCTTCTGTATTCTTTAGCTATTTGCCACAACAGGTTTTCTCTCTCTGTACCTGAGTCCTTGGCCAAAATTTATTTCAGATTCTCCTTGCAGTCTCTTGGCTTTGCCACAATGTGTATCTCACACCTTTGTATAGTTGGCCTGCACTTATTTCAGATTTTTCTTAGCAGTCTTTTACCACAAAATGTATTTCACATGGATTTCGGTTGTTTTATCGAAGTACAAACAATCGCTGTAGAATTGACTGTAGTCGATTTTGCTGCAATTCCATGTGTACTTTGGTAAAACAAACCAAATTTGGCCATAGACCAAACCCCAACCCTCTCCCACAATCACCTTTTCTCTGGTTACCACCGCTTCTCCTATGGCCCTGCAGCGTCAGTTCTGTCCTTCTAACGCTGGTCGGATCTGATGCCGCAGGGTCCCTTTATATTTTTACATTTTTTATTTGGGTCCTCTGCTTTCAATGTCAAGGGAGCGTGGAACAAACCTACAACCCCAGAAAACCATAATACTGAAAATGGGGAATGGGGGACACCCCCGAAAACTTTTCTGCTCATGTTCGTATTTTTAGCTGCAAACAAATGGTACTGGCCAAATTCGGCCAAATGTACCATTCGGTTATTTTTTTTTAGTCAATTTTGATGAAACATTTCACACAACTCACTATTGTTGGTGTTCACCCTTTTCCACCACCTTGCTTGCACTTGCTTTCACCTGTTTTCACTTCAATCATCTTTCTCCAGGCCATCTCTTTCCCAGCCTTCTATCTCTAACTGTTGGGCAGTCACCTATTTCACATACCTGTGACTTGTTAAAGGGTTGCAAGTATACGTCCTTCACTTCAATTGCCTGAGCATGGTTAGGATGATAAGCTGGATGTTCCTGGCTATTTCATTGGAACGCCTCCAAAGCCCTATTCCTCGTCCCAGTATCAAAGTGGTGTGAATGAATGGAAGTTTGCATAACTCCCAGTTGTTTCTTCCTCGTTTTGGTATTGATCAGATATTTCTCTGTAATAACAAGGGGAGGCTGATGTGTTTTTATCCTGCTAAAAGGAGGAGGTGTCCTCTTAGTTGATCTCTTCCTCGTCCCAGTAGAACCATGGCATTTTTGAGAGTCTTTTGAACGAAAGGAAAGGGGAAGGCTTTCACAGGCTCCTGGGTCTGAAGGGTCATTGTGAAAAGGGAATACCATGTCTCACCCAAGGTCATTCCATCCCAACTCCCCAAGTCTCCTCCACTCAGGTGATCCTTCCTCACATCTTCACTCCTAGGGTCCGGATTCAAGAGCAATGGCCTTTCCTTGGCACCCTGAGCAGCGGATGTCGGGGAAAAGGAAGTGAGGACACCCTCAGGTTCCTCACAACACATACTGTTTTTGAGAGTGACATTTGAACATTTTACATGTTTTCTCATCTTGGGATGAAAACAGGGATGAAATCCCTTCAAAATATGGTGTCCTTGACTGTGCCTAGAACTGGAGGTATGGATTGGACCTTATCAAGATAGCAGTGGAAGATTGGTGGGTGTTTTGGGATACAGATTGGTCAATCTGCGGGCTATACAAACTGGTATAGCCCGCAAATTAATTAAAGCCCGCAGTTAGGGTTTGAACTTCTTACCTAATGCTGGGGAGCTGGCGGCGGGCGTGTAAGGCTGTAAAGTGGACACGTTGGTCAGCGTGTTATTGCGGAACTGAAAGAGTTAACTTTCCGTTCCGAAATACATGTTCCAAGACCAACGTGTGCCAAGTAGCCCCACCCATGGAAACACGAAATGGAAGAGGAAGGAAACGCTTTCCATTTTCATGTTACAAGGAAAACGTTTCCATAATTTGAAAGGCGCAGACATGAGCTGCATTGTACTGTAATGTGGAACGCTTAGAAAGCTTTTTGTTTTGCCGGCGGCGAAATGACAGAGTATCGTGCGGACACCTTTTCATGTTGATTGGTGAATGGAAATGGCAATGGAGATGAAAGGCACAGAAATGTAAATGGTAGCCTGCTAAATCGATGTATTTGCAGATGCCACTTGCAGATGTTTACTAACTGCATGGTAGTGTGGAGTAATTGCTAGCTTAAATGTGTGTAGTGGGGGAGAAAAAACACACCTGAAATAAGCTTAATTAGAACAGGGGGTAGGGATACCCATGCCTGATTCCACTTTAATAGCATACTCCTTCCACCCTAGCACATTTCTCCACCCTATAAAAAAAACAGTACCAAGTGAATGGCTGCAGAGTAGTAGATTGTACTTTGGTGTGTTTTACTGTGTTGTTTCATAGCAATGGCAGTGATATCATTTAGCCTCCTGGGAAATAAAAACCTCAAAGAGTGGCTGAAAGAAGATAGCAAAGGCATGGAGGAAATGCCTTAAAAAAACAATTGTGTGCATGATGCAGATTTGAATGCCCTGGAGATTAACAGGTGTGAAGCCAACACCCAAAATGCTACTAAATGTGCAACCGACATCTTTAAAACCTGGCTTGTGCAGTGCAAACTTTCCTTGCAGTTCAAAGAACTGGAACTCCCACTGTTGAACAACTTGCTGTGGAAATTCTATGCAGAGATACGTACTTCATCTGGTGGTGAATGTCAGCCGGCAAGCCTAATTTCAATCTGTGCTGGCCTCAATAGATATCTGAACAACCCGCCATTTTCGCAAAATGTGAATTTGATGCATGGGGAAGTGTTCCAGAGTGCCAACAATATATTTATTTCCATGATTAAAAAAGCAAAACTTGAGTGCAAAGATCATACAACACACAAACCTTGCATTAGCAGGAACGATCCGCACACACTGAAGAAAAGTGGAATTTTCAATACAGGCCAAACAGTAACTCAACAATATAAAGTATGGTACGATATTCAACTTCATTTTGCGTGATGAGGAAGGGAAGTACAGCGTGCTCTACCAAGTGATGCTTTCCATATTTTCATAGACGAAAGTGGGCGAAAACATGCAACATTATCATTTAATGAAACCACTAAAAACCACCAGTCCATAAATGCGAAAAACCGAGATAGCCTTCAAGGCAGAATGTATGAAGTTCCTAATGCCTAAGGACTGCCCCATTAAATCATTGGAACTATATATACAAAAACTTCCTCAGAATGCACCATGTTTCTTTGTCCTACACAAAAAGATGACAATTGCTAAAAGCCAACTGAACCCTATTTGGTATACCTCTCGACCTCTTGCCGAAAACCCACTGGGCTCAATGATGCAGACAATCAGCAAGAAAGCAACGTTAAGTGCCATCCACACAAACCACTCTTTGCACTTTACAACTGTACATACTTTAGCTAATGCGGGCTTAGAAACACGGCAAATAATGTGGGTAACTGCCCACAGTAATGAGTCCTCAATGAAAAGCTACTGGACCCCGCAGTACTCTGACAGAAGGGAATGGTCTGGACTTCTACACAATGTAGGAAAACCAAAGGTCAAAACTGCAAACCTTCAATTCTACCACAAAAAGTGGACAAAGAGACTCCGATAACAAGCAGAAAAGGACAACATGCAGCAGTGACGGAAAACAGTGAAAAATCAACGGTAATAATTTGATCAGATGAATGTCCAAGTACATCATCAAAGGCACATACTATAAGTGGTACCATATGCACTGCTGCAGGCAACAAAAATTATACATATCCTAGACTGTCCCAGAAAAGAAATGAAGATGCAGAACAAAGTGTTCCAGATGTACTACCAACACATCATCTGGGAATAATTTCCTGTCTACCACCCCAACCTCAAATATAAGCAGAAGTGGAGTCCCGAGTCTTGTTCCACATGGGCAATTTATCAATTGCACCCTTAATTTCTATAGGACCACACACTTAAACATGATATAGAAACATTTATTTTGGAACCTGCACTTTCTAACCTGTAACCCTTTTCTAAATAAATACTTAATTTCTCCAACATGTATGTACCATTTTCCAATTTATTGTACTTTATTTAAACACTGATGGTGATCTAATAGCTTTATAGACCTGCAGTTGGGCCTGTACCGGGCGTTATGGTCCCTCATACCTCATTAACTCGGTCTTCAGGGCCCATAAAGCCCGGTACGGCCCTCACTGCAGGTCTAAAAAGCTATATGTATGATCTTTTTACTAAGCGGACACTACATACCTCGTAATGAGGGCCAATGTGTTTCCAAACTGTTTATGATCATGTTCAGAATGTTCAGAGAAGATTCTCTTTGCTGACTTCCTCACTCCTATGCAAAAAGAAATTAGTTCAACTTGCCGAAAATAGGCCACCATTTTGAAATAGTGATTCCGGCCACTGTTTTGAACAGCACATGTCGAAGTATTTACTATATCTGTTTATTCATTCTCTTACTCCATGTGCATTTATATGTATTTATGTATTGGGCATAAGTGGTGCTGGAGTCCTTATTTATTTATAAGCAGTGCCCAGTATTTTTGTTTAGTATTGGCATTGTGTAAAACATGTTAGCATGTGCTATGATACATATTGCGTTAGTTAATATGTAGCAACATTTTTGTCTCCTTCACAAACATTTACATTTCATTTGTGAATAATCGCAGGAATGCAGGATTGTGATTCAGAAATGAGGGAAGCTGTTGTTTTGTTTCTGGATTACATAATGCTTGGACCTTGGATAGCTCCTGACAATATAACTGGAACCCAAAACTGTTTTCCTAAAGAACATTGATGCAGAGAAACAGCCCTGCTTCTTTTAGGTTTGGGGTGGATGGTTTACTGTAGGGAAAAAAAATGTTTAAGTGAGAAAGGCACCAGGAAAATACATCATTTTATTAATTAACATTTTCATCAGTTACTTGCTTCCCATGAGAAACAGCAACTGACAAATGGCACAGACTTTGTCAAACATCAGGAACATTTGGAACTTAACACTAAATCCATGGCCAGAAGTGTTGAAAACATTAATCATTTAAAATTGTCAGTAAACATTTAAAGTGGGGTATTGTCACATTGGGACAATGCACTGAAAGCTAATGAAACTTGTGAATCGCAAACTAGGAAACCATTAATATGCAAGACAACACTAGACTGTGTATTCACATGCCAATATATAGACTGAAATGTTGATATGTGTTCAAAATGAAGTGTCACAGAGAACTATTTTTCTATTTTATTGGCCGTGCTTAAATTTCAAAATGATTCTTATTCATGACCTACAGAGAATTAAATAATGAAGCCATTGAAACGTTGCTTTGATGAGAAGATGTATACATGTTTTTTATTTAAATGACTCAGCTTATGTCCCCTGTTCATACAGCCCCACTCCACAATTATGGGTAATAAACAGCCAGTTGCATGGACACTCAAATGTATTTAAAGGATGAAAGCCAAATCCAAACCAAAGTGGTCTCCAAATTCATGAATTGGATTTCACCAAAATGGTATATACTCATAAAGGATTAGACAGCAAAGTGACATTTTATCTTGCCTACATGAATCTTTCTACTTCACACACAAGCACTCATTATTGTAATCAATTCTATTTACATATTATTGTCTAAGTATAGTAGACATTCTAAATACACTATTTGTTGTCAAACATGTCTCTCAAAATCTTTAACTTCACAAAAGAATTTCAATATGAAATAAGACGTCACATTTTTGAATGCATCAAAATACTGTTTGAATCTTATCATTCTCTTCCCCTGTCTACCTGTGTGCTAGATATTTTATAATATAAAACTCCTCCCTTAATCTTGTCACTGGCAAGAGCCACCTCTAGTCCTATGACTGAAAAGGGAGAGGGAAACATACTACTCATCCAATGGAGAGGCATTTCCATTTTGGAATATAAGTTTTTATGAGAATAAAATAAAGATCAATACAATCTACATATCAGTATGAATGATTCAAGACAGGATAATATGCATGTGATATGCATATTTATGGAAAGAATATTTTTCAAATGTTTGTTTTTATTATTATTATTATTATTACAAACAAGTAGGAAATGGTATATGCTAAATAAACACATTTTTTAACTAAACATTGCACTCACAACTAATTTCAAGTTCCTTGTGTCTTCCACTGTAAAGCTATCAATTTTTACTTGATTATGTCTTTGAATTACAATACTACACATGAAACAGTTTGTGTTCAGTCTGACCCAAATTAGATTTTAGCCTGCAGAGAACACCCATGGAATATGGTAAATAAGATTGTTTCCATGATTCTGACCCAAAAGCTCAACATTTGTTTTTCTCTTTGAATCAACAAAGTCTCATGCCCAGAAGCTGTAAACTGTTTGAATGGACTCCATGATATGATATGATAGGTTATTTATAACATGATTAATATGCTTAATACCGAGAGGTTTATAAGCACGGACTCAGGGATCGAACCTGTGTTGCTCTGTGCTGTCTTGTTTCCAAGGCGAGCACGTTGCCCCTGAGCTCTCCTCCCGAGACAGGATAGGTGAATCTTTCTATGGTGAAGCAAAGCCTAATTTTTTGTTCTGAGGTTTTATGACTCACATTCATGAAGTGTTGAGCTTAAACTATTCCCAGCTGCATTCAGTTTAAAGATGTAGGCATCCACTATTTCCAAACTGACAAGAAACTGTGTTATTGAAAGTGATGAAACTTCAAGTGATCATTGCTTTCCTTCCTTTAAACTTTGCCTCATTTTAGTTAAATAAAATAAATTACAAGATACAATTGTTGAAAACAAATAAAAGTGTATTCTATAATTCACAAGTGCATTTTCTTCTCTGTGTTTGGGGCCTAGGAATGTGGCACCCTGGTGCAATCCTGGAACTGTTCATTTATGGAAAGCTCCCAAATAAATCTTCTGGTGCCTATTGAGTTCTTTTGCTCATAATCACATGCCAACTGCTTGGGTCTTAACACTACCACATGTGGTAAATTTCCAATGTCCACAGGAATATTTCGCTGCATTTCCTTGGCATCGACAACCCAGTTCACATGAAGGCCATTGAAATGGTTATAGTTATGTCTCTCTAGGTAGTCCCTTCTATGGATCAAAGGCAGCCATCTTATTTTTAAAACAAACTTTTAGTATCTTGTACATCATGCCGGATAATAATATTAGCAATATTACCTTCATGGGGGTTGAGGGCATTACTGAACCTGGTAATGCCCCAGGTTAATGGTTACCTGACCCAGGGCATTACCTGGCCCAGGAGTGCCCCCGCGAGGGTAATATTGCTTAATTGTTTCATTGGAATTATTAGGATGATTATTAATATTTCTGTGTTGTGACTGATTGTGTGTAATATATTAAGTAAGATTGCCACAGGCAGGCCAAGTTTAACTGGGTAAATAAGCCCATGTAAAGTATATCTGATGTCTTGTGGTGACTGACCCTGCATAAAGTAAGGGGACCACCTTTGCCTTTATTTTATTTAATGATAAAACCCAGCCTGTTTATCGTCCCAGAATACTGGTACCGCCACCAACGTGGTGGTATGGGGACTTACCGGTCCATTCCACCCTTTGCGGGACCGGTATGTCCCCATTTGAAATGCCATTCCCCATTTCCATTTGAGCCCCCATAGGGCTCAATGGGAGGCGGCAATAACGGTACCTCAAATTGTGGTACCGTTATTGACCCCGTTATCCCTTCGCGGGTCCCGTCCTTAACGCCTGCTAAAACCAGGCGTTAAGGAAGGATCCGCAAAGGGACATCAGAATAGGGCGCAAAGGGATTACCGGCACCGGTGTCATTACCGGTGCCCTGTATCGGTTTGCACCCGGGTTGTAATGACCCCCATTATGTCTGGACCAAGATTACAAATGTTGAAGTCAGGTGCAGTACTTACAACTTATTTTTTCAAGATAGGGTCAATACACAAATTATACAATGTGAGTTGAAATATCACTCAGGCACTCCTTAGATCATATGGAGGCCTGCTCACATACAATTTGTGGTGCACATATTCTCTGTGCTGACATCACTTAAGACCAGTATATGGCAGTCCTCTTAGAGTGTACAATGGACACTGTACTGTCATACAAAGTATTTTAAATGCAATCAAGCGTTCATGGCGAACATGCCACAAAACAGATATAGAAAAAAAGGGCAGAGGCATAACAATGAATACACAACAAGGATAGACAACCCATGTAACAGCAGGGAGATCATAGCAACCACACAACAAGAACAAACGTAACACCTCCTATTGTGATCCCCTCTGCATACACAGGAGAGTAAAGACACATTAATTAGAAGGACAAAGGGAAATTAGACCTGCAAATATGAAATACACTGTAAGTCCGAAAACCTTGCCACATCCTGCCAAACATTAATGGTTTTAAAGCAGGAAACCACGGACATTGAGTGCTGTCTTAGAAAAAAAATAGTTTAGCTGTGAAAGAATGCAAGTCTAGGAATCCAGGCAAAACTGTAAAGAACAGCAAACATATAAATCAAGAATGATCAGGCGCAATAACTGTGAAATATAAACAGGAACAGTGCACAGATGACTAATGCTGGACTCAAGGAAACTTTAAAATTCAATCATGAGAACATGCCTGAGTTGACCTCAATAAAGATTAGTAACTGTTAACCATTGATATTGTCCTTCCTTAACCCATCTTTGGCCTGCAACTGTAGGGACAAAACTATTTGCTAAGGCTTCTGGGAATTATTTTGGAATTAAATAATATATTGCTTTCTAAAATTCTGACATGGAACTGGATCAGAAGAGAAATGTAACATGTAGCCACAGAGTCTGTATATCAGCATAGCCATGTGGCACAAGGATCAGAAGGAACGTCTACCACTTGATAAGCCATAATACATGCCCCATTATGTGGGGAATGAATGTAAAGGAATGGCATTTTGACAGTATTTTATCTATTTCCAATCACCCCCTACTACCTGGTGCCAAAACCAGAATATGTGCTTGCAAAGAAAAAAAGAAAGAAACATCAGTAGGAGGGCCTAATATATAAGAGTCATAAACCCGCTTCAGAGTGACTCATTTCTGTGAGTGAGCAACATAATACATATTAAGGAGTACTGCTGTTTGTCTGAGGGCTATACAAAGGTTTGAGTTTAAATGCAAATGGTTCTAGTCAGATTCAAGATGACTATCATCAATAGTCAATGTCATCATCATGCCTTTTATTCACCTTCCATCTCCCCTACAGACCACTCAAAAACAACACAGCCTTCATCAGAGACTTTACCGTCCTGGTCTTCACCATGTCCCTCACGCACAACAACAATATCTTCCTAGGCGACTTCAATCTCTGAGGCAACAAGGCCACCAAACCGATGAAGGAAGCGCTCCTCGCCCCTCTCAAAACTCTCAGCCTCACACAGCATACGAAAGACCCAATGCGCAAGATAATCAACATCTACTACTGCTCTCCTCTCCCACTTGACTGGTCTGACCACCTGGCCATGCCTTTGTACATCCTGCACACCACGCCAGTCAAGCACTCTCAGCAGAAACACATCAGACAAACTTTCAAGTCCTTTAAGCAATTCCTGGTGGAAGCTTTCACGGAAGACCCTGCCAACCTCCACCTCACATGGACCGGAACACCACCAACCAAACTGCAACTCTCTACTGGAAGCACTGAACACCACCCTCTCAGCCTCCATCGACAGACAATGCGCCTCACTTGCAAGCCAAAACAATCAGCACCCTGGTACACGCAAGAACACAGCCGCAACAAAAGAGTCATGAAGAAACAAGAGAAAACCTGGCGCCGCTCCTGGACCGCATATGACTTTGCATTCCTTAAGGAACTCTGAGCAACCTGCCAACAACTAATCAACACAGCCAAGGCATTCTACTATCTGAACACCATGGCAGAATCCAACAACAAAAGCAGAACACTATTCAAAGCGTTCGACCACTGCTTCGACCCGTGATCCGTCCTTGCCATACCTCACTCCATCGTCTTCATGGACAAAATCAGCAAGATTCTCCAGGACATAGACACTAGCTCTGCATCCACAGACCCACGTCATGTCCCGCCTCACAAAATCTCCACACCCTGGATGACATTCAAGAGACTCTCTACAGAGGAGCTGGTAGAGACTCTGGTCGCCCTCACAGCCACATCATACAGACAACATCCTCCCAGCATCCATCCTCAAGACCCTCCCCGCAGAAGCTGGAGATCATCAACAGCTCCCTTATTCAATTCACCTTTCCATCGACCCTAAAGGCAGGAAAAATCCTCCCTGTACTAAAGAAACCCACTCTCTATACCGACAACCTAGGTAACTATCGCACCATCACCTATATTCCCTTTCTAGGTAAAATCCTTGAGACAGTGCTAGCTGCGCAACTGCAGCAACACATCAATACCAACAATCTCCTCCAAACATACCAATCTAAGTTCAGACCCGGATGCAGCACGGAGATGGCAACCATACAGGTGGTCGACGACTTACTCAACATCATTGATGACGGCCACCCCTGCTTCCTGGTTCTACTCGACCTCTTGGTTGCTTTTGACACAATAGAACACCAGGCACTCACGGACGCCCTACATTGGTGGATGGGGATCAACAACCTTGTCCTACTTTGGTTCAAGTCTTACCTCAACAACCACCAGCAGTTTGTTCAGATGGACTCCTCTATATCGCCAATACTACCCATCACCTGCAGAGTCCTGCAAGGCTCCCGCCTCTCCCCGTTGATCTTCAATCTATTCATGGAGCTGCTGGGAGACCTCATTGCCACAGCCACATCCACATTCACCAATACACCGGCAACATACAGCTTTACCTCAGGATTCACACCATCAACGACATCCACAGGCTCAAAACATGCCTCTCACTGACCAGTTTTGGATGTACAGTGCATACCTGAAGCTCAACCCCTCCAAGACTGTATTCCTACTCCTCACCAACAACACTGAACACCCAGACATACAGATCTGGTTATCAACTATGAACCCTGAGGGCATCACACCAGAGCCCACCTGCTGCACCAAGTCCCTCAAGTTCCACATAGACAAACACCTCTCCGTCAAGACACACATAGCTATGAAACCTCATACAACTTCGTACCAGCTCTCCCTCTTGTGGAAAGTCAAGCCCGTCCTCCCTCTGGACAGCTTGAAATCCACTGTTTAAGCACTGGTCCAATATCACCTCAAAGGCCTCCTGTCATCCTCCCTTCTGCCCCTGGGAAGTGTCCTACATGTAGCTGCACTCCTCATCAAGGGTCTACGCAGATACGATGACATCACTGTGACCCTCATTGACCTTCCCTGGCTCCTACTGAAAACACAAATCACCTTCAGGTCTTGCTGCACCATCTATAAGGCAGACGCCCTCAAGTCGTCGAGCAACCTTGTGGGGAAACTCAACATGCCCAGCAGATAGCACACCGCCAGCCCCCAGGACACGTGCAGACTTGAAATTTGCTGCTGCAAAAAGGAAAGGACCAGAAATCAAGCCTTCTCTGCCACGCCCCAAAACCATGAAACCTACTCCCTGTCTGCATCAGACTCGAACCCATGCTCCTACAATTCAGAAAAGAACTTAAGACCCACCTCTCAAACGAGCCTCACCTCCTCAATACCTAGGCCACCATGTTGCCTCCCCATGTCACCTGACTCACTAAACACTGTCCGACCCTCTCTTCCCTGCCACGCTTTACAGCTGTGCTCCTCCTCTGTGGCCCTCTGTATCCCACGCCCACTGTATGTGTGTTCTGTTGTTACCTCTGAAGTGCTGCGTTATCTATCTGTACTCTTTTATACTTCTGTAAAGCAATCCGTTGTGTATCTTTATTGGTGTATACCTCTGTAAAGCGCTCTGTTTCTTCTTGAGTCTAGGTCTGTGACCAATAAATACAATAGTAATAATAATAATAATAATAATAATAATAATAATATTATACATATCTTATGATTTATTGCTACCGATGTGTTTTTTAATCGTCACTACCATCATCAGACGCCACTTATATGCACATCACTTTTACCCAGAAACCAGTATTAGTTCTTTCAGCTACTGTTGTGTCCACTTTTCCATTATTCTGGTTTTCACAAGTATTTAGCCATATACTCCTGCAATGCAGTGCTATTTGATTTATTTTAATGAAAGTCATTTGTTAAAGAGGTGTCTCCTGTGATCAGAAGAATTTGCCCCAACCGAACTAAAGACTACTTTGAACTGTACAGTAGCAGGGGCCAACTTAGTGTGTCAATAGCAGCTGAGCAAGTGCAGCTGCTTACACCGACCAATAATGGAACCAGTAGGATAGTGAATCAAGAGTATTGACAGGCCTTTACAGTGTTGAAGTGTCTTGCAACATGCATTCACAATGGGCCTGATTCATGGAATAAGTGCACTACTGAAAAGTCACTTTGCACTGCCGAAACAAACCCTGATTCATGGGACCATGCAAAGTGTATTTTTGCTGTGCAAAGTCAGGGCACTTTCGTACTGCAAAAATGACTATGCACTGACTTTGCACAGCAAAAATATACTTTGCACCGTTCCATGAATCAGGGTTCTTATCGGCAGTGCAAAGTCACTTTTCAGCAGTGCAAATTCACTTTGAACCGGGCAAATATTCCATGAATCGGGCCCTATGTGTTTAGCCATAGGCCACGGTGTGTTGTAGTGCAAGATATATTGAGGAACCCGGACTCACAAAGCAGTCGGTCTGAAATGCCTGTCTCCCTCCCTTTCTGAAGTGTGTGCAGCAGTGGTTTTTACAAAGGCTATAGCAGGAAGAGGCTCGTTTTACCTGATGGCAGTGGTGTGGGTAGTTGTGATGCACTGTTCAGATGAGGGAGTGCTGCATCTCCTTTCTGCCTTTGTGCTTCATGAACATTGATCTTTAAAATACCCAAGCAGAGCAGTATATCCTTTCACTGTTTAGCCATGCCGTTTTCAGAATTTAGGTTCCTCTAAGTCCTCCCCTACTTGATTCTGACAAGGGCAACTTTCATCTTGAAGCATAGGTTAAGAGATGAAGTTGAGAGGTATTCTATGAAGCCTTAGATTGCGACTGTGCATGCAACCCCACTAATGATGACAGACATTCGCTCACCTGACGTCTTGCCACCTCGTCATTTTTGAGAGGTTCATTCCGAGCAAGTACAACAGTGGCATAATCTCAGTGAGTGATACAGCATTCAGGCTAACATGGTGGCAGAGCTTCCACCAGGGATGTATTTTAAATGTGATGGGTTCTTCAGGAAAGACACTTGAGCCACAGATGCGACAAGTAACTTCTATACATAAATTTGCTGTTACAAGCCTCCAGGTTCCAAGTTAAAGGTAAGAACATTAGGTTAAGGGACACATAGACATCCACCGGGAACCCTCTCACTTAGGTAGCTCACTTCTGAACTCACACACACAGAACACACACAGGGTATCACACATCACCGTTCTACAACTCACGTTCCACACGCACTCAAGCAGCTCACATGCTCACAGCAGAACAGAGGGGAAAGAAACACAGAACATGCACTCGGGAGAGCAGCCAGTGGCTTGACATGAAGACTGTCCATGGCCTGCTTCACTGTGGCTTCTGCAACGTGGACAATTCCAGCTATTCAGCACTGCTGCTATCAGCAGGTTGTGTAACAATTTGAAACACACCTGCAATGTTCAGGTATGTAAAACTGGTCAAAGTTGAAACAGATCTTTTTGTACATACCAGTCATATCAAAAACACCAAAACGCCATCATCATCATGTCATGTTAAATTATTGATTCAGTAGTGACTGGCAAATTCAATGTTGGACTCTTATTTCTTTAGGGTTTGAATTAAAGAAGCATTAACTAATACTCTTAATTTTACTATAAACATATACATCATTTGTAATTAATTTGTTGGACTTTTGATATCCAGTAGGAACAGTTTTTATATACATTGCTCCCGTGTTTGTTAGCGCTGTATGGGATCCCAAAACCAGTGGTAGAAGTGTACCGAAAAAAGTAGTGGATCTGTGGTGTCGGCAGAGGAGAGGGTAGGCAGAAACATAGTGCAACATGTGACGAGGTGTTGCAGCCGGGGCATTGCAATGTTCTAAGTGACTACCAACTAAGTAACTAAGGCTCCTATTTCGACGTTACACTTGCACAGGGACATGAATGGACAAATCCTCTACATAGAATGGTGAATATGGTCGTAGAAATTAGAGGAATGGTAAACAGAAAACAGAAAAAAATGAAAGTAGTGTAACACAGCTCCCGATGGTGCCCGCTCACTTGGATCACTGCCCAAAACTGTTATAGGTATGAATGTACATGACAGCTATGCTGCAAGAGCAATTCGTTAGAATTAACTGGAAGATGACCCAATATTACGCATATCGTTAGCTTGGTAGGTGAAGTTCAAAGACACATACGACATGTTATTTCAAAGCGAATTTTTCCTAGCATTCTCTTGATTTTTCTGAATTAGCTAAACGCTTGCTTGTACGGGATGGGCATTCAGGCTTGCTTATGTTTGTTTTTTCACCCTCCTCTGCATCCTTGCATTTTTTCTGCCATCCCCAAGCACTAACACTTCATATAGGCTGCATAAAGTGTGTTTTTATTGATAAGACAAAGGTGGAATGTGTTGTGGCCATAGTAACACACATTTTAGAGTGTTCAAATGTTTCAATTGCTGCAGCAATTTTAGCTGAGCTACTCTTGACAGTGTCTATACAGACCCAAACTCCACCTCACCGATGGGCTTTCAATGAGGCTGGTACATGTCTGGGGATGCTTCTGCTCTATTGCACAATCGATATGACATAATAGATTCGGCTGGTCTTCCCTTTTGGGATGCTGCCAAGCCTGCTTTGCATTTTTGTATTCCCCTTTGTAATGATGAGGCAATCTAAAACAATGGAATGAAAAACTGCCCACTGCTAATGACTAATTTCATTATTTTCCATCGATATCTTCATTCCAATGCTGTAATCATGAATCAAAAAATCATCCCCTGAGATTGTACACTTGTGTTGTGCCTTTCTTCACATCTTCTAGGGTGCATCAGGGTGTGGCTCAGTAGGAGTGCATCTATAAATTCGATGCCAGGTGCACGGCATATCATGATGTGAAGCACATTTCTGGCCTGCCAAATACAATGCAATGACTGCTGGTATTTATTTGATTGGTAGGGCATAGGGCATACACATTTCCCATGAATGTGTGTCAGTGACCAAGCATAGTGAGGGAGCCCCAAACAATTAATAGCGATGCTGGGGGCTGTTTGGTAGATTTTCACATTTTATGCACAATCTCTTCTACATGTGAGTCCCCCAGCACGTTTTACTGGATTACTGGATTTCCCTGAATGAGTGGAAACCTTTTTCCACAGTCCCTCATGTGTTTACCTTATCTCTGCAAAGCTTTTGTATTTCTTTTTATACATTTTTATTGGCGTTATACTATCCTCCAGGTTTTAGGGCATCTGTTTTTTGACGTTTGCAGTACACGGCACCCTCTGTGCAGTGTTACTGGGAACCCTCTGGGTTTTCCTTTTATTTTCTGTGAAAGGAGGATATGTTTTTCCTTCCTATATGTTCATGTTGGGAGATTAGTACACCCCACCTTATGCAGAGTGCTGAGGGCCTACATTGCATCCACTTTCACACTGCTCTTGTAATGGTTTTGTCCTACCTACTTTTGTGCAATTTTTACTTCCAGGCTGTACTCACAGCCAAAAGGTGCACTGAAAGGTCACCATTGACCCAAAATGGTGGCTGTATTCTTTTATTTTCACCATTTCTTGTTTGTTTGTCCCTTCTTGGTCTTTCTTCTGCTGTGCTCGGTGGTGGAGGTCCTGGTTTGAGTTTTGTCTTTGGCTGGAATTCTTTGTGAGGCCAGCCAAGGCTCCAGTGTGTCTGTGAGGACCGTGAAAAGGGGAGGACTCCGAAACTGTACTGTTTTTTGTCTTCTGGTGTACCTGCCTGGAACCAGTTCCAGCTGGTGCCTGGCTGTCCTGAAAGAACAGTCACCACCCAAAGTGCGAATGGTGCACAGGTGTTGATTGGCTTAGTTCCCGCATAAAAGGCATAGATCCTGAGCCTGAAGTCAAGCTGAACCATTGAAAAGGAAGAAACGATACAGAAGAAGAGGAGACGATGTCCACAGCCACTTCCAGATGACCAGTGAAGACTTCTGTGTAACTGTTGCTGTCCAACCCCTTCTTCCAAGCATCAGGAGAGCCCAGAAAAGGATGGCTCTCTTCCTTAGACTGATGGGTCCAATCAGTCTGGAGACAACTTGCGTTTCGAGCCATCCCATGATGAGCTTGACTGTTATGCACACCTGATATTCCAAGGGGCATCTGGAAGGCTCTGAGATCTGGAACCCTGGATGCGTAGTTGCCCAGTGCTGAATAATGAATCTGCAATTACAGAAGGGAGGATTTGTAATAACTGTCTCTAATGGGTGAATCTCCCACCTCCCTCTGACCGATTCCCTTCTCACTGGGTTCTTTTCTCAACTTAGTTATTTGTAGGGTGAGCTATCCGTCCTGTATTTCGTGTGCAGGGGCGCTTGATGTTTGTTGGCGAGCTGCCGTATTGCTTCACTGGTGCAGTACGCCTTCCTTTGGCTCAGGCCTGCTATGACCCCAAATCTGCTGGTAGGCAGGTAGGTTTGTTAATTGTAAGTCTTTGTTCTGTTTATGGTGGGAATTCTTTAATGTCTTTATCTCCTCCTTTTCGGGTGCGAAGGTCTTGATGCTGGTGTGCCGGATGGAGAGGCACGTTTCTAGGTAAGACAAAGCGCGAAGTGCAGCACCTTTATTGTCTTTTGAAGCTAACCTGTGTTTTCTTCTTCTTCTCCTCACAGGCCGCTGTAGTGCTGCCAGTGGATGAGAGCGCGACGAAAAGCAGGCCCCCGGAATCCATTAAGGTAGTACAGCGCTGTGCGGTTGTTTAATATTGAAAGCAAACCTGAATATGTCTTTTTTCCTTTGCAGATGTTGCTGTGGTGCTCCGGATGGAAGCGTGGCGTAGCACGATGGAATTCAAGTAAGACTGATGGACTTTGATGTTTTGGAAGCACACGCTCTAATATTGTTTTTCCCTTTCTCGTTATTGCAGGTCGCAATGTTCGAACAGCAGCTGCGGTAGAGGTTCGCCCGGAAGTCCTTAAGCTAGTACTCAAGGTGAGTGATGTTTCTTCTTCTCTTGGTTTCCACAAATTGCAGCCCAGTTGAGATGCTGAGTCCTGGATGTGTTTTCTCAGGTAAACCAGAATAATCTTGTTCTTGTTCTTGCAGGATTACAGGAAGATGCTGAAGACCAGGAGCTGGACACGGTGAGCGTCACACTGCTGGCTGCAGAATAACACGAAGCATGTTCTGCAGTCAGGGTGTGGTTTATATAGCCCAGGTAAAGTAGAACCAGGGAAAGTAGTTCCAGGCCTGCCACATCCAAAACACTAGACCGCATGGCTTGGTTCTTAGAACTAGACTGTGTGGGTGCTTCCATGTTGGATTTAAAGGCCCATGTACATAGATGAGACCTAGTTTGAACAGCCCTTCCTTCCTACATATGAGCCTGGTGCCAAAGGCACCATGACTGGCTCCAGGAGCCCTTTTGCAGTGGTTTTAAGGCCCTCAGGGTTCTGGTGGGAGCCTGTTTCTGGCACAACTTATGCCCCCTCACAGTGGTCATGACAGCACCTTCACGGGCTACAAACCAACACGACCCTGGGACCTGTGGGCACTGTGCAGTGCATCGCCTTCCAAAGATCGAATCCTCTTGAATATTTGGTGGACTCCATCTGGACCTCCAGAGGCAAGATTCTAATCCTCAAAGTCCCCTTACCAGAGAGCTGGAACGACAAAGCAAGGCAAATCGACCGGGCGGTAATCATTCTTCACTGGTGCTTCTCAAAAGGTGCCAAAATAACAGAAACCTGAAGAATCCTTAATTGAAATCCTCTTCACTTGACTGCTGCTACAAATAACTCTCCCGTGTCCCTTCTTCAGTCTGTCTGACCAACCGAGCATCCAGTGACCGGGTTTACTGCTGCTGCATTGTGGAAGCTTTGTTCTGCAACTTCTTTTTCACTGCTAATGTCCAGTGAAACTCTTGGTAAAACTTGCCTATAGTTGTTTTGCGGCTCCTGTAGTGATGGAGTGCTGAGTTGTGTAGTAAGGCATTCACCCATACATGTGCACCCAGGCCTAACACCTGTGTGCCCTCAGGGAGCCTTCTACGATGTCCCTGACCCTTTATCCAAACAATGATTGTTACTTATTGCTACGGAGGACTTACTCTGGAACTTTTGAAATTTCTACAGCTGTGCCTTTTCGCCCTCCAATCTGACTCTGAGACACTCATAACTAGATAAGGATGGACCTCTGAATTGTTAGGCCTCTGTAAAAACAAGTATTAACTTGATTCATGTTGGTTTTGTTTAATCTAATTTTACCTGAAAGAGATAGTCTAAAAGTTGTTACAAAAGTTTTACTTACCTTTGAATTGTATAAGGCCATTCTCAAAGTATTAGAAAAGTATCTTACTTACTGTCAATATTGCCTTCATTCTTCTATGTGCTTATTTAATCTTATAGTACTTACCTTGCTGAATTACTCTACCTTAGTGTGAATTTAAAATAAAAAAAATGTTTACATCACTTTTAGTGTGTTAGTGTTTCTTTGGCCAATGTGTGTGCTCTATGTTCCTTATACCATCTACATCCCTTTCTCCCTCCTAAAATAAGCCTGGCTGCTCAGCCATTGCTACCAACATACCTGTGTGGTTAAGACCTATACTAAGAGTCTGAGCACTGTGTTCCAAGTAGAGTCTTCACAAGTCCTACCATTGGCGGACATTTGTAAAACTGCCAAACAAGGGCTCTCCTCTCAAGGCATTTTTTAAAATAATGGGTTAAAAAGCTGCATTTTACAACATATTTTCTGTGAAAATTCTAATAAAAAGCCAGTGTTCAATCGGTTTTGTAGTGTATCACATTAAAAAATCCACAATATGCAAGCCGCCAAAAGTGGACCGGGTCATTTTACAGCACATTTTCATAATGCCTTTTCCAACAGTATATTTCAGTGTGTTGCCAATATATGCTACTATCCCCACGAAAGATCATATTCCTGGTTGCTTTACTCATACTGCTGGTAATGATACTTCAAGAAAACATATCTATGCTGCCCGCACCAATATGTGGCCACTAATTCCAATTAGAAGCACTTGTCATGGTGGCTTTTCACATAAAATCAGTAATAATGCCATGCCACTTTATACCACTAAGAACACTCAACATGTTGGTTTGCCTGTAATGCTAGTAAAAATGTGATGCCACTGTAAGAAACATGACCATATTATCTGCACCACTGTAGGCCTGTGTTCCCATGTTGAACACTCAGCACGTTGGTTTTGCTCCTAATGCCTTTAAAAATACCATGCCAATATAAGAAATCATGTCCTTACTTGCTGCTAACAATGTCGGCCACTGTCCGGCAGCTTACTCAGTTCTAGGTTAGAAAAGGCAATGCAATGCTACTGCAAACAAAAATCACTTTGATTATTTACTGCACAGCTGTGGGAAATTGTATAATATGGAAAGGCACACACTTTTCATATTGATGCAGAAATGTGGATTTACCTAAAGACGAGGTTTTGGAACTGGGGCACAAACAACTGAAATATAATACAGCAATCAGTGCTGCACCCTTGTGCAGCCTATTACAGGCTCATGGGAACTTACCCCAAGGCTCACCGCCTCCAATTCCTTCATTGGTGCATCAGATCAGCTCCTCGGTTATGAGTCACTGGGTGACAGTAAACTCGTCTTCTCCATATTCCACTCTCAGGTCCAGCCTCCAACTGCACATAATACAATATAGGCAATTTTTGTGTATTGATATATGCGAATGACAGTTACAGTCAAAGAAAGTGGCCGGCCAACTGTGCTTTTTGCATAAAAGGTCATACTAGCTGTGTCCCTCCTCGGGTATACCACCAACCTCCTAGTTCAACCACCTTATATCATCTGCACGCATAACAAATCCCTCAGTGCAGAACACAAAGAAACATGTCATGGCGTGGGATGCGCTTTCACGCCTCATTCCAGGCGGCGCAGATGTTTTTATTTATCCCCACAGTGCATTGCAGGAATCACTGCTGAGTGCCTGCCTGCCTGCAAGGACCCAGGCTGTCTGCAGCCTGAACTTAGGACTGTGACCATTGAAGTGGGGGTGGTGCCCTAACCCCCTAAAAAACACCCACCAGTGATACAATTGCTAGTATTATGTTGCTACGCAATTCGTAAGTTGTGTGTCTATATATTTGGTGTTTATTACCTTTCCCTCAGACGTGCAAACAAAACAAAACACCATTAATTGCTTAGTTGAATATACCGTCAACCGCGTAGAGTTCTCCCACGTTATTTATTTAACAAAACGTGCAATGTATCCGGATAAAAGGTTGTTGTTAAATAATAATACAGTGTGAAGGGTTAATGTAAAGACAGCAGGAAAGAACAGTGAACTGAGTGCCTGCATTTCCTCCAACTCGAATAACTTAAAATAACAATGGCAACTTTCTGTCACTGAACCTCACTTGAACAATAAAAACTCCCCTAGGCGTTCTCGCTTTCTATTTCTGGGTTAGCAGAAACAGCAGGTAGAACAGAGAAAGACACAGCCGATGAAACGTCCTCAAGGCGCATGCTTGCTCCATTGTTTTTCTTCACTTTCATGGAGTGGTGAGTATCTGCGGTTGAAAAACAGGTCCCAGTTTACAAAAGCGTTTTACAACAGCGCAATCTCAATAAAAAAGCTTTGTAAATTAGACCCACTGAAGCGTAAATCTAAATCAGCACCGAGTTTGGATATAACGTTTGCACCATGAACCTGTCAAAGCCACTGACTCGTGTCTACCTCGGCCTGCTCATCAGAGAACATGAACACATTGGTTAATTTACATTTACAGGCTTGTGTTTTCTATTTAGCACTCTGAGGTGTTTTATGTATGATGTGTTCTAAGGATTCCCAATGTATGGGGGTTTGTTTGGCCCAGACTAGCCCACCGACTGTCTGCTATTGTGATCAGCCAGAGATACCAGTGTTTGGAATGAGTTGCTTTAGGAGAGCACGAGCTTCTGAGGTGGTGTCAGTTACACTCTAGTACATTAGGGAGTATGTAATCACGTGATATTAAATATGGCAGACTGTTCTACCCATTGAAAACGAGAATTCACTTCCTTTGTAATTCCACTGTCATCATGATGTGAAATATAGTACATGATGTAAACCTCATCCACCTAGTCCTGTCAGGCCAATTACCATTTTATCACAACTCCGTATCAATGTATTTATGCAGTGGACCCCACCTCCCCCCACCACCTCCCCACCAACCCCCTGGCCGAAAGTGCTAGGTTGGTGATTATTGTTGGGGGTTGCTTGCGACCCCCGGCGCCTCCCGTAAGCCCCAGACCCCGAAGGACTCACTCCGACACGTCCTCTCGGTTCGGGCTTCCCGGTCGCTCTGACGCGGTCGGGAAACGCCCCGTTTATTTATGTTGCACGCGGCGGCGTGCAACATCACGCTGCCGCGTGCGCGCCCTGTCATCGGGCAGCGCCACACTTCTCCTTTTTCCGGGAGAACAATAAACAATACTAATACTAGACACTGCAAACCAAACCAAAATATATACATAGCATCTCACAAAACCCCATGTTCGAAACACCCCTTTATTAACACCCACCCGGGTCCCCTTACTTAACAGTTCTCATCATTAGGACAATCAGCCAGTTGACCCAACACGTAGTCGCTGAGGTGAGCAGGTTTCCCTCGCCCAGCCCTCTGGGGGTACCTCCTGCTCGCCTCCGGCACGGGTGATGTGTCCATAGGCATGCCCCGGGCTGGGGACTCAGGCAGACAGGGTGTTTCCCCTTCGTCCTCAGGGACCTCTCCTGGGTCTGGATCAGGAGGTGGATCAGTTCTTGGATCCCACAGCTTCTTGAAGAAACTCACGTTGCGAGTTACCGCAGACCTGCCGTCCGATGCAGTCACCATGGAACCCCGGACTGAGACGACATCCAGCGGTTCCGCTCATACGGTAGGGAGAGCTTTCCATGGGGATGCCTATTTCGAATGAGGACCTCATCGCCTGGCTCCAGCCGCTGCGGGCAAAGCCCTCTCCAAACGTTTTCTTGCTCGATTCTTATTCGCCGGTCCATCTCGACTTGTTGGTCATTGATCACCCAGGTTCTTTCGCTCCTACCTCCGGCAGCAAAGCTCGAGGGCACCGCTTGAAAAATGCCTCTGCCGGGGCCACTCCAGTGGATGCTTGTGGCGTGGTGAGGTACACCCTCAGAAACTGGTACAGGGCTCTCTGGTGTGACTGCCCCTACCCCTGAGCAATTCTAAAGGTCTTATTTAGAGTCCTCATCAGCCGTTCTGCTTCACCATTGGCCCGGGGCCAGAGAGGCATGATCTTCCTGTGCACCACCCCATAGTTCTCCATCAGTTCCGAGAAGCGTTCGCTCTGGAAGGGCACCCCGTTGTCCGAGCACAGCGTGCGTGGGAACCCATGGGCCGCAAACACCTTCTCCACGGCCACAACCATGTGCTCAAACGCCACAGACTCCATGAACTCCACCTCGTGGTACCTCGAATACTCGTCGACCAGAACTAAGAAGTGGGTGCCCATCATGGTGGACCCAAAGTCCGCATGAACAATTTCCCAAGGGCACATCACCCTAGGCATTGTCTCTATGGCAGGCTCACGCTGCAGGGTAGATGCCGCCTGGCACCAAACAAAGGCCGCCACGAAGTCATCCACCTTGCGTTCCAGCTCAGGGAACCACACCTTCAGCCGTAGGCGTGCCTTGGTCTTGGCGGCGCCCTGGTGACCACGGTGTGCCAGGGCGATCACCTCGTCCACCTTCGATTGGGGCACCACAATCCGATCTCTGCGGAGTAGAAGGCCGGATGCTGAAAACGATAACCCCTCCCGGACCTTGCATAGCTGCTCAAGTCCAGTCCTGGCCTCCTGAGTGTGCCCCGCCAGAGCCTCCAGCACCGACTTCCAGGAGCCCTGTTGCATAGAGTGTCTTAGGATTTTGAATCCTCCGCTGCAGCTGCCTCCAGCTCCTGAAGAGGCGTGGCATTCGGTGTGGCCGCCTCCACCACCACCTGGACGTGCTCCTCTGCCTCCTCTGCACAGGCGCCATGGTCTTCTCCACCGGACGCCCCAGGGTGTCTGGAGAGATAGTGTGCCGCGTTGTTTGCCCCTGGCCGGTATACCAAGGTGACTCCATATTCCAAAAGGGCGAGCATCCACCTCTCAATGCATGTCGGTGGCTTGGATGACGACCCCGCTAGGATGGGAAGCAGCGGCTTGTGGTCTGTCACCACCGTCACCGGGCATCCAAGAACATAGAGCCGGAAGTGCCGGCATCCCCAAAGTACTGCCAGCGCCTCGCGTTCGATCTGCGAGTACCGCTGCTCTGCATCGGACAGGGCTTTGCTGGCATACGCCACCGGGCGGACACCCCCATCACTGTCAATCTGCATTAGCACGGCGCCCAGGCCGAATGGGCTGACGTTGACGATGATTTCTGATGGTAACTCAGGATCGAAAAATGACATGGTATCCTCAGCTGCCAGGGCACCCTTTATGTCATCAAAAGCCGCCTGTTCAAGCGGGCCCCAGTTCCAGATGGCATCCTTCCTTGTCAGTGCCCTGAGCGGTTCCGACCTGGAGGCAAGATTTTTAATGAATCGTCCACAGTATGTAACCATGCCCAGGAAACTTCGCACCTTAGACACGGTCTCCGGAGGCTGCGCCTTCTTTATGTCCTGCACATTCCTGGGATCAGGAGACACCCCCTCTCCTTTAATACAAAGCCAAAGAATTCTATCGATGGTAGCAGAAATTCACACCTCTCTTTGTGGAGGGTGAGGCCCAAGGATTGTAGTCTTCCGAACATCTTCGCCAACCACCTCAGATGGTCTACTTCCGTTCTTGCAAACACCAGGATGTCGTCGCTTATGTTCAAAACGCCCTGTAGATCAGCCAGGGCGCCCCGAATAATGTTCTGGAACACCTCCGCCGCCGAGGACATACCAAAACTCAGCCTCTTATAGCGGAATAGCCCTCGGTGTGTCGTAAAGGTGGTAATATACCTCGACTCGGGGTGGAGGACAACCTGGTGATAGCCCGCCCGGAGGTCCACTTTCAAAAAGAAGCGAGCACCCTGTACCTTCGCAATGATGTCATCAATCGTCGGGGTGAGGTGTCTCTCTCTCTTAATGGCCTTGTTCGGGAGCCTCATGTCGACGCAGACTCTAACAGCATCAGGTTGTTTAGGCTTCCGTGACACCACTATCGGGGACACCCAGGGCATCGTGCCCTCAACCTTTTCTATAATGTCAAGATTGACCAAATTGTCCAGTTCCTTGTCGACACGTTCACGGAGGTGAAACGGTACCCTTCGATGTTTCAGGGCAATGGGCTGCACCGATTCATCAATGTGTAGCCTCACTGGGTCACCGGCCATTCTGCCCAATCCCCTTGAACAGTGCGGCATACTTCTCGAGCAAGTCATTAATGTCCTCTAAATAGACAGAGTATGCGAAGCTGACGATGCCGAGGGCCTCTGCTGCAGCACAACTTAACAACGTATTGGTGCTCAACGGTGTCACGTAGAATCGTGCTGTGATTTGGGAGCCCTCGTGTTCTACCTTTGCCACGAACACACCGTCCAGAGGGATATGGTCAACACCACCAAAGGCAAAGATGCGGGCTTTGGGTGCAGCCAGCTTGTGGGGCTGGTCCCTAGAATCATAGTGTCCACGGGCCATTACATTCACCGACGCTCCCGTATCCACGAGGACTGGGACTGGAGATCGATTCACCTCGACCACGCACCTTGGCTGTCTCCTGTTCTTACTTTTCAGGATCCCCACACTCGAGACAAAGAAGATGTTCTCTTCCTCCTCTTCTTCCGCTTCCTCCACCTGGGCATCCTCCTCAGTCTGATCCACCTGAGCGACGTTGGATGGTCGACCCCGGCGAGTGAGACTGGACTGCCCCGGGCCCCTCAGCACCAACACCAGCATTGCTGCCTTGCATACCCTCGAGAAATGATCCGGTAGCCCACACCGTCCATAGGTCTTTACAGCCGCAGGGCATTCCGCTGGATGGGGCAGGTCATACCCACATTTTTGGCAGATTTCTCCTGCCCTCCCGGCTCGATCCCGGGGACCGCCGCCAGGTCTTCGGGTGCCCCTGCCACCTCGCCACATCGCACATACCTCTTCGGTCTTGATGGGGCACGACCCGGCCTCCATTCTAGCTGCTCTCGCCTCCGACACCTCATGGCACCTCCCCAGTTCAAGGATGCGCTGAAGCATGATTCCGGGCTCCATTAATACCTAGTGCCTTAGCTTGCCTGATGAACACGCCTGGATAAGCATAGTCCTGATCATGTCCTCTGCATCACCCCAAGCACAGGCCAGCGAGAGATGCCTCAGGCACCCATAGAAAGTGTCCAGAGTCTCATCGTCTTTCTGTTTGGCAGAGAGCATAACAAAACATTCATAATCCGCATTGGCGAGAGGCAGAAAGTAAGCCTGCAGAGCGGCCTTCGCCTGATCATAGGATCCATCCCCTGGCGGAAGAGATTCAAAAGTCTCTTGGACAGAGGGACCTGCCGAGTACAGCATGGTTGCCAGCCCGGTGTCATCATCAACCACCTGGGCAGCCCAAAAGTACATGTCCATGCGGTCCACCCACCTCGTCCATCTGGGCCCCAAACTGGAAGGTGGGCCCGATACAACAAACTCTGGGATGGGCTGCAGAGCCGCCTGTGCACGTACCTGAGCCCTGGCTGGGGGAATCTGCTGAACAACAGGTGCTGTTGCGGGCTGTGCTGGAAGTAGAGGATCCGGAAGACCTGCCTGACCAACTGGAGGCTGCTGTGCCGGCTGTACTGGAGGCAGCAAACCTTGAAGTGCTGCTGACACACGTGGATGCGGCTGCACCGCTACTCCGTCCTGGTCCTCAGTATCACTCATCAGTACGAGCGCATAGGCACCCCCAGCGCAGAAGACAGGGGCCGCAATTCAAACACCAAGTCCAAATGACTCCAGCATACACCATTGAAGAAACAGCTGCTGCAACACACCTCTGTGATGATGAAGAGGATGAAGATTAGTGGGGCCATCAGTCTGATGATGAAGATGATTAAGAGAAGCCTCAGCTTCCAACTGCTCCAAAAATTAGGACAAGAAAGAAATGTGGGCTATGCAGGCCCAGCCATTGTTGCCCTCCTCCTTGCTTGCACTCGACGTAGGAGACCCAGGAAAATGAAAAATTACAAACTGGGCATAATCACTTGCAGGTATAACTGCCTGCTGACAGGATTGCCAAAAATTACGCCTGGATGCACCTCTCTGCTCAAACCGGAGCTCAGAGAAGTTTCACGGCCTGATCCGCAAAATGGCCGCCAGCCGCATGGGTAACGCACGGCCTGCGGGCCGGAGCGAAGTCTCAAGACGACCTCGCTGCATCAAGAAAAAAATGGCCAGTCAATTCACCGCCGGGCCCAGGCATCGTTTCCCCCACTCGTCGCCACTGTTGGGGGTTGCTTGCGACCCCCGGCACCTCCCGTAAGCCCCAGACCCCGAAGGACTCACTCCGACTCGTCCTCTCGGTTCGGGCTTCCCGGTCGCTCTGACGCGGCTGGGAAACACCCCGTTTATTTATGTTTCACGCGGCAGCATGCAACGTCATGCTGCCGCATGCGCGCCCTGTCATCGGGCAGCTCCACAATTATTGTCTCCTGATTACACCCGAATAAATGTATGAAAATTTAAAGTAAGTGACTAAAATCATAAACACCAAACAATTAAAGTTGCTTACTGAGACGGGAAAATTGAGGTGGTGATGCTTAAACACTGAGGGGCTGATTCATGGAATTTGTGCGCCGAAAAACAGGGATTTGTGCGCCATACTGCCCGCAAATCCTTATTTAACAAATTCCATGAATCAGCACCTGAATATCTTTGTGGTCTTTGGGGGGGGGGTGGCTTACAAAAAGTAGAAAAAGCTTGGGGAAATGTGTGAGGCGCTGCTTAATGACTTTTCATCGTTGGGGTATTCTGAGGGGCTTTAAAGGGAGCATGGTTTGCATCCTCTGTCTTAGCAAAAGAAGGAAGGGAATCACTGAGGCAGACCCTGGGATTTAACACTGCAGCAAGGAACTTCGCCTAGTGTGAAACTCACAGGAGTATAGTAACAACAGGGGCACATGTGCAACCTGCATCCCTTGCCGGTAAGCCTATCTCTCCACTCGTTCTCCAAGTTTAACCCGTTATGGCTCGAATAATAGAATGAGTTGCACGGTAAATGGGAAATTTGTGCGCCAAACTGCATGCAAAACCATATTTGTCGAATCATGGAATCGACTGCGTGGCACTTTTTCGTAACTCTCTGGGACTTTGTGCAGGCTCTGCACGTCTCTGCGAGCAGCCAAGTGCCTTGCGCGAGACACCATGCAGAGCCTGGGCATGGCTTGCGCAGATGGCTGGGAAGAGGGCGGATCGCGTAAAATTTGGAAGAACATAGGAAAATGTGGGCGTTACGAGGTATGGTCAAAGGCAGTCCATCGCACACCCACTATTGCGTGGAATGATACGTATTCATGGATCCACAGCGCAATCTCTCGGCAGGGAAATGACCACGCAAAGCTCGAAGGTAGGCATACAGACACTTGTGCATGGAAATCACTGTGCAGAGGTAAGATTGGGTGTCAGATTTATGGGGTGAGTGTATGCAGCTGGGGTTCCGAACTAACTTAGGGGTGCCCGTAAGCAGCGTAGTATGGTGCAGGAACAGTTTACAGGGGTAAGCACGCAGAGTTTCCAAGTTTTACCCATGTTACAATAAATCATATGAATGTTGTCGGGGTGCACGTAGCAGTTATGGGGGACCCCACGTAGGGTCCAAGAGATGCAGGCCCGCTTGTAGGGGACCCCACACACTGTTTGAAGGGTGCATGAATTTTCACCCGGGGAGCACGCAAAGGTAGCTGTTCTGACTATTTTTGCTTTGCATGGGGGCGTGTTGGGGGCCTACCAGCCGCGATTTGCATATATGGTTACTTTGTGGAGAAAATTCCATGAATACATGGGGCGCGCATGTTTTATTCTGTGTGCAGGCTCGCTCAGTGTCGATTTTGGTGCCCATGGCCTTTGCGGGATGAATTCACACTTTTCCTTGAATTGGGTCCTTAATGTCTAACATACTAATCTTAGCCATATCATTGCGCACTGTTAACGTGTCTCTTTGTTTGCAGAACTTGTTTGCTTCACAGCTATATTAAGTCAACACATAGCATACTGTACATGCATACATATATTGCACTCACAGGTTTAAAATGCAAGATTTGAGCTGTTGCAGGATGCTTTATTCAATCTGATTCAAAGAAACACCAACATGCACAAAACCACAGCAGAATATTTAATCGAATAAAAAAAAAGATAAAAATTTAGGGCCTGATTCATGGAAAAGAGTGCATTGATCCCACAAGTGCCGTGCCCCAAGAACAACACAGCACGAGCCTACATGCACAAGTAAATCTGCGTGCTGCTTGCAGTCATGGATCCAAACGTGCATTTCTATCCAATCCACAAAGGGAATCGAGCTGCGCGAGGAATGCCAACAACATGCCCCCAAACAAACCAAAAACATAGACATTGACAAACCTTTTCACAAAGCTCATGTCTACCTCTGACACAAAATCCAGCACCTCAGATACTCAGCGCAAGGTTCCACATAAGTAACAGTTGCACCCCAGCTACTCTGCGTGAGGTCACACGTAAGTAACGGCTGCACCCCAGCTACTCTGTGCGAGGGCCCATGTAAATAATGGCTGCACCCCAGCTACTCTGCGCAAGGTCCTACGTAAGTAACAGCTTCACCCCAAATACTCTGCGCAAGGTCATACGTAAGTAACGGCTGTACCCCATCTAGTCTACATGAGGTCACGCATAAGTAATGGCTGCACCCCCAAGTACTCTGCGTGAGGTCTTAAGTAAGTAATGGCTTCACCCCAGTTACTCTGTGTGAGGTCACATGTAAGTAACATCTGCACCCCAGCCAGTCTTATGCAAGGTCAAACATAAGTAACGTCTGCAACCCTGGCTACTCTGCACGAGGTCCCACGTAAGTGACAGCTTCACCCCAGCTACTCTGCCCGAGGTTCCACATAAGTAATCACTGCAGCCCTGCAAACCGTCCCCACTACTCCCACTGCACACAAATTGATGGCACATACCCTGAGTGCACATCAGCCCCCTCAGGTCCAGACACCACCCACCAGCAGCCCTCACCTCTGCCAGTAACCCGGGCAGCCCCCTTAACTCCTGACACAACCCACCAACCCCCTCACCTCCGCCACTACCCCAGACAGCCCTCTCAAGTCCAGATACCATCCACCAGCTCCCCACACCTCCACCACCAACCCAACTTTGCCCTGCCACATCACCCCCCTACCAGTGCAATGTAGAACAACAACTTACCTCAAATCCACTGGCCTGTCACCAACATGAAGCACACAGGCCACATACCCACCCATACAGCCAATATCTTGGTGCACTGAAGCAGAATCCATGTCTGTAACTCATCACAAGGCTCCCCGGGAACATAAGAATCAGTGACAGATTAATAGGACAGCAGAATTTACCAGCAGCTACAAAGTGAAAGCAGCATGTACTTGTCACACAGCAATGCAATGTGATGGAATGTGACCAAACATTGTGCCCATGTGCCATAGCAATTGCCTCAACCTGCCGTAGCTAAATTACCGAGGAGGACACTGGTCCAAGACACCACTGACAGGACAGAGTCACATGTAATGTCAGTGCATAGTAGCAAACATTGATCAATGAATGAAGGGACCCATGTAGGAAAGCATAGGATTAAAATCCCCTGCAGGTAACATAAGTCGATCATGCATGTTTTGGGGTGATGTGAAAGAAGTCTGAGAGTGTGTGAGCCAAGCAGATGGATGATGGATCGAGCCACATATGAACACACTCTCATGTGATGAAGAAGCAGTACAGTGGCAGATGTGCTCATGACATGAGAGCACCCACTGTTTGGTAGCTGACGTGTGTTGGTGGGTGTCCATGCACTGGGAGGCACACCTCCATCGCACACCCTCCTCTGCATTATTGATGAATGTATGCCACACATCTACAGTGTGGTCCTCAACACATGTGACAGTCACATAATGCATGCATAGCAAAATCAAAGTAAACCAGATGCAGCACATGAACAAAGAGACAACAACTGTGTGATGAATAACCAGAAACTGTATTAATAATATTTACACTACCAAAAAATACTATGTGGAAAGAGGAAATGTCTGAGGGAAAAAATGAACCAAAATATAAAAGCACACAATTAACTATATACATAGGCAGTGGGCTCAATAGTCTGCCATTACATCCTCTCCGGCAAAGTCACATTCCTTGTCCTCCACTTGGAGATGGTCCACCGATAGGTATTGGATGGCTTGCAGGCTCTCCATCATCCTACTCTCCTCCTCCCCCGCATCACTGAAAGCCTCCTCCTGGATGGCAAAATGGCTCTATGTCTTTCTCCCCACCACCTCTGCCCTGACCCTGGCAACCCGTGCCATCCTAGCCCACTGCCTCTCCGCCATCAGCTGCTTCCTCAACTCCATCCAGACGCACACCAATTGCCTAAAGTGGCAGAGCTCCTTCTGCCAGGTGTATAAACCGCGCTGTGGTGCGTGCCTCCCCATTGTTGTGGGGCCCTGTGGTGACTGCTTCTGGCCACTCCTATAGTGCTGCTGCCTGGCCAAGCATACCCTGCACATGCACCCCCGCTATCTGGATGTTGCATGACAGGGGGGTACTGTACCAGCACTGTCCGGATGTGCCAGCTGTCCCACTGATGCCTGTTCGTGTGTAGCTGCATGGGTAGGCACAGCAACCACCTCTACTATACTTTCTGGGACTTTCACCTGAGGCATGGACATGCTGACCACCAGACAGGTCGGTGTGGGTAGGACAGGATTAGATGGGGCAGTGATGGTAACTGGCAATGAAGGCCCCTCAGAGGATGACTGTGGCACAGAGGAGGCAGTGGAGAATGGGGCAGGTGAATGTTCCAGGTCACAGAGACCACTTGAGAGCAGCGCATGCACCAAATGGCCCAAGCAGACGGATATAGAGTTGTGATGATGTGAGGGCATTGTACGAATCTCTCGCACATCATCACAAATCAAGCCCATCCGCTTTGCAATCCTAGCCAGCAGGGCACACGTTACCCCAGGGGTGATCTCTGTTTTCCCAAATGCGGGCCTGGACTGGGTGGAGGTATCCACTATGGTGGTCAGAGCTGCATCAGATGGAGCAGGAGGTTTGTCAGCTCCCTCCACTGTGCACTGCACATCCTCCTGTCCCTGGCCCAGGGGTGCAGCATGAACACCATCCTGGATGTTGGCCTTCATCTGCCTCCTTCTCCACCACCTCCATCTCCCTGGATAACTCCAGAGAGCCTTCCTCCCTGGATAGCCCCTCTGTCTCTGCACCCTAGGCTACAGCCACCGAGGGGACCCCCACTACAACAACCTCCTGGGACATACCTCCTGCAGCTTCGCTCGATGGAACTTGCGCTCCCCAACCCACTCACCCTTGGATGATGTTGACTCAAGTCGGGCTAGCCGGGGTGTGCGCTTTTGTCTAGTGGATTTGTCCATGCCCTTCTGCTCCACAATGATGCCTCCACCCTCTTCACGAGCTGCAGCAACTGTTGAAAAATGTTTAAAAAAACATTGACCTCAGTAATCGTCATCAATGAATGTGTGGCACACACAAAACAAAACAGACAAATCATTTTTCAACAAAGAACTGACACACAGAATGCACACAGACATGTATGTGCCTTGGCAAACTGCATTGCAAATGTTCCATGAGTGCAGTGTGAAAGCTCAATTACACTCATGACCCATGCATATGTGAACAAAGCACATTGTACATTGCCCAACAACATATCACCGAAAACAGGCAACCACACCATACCATTGACCAAACAACACAAGAATGACATGCAGCCATGGTCATGGGGGCAGCACCAGGGCACCTGCCCACACTAACACAGTCACCAATGTCCACATGTGACTGCATGACCTGCCATCAAGCAACATATACCACCACACATATCAGGAAACAAACTGCACGTCGGTTGGCCAACCAAGCAAATATTGTATATACACACAAACACTTGTGTTACTAATGCAGTGGGATGATAGGTAACAACCCAGGCCTAGAGTCGTCAATGCATGAACTCCACACACACAGGTATAAATCCACATGTGTCACTATGTTATGTTATGTTACTTTGCATTTATATAGCGCCTTATGTACCATTGGTATGGTCTCAAGGCGCTGTAGGTTGAACGCCCTCGGGAACCTAAGTTCAAGTCAGTAGAGAGAGTAGAGAGAGTCAAAAGTGCGTGTGAGCACCAAATATGTGTACAGCTGATGTGGCATTCGTGTGATAGTTGCTTCTTAGCGGTAGGTGTGGCGGTTGGGAGATCAAGAGTATGTGTTTGTTCTGGCAGGTTTTATCCAGACCGATTCTGGCTGTGTTAGGCCTGTGGAGAACGCCTAGGCTGGAGGGTATGTAGCCAGCAGTGTTTAGTTAGGGTGTTGGGAATATGAGGTAAATGATGGTATGGGAACAGCTATACCGAATGGTGTCATAATATCGCTGTGTTCTAGTTGAGTGGTGGTGTAAGGAAGAGAGTAAGCGTGGAGATGTGATATGGTGGTTTACCTTAGGTGTTTGAGATCGGGCCCACTCCAATAGTTCCATGTACTCTATCTGTTCCATGTACTCCGCCTGTTCCATGCATTACGACTGTTTCAGGCACTCAAAACCATTCCTTTCCATACTCTTTCAAACATTCCATGCACTCCAATAAGTCACGCCATTTCATGCATGCACTCCAACCCGTTCCATGCACTCCAACCCATTCCATCCACATATTTCATCCGTTCCTTCCACATATATCATCCGTTCCTTCCACATATTTCATCTGTTCCCTCCACATATTTCATCCGTTCCATCCACATACTTCGCCCGTTCCATCCACATAATTCACCTTTTCCATCCACATAATTCACTTTTTCCATCTACATACTTCATATTTTCCATCTACATACTTCACCCTTTCCGTCTGCCCAGTTCATCCGTTCCGCCCAGTTCATCCGTTCCGCCCAGTTAATCTATTCCGCCCAGTTCATCCGTTCCGCCCAGTTTATCCGTTCCGCCCAGTTTATCCGTTCCACCCAGTTCATCCGTTCCCCTCACATACTTCACCCGTTCCAACCACATTTTTCACTTGCTCGATCTACTTCCGCGTTCCATCTACATACTTCAATCGTTCTATTCAATATATTTGACCCATTTTGTCCACATACTTCACCCGTTCTTTCTCATACTTTACCCGTCTCATCTATATACATCACCCGTTTTTCCAGATCCATCCTACGTTCCAACCACCCACTTCACCCATTTCTTCCCTTTACTACACCCGTTCCTTCCAACCACTTCACCTGTTCCTTCCAACCACCTCTACCGTTCCATCAATATACATCACCTGTTTGCTCCATACTCGACACCCACTCCGCACTCCACACCCGCTCCGCGCGCTACACGCACTCCTCGCTCCGCATTCTATACCTGTACCACATTCTACACCCGTCCGCACTCTACACCCACTCCGCACTCTACACTCGCTGCTTGCTCCGCATTCTACACCCGCTTCGCACTCTACACCGGCTCTACACTCTACACCCGCTCCGTAACCGCACCATACTCTACATCCGCTCAACACCCTACATCCACTCAACACCATCACGCTCTATATCCGTTCAACACCCTAAATCTGCTCAACACCACAACCGCTCCACTCTATTATCCACTCAGACAACCTACAACCACACGACAACCTACATCCGCACTACACTCTTCTGTTCTACGCTCTCATCAGCCCCATGCCCTTATTCATTTTGCGCACTCATCCACTCCGCGCACTCATCCGCTCTACGCACTCATCTGCTCTACACACTCATCCACTCTACGCGCTCATCCACTCTACGCGCTCATCCGCTCTACGTGCTCATCCGCTCTAAGCGCTCATCCACTCTACGCGCTCATCCACTCTACGCGCTCATCCGCTCTACGTGCTCATCCGCTCTACGCACTCATCTGCTCTACACACTCATCCACTCTACACACTCATCCGCACAGTGCACTCATCCGCTCAGCACACTCATCCGCTCAGCGCACTCATCTGCTCTACGCGCTTCATCTACTCCACTGTGACCATTAAGTCCCAAGTGCCCATTGGAGGGATATTCTCAGGCGAGCCTCTCGCACCAGGTAAAATTCAGGATGCCATGAGGCCGAGCAACTTCAGAAAAATTGAAGGCCTGAAGACTTTGGGCATTTTGGAATTTGTTGAACATGTGCAGTACGTCTTGAGCCCTCACCTCGGGTTGCAAGGCTTTTCTCAAGGAAGCTTCCAGGACAGTCCCAATGAACTAGAGCCTTTGAGATGGTAGCATGGAGAAGACCAGTATCTGTAGGGAGTGACTGGTGTAGCAGAGATGCTCCAGGGCCTGTTCGGGGCAGCAAGCTTTGGCAGAACTCAAAACTGCTGAGAACCGCTAATGGCAAACCTTGGGTACTTTGTGCTTGTGATGGATTGGCACATGAAAGTAAGCTTCCTGAAGGTCCAATGATACCATCCAGTCCTGAAGCTGGAGGGCCTGAATGATCTGAGAAAGGGTAACCATCTTGAACTTGTCCTTCCTGAGGAACTTTTTCAAGTCTCTCAAGTCCAAGATGGGTCTCGATCCTCTGTCCTTCTTGGGGATCGTAAAGTAAGGGGAGTATCAACCCTGGTTCCTCTCCGCTACAGGTAACAGTTCTATTGCACCTTTCTCTAGTAGGGAGACCAAGTGCGCACTTTTTTTTGTCCTAGCCACCTTTTTTGTGGGGTCTGTCAACACTGGCATGGCTCGTATCTTTCGTCGAAGGGGTCAAGGCCGCTTTCTCAAATGCTTAGAGCATCTTTAGTCTGAACTTCACCCGCTCGGCCGGTGAGGTCGATTTTGGTCAGGCACGAGACCCATTCCAGGGAGTAACTGGATGAAAAAGGCAACCAGTGGCACCTTTTCTTCGACAGCTGTGAGGAAGAGGACGAGTGTTTTGCGAGTGTGTGATTGTGACCTGTTAGCTTTCTTAAAACAAGGAGTCTCATCTCTCAAATCGGAGGATCACCTTTTCGATGGGGTTGTCGAAGGGGATTTATGGGACCTAGCTGCAGCTAGCTTCCCTTTATGCTCTTTCAGGGCCTTCGCTGTCATCGATCGTGTGGACTCAGTTGAATGAGAGGATCCCAGGCAGCATAGAGACACCCGATGGGGGTCCGTAAGGGACATTTTGGCCCACAGTCCTGGCATTTTTTGAACCCCGAACTCGGAGTTGATGCCGACAATACCATTTTCAGTAAACAATGTTTTAGTCAAGGAACCGAAGCACGCCAATAAACCAAAGCGATAAACTGCTGAAGCCAACAGTTGCTGCACTATATACCATTGAGACGGAGGCCCTTTAGGGACATCGAGTCCACAGGCAGCAGCGCGCAGGGCCCCCTGTTGGAAAACATTTCCAAAGCAGCTGAAGCTGGATATGGAGATATAAGATGAGGAATACGTGGGATGACACAATCCATTCGAAAGAGTAAAAAAACTTGAGGGGGGAAAAAAGATTTCCCCTTCACCTAGGTACAAGGTAAAACATTTCAAGGAGTAGCAAGATGAGGCTCAGTAATTCTGTGCGATCCCTCCCCAACCATAAATGATATGTCAAAGTTCCCACACAGTCAACTGGCTGCATCAGTTGTGATTAAGATTGCGACCCCCAAGCCTGAAATCACTAAATTAAGAACAAAAGTTAAAAATCAGCAGATGTGGATGCACTGTCAGGTGTGCCACACATGGACTTGGACATCATGCATGTTGTTAATATAGCTAGAAAAAAGCATGTCACATCTCTCATGTACAAGCACTTTCTCCATGCTCACGCACTGCATGTGGCCAAGTACAACAAGCCATGAATGCACAATCTGCAAATACTCACCCAAATGCCAGTATATAATTTATGACACCACAAATGGCTTGCATTGGCATGAGGCAGCAATCAGCTGTATCTCACAACACACACAAGCCACAAACAGGATGAGGTATCTGCAAACATGCATGCTACACATACGCCATAGAGCATTGTTCCACATGGGAACTCACCAGCAGCATTCAGATGATTTCTCCAGGCCAAATACTGGGAGTGGAGGTCCAGACAGAACCTCTCAATTACCTGCAACTGTATCTGGGTGAACCGGTGGCAGCCAGCATGGTACACCTCCACAGTGGGTTCTGTGTCAAGGGCTGCCATCACCGTGAAATGGTTACATGCCTTAAGGTTGTCCCAACATTCCCGGACTGTGTTCTTGGCACTGACTGCCACCCTCTCCACTTTGATGGCAGATGTGGTGTCATCCCAGATCCTCAGCCTTGCATTGGTGCCTAGCTGCATAGCTGGGTTGAAGAGGGCATCATAGGCGCCCAGGCCCTGATCCACCAGGATGCCAACTTTGGTGTCTGTGACGTTGGCAGCCCTCTGCCTCAACGTGGGAGTGCTCCCCTCCCCAGATGATGTGGATGGGGCAGACATGGCACCGCTGAGGCAGGTATGGTCTTCCTAGGTCCTGGGTAGTTGCTATGGAGCTTTGGTGGTGTTGGCAGAGGTGGAATAGGTCGAAGTCCCGGAAGCTACAGAGCAGATGATCGCATGCCCAACACAGTAGTACAGGGAATATTGGGCGATGCGCATCACTAGTTGGGCGCATGAATTTTATGATCCTGAAGAGTTTTGGAGACGTTTATTGTTGTACTGTATTCTTTTTTAGGAAGTGCTTGCCTCTGAGCGTACGTGCATGTGTTTGTCCTTTTTCAGTGGCCTATGTTGTGTCGCGTACAACTTTTTTACTTTCTGGAAGCTTTCCATGAGTCACATACACAATTCTTTGGTCCCTGGGTGCCTCTGCGTATCACATACCATATTTATCCCTTTTGGGGTACATTTGAGCCTTGCTGGACCACAAATCTACATTGCACATCAATGCCCTAGTCAATGCCCAATGGTCTGTTATTTCATTGCTATGCAAAAGATAAGATTGGTTGCAATCCGGGCCTGAAATGAGCATGTGTTTCCTATTTGATTCAATCATAAGCCCAGTTGTTTTCCTATTAGCCACAACTATTGAAATAAACATCTGCTTATATGTGTTCGATAGAGCAGAAGTTTAAAGGACAGAGGGACACTGCAGACTTGGGGCATTCAATTGTAGTAAACACTGGGAAATAAAATTCAACCAGGGTGTTTTTCACCAAGATGAACTCTGCACCAAGGCTTTGATAATCATGTGTGATGATTCCACGCCACCTACTGTCGTACAGAGTGTAAGGAGCGGCCCACGGTATTTACCAGTCCCCCCCGTAGAATGTGATGTTATACACGCAGAATTCAGGTCTCCTCCCACAACAATAAGTTCAATCTCCCCCCTGCCGGACCAGTTTGTAAGCAGGAGATCTTGCTCCTGTTGTAGGTCTGTCATCTTAGTGGTTGCATGATTAAAGGAAAGATTGAAAATCAGCAGATTAGCTTTTAATGTGGGGAGGAAAATATTCACAGCCATGAGGTACTTAGAGTTCACCTCTATTTCATAATGCACACAGTCGCAGTTTAAGACTATTTTGATTGCTAGTCCTCCTGAAGGCCTGCCGTGTTGTCCGCTGGTTGCCACTTTGTTTTAAGTATAGAAACCTTCAAACTCAAATACAGTAGTTGCCATAGCGTCCTGTACCAGTAAGACCCCTGCCTTCTTTAGTTCTAGTGCATCCACACTCTTCAACTTAAGTTAGCCGCAAATGTTCGACATAGTAAGTGTTAAGGGCCCTTGCTCAAAGACTTGGTTACTTTGCCTTTATGTTTTTGAACATTTCCAGCGCTAACTCCAGCCAAGTCCATTCATCAAGGTTCATTTTTCCAGATGGTTCAAGTTTATTGGTTAGTGTGTTTCCTGATGTAGGATGAGGGTGTGGGGGGGAGGGGCTAGAAAAGCCTCTATTTCCTCTGACATGCTCAGTTGTCCTTGCAGATAGCCAATGGATTTTAGGTTTTCCCGATTGTTCCAGACCACCTGTGCTATGAGGTTGGACGCATAGTAGCAAACCAATCTTTCAGCCCCCTTTTTGGGGAAACCCACCCTTAGTATATCCTCCAATCTCAAGGCCCTCCGTTGTGGCATTAGTTGGAAGCTTTTTATTATTTGTCCTCTATTCAAGTGCACTGTGCCACAAATTTGGGCATTAGATTTCCAACTCATTGTGGTGCCCTGAAAAGAAACTGTGTCGACCTTCTGTGGTTCAACAACCACATGTTCCTCCACTACAGCCTGACTAGGTTCCTCTCTAGGCAACCCAGTAGTGAGCGGAAGCTCAGGTGCCTGTTCTTCTGGGAGGATACTAGTGTTTGGGGTTTCCTTTGGCACAAGGACCACTTCTGATATTTCTAGAGTTACCAAAAAGACAGTGATTTTAGGTTGCTTTTGATGGTTAACAGCCCCCTTTTGAAGTCCATGCCTCTTGTTTTCTGTTTTTGAGTAATATTTGATGTCTCCCCTGTCAGGGCATTAATGATTTGTCTAGAGTTACTCCTTTTGTTAGCTTTCTGTGCTGGCATGTTTTTTTCTTTTTTTTTTCTTTGAGGTTTCCCTTTTCTTTTTTGTCTACTTACCCTTACCCAGCCCTCACCGTCTGATTCTTCTTCTGGAGAATCATTTATGACTTTGATCTCAGGTGAGGAGCATGTGTCCTCTGGGCTTAGTTCTTGTTCTCTAAGGCAAATATCTACCAATCGTCGAGGGGCTGTCTGGTGGCTCCAAAGATGGAGTTGACTGATGACCACCATGTTGCTTCTCCGGGTCCCTCGCCACCTGAGTCTCCTCTATATGATGGTTTTCAGTAGACGTTTGTGTCGTAGTTTCCACTCTGCCGACGGTGTTAGACAAAGCCGGTAGTGCCTTGCAAACATTCTGATGCTCACAGATTTTCACCAGTATTTTGTTAAGGCCCTGATCTAAAGATTCAAGCTTTGTAGTATTAGCTTGGACCAGCTGTTTTACATTATCATAGAGCTGTAACAGTGATTCTAAGACCAAATGCAATGCAGATATTGATGCAGGGCCCAGTGTTTCAACTTGTGGCATGACATTAGAGTCTCCTCTCAATGTTAGGTTCTTAGGGGTGTAGTAGTTATCATGCAAGGGAGCAGAATGGAATGGGCCTTGACCCTGTCGCTCCTGATGCTCTTTTAGGGAACTATTTGGTGGACTGAGAGCACAGTTGTAACTACTTCTATTTCTTTGGTTTCCCATTTCATTAGAAAGCCCCATTGTTCCGACTGTTCGATGTGTAAGAGGATTCAATCCAGCACTACAGCTAAGTCAATGCCTAGTCTGGGATACTGAATGGAAACCCTTATTGATATATCTTTATGTCCAGTTCATGAGTTCTGGATGACTACCCCTATATAATACCCCTCTCTTGGAACCCCCCTGACCCCACTGAGCCAAGAGGTAGTTCTTTTTTGCAAGTTTAAACGGTTTATTTGAGAATGTAAACAATATATATATCACACTTTATAATAAATTAATAATTAGTTTCACACTTCAGAACATGAGCAGTGAACAACAATGGGTAATGTTCTACTAATAAACTGATTTGATTACCCAGGAGTAGTATAAAGGATGAGGTAGCACGCTTGGGAATAGGAACAGAAGAATAAGGTGGTAGAGAATGCTTTATCTAGTTTCAGATGGATGCAATGTTGAATGAAAATGCAATACAGAAAATACTCAATATGATTTCAACAAAACAATGTAATCACTTTCCTCTGGCAATCCACTCCCCCCTTTATGCAATGCAAGGAAATGGAAGGAAAGCACACAGTTCTCAGAAATGCAATCAAATGTAATTCAGTTTACCCCAGCAAGCTTAGACTACAGAAGTTTGAAACACAGGCAAAATGCTTTGAATATGGTGACAATGCAGTGAGAAATATGCTGAAAATGCTTTTAATTCCCTTCAGGAGGTTCAGGGTGAGTGGTATCTAGTTAATATGAGTTCAGGCTCACTCTAGCAATGATTCAGGGAAGGTTCTTAAGAGGCAAACGAAATTTAGCAGTTCATGCAAAAGCAGCTATCTTTTTACAAGTAAAGAAATCGGGCCAAATCGCAAATCGCGGCAAAATTCGCGAGTGCGAGAATCGTGATTACGGCAGAAGTATATTCTAAGCTTGTTGAAAAGCTGAGATCCTAAGCTTTCAGAGGAAAGTTAAACCAAGTCCCTAGCACAAATGGTTCCAGAGATATGCATGATTAAATAAAGGTAGTTCTTCGGATTTAAAATTTTAAAAGTTCAAAGCGACAGGTTACAGCTTGCAGCTAGAAAATGACAGGTGACAGTTAGGAGGCAGTTCTGGTTAGATTAAAATAGTTTGGATTAGATTATTTTAACTAAGAGATTGGTTCTGCACAGTTCTGCTAGGTACTCACAATATATTTTTGAATTAGGCCTCCCCACGGATCTGGTCAGGTTTTGGACTGGACTCCGGTTCTGATCTCGGCACTTCACAGTGATCTGGGTCAGCTCTCTGGTTCTGCTAACAGCGGTCTGGGTCACTCTGGATCTCTGGCCTCTGGTTCTGGATACTGCTCTGCTTTCTCTGGGTACAGCACTGCTTCTGGATCTTTCTGGCACAGGGTTTCAGGCCAGAATCAACACCTGGGTCCGGCTGTGAATAGTCTGCAAATGATTTTTGGGCCTGCTGACAAATACTTTTGCTTGCAGTGGGCCTTCTTGGTTCAAAGTTCGTAGTCTCTGTTTAGCTTAGAAGTCTAAGTGTAGGATCTCTGGATGTGAAGTCGTCAGTCAGCATGCTCCGCAGCAAATGGAATTGAATCTCCCTACCTGTCCCAGCAGTCTCTTTTTATGTGTTTTGAAAGTGGGTGGAGAGGTTAGCTTTCTAGGCCCAATCCCTTCAGAGTTCTGATAGGTTGAAGAATTCTTTGCGTTCTCACTGGAGAGCAGGATTGTGTGTCAGAATGATGTCATTTAATGGCTTGCAGAAAGGACACTCCCCTGTCAAATTGCACACAAATCTATATTTGATCAAAATACACATTTCTCAAATACATAGTGGTTTGTCATTGCATGTACATATTACCTATCACATGAGGTATACTCTGTGTTCAAACTCTGCTCTTCCTGAGGGCTTGCATTCAAAAATGGCAACTTATTTTCGATTTTAGTGGGTTATGCAACCTTGGTTCTTCATTAAAAATTATACACATATACACGGCCTGTCCTTACATACTCCAGTAAATTCCCATGTCTCTAGCTTAAACACAGAGTCTGTAGTATCCATAAATAGAGGGGTCTTGCCCCAGAACATAACACAAATTCCCAACGCGTCTTAAAACGTGCACAGAACGTGCACAGAAAATTCACAAGAATTATGGTATCAATTAAATAATTTTGACAAGTCCGCACTGTGAGTTATACATCTTTCTTAGAATCATATTCTGGCCAACAGGGGTGTGTCTTTTCAGGTCACATGGTGTAGAAACCAGTTTATCCAGTTTCTGCCAAGCTCAGAGACCCTGCCCCTCCCAGCTTCTGCCAAAAGGAAGCTATTTTACGGTCCCCCTAATAAACCATCTGCCTGGGCCCTGGAAGGCCCATTGTTCAAGAGGAAGCCATTTATGGCCTCCCCCCAATAAACCCTCTGCCTGGGTCCTTTGTTTAGTCTAATCAGAGAGGGGTAACCTCCCCTCAGAATGCAGCCAGGCCTGAGAACTGCTGTGGATCCAGTTTCACTCCAATTGGGGGGGAAGATGTAGGGCAGAATCCAGTTCCTTAAGCCAGGCCCCAGCTACTGTCACTTTTAGTTACCCAGTTTTCTGCATTCAAATAAAACTAACAATTTTTACACATGCAGCTGGAATGCTGATTCTAAGTTCAAAACTATGACATTTTAACAGTGACAAACTATGTGGCAGTCACAGGTCTGTCCCTCAGTTTATTTACACATTTCGATTTTTGGTAATTTTAAATCCAGTTTCAGTTTAAACCACTGCAGACCTGCAGAGCTCAGCCAGTCTTGTTATAAACCTTCAAGTTACTTCAGAATATAACTTTACATTGTATCCACCTCTTAGTAAGTCTTTCTTTGGCCTGCTTTGGGTTAATTTATTCAGTTTTACACAAATGTCTGGTGTTGTTTTAAAACGCCGGCTTTCTGATAGTGGTGAGTACTGGTAATGCAACCATTTTTGGGATTTAAGAAAATGAATTCCCCACAGTTCTAGGTTGCTTTTGGCAATCAGCATTGCCATTCCCTATGGTTTCAGGCTACTGTGTGGGTAGCCCATGGTGGTTTTAGGCAGTGCCCTTCTGTGCCCATAACATCGGCAAAAATGGGTGGCAGCCAATTCTTCATGCATTTCCCTGTGCATTTTCTGGGAAGCTCTGGCCATCATGATGTTTTCAATGCCAGTAATGCACAGTTTTTTTTGGTAGGGCTCGGATGCATTTGTAAAAACATCCCACAAGCCCCCCTCTTGCGATGGCCATTCTGTTTCACTGATGGAACTCGCAAGATCTGGGATGTTCTCCTCATCTTCTTCCGGTAGATGGCACAGTTCAGCATCTTTTTCTCCATCCGGTCGGATCGATCGGTTCTCCTCGCCGGTCCTGATGGGAAGATTGGGCGGTACCCCGGGCCCCTCAGATCGTCCTCCCAGTCTCCGGATCGTCCTCCTTGGCCAGTCTCCAGGTTTTCTTTCTCCTAGGACGACAAAGGAAGAGCGGCAATACCTATTCATAGACATTTTTCCCCCACCATTGATATAGTGGGGTGGCATATACATTTATAGTCAAAACATATGAACATGCACATTTCTTTTTGCATTCAAAAACCAAAACACCCACATTGAGAAACTCAGAATTTGATAGGCGATATGTAGCATATTTTAAGTTAGAACTGAATTAATCTGAGACAGTACCCTCTAGGATTCCAGAGGATTCCTCCAGTTGTTGCAGAGTGTGCCTGGGATGGCAACACTTTAGCTGATTTATATGTACCCACTTGTCTTCCCCCTCTGCCAAACCGCCTTTGGGGATGCAGATCTTGTAGGCCACAGGGGAGATCTTGTCTATAATCTCAAAGGGTCCCTTCCATGTAGGCAAAATTTTTCGCTGTTTGGCCTGGTTCCTTTGGAAATTGTATAGATAGACCCGGTCCCCCACCTGATATTCCTTCCTGGAAGTTTTCAGGTCATAGTGGGTCTTCATACTCTCAGCTGATCTTTCTAGATTCCGCTGAGCATAGGCAAAAGCATGTTGAAGGTGTTTCCTTAAATTCTCCACATACTCATGAGTTGTGGAGGCATTTATTAGTGTCTGCTCTTGGGTTCTGTAGAGCAAATGCTGGGGAAGAACCATCTTGCGTCCAGTCATCAACTCAAATGGTGACATTTTGGTTGCAGATGAAGGGGTAGATCTGATGGCCATTAGGACCAGAGGTAATCGGATATCCCAACTTGGCCCAGAATCTGCCACAAACTTTTTTAATATGCTCACAATGGTTCGGTTGTATCTCTCCACTGCTCCAGAAGAAGCTGGCCTGTAAGCAATGTGTAGCTTCCTTTTAACACCCAGTATCTCCCCCATCTTTGTCATTACTTCACTGGTGAAGTGGCTACACCTGTCTGACTCAATCCTTTGAGGTAGACCAAAACGGGAAAAGATGTGGTTAATCATCAGGGCAGCTGCAGTTTCTGCCTTGCAATTTGGGGCTGGGAGACATTCCACCCACTTGGTAAACAAGCATGTAACGGTCAACATGTACTTGTTTCCTCTAGTCGGGCGAATCACAGGGCCTACAAAGTCGATTTGCAAATCTGACCATGGCAGTGTCATCCCCCTCTTTTGGAGAGGCGCACGATGTGTGAGGGATGATGGCTGAAATTGTGCACACACAAGACACCCCTTCAAGTATTGGTCGAGGTCCTGCCCCATGTGTGGCCAGTATGCAACGTCTCTTAAGATTTCCAGTGTTGTGTGAAACCCCCTATGACCGGCGGTGGCCGCATCATGGGCGTGACTTAACATCAGGCTTCGGAATGAGGTAGGAACCACCCACTGATCATGGCCAGCTTGGGATTTCCTGACCAGCAAACGTCTTGGATCCGGAACATTTTTGGACATTTCATCAACACTCTTAGGTCCTCTTTCCCAATGTAATCGGTATCCGTCAGGGGAAAGTTCTCAGGGTCCTCAAGGTGTTGGTAAAACTTACCAATAATTGGATCCTCCTTCTGAGCTGTAATCAAATCAGCATCAGGGGTCTCCTTGCTCCATTGGGCAGTTGAAAGATCACTGTGAGCATTTGTCTGGGACCTAGTGATAGCAGTGACCTGGATTTCCCCCAACAGGGACTCTATTTCTATTATATCTCCTTGGATGGCCCAGATTTTGGCCAGCTGATCAGCTAAGTCATTTCCAGTTTTGTCTGGTCCCTCTACTTTGGAATGACCCTTGATCTTTTTCCAGTAGATGGTCATCCCATTCGATGTGACCAGATCATCAATGTTTTGGATCAACTTCCCGTGTTTCAAGGGTTTGTTGTTAGCACATAACATGCCTCTGGTTTTCCAATTAACCAGGTGCTCCACGAACCCGTTCCGTACATAATCAGAATCTGTGATTATGACCAGTTTGTGGAGTTGATGTTGGACAGCAGTGAGGATGGCTTGATGCACAGCCATTAATTCTGCCACTTGACTACTTCGGGGACCAATTTTGTATCCAGCGAAGGGTTCTGGAAACTCCTTCACCCATGCATTCCCTACGCCAGCCACCAGTTCTTTCTCCCCGTCGTTGTCAACATGGTAAGAGCATCCATCCATATAGACAATGGGCATTCCCTCACACTTGTCCTCTTCAAAGACTTTGTGTGGGGAATTAAGGTATGCCTCCGTGTTGTCCTTGATTTTTAGACTTTCGTCCTCGAGACAGTTTTCTCTGGCAAAATCATGCAAGTCAGCCAGACCTTGCACGAGGGGACTCTTCTTGTTTTGGCCATATCTGACCTCTACAGGAAAGCCTTGCATTGACAGAATCCAGGAAGTAATTCGGGAATTACTCACATTCCCGGCCCAGATTCTGTCACTTTGGAGATATTGCAGAGGCTGGTGTGGAGTCTCCATTATGATGTGTTCCCCCTGGATAAACGGGCGGTAATTCTTCAATGCCCACACCGTTGCCAGGAGTGCCTTCTCACACTCGTTGAATTTTTCCTCCACAGAGGATAAAGTTTTGCTCGCATAGGAGATTACTTTATTGATCTTGTCATGCTTTTGGTATAATACTGCCGTCGAGCACGTATTAGAGAACCCCTTCTCCAGGAAGAACTCCTTGTTTCTGACAGGGTAAGCTAGGCAAGGCGCTTGTGAGAGGCTCCTCTTGAGTTGTTTTACCGCCTCGGCTTGTTCTGGACCCCATTCCCACTTGACCCCCCCTTCAGGAGATGAATCAGGGCTCTGGTGATCTCTGCGTAGCCCTCAATGAACTTTCTGCTGTAATTAGTCAGTCCAAGGAGGCTCCTTAGTTCCCGCAGAGTTGTGGGGTCTTTCAGTTTCTGAAGTGCTTCCACTTTCTTTTCCTGGGGACAGAGACCCTGAGGAGTAATCTCATGCCCCAAGAAATTAACACGGGTCCTACACCACTGTGCTTTCTGAAAGGAAAGTTTTGCTCTGGCGGCCCTCAACTGGGTCAGAACATAACGGATCTCCGCTATGTGTTCCTCCACAGATGAACTTTTGATGAGGACATCATCTACATAAGCCAGGTTACCCCTTGCACCCAGATCGGGCAAGGCCTTGTGTAGGAAAATGTTGAATTCATTGCCGGAGTTGAGGTATCCGAAGGGAGTCCGGGTCCATGTGTACTGCTGGCCCCCAAAGGTAAAAGTCAGTTTCTATTGGTCCTCCCTACTGACAGGCACGGTCCAGTATCCATTGGTCAGGTCTATTGCAGTGAATATCTGTGACCCGTGGATCTGGGCCAGCCCTTGGTCAATGTAGGGCAGAGGCCATCGGGAAGTATGGACCCATTTGTTGAGCTCCCTAAGGTCGGCGCAGAGTCTCCACTGGCCGTTCAGCTTCAATATTCCCAGCACCGGATTATTGAAGGTGCTGTGTATTGGACGGATTATTCCCCGGGACTCAAGGTTCTTAAATCTTTCAGTAAGGGACTCCATTGATGCGAGAGGCAAGCGATATTGCTTCACAAACACTGGAGTCATGCCAGGGTCCGTGGGGATTGTTGTTGTGTGGATGTCAGTGCGGCCACAGTCATATGAGTCTACCGCAAAGAGATCTTGGAAATCCAAGAAAACTTGTTTCAACTTTTGCTTCTGTTCCAGAGTCACACAGGCATCAGCTAGGTTGACTCTCTCTTCCACCATCTGCCTGAAGCCTGGAAAGACTTCTGGTGTGGCTATCTCAGTGGCCTCCTCCAGCTGGGTGGAGAAGTCCATGGTCAGAGTGCTGATTTGGACTGGAGGCCTCAGGAAGAAAAGGCAACCCTCATGCCTCCTGAAGTCACAAGTCACATCTTCCTTACCATAGGGGCAGGAAGTGTACACCAGGAAGTTCCCCCCATGCCGGGTAAAAATCCTGTCTGGTGTTGTATTGTCCTCACTGTCACTGTCAAAACAGTCCTTGGGGATTGGTCCTAACAGTTCATTTCCTAGATCAATGGAAAAATGTTGGTCATCAACCGCCATTCCAATAATGGTGCATGCAGCTAGAGTAATACTCTTTAAGTCGCTGTTATCCACCTCTATTGGAATGGTGTCATGTTCTATGTTGACTAATGGAGTTGGGTTTACCCCCAACCCTTGCTGTTGGAGAGAAGCATTTAGATGTATATAAGCATCAGGGTTTTGCAAATATTGTCCTCTTTTAACTTTCACTTCCAGGGAGAATGGTCGGGTTCTTTCTGGGATGGTGACTTCCTCTTTAATCTGAATTTCAAGTGCATAAGGTAGCAATTGAGCTGACCTAAATGCTTTTTCTGGATCATCAAAGCCCATGGGATTATCCGCTAATCGGGACCAAGCTTTGAAGTTTATTAGGTCCAAACTAATGGCAAAGCGATTGAGAATGTCACTGCCTAAGTAAAAGGCGGCAGTGACGTCTCGCACAACCCAACAATTATGGACTATGCTCTTGTTGCCAATGGAGATTTTGAGCATACACCTGCTTGGCAGGAGCTGTTTGGAATTAGGTGCTTCCAGGTCCATTTCCCATTTGTCTATCAGTTTGAATGTGGGAATGGCTGGATCTTTTGGGAGTTGGCGGAACATGGCTTCGCTGATGAAGCTCTTACCGTTGTTCACGCACACTCGAGCGAGAACAGAGTCCTTCCCATCATTTAACTGAACAGGGATGAACAACTGCTCTCCAATTTGCTGAATATCAGCCAGGCACTGAGCTGATTTCACATCTTTCTGGACTATAGGAGTGGGAGTTTCTGATTGTGGATTAGTAAAGAATTTCAAAGTGTTTCCTTCCAGCGTGGAGTACCACTTTAAACTGGAAGGAAGGTTGATTTTCAGAAATAGAGATGACCCCCCATCACCAGTCTGTTGTCCTACTGCTATTACTGTCACGTCGGGAGTTTGGTTGTTCTGGAAGTGAAATTCTACTTGGTCAGATTTTTGTTCAACCATATGGCAGGTGCCGTTTAAACGAACATGGTTGACACTCTAATTTTATTGGTCGGCTAGTCTGGGTCCAGAGGACCTTGTTTACACAATCTATTAGGGGTGACAATCTTCTCAGGAGGTCATTCCCTAGTAAACAAGGGGTGCCCTCTGGAGTCACTACTATGACCGGGTGTTTCACCTTGTGTCGCCCAATTTTAATGTCCAACTTTGCAGTCCCCTCAACGGAATTTCCTTCCCGTCAAAGTTCTGCAGTTGTCCAGGAAGAGAGGTGAGAGGAATACAGTAATTCTCCCCCTTCCTGCATTTAGTTCATCAAAGGCTCTTTTGGACAGAAGGGTAGCTTGGGATCCAGTGTCCACCAGTGCCAAAATTGTACCCTGCCCCTGTTCTTGTACCGGGGCATAGTATCTTCCCTCCTTCTCCTCAAGGGGGCACAGATATTGCACATTTTTGGACAACTGGTGGGCTAACTTTCTGGTTTTGGACATGGCGAGAGAAGAGATTTGGGCAGAATTCTGTGGAGAGCCTTGGGAATCTGAAAGAAAAAGTTGGCAACTGGAGATCAGAGCCATTGTGGGTTCCCCTGGTTCCGGTTCTGTGCCGCCCCCCACTTTTTGGAGGCAGTCACCAGGATGGGTTTGAACCAGGGGATTTTGGTATTGTGGGTTCTGGGATGAGATGATGGGCGGCGGTAGCTCAGTCTCCATATCTCCCCAGTCTGAATTGGCATCCCTTGGGACCCATTTTTCCTTGGGAGGAGTTCCCCCATCTCTGAAGGAGAAGATCCTTTTCCCAGGATCTTCTGAGGATCCCTCTCCCTCAAATTGGAAGACCTGAACATCCTCCACAAAGTGGGTCTGATTGGGTCCTTTGTTTCTCCTACCCCCCTCTGCTCCTTGGGAGGCGGACTTTCAGGGGCAGGAGATTTTGTTTCTGGTTCCTGGTTTTCCAGGGGCTGTTTACAAGTTGGGAAGGAAGCTTCCTCCAAGGCTTTACACCCCGCTTCCCCTTGTGCCTCCTCCCTGGGAACCGGTGTGTTATCGTGGTGCTGCCCCCGTCATTGTTCTGGAGTACCAGGTCCAGAGTTTGGGGCATTCTGCGGTGGTACGCTCATCTGAGGTTTCTGTTGAGCCCTCAGTATGTGACCCAGATCCGTGCCATATTTTGGACCTGGCGCTCTAACTGGGAAACCCGCTCAGACTGATACGGGGCTCTATTTTCTCCCCTGGGCTGATCCCGGGAAGGGTAGCTATCCCTTCTCTGGTAGTACCCCTGGTTGGGAAGATTTTGGTACCCCTCCACCCTTGCCTTCCCTCTCCCAGATAAGGTTGTCTGGGCTCAGGGAATTGGGGAAAGAAGGGTGGAGGATTTTGGGGCTGGAAATTGGGTGGATACCTGGGGAAAAAGTTCTGCCCAGGATTTGGAGAATTTCTGGCCTCCTGGGGGAAGTTAGGAGGGAAGTTCCCCTGGTCAGGTGCTTGGCTGGACCCCCCCCCTTGGGCTGGAGGAGTCCACACATAACCCAGGATTGGTCGGTTTCCCTTGTAGCGGGGACTTACATAGTCAGGGGAGCGGGGGACCCCATTTGTGGGACTACCTCCTCGACTCCCTGTCTGTGACTGGCCCGAGGGCCTTCTGGGCTGTGAATTATTAGGTGCAGGTAGGTTTTTAGGCCCCCCATCTCCAAATCCAAAACGGGGGTGACCTTTACCTCTGCCACCTTGGCAGCAGTAAGGGTGCTGTTGGTTTTGGGATTTTTCTAGGTATTGCTTTTATTTTCTATGGGCTTCTGCACGTCATAGATCCGGGTAGCCTGTTCAATGACCCAGTCTAAAGATCTTTTCTCATGAAAATCTCTCACGAGCTGGGTCATTATATATTTGGGCAAGGCATGGAAGAATGTATTGACAAATTCTCTGCTTTCTGTGCGCACCCTTCTGGTAGTCTGCGCAAAGGCACGTGTCAGTTCTTGCATGAATTCTTGTGGGGCCTGATCCTCCCCACATTGCAAATTGTAGGCTGCCTTGCGAGCCTCTTGAGGATTTCTGTGAACAGAAAAATGTTTCAAGATGGCCGCCTTATAGGTGGACCATCTTAAATGATTTTGGTCCTCCAGCCCCGCAGAGAAACTGGAGTATTCTGGTGAGAAGGTCCACTTTACATATTGATTACAGCTTTGTCTGTCCTTCAAATGGAAAGTCTCCATCATTTGCTCGTAAAGCTCTAAGTGTTCCCAAACAGAATACTTGGCGTTCTTGTGATAAGGCGTGATGGCACTCCTTATTGCCTTTATTTGCTTCAATGGGTCCTTAAGCAAGGCCCTTTTTGCCTTATTGGCCTTTTTGGTTCGGGTAACCCTGGTCCATTCATCCTCTGACTCAGAGGCACTGCTCCCAGAGGTTCCTGTCTGATCTTCCAGGTTTTAACGGATTCTGCGAGCCTGGGATTGGCTGGCAGAATTTGGGGACCTGGTCTCCTGTGTCCTGCGCCGTTCAGAGGAGTCTTCAGATTCCTCCTTGCTGCCAGGATTTGATGGGTACCCCCCCCCCACTGACCTAACTGGGCAGAAGTTTTCAGGATGCCCTTAATGGGCCTATTCTCCTGGGGTTCCCCACTAAATTGCACTGTGCTTGGGTGCCCATCCCCGGATGCCCACCCATCCATTCCTGGGAGGTACTGGCCTATGAGCCCCATGCTTCTGGCTGGATAGTAATCTGCCATCCCTGTGGCCCGGTGCTCATGTGCGCCAGGGGACATGGGGGTGGCAGAGTCCAGGGACTGAGAGAGATAAAGGCCTCTGGTACTAGGGCTCCTGAGGTTATGCTCAGGAGTTTCCCTTTCCCAGCGAACCTGGTCTCTATCTGCCCCTGCTCCCTGTTGCAATGCAAGAGCCTGCGCTTTCAGTTCCTCAGTTAAGGCCTTACTAGACTCTATCAGTCGCTCCTGCATCGCTACCTGTTGTTGGAGCCTATCATTGTGCTGACAGAGAGCCTCATTTTCTCTCTGTGCCTCCTGATTGGTCCTGGAGTACTGGGCCAGTCTCTGCTGCAGGAGGGTTACCTCCTGAGCTGTGTCCCTATTGGCCTGCTCCTTTCTTGCCAGAGCATCCTCCACCCTCCTGGTGTGCTCTAACAAGTTCTGGTGTTCTTTTTGGAGGTCACCCAGTCCCTGGAGGGCCAGGTGATTTTCTTCCATTTTCCTTTTTAAGTGGCAGACTTGCTGGCCTAAGGTATCCCTTTCCTGACTAAGAGCCTGCATCTGTGCCGCCAGGTCGTCCCTTTGCCTTTGGAAGGCACCAGTTTTCTGGCGCTCCTGGTCAAACTCTGCCTGGGTATCCAGGTCTTTCAAAATCAGTTTATTGCTCTCTGCCTTCTCCCTATCTAGGTGGCTTTGCAGGGTGACTACTTGCCCAGCACATGCCCTATTGAAGTCTAACTGTTGCTCCAGCTTTTTCTGGCTCTGCAGTAGGGAGTCCAAACCTTCTTGGTACTCCTTCTGCAAGGCCAGAAATCTGGTATCCTGGTCCGCCTTTTCCTGTTGCAGCACATCCATATCCTCCTTTATATTAGTAATGTACCATCTGCTGTCATTTTCTGACTCCTGGCTCCTGAGCAGCCTCTGCTCAGAAGAGTCCAGATCAGATTGGGCCTTCTGTAGTGCCAGCAGTTGCCTACTCGCCAGATCTTGGCCTTCAGCACATTTGTCCTGCATGGCTCCCATATGTAAATATAAATATGCCGCTACCCTGGCAATCTTGTGGTGCTCATCCTTGGCCTTGGGGGCCATATATAGTTCACTCAGGGCCACATGTAGGGGACCCTGATCTCCCCATATATCTGACCCTGTTTCAGTGACCTGTTGCGCGATTGCCTGCAACCAGACCGTTTGGTCCTGATGAGTCCACTCACCTCTCACAAATAGCTTATGTAAGAAGTGTTCTCTGGCTATTTTCATATCTACCAAGGTCGTCATTCTGGAATTTGAGTTCCTTCCTGACTTACAGAAGTTTATATTTTATTTTTGCAAAACAGACCTTTTCCTTAGAGCGTTCTTTTGAGGAGTGCTTTACAGCGTAACACAGCGTGGTGATCCGACCGGATATGTGTATCTGGTCAGCTGGCAGACTGTATTAATCTGCACAAGTGATAGATCTAACCCAAACGTCCGGCTCGAGCCCCCAATTTGTAAGAGGATTCAATCCAGCACTACAGCAAAGTCAATGTCTAGTCTGGGATACTGAATGGAAACCCTTATTGATATATCTTTATGTCCAGTTCATGAGTCCTGGATGACTACCCCTATATAACACCCCTCTCTTGGAACCCCCCTGACCCCACTGAGCCAAGTTCTGTTTTGCAAGTTTAAACGGTTTATTTGAGAATGTAAACAATATATATATATCACACTTTATAATAAATTAATAATTAGTTTCACACTTCAGAACATGAGCAGTTAACAACAATGGGTAATGTTCTACTAATAAACTTATTTCATTACCCAGGAGTAGTATAAAGGATGAGGTAGCACGCTTGGGAATAGGAACAGAAGAATAAGGTGGTAGAGAATGCTTTATCTAGTTTCAGATGGATGCAATGTTGAATGAAAATGCAATACAGAAAATACTCAATATGATTTCAACAAAACAATGTAATCACTTTCCTCTGGCAATCCACTCCCATTTCCTTGCATTGATTAAAGGGGGGAAAGAAAGCACACAGTTCTCAGAAATGCAATCAAATGTAATTCAGTTAACCCCAGCAAGTTTAGACTACAGAAGTTTGAAACACAGGCAAAATGCTTTGAATATGGTGACAATGCAGTGAGAAATATGCTGAAAATGCTTTTAATTCCCTTCAGGAGGTTCAGGGTGAGTGGTGTCTAGTTAATATGAGTTCAGGCTCACTCTAGCAATGATTCAGGGAAGGTTCTTAAGAGGCAAACGAAATTTAGCAGTTCATGCAAAAGCAGCTATCTTTTTACAAGTAAAGAAATCGGGCCAAATCGCAAATCGCGAGTGCAAGAATCGTGATTACGGCAAAAGTAAAAGGAGTAGCAAGTCGCTTCTACGCTTGTTGAAAAGCTGCGATTAAAGTTAAACCAAGTTCCTAGCACAAACAGTTCCAGAGATACGCATGATTAAATAAAGGTAGTTTTTCGGATTTGAAATTTTAAAAGTTCAAAGCGACAGGTTACAGCTTGCAGCTAGAAAATGACAGGTGACAGTTAGGAGGCAGTTCTAGTTAGATTAAAATAGTTTGGATTAGATTATTTTAACTAAGAGATTGGTTATGCACAGTTCTGCTAGGTACTCACAATATATTTTTGAATTAGGCCTCCCCACGGATCTGGTCAGGTTTTGGACTGGACTCCGGTTCTGGTCTCAGCACTTCACAGTGATCTGGGTCAGCTCTCTGGTTCTGCTAACAGCGGTCTGGGTCACTCTGGATCTCAGGCCTCTGGTTCTGGATATTGCTCTGCTTTCTCTGGGTACAGCACTGCTTCTGGATCTTTCTGGCACAGGGTTTCAGGCCAGAATCAACACCTGGGTCCGGCTGTGAATAGTCTGCAAATGATTTTTGGGCCTGCTGACAAATACTTTTGCTTACAGTGGGCCTTCTTGGTTCAAAGTTCTGTATTCTCTGTTTAGCTTGGAAGTCTAAGTGTAGGATCTCTGGATGTGAAGTCATCGGTCAGCATGTTCCGCAGCAAATGGAATTGAATCTCCCTACCTGTCCCAGCAGTCTCTTTTTATGTGTTTTGAAAGTGGGTGGAGAGGCTAGCTTTCTAGGCCCAACCCCTTCAGAGTTCTGATAGGTTGGAGAATTCTTTGCGTTCTCACTGGAGAGCAGGATTGTGTGTCAGAATGATGTCATTTAATGACTTGCAGGAAGGACACTCCCCTGTCAAATTGCACACAAATCTATATTTGATCAACATACACATTTCTCAAATACATAGTGGTTTGTCATTGCATGTACATATTACCTATCACATGAGGTATACTCTGTTCAAACTCTGCTCTTCTTGAGGACTTGCATTCAAAAATGGCAACTTATTTTCGATTTTAGTGGGTTATGCAACCTTGGTTCTTCATTAAAAATTATACACATATACACGGCCTGTCCTTACATACTCCAGTAAATTCCCATGTCTCTAGCTTAAACACAGAGTCTGTAGTATCCATAAATAGCGGGGTTTTGCCCCAGAACATCACACAAATTCCCAACGTGTCTTAAAACGTGCACAGAAAATTCACAAGAATTATGGTATCATTTAAATAATTTTGACAAGTCCGCACTGTGAGTTATACATCTTTCTTAGAATCATATTCTGGCCAACAGGGGTGTGTCTTTTCAGGTCACCTGGTGTAGAAACCAGTTTATCCAGTTTCTGCCAAGCTCAGAGACCCTGCCCCTCCCAGCTTCTGCCAAGAGGAAGCTATTTTACGGTCCCCCTAATAAACCATCTGCCTGGGCCCTGGAAGGCCCATTGTTCAAGAGGAAGCCATTTATGGCCTCCCCCCAATAAACCCTCTGCCTGGGTCCTTTGTTTAGTCTCTAGCAGTCCCTTGGTAATTCAATCAGAGAGGGGTAACCTCCCCTCAGAATGCAGCCAGTCCTGAGAACTGCTGTGGATCCAGTTTCACTCCAATTGGGGGGAAGATGTCGGGCAGAATCCAGTTCCTTAAGCCAGGCCCCAGCTACTGTCACTTTTAGTTACCCAGTTTTCTGCATTCAAATAAAACTAACAATTTTTACACATGCAGCTGGAATGCTGATTCTAAGTTCAAAACTATGACATTTTAACAGTGACAAACAATGTGGCAGTCACAAGTCTGTCCCTCAGTTTATTTACACATTTTGATTTTTGGTAATTTTAAATCCAGTTTCAGTTTAAGCCGCTGCAGACCTGCAGAGCTCAGCCAGTCTTGTTATAAACCTTCAAGTCACTTCAGAATATAACTTTACATTGTATCCACCTCTCAGTAAGTCTTTCTTTGAATTGCTTTGGGTTCATGTATTCAGTTTTACACAAATGTCTGGTGTTGTTTTAAAATGCCGGCTTTCTGATAGTGGTGAGTACTGGTAATGCAACCATTTTTGGGATTTAAGAAAATGAATTCCCCACAGTTCTAGGTTGCTTTTCGTAATCAGCATTGCCATTCCCTATGGTTTCAGGCTACTGTGTGGGTAGCCCATGGTGGTTTTAGGCAGTGCCCTTCTGTGCCCATAACATCGGCAAAAATGGGTGGCAGCCTATTCTTCATGCATTTCCCTGTGCATTTTCTGGGAAGCTCTGGCCATCATGATGTTTTCAATGCCAGTAATGCACAGTTTTTTTTGGTAGGGCTCGGATGCATGGGTAAAAACATCCCACAGATGAGATCGTGCTTTGATGCCTTCCACATCCTTACACAGCTTCTCAAATGATGGGTCCAGCATGAACTCTGGGTTTCTGGGTTGAAGGAGCCTGAATAATCAGCAGTGTGTTCCTTATTCACTGTCATCATATTCCCTTCTTGTGTGATGATAGGAGTCACAAACGTTACATGGGTTGATGTGGAAAGTGTTTTTTTTATTCAGGCAAATCAAAGCTATGATGTTATTTAAATGCCCCATACCTGTCCATCCCGTGGATGGGTCATGGAACCCCCCTTTGGGGTCAATTTCCTCTGTAGTGGGATTTTCGGTAGCTCCTACTCCACCCAAAGCTTCTTCATCTTGCACACTCCCATTCTGAGTTATTACAGTGATCTCTCTATAGCAATTGGGGTGTGATCAATCTGGACCAAATCGTCTGCATATGCCAGTAAAGGGAGCAACAATGCACCCATCTTAAGAAAATAAGCCGTTGTCTTAACCAACGGCTTATGTAGGCCATTGGTGTAGAGAGCAAACAACACAGGGGCTACAACACAGTCTTGGCGTGCCCCTGAGGCCACCTCCAATATGCCTGTACATTGACCCTGTTCCCCTGAATCTCACACATGCTCTTGTATCCTCATGGATAACCTGTAGTACCTTTATCAGTTCAACTGGGCACCCCATGGACCTGAGCACTTGCCAAAGCGTAGCTCTATCAACTTTATCAAAGGCTGTGCTCAGGTCCATACAAGCCATAAAACCGGTTCACCCCTTACAAAAATGGAGGCTGCTCCAGCCCTGCACAGATTAAGAGCTTGGTCTCGCATCCCCAGGCCTGGTCTAAAGCCATATTGGATGTCTGAGAGGATGTCATTGTCAGAAATCCATTGTTCCAGGTGCTCCAGAACCAAAGATCTTAAAGGAGGTATCCAGTAGAGAAATGGGTCTTTACGATAGGGGACTTCCTGGATCTCCCTTTTTGAAAATGGGATCAATAATTGAGTTTTTCCAGGACTGTGGTATTCCACCAATTCTAGGTAGGAGTTAGGACAATTTGTCAGTAATGGAGCCCACAGTTCCTTTTCCTCCTTAAATAAGTCAGCAGGTATTGCATCTGGGCCAGGCGCCCGATTATGCAATTGCCGACTGACAGAGATGTACACTTCCTTCACAGTCAAACAGAGTGTGGAGCACCACTTCCCATCCTGATATCTGGCTACCAAAGTCTAACAAAGACTTGAGATGGTCTGACTCTGACCAAGCCCTAGCACTTACATGGTTCTCTCTGTGGGAATTACCACTCTTAAGAACTGGGCCACCTGCAACAAATTCCCCAAAATGTTTGGAGTCCCTAGTCGAGATTGCCAAAAGAAGCTCTTCCCACGTAAGCTTTTCTAAACAATTCTTTTAAAATCCAGAGCAATTTTATACTGTGCCCTTGCACTAATAACCTCTCTCTTAGTGCTAGCCTTATATTGCAGGATCCCCTTCAGATTTTTGTGTGCTAACCTACACGTTTCATCAAACCAGCTATGCATGTCGTTTTTACCAGTTTTGAAATCGTGTTGAAATAAATCTGTCAGGGAGTTAAATCTTGTGATGCAACTATAATTGCCCTTGGTTCTGCATCATGAGAGAGGATATATGCAATATTATCTAAATTTGGCTGGACTGCCTTAAACTGGGTAGAAACTGGGTCACACTTGGCCCATTTTATCCTTTGTTTACATAGGTGATTCATATCACAGAGACTCTTATACAGGTACTTAGCTGTCAATGTCCCAGGATGTCCCAAACTCAAGACCATCTTCAGAGGGAAGTGGTCACTATAAATCTCACCTATGACTCAAAAATCCACAATTAGGGGCTATTTTTGGACATGCATACAAAAATAATCAATTATGGATGTGCCCTGGGTGCTCGCGAATTTAATCTTAGTTGGTAAATCCGAGCCTGCACATCCATTCAATGAACGAAGTCCCCAGTCCACAAACCATACCTTCAGCTGCAGGCCCCTAGAGCACATTCTCTCATCAGACAATTGAGGGCTGGGGATCCTGTATACAAGATCTTCTCCCGGATCCACCAGATCAGTCGGAATTACATTACCCAGTTTGGCCTTAAAGTGGCCTCCCAGAACCACAAGTGTGTGTTCATTCACCATGGACATGTGTTCTAACTCAAAGAGTTCTTTCAGTGCCCCTAAACTACCTTTATCAAAAATGTGTGGACTAATGTAACAATTAACCAAGAGCATTCCTGGCCTTGCTCAGGTGAAACTGACACACATTGCAAAATGGGATTTTTCAGTTCCCTGTCCACTAGGTGGTAATTAGTGAGGAGCTAAACAAGATTGCCATACCTCCATGACAATGACCTCTTATGGCCTTCATCGCTGGGGTACATACTGAGACAAAGCCATCCAAACATACATGATTCATGATGGCCCATTATTTTCTTGCAAAAGAATGATGTTGTAAAACATCAGATATTAACAACTCACCGGGGCGACCACACACTCGGTAATAGGGCAGCACCTCGCCTTTGGGTCGTCCGCATACCCTTCAGAGTGAGTCTGAGGTCTCTCCCCCAGTGGAAAGAGGTCAATCCAACTCCTCAATGCCTGCCATGGCCTCATAGCCTCATAGCGATTTACAGTAACAATTGCCCTGTCCCTGCCCATGCTGCCCCCTGACCCGTGCCTAACATGCCCATTACCCCCTCTCATTTTAGGAACCTCCCCCTCCTGTTGTTGTATTAATGGGAGAGTGTGGGACAGATAGAAAACATGCAGGGGGAAGAATGAACTTGTGTGAACACTGGCCTCCTTGGTCTGCCAAACTGGATTGAGCGTGGGGGCAAGGTAATCCAGCATAGTCGGGGCTATCACTGAAACTACCACACAGTCCCCCTCCATCCATTTGGAACTATATACAACCCAAGACACCCTTCTTGTAATCAGAAAGCCCCTTGGATTGATCTTCATCCCCGGTAGGTGAGTATTCAATCATTGGGAGGTTTTATTTATCAAAGACGTTTTTTCTTCCATGCCTTTTTCTAAGCAGGGCAATGCTTTTATAACTCATACCAGGGGTGCTGCTTCAGGCGGAAGATCAATAACTACTTTCTTTGCACCCAGACTGGGGGGGTTTCCAGAATGACTGAAGTCTAGGGGTAAATGTTAGCAGGAATCCATTATTAAGTGTCACAGCGGGTCCCTCTATTCCTTCTCTGTGCTGATGAATATGGACAGGCACTACTGGTAGTTTGAGCTGTTTAATTCCCCAACTCTTTTTCTGGACTCAGATAGGGATTTAATTAATTGCAGTTGTGCCATTACCAGCCAAAGTGGATTTATTTCTTAGGTCTACAATCCCCTTGAGCTCCTGGACATCGCTCTTTAATCCCTGATTAGATCATTGATAATACAAAGAGATACATTCAGAGAGTCTTTAAGTGAAGCAATACCAGGAAGGACAGGGGCAAATTTGTTATCCCACACCTCATCCAACATTATAAAGTCACTGGAAATCGAGTCCAATGAATTATCATTAAAACTTGATAGTGGAGGATGTGTCCCCATACCCTCCCTTCCCTGTGCCGACAGGCTCTGTCCAGCAACCCCAGATTCCTGGGCCGTAGTACCCATAGAAGACTGTGCTCCCATCACCACACGTTCACTGGAGTTAAGGCATTGGAATAAACTGGGGGGGCTACTGTTTGGCAAGGGTAATGGTAACAGTATTCTCTCTCGATCACTTGTATGAGAGATAGCAACTTCAAATGCCCGATCAGTGTTCTGGATAAGTTCCTCTATTTTCCCTGCCATCTGTTTCAAATATTCATTCCAAGTTGGCTGGTGGGATATTGGGCCAGTGCCAGAGGGAACCTGAGTGGGTTTACATTTCCTAATGTTATTTGTGACCAAAGGTGAGTCTATCCCAACAGCCACCTGGCTGGATTTATTTTTTGTGGTTTTTATCACAACCAGAGGTAGATCTCTGGTTATGCTTTTATAGATGATATTGCAAGCACTGAGCTAATTGCTCAGCAATATAAGCAGCAATGTAGGCAGAACCGAAGTACTAAAAAAGGTGCAAGTGCAAAAATACCCTAAAAAACACATTCTTAAAAATACATCATAAAATACATCAAAAACACACTGTAAAAACAATTCAAACAAACATATATGTCAAAATATGATATAAGGCAAAACAAATAAACACGATAAATTGATGATGGATTAATAGTATATAAAAACAGCAAAGTTAATTAATCGGGGCATTAATTAATCAAGGGGCCCAAAGCTAAACGGGGACACCCATTGCCAGAGGTTGACAAAAAGTCTTTAGAGGTTTACAGATTTACGCTGTCAGAGGGCAAGATGAGCCCAAAGAGTCAAAGTTCCAACAATCTCATTCACTTACAACCCACCATTTAAGAGTGGGGTTCCACCAGTGTTCCAAGCTACAGTCTCAATGAATAAGCTCCACCCTTCACACTGCCCTGCCACCTAGCCGCCAAAGGGGAGAGAACACTAGCAGCCCCCAGGTAGCCAGTTGTGGGCAAGCAGATTCGGTTTCAGGTATCCGTATTTTCAATGGGACTGCTTACCAGGAGAGAAATACAGCAGAATGGCGTGGCTCAAAAGAACAAGACAACCAGCAGGAATAAACCAGGGATAAACACCCGCCTAGGGGGTTGAAGAAAAGACTGACTCCAAGGGCAGTGCACGCCCAACGGCTTGAGGAGCCGCCTTTGTCTGTCTCTCCACTTCTGCCCTTCGGGACTAGGAATGTTAACGTTCAGGTGACGGCTAAAAACAACAAACAACACGTTCCAGTGATGAGCCTGACAGGCCAAACTTACAACAGATTGCCTTATTCCCGATTCCCTACTCTTGACAGCACCTCCACATTCTCTGTATGCACTGCATTAGGACTGAGACAGCTGGGAGAACTATTTACCACCTCACTGCACGCACCTCATGTGCAGACTGCGTAGACTGCAGGACGACTCGGCCTAGACTAAAAATCCAATTTGTCAAGGAGTTCGGACCACCGGCCCTAGGCTTTAGAAATTGTCCTTTCAATGCCTTCAACTGTAATCGGCAAGGACCAGCTTAAAACACTTGAATAAACATAATTTCCACTAGGTCCCTGCCCCCGCTCCCAAGCTGTACAACTCTGAACAATTTGAGCCAACATTTGTTTAATCTCTAGGCAATTAAATAAGGTCCAGAAATTGCCAGAATGATCATCCTTCTGAACCGCCATCATGGCATCTGATGGCGATTACATTTCAGTCTGTTTTTTAACTTTTGTTTCAATGTATTGATACATTTATCCTTATCCTCTCTGCTGATTAGAGTTCCTTTACCTGTCATATCTGTTTACTAATGTTCTTTTTAATATATTGAACTTGTGGATCAAACTTGTGAACATGAGGTTGCACCTTTTTTGTATTTTTATTGCATTTACCTAGACTTACCATTACAAACATCATATAAGTATTGCACATTTTAGAATAATATATATCTAATTAGGTCACAAACTGAGAACCCTCAAAATCCTTCATCATCAGCATATTTAACTTTGTTACTCTTCTATCATGCCAGCTTACTTGATTGTCATTCACATTTGTCACTAATAGTGGAATGTATATTTAGCATAGCATGATCACTATAACTATTAGGCAGGATTACAAAGTTTGTTGAGAAGTCTGTAAAGACCGGAGGGGGTATCTGTACTTCTGCCCCCTATATGGTAGAGTAAAGGCACAGAATAACACCAGCAAGGATCTCAATTTGGTAAATGTTGCAAGCAGCCAGGCTCAAGCTTTCATGAAGTGATGCAGGCAGGTTCTTAAGTACAGTGCTCCCCAAAGCCCCCACAAAGTGATGTCCACACTCTATGTTAGGTGATTACACAGCTTCATCTATAAAATAAGGTAAGTTACTGTTACATATAAATAGCACTTTGTACATGGAACGACTTATTCAGAGAATGGTAACTGTATACATTCTATGTGGTACCAAAAACTTAAATTTAGTAAGAGCTGCACTAACTGCAGACAGTTTTTAAGCTGCAAAAAAAGAGGGCCCTGGATGACTGTAAGTGGGGTAGAAGGAGGGGAAGGAAACTGTCATGTTGATGATTCCACGTCGGAAACACCCATAACAAGTGTGGCGGTAGGGATTCTCTGTCATCGGTCAAAAATAACAGTGGGCGGAGATTCCAAGATGGGCGCCGGTGTGTGAGGACGTACTGCCCTTCTCACAGAGTCTGATAAAGAAGGCCCTCAGGCTGTCAAAAAGCAGTAATAGGCCCCAGTGCAAACTCTGACAATAGAGGAGAAAGCTCGAAAAGCGAAGACCGAAGCGGAGAACAGAACCAGTGACGTATCGGTAGGAGGTTGCCTGCTCTTCCACAGCAAGTGTCATGCCGGTCGGACACACTTTATCCCCCTTCCCCGGAGCATGGTTCAGCGCAGGCCATCTGTGGTATATTTTGACCCACACAGCTGTGCTATGCTACATCACTTTGCTGCATTGGGGCAAGAAACAGCAAAATGGTTGTGCTGACTGCTGTGCGCACCAAGATCTCTAAACTGCGTTTCTGCAACTACCAGAAAGTGGCTGCACCAACCTGCCACACACATTTCAGGTGTAATATAATGGGGGATACAAAGTCTCAACTCACCAGACCCCTTCTTTACAACTACCATTGGTGAAATCCATTCCACCCCTCCTGCCTTTTCTATCACACCCATTCGTAGTAATTTCCCCAACTCCTTCTTCACTCCATCTCTCATTGCTAATGCAACAGATCTGAGTTTTGCAACTACAGGTACACTTCCCCTTTTTACAAGTATAGGATGCTCCACCCCTTTTCCCCAAGGTCTTCCTAAAAACCCTGGAATGTTTCATGACAGGTGTGCATGACACTTGTAGCACTTGCTCTTATTCATTGGGGTCAAACTTAATTTTAAGGTTCTTTTGCTCTCTCCATCCTAGAAAAGTTTGTCCTTAGTAACATATATTTTTCCCTCACAGCAAAGACCTTTGAATTCAAATTTTCCCAGGGTATATCCTAACAACTGAATTTTGTCCTGGTTATAACCCCCAGGATCAATATCTGGTTTCAACAGTTTTATTGTTTCGCCATTCATTTCCTTTTCAAACACATCTCTCAAAACTAAGGTAATTTTAGACCCTGAATCGGCCGTCATGCGTACCATATGTCCATTCACACCGACTGTGACATACAGATGCTCGCATTTATCCTCATTCTCACTATTCAACACAACATTTATTGTATTGACAATAACATTCTGTAAAGGAAGAGTAACATCTTCATCCGACGATTTTGCTTCTTCTTCTTTGTTGACGTATAAAACCTTTTATTGGTTTAACTGGCCCATCTGATAGTTTTTACAACAGTTCGCGAAGTGCCCTCCTCTCTTGCACTTTGCACAAATGGGCATGCCACGGATGCTGCAAAGTGAGTAATACTTGCACATCGGGAACATAGTCTTTCATCCTTTTTATCTACTTTTTGCAATCCTCCTTGTCTTCTTTTGTCTTCTACGATTCCACGATTTGACTGTTTGTCCTTCCCTCTTCTTTTACTGTTTGTATCAACCACATTTAAGATTTCCGTTCTACTCTCCTTTGACTCACTGGTTTCTCCCTTCGATAACTTTGCCACACAAGCCAATGGTGCTCCACATGTCTTGCAATGTCTAATAGCTCATCATGGTTGGGCTCATCCCTCAACCACACAGCTCTTCACAAATTTTATTGGAATTGCAATGAGTCATAAATTGGTCTCGAATGTGCTCATCAAATGACCGTTGAAACTTGCATGACAGAGCCAGATGCCATAAAGCAGTCACATATTCCTCTACAGATTCCCCTTGATCTTGCACCCGCATGTGGAGGTTGAACTGTTCCAATATTGTACTTGTTTTGGGATTGAAATGCAAGTCCTACTTGAGTAGGGCTACATCAAATTCATTTACTGAGTCCCCACTACCATCACCAGATGGTTGAGGAAGTGTTTCAAAAATCCTTTGACCCTCATATCCCAAAAAGTGTAAAAACAAAGCAAGCTTTCTTTCATTAGAATATGAATTGCCGCCAGCTGATTTAAGGTAATGCATAAAACCCTGCACCACTGAGCCCATAACATTTTTGCAGGACCAGGAGTAGGCATAAATATTGGAGGTCCAGCTATGCCTGGTAAAACCATCTCGATCTATTTGTAATACCAAGTTTGTAGCGAGAATAAAAATGTTCAGGCTCTTTGAAAACCTTCTTATGCTGGCAAACAATGTTTAGAAATGTCCATACACTTCTTCCATATGCTCATCATTAGAGGGAGCTCCTACTTATCTCTGAAAGGAGCGTGTCTACAGGTCACAGTGAACTACTGGGACTAACTGTATCTGACTTCGCAAACAGTCTGCTCCTCATGATTCTGCTCAGATGGTCTCTGTAAGGTAATCCTTTCTGTGTGACTGTGTGCTTTACTACTGCCTTCCGGCCCAATCTGGCCCCTCACGCTTCTGATCCCTGGGCAGATGCTTGTGAGTCTTCTCACTTCTTTATCAGGGACAGTCCTGGGGTGGATGGTGCTCTTCTTTGCCCTGCCCCCCTCTATCTCTTCCTTCTCGCTTCAAAACAAATGTGTAATGCAGCTTGCAGATGAAACGGGCGCTCCGAGGCCGCGGCCCGCTCGTTAGAAGTTGTGAGTGCGTCTCTATACCGTTTTATATGGTAGGGCCCGGGATACGTTCGCTGAACGTCGCGCAGAGTTGAAAACAGCCGCAGCTGCTCACAGGCGCTCCGAGCGGCAACACGCATGATGTGCCAAGTCCCGGAGGGGCTAGGGGAGTGCTAGTGAGCACTTACTTGAAGCGGGGTGCACACTGGGTCCAACGTCGCTTGATGGCCACTTCTACGCTCGGATGGAGTGCAGTGGCATTAATTCTTGTTGCTGCTAGGGGTCTACGGAAATCCCATCCTCATTGCTAATGTTAAAAAGAAAGATGCCGCTTTCAGTATATTTATCTCTGGTTCTTTATTATGAGATACAATATATAAAGACCCCCAGCACAGCCAGAGATCCAGGGACACCAACAATACAACTTCAAATGACAACATTGGAATGCTGCATAAACAAACAAGAACGCTCTGACCTCATCAGAACTATGGTCAGGAAATAGTACTATGTGACATCAACCAGTTCCAGCCAAGTCACATTACAACATTTATATTAGTCGCATTCAAGTGTGTCGTACCCTCCCATAGGTCATGACTTCTCTGAATTCCTTGTCAAAGTATGCCTTTTAATAATTCTCTAACAATCCCTTCAGTCAGAGTGGGTGTTTTCACCTTGTGTCTATTGGCAGCTTTCAGAGTTTCTCTTAAATAGGATGAGGCTCACTCATTTCATCCATAACTGATCCTTGAGAAGGTCCTCCTTCTATCAACTGACCTTTATTCTAAAGCACCTCTCCCCTTCTATCAGGTTAATCTGTTGCCTATTCTGTTCCACAGTTAAATTGTCACTTGCCATAGGTCATTTGAATAGATCACAAAGGGCAGCTGCAGGCTGATGTTATTGCCCCTCACATACTTCAATCCCTTTTTCCGTGCTTTCTGCTTCATGGCATCCGTTAACCTGACGTCCGGCACCTCCTGATACTCTACTTGAACCGACTACCCTGACAGCTCTCCACTTTCTATGTATGTTGCAGAATTGATCACAGATAAAAATCAAACTATTTAGTTTTAAGTTAGGTTCCCCATTTACTTCCTCCACATATGCCTCGAGAGTGGATTTGCGATCCCCAAATCTTGGGACTCACTTACATCCAACTGCGCAAATGGACGAAGAAATTTGCAAGATGATTTGTTTTTGATCCACAGATTATTCCTAGACATTTGTTTCCTTGATTTTATTTCGATTTCTTACCTTTTTCCAATATTCTGCTAAACTGTTCATCCCTCCTTTTCTAGGCATTTCCCATCCACCCCCTTACCAAATACCTCATACAAATCCAATCCCTTTATAAAACTTTCAACTACTTTCAACTACTCCTTCATTAATATCCTCAAACGGGGGAAAGAATATTACCCATTTGCGATTCAGAAGCCATAACTACATGATCTATAGAACGAACTCTGATTAATCTACCCAAAGAGGGCATGTAAGTAGAAATCTTTTTTAAATACTTGTTTGTCTTTTCAACTCTGAACATAGATTCTCACTCAAATTTTGAATAGCCGAGAAGACGGAATTTAAATGTATCTGGGCAGATGCTAAGCTATGATCCCCCGCCGCCTCCTCCTGTAGGTGTTCAGACAAAGCTAAAAGGGAAACATCCTGAGTCAAAAAAATTGTTTTGTGTTTTCTTGTCTTAATGTTTGGAAATGTGGACAACCCTTTTGTATTTGAAATAGTATTATTAAGATTAGTAATTATTGCTGCAATAAGTATGTATTAAATTAGTTTATGAATTCATTCTGGGGCATGGTTGACATTTAATAGTTGTACATGCTAAGATAAACAGATTGTTTTAATTGTATTGTTTGCTTTGTATTGCAATATCTTGCATTTGCTTGTTTGAAAATGACAAATAAAGATAAAAAAAAATAATAATTGGCGGACTGTTCAGAAAGGAGGCATTCAAATTCACAGGAGTTACCAATAAGCGGTCTGTTGTGTCCCTACCCGAGATTTTATTATGAATTTCTTGGGGCAAGGATCCCAACTCATCTGTAATGGGGTGCAAATGTGCCTCTGTTCTGCCCAGTATCATACTCGTGACCATCACCTCTCCAGTGGAATTGATCAAAGCGGTAATATCTAACGGCCCCATATTTCCTTAAGCCATAGGTGAGGGAGATAACGGTAGAGCCAGAGCCAATGCATGATCCATACTATCTCTTCCACTAGCGAATATGAGGGGGCTGTTATGATTTCTCTTTTTGAAGTGGCCACCCTCTCCTTTTTACTCTTTTTGATAAGGTTTATGTTGCAAAATTACAATATCACTCTTTGCTTTTATCAACAGAGCAGTACCATAACAGTAACAATAATTCTACACTAGCGGTCTTGCTTTGTAGGGAGTTCACAGTTCACAGCGGAGTGTTAGCAGAGTGTTTGGTGCCTGTGCCTGGAAGCTACCCTGCTGGACCCTGAGTAACTTTTCTCTTTCTACTGCCTGGAGGTGGTGCCTGGAGGTGGTGCCTGAACATAAGCTTCACTCTAGACGCGGAGCGTCCGCGGAGTGTTAGCAGAGTGTTTGGTGCCTGTGCCTGGAAGCTACCCTGCTGGACCCTGAGTAACTTTTCTCTTTCTACTGCCTGGAGGTGGTGCCTGGAGGTGGTGCCTGAACATAAGCTTCACTCTAGACGCGGAGCGTCCGCGGAGTGTTAGCAGAGTGTTTGGTGCCTGTGCCTGGAAGCTACCCTGCTGGACCCTGAGTAACTTTTCTCTTTCTACTGCCTGGAGGTGGTGCCTGGAGGTGGTGCCTGAACATAAGCTTCACTCTAGACGCGGAGCGTCCACGGAGTGTTAGCAGAGTGTTTGGTGCCTGTGCCTGGAAGCTACCCTGCTGGACCCTGAGTAACTTTTCTCTTTCTACTGCCTGGAGGTGGTGCCTGGAGGTGGTGCCTGAACATAAGCTTCACTCTAGACGCGGAGCGTCCGCGGAATGTTAGCAGAGTGTTTGGTGCCTGTGCCTGGAAGCTACCCTGCTGGACCCTGAGTAACTTTTCTCTTTCTACTGCCTGGAGGTGGTGCCTGGAGGTGGTGCCTGAACATAAGCTTCACTCTAGACGCGGAGCGTCCGCGGAGTGTTAGCAGAGTGTTTGCAGAGAGGGCGCAGAAGGCGCCATGGACATAAGACAAACTGCAATAAACCACCCAAAGAAACAAGCACCTCATACACGGAGCCATTCAAAAATGACCGATGCCTTGCATGGGGTAGATGAGGAGCCATGCCCTGTGCTTTCTGATGAAACACAGATTGACAAAAACAACACTCGGAATGAACATGTCACTGGCACTGGCATGCCATCATGCAATGGTCCCCAACGCGCCAGCGTTGAGCATAATAGAGAGTTAGAGGATGCTATCTCCGCCTCCGCAGTTGGCCTGTTGGAAACAGGTTCCCTGCGGTTGGCGGCTTCTCCCAATATGGAAACTGCGGTCAATGGAACAAAAGGTACGTGCCAAATAACCTGTTCCCCAGTTTTGAAAGCCCTTAAGGCCTCCTCCCCTACGAGGTGCCTCCCCTTACCCGCGGCTGCCGTGCGGCTCGTTGAGTCTGGAGTGGCTTCCCTGGCCCGCTGTTCCGGCCGCTCGCCACGGGGGGTGGGTGGGGGTGCCTTTGGGGGCAAGGCCGGTGTGTTGGGGGGTTCTCTGGGGCCGGTGGGTGGGCTTCCCCGGCTGGGGGTCTGTGGGGTGTATGCCTTCGCGGCCCCTGGTGCTGGGGTGGCTGTGTGCGCTCGGCCGGGAGGGTCGAGTGACCGCCCCCCGATCGCTGGGGGCGGCGACGCGGTGGGGAGAGAGGGAAGGGGCGTGGCTAGAAGGGCTGTGCGTATGGATGATACTCCTACTGACTCGCGGATTGGAGATACGGCCCCAGCGGAGTCCCAAATGAAGGGGACGGGATACAAACTTTCGTAGGAGTCGAAGAGCCAGGGAGCGTTGGAAAATTTGCTTTCTGTGCACCACGTGAAGAGGCCTTCTTTACGTTTCAACAAACACAGCTAAATAAAGGAACTGAAGAGTTATGTGAAAGCCCAATTTCTCCTGCATATCTGGATGCCATGGGAGACCTCTGGAACGACCATGAACATTCCCCGAACCCCCGTTCTTCTTCCATTAAAAAACAAAGTTTAGCTCTTTCTCAAAAAGTCCACGACCCCCTGACCTTTGCAGAGCCCTTGATTCAAAAAGGACATAACCAAAACTGCAGCTTAAAGCCACCATCAAAATCAACCATGTGCAAAAGCATTAAATCAACAAGCCCACTAGCCGCAAAAAAGGACGCACTCAGAGCAAATAAAAGCTACACTCAAAATCTTACTCAAAAGAGTAAAGCAAGAGCAAATTCTCTCTCGGACATAAAATCAATTAGATGGCACTTTAATAAAAAAGATCTTGGAACTGCAATAAAAGTAGCCCCCGGTATCACCGGGGAACAATGTTCAATGACAGCTGAACTAGAAGTCACTGATCAAGAATTACTTCAAGCGACTGGAACTGGAGAACCAGTTGCAAGCGTAACGAATCAGACATCAGTAAAGGATGGAGACCGGAGGAGTCCTATTCTAGAGAATCACAGTCCATGCAATCCTGCTCGCACAGAGCTACCGCAAACTGCAGCTGGATCAGTCCTCAGTCAAGACTGCTCCTCGAAGCCACAAGAAGCACATAATGGACAAACACCAATCATTTCAACTACAGAAGCTGAGGCCTTGGCGGTGTTTACCAGCCCAACAAAAACCTCAACTCCTCACCCAAATAGATCGAAACGAGGTTTGGGAGAAGAAGTAATAACTCCAGCTAACTTCAAAACAGCCCCAGAAATAAAATCTAAATCTGTATTGACGCAGCCAAGCCAAATGAAAGAGTTTTACAATGAATTGCTGTTTTCAGCCACAGCAAATAACAGTTCGCAGAAACAAGCAGGTCAAACGAAAAGAAAGGACAGTGACATCGAGCCAACCATAATTGAAAGTACAGACTAAGAAAATGATATTTCGCCTGCTAAAGCGCCTTTAAAGCGCAGCCAGGCAGAGATTGCCTTTGATAAAATTGTACCAGCAATATTAAAAGCTAATGCAGAAGCCTGCGCTAACCTGCAAGCTGCAGTGGGATCTATGATGACAATAACCATGGCACCGTTCCTCAAATTATATGAAGTACTTTACGAAAACTACAAGGATCAATCAACCCTTTTGGCTCTAATTCAATCCAAATTAATATACATAGAATCGTATATTGCTACTATTAAAGAAAAGAGAGCAAGAGAGGAAGAAACAGAACATGTCATTTTCAAAACTCTTATCGATCTGATGGAAGATGCCAGAGAAGACAAGAAGGCGTTTCTCCACTGTTTCAGTGATACCATAACAATGATGAAACCGGATGTATTTAAGTATCAAGGCCAAACTATGGAAAAATGTACATCCACAGAAAACGCATGGAGTTATGCGAACGAATTTGATAATAAGACAGATAAAACAGCGGTCATTGACAGTCAACCAGAACAAGTGAGGCCGGAGTCATCAAAGGGACAACAAAACATCGTCTGCAAAGAAAAACCCGTGAATGCCTCCGCAACTGGTCCTGCTGCACAATCGGATATACAGGATTTGATAACAAATCCATCGACAGGCCATGTTGATAACTGTCCTAAGGTAGATAAAAATAAAGTTCTATTTCCTTTATTCGCTACAGAAAGTCCACTTGCATCAAAGGAAAAGGAAACGGGTGGCCAACCCAAACAAACTGCTGTGAAATTCTCCAAAAAAAAGGAAATTGCTTTGGGGAAAACAGCTAAGAAGTTAAAAAATCTACCACTGCCAAAACACACCTCGGCAGAAGGAACCCGTTACTTCATTCGTAATTTGAAACCTATTGGAACCGTGCCGCATAATGTTGAAAGAAGTTTCCAACTAAACGGCTCACAAAAATGCCAAAACTATACAAATCGAGAATTCGTCCCAGAATCGATAACTGTAGACACAGATGAAGACGAATCCAATACTAGCGAAGACATAGATGCCCTCTTGCAACTCTCGGTCCACGAGTGCGACAGATCTGCAGACTCGGCCAGTCAAGAAGGCTCAGTGAACGCCGACCAAAAGGACGACGAGAACGAGGAACTAAATCACAGCGAGACCCAATCACCAGTATTTAAAACTTTACAGGAAAAAAGAGATTTGCTGGAACGCAAAAGCATAAATGAAATGAGACAACAACAATTATTGGACGCTATGCTGGACCATTCAAATCAGGAGAATCAGAAAAAGAAAGATCTGCCTCGACGAGAAACCATAAGGAAAGAAATAAAAAAACAAAGTGATCGACTCCGAGCCAATACGTCCACGGAAAAGCGATGTAAAATGGAGAAGAAAGGCCATAAACTCATAGTCGAACGAGTGTTGAAAGCTAGAGATGGTCTGATCCTAAATAGATCAAATCTTATGAGACTTTTGCACAACGTACCACAACTACGAGTCATTGAGCCTAAAGACATCAAGATAGTGGCTTTTCCTAAAGAAGACGAAACCGATCGAATTTGCCTCCATCTGTTTTCAAAAGCAATTATGAATCTTATTTGGTTAGCTGCTGATGCACTCAGATCCCTTGGCTTTGACATCAAATCGGTTGAATCTAAAAACCAAGAACAAGGACCAAAACAGTTGCATAATTTGCCACGGACCCCGAGCCATTCTCCATCAAGGGCCGCCCTGTCAACAGATGATTTGAATGCAAAACCAATAAGGTTCTCTCCAACAATTTTGCGAGGACCCACCGCTCCCAGAATGAGAATAAAAGGAAACGTAGGATGCAATGCCTTGAGTCCTTTAGCTGGTAGCGAAGCAGCACTTGTGACAAAAATCGATACAACTAAACCCTGGAATTGGCTCGCTGGAACATTATCCACAAAAAACAACCTTTAGATCGACTGCGGAGATGTCTCAAATAACCTGCGAATAGTGTCATGGAACACTTGTGGGCATCGACATCTGCTGGATCATCTGAATAAGGAATTACTAAAGTCAGATATTATTTGCATCCAAGAATGCTGGCTTTTGGAACCCCCAGTCATGGGGGGGTCCACATGTTTCCTTAACAAAGGATATAAAGGTCTGAAAGGGAGACCTTCCGCAGGACTGTTGACAGTGATAAAAAACGAATATAAAGGAAACATATTACGGGTTATGACTCCCTCACCACTTATACAAATAACCATAATTCAAGAGCATAACGGAGGCTTTCATCAATTCAAGAAGCATTATCAAATTATTATTAATCTTTATTGGAATCTTAAAGCTAAGGATGGAGAGAAGTTCCTAGGAACTGTGCTTCAACACATTGACGAGCTGAGAGCCGAATTTGAGAAACCCACATTAATCATTTGTGGTGACCTCAATATAGACTGTATAAAGAAGTCTCATGTCGAACAAAGAGGAGTCTCACAACAGAGAGCAACGCGTACGAAAAGATGGTTAGCGGAGATGAATAGTCGAGACCTTTTGCAAGTAAATGGAAATGTGAACGGCGACCGACAAGGAGCAGTCACATGGGCTTCATATATTCAAAACGCAACTCTTGACTATTTCTTTGTGGATAGAGAAACGTTCAAAACTATCTCTTCGCTGAATATAATTCCAACAAGCAAAAGCGACCACAAAATACTTCTCCTTACGTGTGTACTAACAATCAAACCACAGGAAAGTACATCGGCCTACCAAAAAAACTGGCCTCACAAGGTTGAAATAAACAATGGCCTTAACAGATTACGAATAGCACCAAAAATGACATCGAAGCTCAAAAAAACCATAGAATGCTGGAAACTAACAACAAACATGGGAGTTGAATACGAATCATGTCTTTCCACCTTCAGAGTAAAATCAGGCCACAAGATACAGCCAAAAACTCCACGACTACATAAATATAACTCTGAACTGGCTGAAAGAAAATCAAAGCTAGCAACAAAGCTAAGAGCTCTAAACAAACTGAACACCGAGGGGGCATGTGAAGAAAGGGCAACGTTAAAAAAAGCCTACCGTAATTGGGCTAAATCTCACAGGGCCTTACTGTTTCAAAGAGACTCTGAAGAGATGCTATCAGCTACCTCCAATAAAAACGCTAAATTCATGTGGGCTCTAATGAATCAAACAAGCGTACTACAAGGAACAGAACAGATAAACCCGATTCACGAAGAAAAATGGACCCAATATTTCCAAAAAGCTTATAGCCAGGAGATGCGAGAAGATGCTCAGATGCAAATAATCATGGATAAGACTCCATGGAATATACCATTCGAGAAGTCGGAAATCATTGTACTGATCAACAAGGCAAGCAGTTTGCGGGCACCTGGGCCCGATGGCCTAACAAACGCCATATTAAAACAAGCACCTGAAGTGTGGGCCGACATGTGCTACGTACTGTTTAAACGAATCATCAAAACTAAACAAATACCGGAATCTTGGACTAAAGCGATTATTATTCCCATTCACAAAAAGGGAGATAGATGCAAGCCTGAGAATTATCGTCCAATATCTTTGTTGGACGTAATAGGTAAAATATTTGCAGGTATCCTCTTAAAGAGATTAAAGGAATGGATCATACACTCAAGAAATTACGACCAACGGCAGACAGGGTTTGTTGAAAAAGTTGACTGCGGGCTAAATTTGCTCATACTCAACCTATTAAAGGCTAAAACTATCTGCGAAAAACAGAAACTCTACCTGGCGTGCATAGATATGGCCGCCGCTTTTGATAAAGTGGATAGACAAATCCTGTGGAAAAAGCTAAAGCAAAGGGGATGCCCTGAAGATCTCGTGGCCGCTATTAAAGCCATGCATACTGACACATGCATTCAAGTAAGGTTAAATCAAAAAGGTAACCTAACCAAACCGATCCTGACAACAAGAGGCCTAAAGCAAGGGTGCCCTATGGCAGCGATCCTTTATAACTTTTACATTCTGGAGATAAAGGACCGGCTTGTCATTCCGAGAGGCTGTTCGCCTAAAATAGGCACCTTACCAGTGGGTCATCTGTTGTATGCAGATGATTTGATCATCTTGGATAAGACCCCAATCGGTTTGCAGAAAAAATTGGAGGCCCTAGAAACATATGTCAAAGAAAATAATCAAGAAATAAATCCTGAAAAATCGGAAATCCTAATAATGAAAACATCAAGAGTCAGAGAGAAAAAGTCTTTCAAATGGTATGTCGGGAACAAAGTTATTCCAATAACAACGAGCGCAAAATACCTGGGAGCAATAATAAGTGCAGACTGGAACGACCAACCGTGGATAGAGCACATATTGCGTAAAATGAGTCAACTAACGGCACAAGCGCTTATATTGAAACAAAAATTTGTAAAGTTTTCGATTCAACCAACAGTTGACTTTTATAATACAAAAGTTATTCCGTCTGTCGCTTATGCTGGAGATACAGCACTCAGAATACCATCAGAAACTTGGGGCAAGGTCGAAGCCACATTTTGGAGAAGACTAATGAGACTACCTCAATGTGTCCCAATGATCATAATACGACATGAATTGGGCTTGTACTCCCTGCAGGCCACAATCATATGGAAAGCCTTATTAACATTTAGAAAGACACTAATCAAAGATTGTCCACCTCAATATGAAATCTTAAAGGATGAAAACATAAAAGCGCAATTCTGGCCACTGTCTAGCTGGAAAGAAAAATGTAAAGATCTTTTACAGAACTTAAATATTTCTGAGGACACATTATGCAATAACCCTAAAAGGGTGAAGATTGCGTTACTGTGTGCTGACTGGGATAAAACAGAAACTGCTTGCGCCAATTCCAAATCTCACACGCTCTCAAATAATCTCAGATCAGTACCAAAAACTCTACCTAGTTATTTGAAAAAGAGCGGGAATCCTATTCATCGGGATCTAATCCTACGATTTAGATTAAATATCCTAAGAACAAAAACAAATTTGAAAAAATACGGCACAGTAAGTGATAACATATGCCGGCTCTGTGAGCAGGAAGTGGAATCTTTAAAACACCTAATAATGTTTTGTCCTGAACTAAGATTAGCAAGAGATCTATTCTTACATCCAGCATTAACTTCGACGTGTGGGCTGGATTCCGATTTATGGTGGGAAACCTTGTACGACAACCCAAATCAGAAAACCACGAGAGCTCTTGGAATTTTCCTACAAATGATGATGGTCAAATTGGAAAACAAACAGGAATCACACAGTGAAATAGAAAAGGATCTCATGACGAAGGAAAAAGCATAATCTTTGATATATGCCTATACTCAGGCCAAACCAAAGAGGACTTGAATAAACAATTAAAAATTGGCAAGTATGGGAGGAATTGCTATAGAAATACAAGGAAGACTCCAAGATATGGTTTGGCCTTGTAAGTGAGCGAAATAAGCAAAAGTTTGTATTTATTTACTCTATATGCTTAATAAATAATAAAAAAAAAAAAATAACAGTAACAATAATTCTACACTAGCGGTCTTGCTTTGTAGGGAGTTCACAGTAGAAATTATGCTCTGCACATAAAAACATGAAAAAAAGACTAAAGCAAAGATCCACACTTATGCAAGTAAACAAGCAAAGCCTCTCAGCACCCTCCCGCACCCAATCCAGCAAACAGCCAACAGCACTTGCGGTGCATTCCAGGATGCACGTTCGTGGATAAGCGCGACCCAGTCTTATATCACTGTTTCCGGTAGACAGGGCGCAGGACCAGCTTTAAATATAAAGTAAGTTTGTTGATTTCTTAAAGCTGCAAAGTATACACAATAAGTAAATATGTCCTTATAGTAGTCCGATACGCCAATATTATCGTAGTAGGCCCCAAAAATACCTCTGTAAATGCAATAGAGCACACCATCCAAAGACAGCCAACAGCACTTGAGGTGCACTCCGGGATGCGCGTGACCCAGTCCTATATTGCTGTTTCCGGTAGACGGGGGCGGGACCAGCTTTAAATATAAAGTATGTCTGTAGATCTCTGTAAATGCAATAGTCCACATGTAAAAGAGAGTACTCCACACCAGCCAAAGACAGCCAACAGCACTCGAGATGCACCTAATACTTATACACAAAACAAACCGTTGGCTTTACATATGGCTTGTTTTTAAGTGGACTTCAGTGAAGCACATCATAGTGCTTATAAATAGTGTGGCTGATGGCAGACCTGGTTTAGACATGTTATTACACCTGTAGTTAATTTACAGCTCCAATTAGGTAATTTACTCTCAGAAAGCGTCTTTGAGAAAACACTGGAAGGCACTTGTTGGGTCCCCGCTTCGCTCTGAAGCGGACCCGGGCCGATGATCCTGCGCGCGCCGGAATGATACGCAGGAGCCAGGCGTCTCACACAACGTGCTTTATTGAATACCTCGGCGGAACTGCCGAGCCTGCCCTCGTCCCTCCCCCTTCCCCTGACGTCACGTCCGGGACGTCATGTCCTGTGGGTGTTCCTGGTTATCGTTGAGTGGTCATCTCTTTGTGCAGTGACCATAGAACCCTTCTTGTGTGTCACAACCAGCGGTGTGGGTGCGAAGGTGGCTTCCTCTTTGCTGTTCTTGGGTTGTTTTAGCCATACTTCGTCTCCTGGTTGCATTATGTTCTCCCGAGCCCTCCTTTTCCTGTCTGTGATCTCTTTTGTCTTTGCTTTGCTCGCGGTGTCATTTGCTTGCGCTTCATGTTCCAGCGGTGTTGGATCTTGTGGTCTCGGGTCCTCAGGTAGTCGCGTGGTGATCGGTCTTCGGAACATCAGGTCTGCCGGGCATACACCCGTCGTGCTGTGGGGGGTGTGCCTGTATTCTCGTAGAAGTTGATTAAGGGCCTGTTCGAATGGCTTGTTTTGTACATGGGCTATTTGTAGGGTCCTCTTTATGTTGGCCATGAATCTCTCGACCATGCCGTTAGCCTATGGCCATCGGGGGGTTATGCGTCGAGGTTGAAACCCCATGTATTTTGCAAATTGCTGAAAGTCTTGACTGATGAATGTGGGACCGTTGTCGGACTTTATGATCTTGGGGATGCCATAGGCAGAGAGCATCCTGTCGATAACTGGAATGACACATGCTGTGGCGCTGCTCTCTACTATTTGGGTGTCCGGGTATCTTGAATGTTCGTCCATGAGCAGGACCACGTGTGTCCCGTTATTCAGTGGTCCGAATAAGTCTATTGCCAGCTCTTCCCACACTTTGTTTGGCAGCGGTGAGGATTGTAAAGGGTTTGGGTGCGGCGGGGGTGCCACTTGCGCGCAGACGTGGCAGTTGCCCACTATATTTTCCACCAGGCGATCAAGTTGAGGGAACCAGACTTTCTGGCGTAGGAGGCGCTTTGTGGCGACTACGCCCCTGTGCCCTTCATGGGCTATGTGTATTATCCTCTCCCGGAGCGTTCTCGGGACGATGACCTTGCATCCTTTTAGTATGACGTTATCCTCCACCACGGTCAACTCGTCGCGGACTTGATCCAGCCACTTGATGTCTTCCTTCGTGGCATCCGATTCACCTCTGGCCTGCTGTTTCATGAGGGCCGTCTTGTCCAACTGCAGGCAGTGCCGGGCAATTCGCAGCGCTGGGTCTGCTTCTGATTGGATGGACAGCTCCAGCCACCCAACCGGAAGTGGTTGTAGGTGGTGGATGATGTAATTTATGTACGCGTCCGCTGTGGACGGTTGAGACACCGTCGTGGGCATGGGATGCCGGGAGAGATAGTCCGCTGGGTTTTCCTCCTTTCCTGGCCGGTGTTGTATGATGAATCTGTAGTCCTGTAGGCGGAGGCCCCATCTGGCAATTCTTGGTGGCATCCTGGCCTTCGGGCTGCCGTATATGGTGAGTAGTGCCTGGTGGTCCGTGATGATGGTGAACTCTTTGCCAAATAGGAATAGATGAAAGTATTTGCAAGCCCAGACGATCGCGGGGCTCTCCTTTTCCGCCTGAGAGTATGCCTGTTCTGTTATCGTCAGGCTCCTGCTGGCGTATGCTACCACGTGCTTGGTCCATGGCTCCTTGGGGTCTTTTTGTGTCAATATGGTGCCTAGTCCCACCGGGCTGGTGTCCACTATCAGCTCGGTGTCACGGCCGGCATCAAAGTACGCCATGTCCTCTGCCTGTGTTATGGCCTTTCATATCGCTTCGAACGCTGCTTGGCACTCCTTCGACCACGTGAACGGCGTGTCCTTCCTGGTGAGTAGTCATAGGGGATTGCTGACTGTGGCATAGTCTTTCAGGTACCTGGAGCAGTAGCTGGCCAGTCCCAGAAACGATCTGAGGTCGGTAGTGTTTACAGGGGGCGTGGCTGAGTTGAGGGCTTCCACTTTCTCTGGGTCCGGTCTCATGCCTTTATCTGAGAAGATGTGCCCGAAAAACCTCAGCGATCCTTTGGAGAACTCGCACTTGGCTTTGTTTAGGGTGAGCCCTGCGTCGTCTAGCGCTTGACATACTCTGTGCAGTGCCAGGTCATGTCCTTCCTGTGACTTGCCGTATACTAGGACGTCGTCCGAATAATTCAGACAGTTGGGAACATGCCTGATCACTTTGTGAATCTCCTCCTGAAAGATCTCGGCGGCCGAGGATATGCCAAAACTGAGCCTTTTGTATTGAAACAGGCCGAGATGAGTGACGAACGTGGTGATGTAACAGGATTCCGGTGCTATTTCAATTTGGTGGTAGCCTTTTGTGAGGTCTAATTTGGAGAAGATCCTCGCCCCGTGGAGGAGGTGAATCATGTCCGTGATTCTGGGCGCTTGATGTCGCTCTCTTTCGATGGCTGTGTTGGCTCTGCGCATGTCGACGCATAGCCGTATGGATCCTTCCGGAGACTTCTTTGGGACGGGGACGATGGGTGATACCCATGGCGTCGGGCCTGATACGGGTTCTATAACATTCATTTTGATGAGCTTGTCCAACTCCTCTTCTACTTGTCTCTGGATATTGAACGGGATGCCTCGGTAGTGTTGGGCCACCGGTTTGATCTGAGGGTTGATGTGGAGGTGCACTTTCCGGTTGCGTAGTTTGCCTAGGCCGGTGAAGAGTCTAGGGAATGATTGTTCAATTGAGTCCGGTTTGGTGAAGTACTTGTGGGCCATCAACTGATATAAGATGTGTACCAGTCCCATGTCCACTGCTGTCCGAAAGCTCAGTATGCACCCGCTGTTGGCTTCTGTGTCTAGGATGTACAGTGGGATCTTCGCCGAGTGTCCTTTGTGTGTGCATATGGCTGTGATCATGCCTTTGCATGGCAGGGGTGTCCTGGATCCATAGGGGTATATGTCAACTGTGGCTTTTCGGATCTTTGGTGGGGTGGTCAAGGACTGATATGCGCTTTCACTGATGATATTGACCGTCGCTCCAGTGTCCACGAGAAACTTCAGGGGTGTTTCATTTACTTGGAGTGTCAAGATGGGGCTGTGTTGGGTGGCCGCCGTGTTTTCCTGTAGGGCCCTCACGTACCCTTTCCTTCTCTGGTCCTCCTCTGACGAGAGGGTGTCTGTACTGGTGGGGGATCGGGTCTCCACATACCTTACGAAACGCCGCCTGTGTGATCTTCTAGTGTCCTCAGATGACCGTTTGTCTTCGCGTGTGTATCGATTTCTGCGGTCTCCTTCTTCTTTCCTGAGACGCCGCCTTTCGCTGTCCGCTGCCGGCCTGGGCGGGCTCTGTGGTGTGGGCCTGCGCCTTTCTTGGTAGCGGTGTTTGGGCATTGAGTGGATTGGGGCGTTCTTACACATGGCCCTGTAATGGTCCATTCCCCCGCACGCGGCACACTTTTGTCCTATGGCCGGGCATGTACCAGTGTGTGGATATTCATAGCCACATTTGAAGCATGTGGCATCGGGGTGTTTGTTGGTCTGGCTTGGGTGAGTATATAGTTTATTGATTGCTTCAGCGTTGTCACTGGGTTGGTGTATGGACACTTTGCCGAGGATGTCCAGTTGCGAGTCCACTTCTGCTTCCATGCGGGCCAGCGCCAGAATTTCTTCTAGTGACCGTTGTTTCTGTAACAGTTGTTTGCGGAAAGGCTGTGAGAGGCATCCAGCTATTACTTGGGACCTGAGTGCCTCTTCATTGGAGTACCTGTGGAATTCACAGTGTTTCAGTTTGATGCGTAGTCGCATCACAAAACTGTCTATGGATTCCCCTTTATCCTGTCTTGTTGTGTGGAACATGTGGCGCTCATAATCCACGTTTGTATGTGGTGTGAAGTATTCGGACAGCTTGGCATGTAGCTCCTCATATGTGACGGTGTCTACGTTCAGCAACTCCCCTGCAATGTCTCTTACCGCTGGTCCCACTGCCATGAACAGTGTATTTTGCAGCCTCGTGTCGTCCGTCAATCCTATGGCCCCTGTGTAAAACTTGAAGCCTCGTAACCATATGTTCCATCTGGGCCCCAGGTTGGAGGTGTCTCTGATTTCAAACGGGTTGGGCATGTGCATGACTTGGGCTGCTCCTTCCTGGTGTGCATGCTGGTTGTTGTCCTGCGCTGTGTCAGCGCTTCCAGATGCCTGTCCTGCTCCTCCTGAGGAGGACGCTGGGATGGTCGCTGTGTCCGACATGGCTGCGGAGCAGTAAGAGATTCGTGTGGCGATATGCTGTAGCGTCTAGGCTGTGCTGGGACGGTGACTTTTCTGCTCCGTGAAGTGTTCTGTTTCCTCCCACGTTATGGCTTCCTCGTGGTGTGGCCTTTGTCCTTCTCTACTCCCCCGTCCCCTGCTATATGCCAGATGCGGCGACACGACTTCTCGTGCGCACCCACGTGTGGGGAGGCGGGGCCACTCGTGGCGAGTGGCTTCGCGGTTCCGGAGCGCCCGTGTCCCGTGGGCGCCTTTGTGCGGCTTGCGGGCGGTGTCACATGGGAGCCGGGGCCGCTCTCACACGGCGCACTCGTGATCAGGAGGCGGGGCCGCTCGTGGCGAGTGCCCCAGCGGTATCGGAGTGCCCGTCTCCCGGCTTGTGGGCTGTGTCACACGGGAGCCGGGGCCGCGCTCATGCGGCGCACCCGTGATGTATGAGTTTCTGCAGGCCGAATACCAGGCCTCTGTCATGCGGGAGGCGGGGCCGTGCAGAGTCGGCAGCCGTGCCCGAGGTGCGCCGACGCGCTGAACTGCTCGGCCGCAGACCTCGGCACGGTGCCTGCGGGGTCCGCGCCCGCTCGTCGCCAGTGTTGGGTCCCCGCTTCGCTCTGAAGCGGACCCGGGCCGATGATCCTGCGCGCACCGGAATGATACGCAGGAGTCAGGCGTCTCACACAACGTGCTTTATTGAATACCTCGGCGGAACTGCCGAGCCTGCCCTCGTCCCTCCCCCTTCCCCTGACGTCACGTCCGGGACGTCATGTCCTGTGGGACCCAACAGGGGACCACCCACACAACGATGTGGGCAACCTGACAGCACTTCGAGCACAATGTTTAATTGTAAGCTTTGATAAAGTTAGCTCAAAGAGATACCACAAGGATGTGTTTGGGGCGGGGAGAGGCAGGACGTGGCTGTGAATGACAACAGGGATTAGCATAGGCATGGGGAGTCAATGGGTAGGCAAATAACCAAGCAACAGCTTCAAGCTTTGTGTCCCTCCCCCCTTAATGAATGCAACGATCATGTAAAGGAAATCAGTTATCAATTCGGTTTGGTATATAGCTTGGTGGAAAAACATGCGCAGTGCCTTTCTTGGATTTTTCAGCTATTGTGCACTAGGATATGTTTTTGTGCTGCGTGCACACCGAAAACAGAAACCAAGTAACTGGAATATTAGCTGCACGCTATATTGCAATGTCATTGATTACATTATTTAAAACGGCTGGAACCACCTTTTTTCCTCATTTGTTGATTCAGTGTTGGCACGGCTCTTTCAAAGTAAAAGTAGAAGAAAGAAAAAAGAAAACCCGGCTGTCCCTATTTCTTCCATTGCGCTTGGCAGGTGTTCTATTCCATCAGGGCTGGTGTAATTTAAAATCCTCTGTATGAAGTTCGGTTTCATGGTACACAGGTTTTATTACACCACAAAGCTGTAGGATAACAGAAAAAATATGATCAGTTTCTTTAACGCAGAAAGTAGTTCTACAGAGAATGGAATCTGCAGACTGCGGCCAGAAGATGAAAAAGTGCTCAGGTTCAGAAGGTGGCGAGGCGAACTCTTTGACCTGCGGAAGACGCTTGCTGATTGCACGGCCTTTCATCCCGTCGCAGCCATGTACCACAAAGTGGGAGTTTCTAAAGGCAAAGGAAGCCACTGACAGACACTAATACACACTAGCATCGGCATTTTAGATTATTTATGCAAATCGACTGCAGGACAAAACAAGTAGAACGGCCATTATTTTAATGTTTACACTAAATACCAATCTGTTTTGATTTGTGTTGTGCGTCATCAATACGCGATGGACTACTTCTACTTTCATAAACACTAGAAGCTGTGGAAATGTGTCGGTATACCAGGCAATTGAATATAATGGGCCTGATTCACAATGGAGCAAATCAGAGGTACCTGTGAGAATTTCTGTTTTGCACCTGTAGCATTATACCAGCTGATTCACAAAGGCTACAATTCGAGTTGTTTTGGCGCCGCCTGGTGCATGTCTCTGATGCTCATGTGGCAATTCTGAAAGATGTATTCAACGACATCCCAGAAATGGTCCAGACATCTCTAGAATTGCACCAGATTTAGGTTTTGTGAATTAGGCATATGGTCGCAAATGCAAATCAGAAATTTTCTACAGGCATGACCGATTTGCTCCAATTCGAAGGTTTGTGAAGCAGGCCCTAGTCATCTATATTTCTAATCCCAGCAATATGGTATAACATGAATCAAAATGTTTAACTATCTTTTAACCACAGTTGACAATGCAGTCTAATATGCCAAACAGTATCTTCTACCCACTTGCATTCCTAAAATAGTCTCATTTTGAGAATAATCATGTATTTCCCTCGTGTAGCAGAGTGGTCACCTCCGCTGATGGTTTGCAAACACAATTCTGTTACAAATAGAGTGAACCGATTACTAAGAGAGTCATTCCAAGTTGTGCATACAACCGGAGCGGAAACTCTGTTGCTGCTTCCTTTCCCTTACCCAACCAGGCGCCTGACTCATGTCATTTTTAGCATGGTGCAAAGTCACTTTGTACTGGTGGAAAGTGATTTTCTACTGCCAACAGACACCCCGACTCACATAGAAGTGCAAAGTGTATTTGTGCAGTGCAAAGTGACTTTGCACCAGTCAGTGCAAAGTCACTTTGCACTGCAAAAATACACTTTGCTCTGTGAATCAGGGTGTTTGTTGGCAGTAGAAAGTCACTTTGCACCAGTGCTACAACGTATTGGTGCTAGGAAAGACATGAGATCCATCTGAGGTGAGAGGATCCTTTGCATAACAATAATTCACATAATAATACTGTGACTACTACTACTAATAATAATAATAATAACAATAATAATAATAATAACAATAATAATAATAATAATAATAATAATAATAATAATAATAGCACATGCTTTAATAAAAGATAACCAACCATGATCTGTCATTTCTGGTACCAATCCTGCTATATTCCAGCTCAATGTAGGATTGTTATGACTTGATGGTCGTGAAGATTATGGGGCCTCTGTCCCCAAGTACCACACAGGGAGATACAAAATAACTCCCTGAGCGATCCTTGTGGCCACAGGTATTTGAGTGCCGGAAATGCCAGGAACCAGGAACACCGGAGACCCCCCCGACCGATGTAAGGCAAGCAATGGGTAAGTACAATGACAAGTGAAACAATGAGAGCAGAATGTAACTTAATACTAAAGGGCTTACCAAGGTGGAGGAGCCTGAGTCCTAAGTAGTACAGATAGGATGGAAGGTGTTCCTTGCAGTTGCAGCGTGTGACTGGCAGCGGCAGGTAAGGTGTCGCACTGGATGACAATTTACATGGATTTGCACCGCAATACATGCGTGGGCAGAGATGACCCGTTAGGAAGTAGCAGAGGCGGAGATCCGTAAGCAGTCCGTGAAGAGTTCCGAGTTGGAGACCAGCCGTGTACATCGAAGCCAAGGGTAATCCAAAGGAATCCAAAAAACAGTCCAAGAGTCCTGTGACAGCAGAGCAGTACGATGACCAAGGGCTTAACAAAGGCAATCCCAGAAAACAGTCTGTAGTTCTATACCGTGATCGTAACACCAGAAAAACGCCAAACAGTGCTCGAATGAATCACCTGTGAAGCACTGAATGAGCGTTCCCTCGCAGCTTTTGAATGGGCAGAGGAAAGTCAGGTGATAGCGTCACATGGCGCGCGATCCTGCACGCTTCCTCGTCACGTGACCCAAAGTATTAACATGCTGCCGGGTCTTCCTGGACACGTGATGATGCAGAGGGAGGAGTCGGCGGCTCCGCCGGCCAGCTGCGAGACGCCAGGGTAGCGGCCACTGATGAGACAAATATAACAGGTTAGTGCACCCATAGCCAACAGGCTGCCTCCATGTGCCCTTCCTGTGCACGACAACCTGCCGCCGCTGCCGCACTGCCTGAGTCAGTGGGGATATGTGGGTAGAGGGTGGAGGTGGACCTGAACCAGAGGGGGGAAGAACAGTAGACCTATGGGTGCCCGTCTGGTGCATAGGGGTTACAAGTCACGGGCTTCACTATATAATTGCTGTTGCAAGGCGGGCATTGTATTGGAAGTTTAAAGTCTTGCAGCGTTTCCACTACACGTACGAGGTTGGAGCCCATGACTTGTGATAATATTTAATCAAACCTCACAACAATATATTGTGATCTGCACTGGAAGCCCAAGACCTCAAGCCTCAGTAGAAGAGCACTCCACTCGAAACACGTGTCTGGCTGTATCACTTTTCAGTTAAATCAATTGTTAAGTCAATTTTACTTTACAAATGTTAATGCTCATTCCTCTCAACCTTGATAAAGATCCAGAGGGATCAAAACACATGTCGGCTGACAAACATTACCTTGACATAAAAGATTAAAACTCAATATCAAACCCTTAAATATCAAAAAGCTGATTCATGGAATTGTTGCGCCAAAAAACGGGGATTTGTGCGCCATTCTGGCCGCAAATCCCCATTTGTTAAACAGGGATTTGCGGGCAGAATGGCGCACAAAACTCTGTCTTTCGGCACAATTAATTCCATGAATCAGCTTCCAAGTGTCTTTAATGATTCTAAGCACAAGGTAAACCGGACAAATACAATTTAATTAAACACATATGCAATAATAACTAAAATAGCAAACACTACAAAAACCCATCCTGTCGAAAAAACACAGAATATGTCAGATAGCAAGATGCAGCAATCTGTGTAACGAAACAGGAAGAAAGATATATGAAAACCACATTGTTCTAGTAAAGGATATTTTCTTGAAGTGTAAAAAGCTTTCAAGTGATCTAGCCAGTCTCTAGGGCCGAGAATGAACCAGGGGGTAGTTATCAGGCAGTAATACAGTAATACCTTTGCAGTGTCTTTGCAGTTTGACAATGGTGAACCTGGCTTCTTGCTCTGTGCAGTAGTTCGATTTGGCACAAAGTGCATCAGTTGTGATAGTCAGTGTGCAAGTAGATGTTGAGGCTGGGGTAAACTGAGGGTCACTGCTATTGGAGCAAATGCATGAGCAATGCATATTATGGAGGTCCACACATTTGGTTCAACGGTCCAGGTTTGATGGAGAACGAGCTGATGACTGCATGCACAGTTGAGTTGGTTTGATGTTGTATCCAAAAGATTTGTTTTCAAGGTGAACACCAGCGTCAGTTCAACTGTCAACTGGATCAGTGACAAAAGGGCTGGAGGTCAGAACAACAGTCGAGAATTGCAGGTGCAGTAATGCTTCTTTGTTGAAGTCGAGGCAACACTGTGCTTCAGCTGGAGTGGTGCAGACGTGAACTGGTTTGAAAGTGCAGTGGTTTGGATTTGGGTTAGTGCCAAAGACAGCTACAGAGGGCCCCGGTTGTTCAAAAAAGGGTTGAATGGGCTTGAATCACAGTTTGCAGTCTTTCGACAATGGAATTGCAGGAATCCTGGCTGTCTTGGCTCTCAGGTGCTGCAGGTTGACAAGAGTAGTTATTTTCTTTGGTTTGTAAATACAGGGAAGGCGGGCACACACCTGCAGCTTCCTTCAACACAATGAGGTCCTGGGTACCAGTGTGGCTGGCAGAAAGGCAGGTCTTTCTCCAGCAGCAGGTCACTCTCAATATGCCTTTAGGAAGTTTTGGGGACAGAACCTTCCTCTGACGTGGACTATCTGTCTTCACCTAACAACTGGAAGACTTTGGAAAGCACTGCTCTCCCAGCAGGATCCAAATGAAAACTTCTTCAAGGGCTAAAGTCCAGATATGATTCAGAGAAGGAGTGGGAGCCCCTTTTATTAAGGGCAAAAGTCCACAGGTGATTGGACAAAAGTCTGCTTTAAGGGTCCAATCCCTACTCTTGAATCAAGTGGACTTTGCGTTCTGATGTCACACCCAAAGTGCATTGTGTTAAAGGAAGTGGAGGGGCGAGAAAGGAAGAGAGGTACAGAGAGCAACTAAAATGATGGAATCTTCCTCCAGCTGATCTGAGCTCCCTCTGTCTATACCTTGTGGCCACAGGTATTTGAGTGCCGGAAATGCCAGGAACCAGGAACACCGGAGACCCCCCCGACCGATGTAAGGCAAGCAATGGGTAAGTACAATGACAAGTGAAACAATGAGAGCAGAATGTAACTTAATACTAAAGGGCTTACCAAGGTGGAGGAGCCTGAGTCCTAAGTAGTACAGATAGGATGGAAGGTGTTCCTTGCAGTTGCAGCGTGTGACTGGCAGCGGCAGGTAAGGTGTCGCACTGGATGACAATTTACATGGATTTGCACCGCAATACATGCGTGGGCAGAGATGACCCGTTAGGAAGTAGCAGAGGCGGAGATCCGTAAGCAGTCCGTGAAGAGTTCCGAGTTGGAGACCAGCCGTGTACATCGAAGCCAAGGGTAATCCAAAGGAATCCAAAAAACAGTCCAAGAGTCCTGTGACAGCAGAGCAGTACGATGACCAAGGGCTTAACAAAGGCAATCCCAGAAAACAGTCTGTAGTTCTATACCGTGATCGTAACACCAGAAAAACGCCAAACAGTGCTCGAATGAATCACCTGTGAAGCACTGAATGAGCGTTCCCTCGCAGCTTTTGAATGGGCAGAGGAAAGTCAGGTGATAGCGTCACATGGCGCGCGATCCTGCACGCTTCCTCGTCACGTGACCCAAAGTATTAACATGCTGCCGGGTCTTCCTGGACACGTGATGATGCAGAGGGAGGAGTCGGCGGCTCCGCCGGCCAGCTGCGAGACGCCAGGGTAGCGGCCACTGATGAGACAAATATAACAGGTTAGTGCACCCATAGCCAACAGGCTGCCTCCATGTGCCCTTCCTGTGCACGACAACCTGCCGCCGCTGCCGCACTGCCTGAGTCAGTGGGGATATGTGGGTAGAGGGTGGAGGTGGACCGGACCGCTGCCCTTCCATCCATTGTCAATAGCTGCAAAAGCCTATTTTGTATGGAGCACCCTTGTAATAGGTTAATCCTTTTGGGATGTGTGTGCCTTTTGATTCCTGTTTCTCAGGCCAGCTCCTGCTGGGAGGCTTGTTTACTGGAAAGTGATGTCACCCAAAACCACAAAGAATCAAAAGGGAGGCATAGCCAAGCCCTGTCACTTGGCAGAGCCAGCCTGTCTGGCCAGAATACACATGATCCGTCCATAGCTGGGTTCCACTCACAAGACTGACACATCTGTGATATAAATTTGATGTGTCTGCAATAATTATGAGAGACACTAGCCACCATATACTAAATACAGATATACCTTATATTTAAAGTTTATAACTTCCATGGGATAGTAAGTCTCATATTTATGTGTTTTTTGCAAAGTGGCGCATGTCTTAAATGTAACCCCTGTGCTGCAAAGACCTGGCTGACACTGCAGCTGCCAGAGGGCACCTGTGACCCATGAGCCTGCTCTGTGTCACTGGAGAGCCAGGATACTGATCCAGCAGGGCACAAGTGTATACTATACCTTTGGCATGAAGCTTATGAAAGGTAGATCTGGTTAGTGGATCACCCTTTCTGAGATTGAATTACCCACATCATATGATTACTTAATACAAATAAAAAAACCTGGCTTCTACACCCATGCCTAATGGGAATTCCGGAATCGTACCAAAATGTCGCCCTCACAATTACGACGGCCAAAAATGCACACTTTATTTTTATACCCCCCTTACACCACATATATATGTGGGGGTATATAATATAATATTAATATGGGGTGTGCGGGCGGTCTCCCCCCGCATATATATATATGTGGTGTAAAGGGTTTTTTTTAAAAAAAAATGCATTTTCGAACGTTGCAATTGAGAGGGTCGCAATAATCAAATAGATCCGCAATTCCTCGCAGTCTTATCAGGGTTTCCATCAGGGGCCATTATATCTACAGAATTCAAAACCTTGTAATGCTTACTGCTCCAGTTAGCCCCTGGTATGCGCTTTAGTTCCAGGTGAATCTATATTTCTTTTGCTCACACTTAAATGGATTAGGAGATGGGATAATTTAATGGATGTTGTAGGATGGTTTTAGTTTAGAAGGGTAACTCACTCATTATTATCCAATGTGGTGAACACATTAGAAGCATTGTAACAGGATATCTGAAGCTCTACAATGTGCCAAACACCTACTACACATAATGATCTATTCCTAGTGACTAGAGATGTAGGTTATGTCAGGGTGCAAAATGTGCACTCACCACTAGACATTGGCTAGTGATCATTGACTTTTGGCGAGTAAGAAATGGTATAGTGTATATATGTATAGAACTGAAGTGGCAAGTAACTGTTTATCGTTGGCTAGTAGCGTGTGACTATAAATGTGTACCCCTGGGTTATGTGGTAGTTGTTTGTTTATGATCAATGCCTATCCCTTGGGTTCATTAGTCAGGGCATGGCTAGAATTAGAAATGTACAAAAGGGTCTGGGAGCCACTCTACTGAGAACAAAAATTGCCAAATAACCTGTTCTATGGGAAGGTGCCCACACGGGAGGGTCTACAACCACATTTTAGCTCACTGTCTTTCAAAGAGGAGAAATAACCATTTGCATATCAGTCTTTGTCCCACCCACAAGGGAAGTCCAGCACCAAAATGCTAGGCAATTCTCCTCTGAACAAGAGTACCAACAGCCTCCCCAGACACATGTTTTGGCCTAGTTGGGCCTCATCAGTGTAGCTATGCCTCTCTAAGCACAGTGAGCATGTGGTCCATGTCTGGATTACCCTGGGTAACTTAGGGTGAAACCCAAAGTTTCTAAAAATCCACAAAAAGGCCTGAGAGCCCTTCTTACAAGAACCAACACAGCCAAATAACCTTTTCTATGGGAAGGTGCCCACTCGGAAGGGTCTACAACCATGTTTTAACTTGCAGCAATTCTCCTCTGAACAAGAGTACCAACAGTGATATGGATAATTCTCTAGAATGGCTAATTTCCCTTACCTCAGCAGCTTTGCTGGATTTCTAGGATTTAAACTTTTCAGCTGGTACGAGTGTGAGCCTTATCCCCACTCTTAGATGTGTTTTTGGCTATGTGTTATAAATGTGTGTGCTCATGGACTATAGAGTCTCACCTACTGCATAGGCATCATCTTGTTACTGTGTGTCGCACAGCACCTTTAGTGCAGTGACACAGGGTTGTCTTTTAGACTTCCCATTGTTAAACTCATTTTTCTGGGACTGACTCCTGTCTCCCAGAACATGTAAAGTTGCTATTGACTTTACTAGTTTTTGTTTAAATGTACAGACCCAGTACAAACTCATGGAACATTATTTCGTTCCTGTTCTCTAATAGTTGGCTGGTGGCAGTGGTATCTACCATTTATATTTTACGGCAAGCTATGAAAATAACCTCGGTACTGTTAGAGGCTATGGTGGTGGCCTCGAACTATAATACGCTGGACCCCTTTTAATTTTATTTGGTTCTGGTTGGGCTTATTCGCCATTTCTTTTTCTAAAGGTCTTTCTCGGGTTTTACTCTGGGCGTCAAACCAGGTTTGGTTCCTTTGTTCGCCGTCCTTTGGCGGGCTTCTGCACAGAAGCCCTCCTTAGGCGCCTGAGTGACTGGGTTGACAGGATGTGAGGGAGGGGTTTGAGGCCCCCTGCACAGGGTCTCCTTGGAGACCCAAGTTGCACTCTAGTTTGTTTGGCTAGGTGACTGTCCTGCCAGGTGTGTGAGTGGCAGTTAGGCTGTGTGAATGGAGGAACACTGCTTAAAAGCAGGTCTCTGGGACTTGGAAGGCAGAGTCGCCACAGGAACGAGAGAACCAACGAGGAGCTGAAGGAAGACAACTGCTGCAACTACTGCACATCCCAGTGAAGCCCTGCTGCAGGTCCGAATTGCCTGAAACTTTGACAACAGAGGCGATCCGCAAGGAGTCTCCTCCCCTAGAGCCTGGTGGGACCACTCAGCTCACAAAGCCCTTGGAGCTCCTCGTCAGCCTGGTCAAATTTGCTGTGCTACAGGAAACCGGATAGCCAGTGAGAGAGAGTCCATTTGTGCTTTTAAGGAGCACACCTTTTATTCAATGCTTTGCTCTGCTGCTGGCTTCTTCCTGGGCAGCGCAGGACCCTCCAGTCTTCCTCCTTATTGTCAGTCTGACAGTCGCTTCAGGAACCGTGAGCCTGCAAGAACTGCCAGGAACTACTGCCTCAGCTACAGCATTCTTCTTCATCTAAGGTACTGTTCAAATCTGGTCGTTCATTCCATCTGACCGCAGTAAAAGTGTTTGAAATCTTTCACCTCTATGAAGGCTTGTCCTTCTCTACTCTTTTGAATAACTTTTTCTCCAACCAACTTCATTTTGAACTCTTGGCAAAGACTTAACCGCAAACTACTCTGAACTGTGTGATCCTCTGCAAATACTCTGAACCATTAACATAGGCCCAGGCCTATTGATTTGAATCCTAGATTGCCCTGCCTACTACTTGTTGGTGATGTTGACATTTGATAACCTTGTCCTTTCCATCCATTGTAAATTGTTGGAATGCCATTTTGCTCACACTTCATTTTGAGCTTAACTGATTGGTTGGGTGTTGTGTAGTATATTAAGATTGCGATTTTCTGCTGCTTTACATTAGTGAACTGTTTTATAACTGATGGTGTAAATAAATGTATATCCTTTTACTCAAAAACCTTGAATCAGTGTTTGCTTGAACCATAGTACTTGCTGTCCTTTGTGTCCTTTGTGTAACTTCTGATACTGCTCAATTTATTCTTGAGATAAGTCTGGCTGCTCAGCCATCGATACCACTTTACTGTGTAGTACAGGCTTGTACCAAAGGTGAATTTGTACTTGCACTTGTAGTCGTAATTGTGTCTGGTGTTCCCAAAGGGTACTGCATATAATTCTGCATAACAAAAAGCAACCCCAGACACGTGTTTCGGCCTAGTCAGTCCTCATCAGAGAGGTTAAGGCCAATGGGTCCAAGTCTGGATTACCCTGGGTAATTTAGGGTAAAACTCCAAGTTTTACAAAGGAGTGTGGGAGCCTCTCTAGTGAGAACGAAAACGGCCAAATAATGTGCATTGTTCCAGGATTGCTTACATTGACCTGGATACATGAATGCAGGCAATGAATGAATGCAAGATGTGTATATGTCTATGTATGTTGAGGTTGTAAATTCTGGTCTGGCCACACATTTCTCATTTAGAAAAGAACAATGCTCTCTTTGCTGCAGCCCAGACCTAATTCCAGTCCCCGTTGAAATCTGTCTAACATGACACGACCCATCCTGTGGACTGGATAAATGTAATCACATCACCACAATCCACATAGTGGTACACTAGCCTATATTGTCTATGCCTCAAAGGTGATTAAAAAAAATCAAAAAGGGCTTGCGTCAAGGGCTATTATCTCGAGGCAGTGTAAATCCGAACACAGTTTTAATAACCCAGACTCTGCCATAAGCATCTCACTTCTGAATACTGGTTCCCTTATGAGGCATGGAGTAGAAATACATGAGCTACTTACATAGACTATACTTGATCCTATGGCAAGAACAGAATCCTGGCTTAGTGACTCAAATCCTAACTCTGCAACATTGGCTGTTCCGCCCAATTTTTCCATTCTCAGAGCTGATCGCCCTGATCACAGAGGTGGAGGGGTAGCCATTATTGTCAATAAATGTTTCAACATTCATGTCAATTCCCATGTATGCCTAGACGGCTGAGAAAGCCTGTTGGCCACAATAAAGGTAAATGAAAATAGCTCTCTTACTCTTATGGTAATTTATCATCTGGCATAACATACTCCCCTTTTTCAAGAACAGTTTCTTAATCCGCTTAATAGCATCCCAAAGGCAAACTCACCTGTGATGGTTTTAGGAGATTTTAATATTTGGGCTCACAATCCTCAAGATAAACAAGCAGTTGCCCTTCTTCTGGCATTGAAAGCTATAGGCTTTACCCAGAAGATCTCGGCCCCTACTCATAGAGATGGACACACCCTTGATTGGGTACCGACACATCACATAACTGTGATAAATACCAGTATAAGCCAATGCCTGTGCACCAATCACTTTTTAGTGTATTGTGCTTTCCCTCAACCAGTCTCCCACCTGCATTCTACTCCTGGTCCTAAACAACTTAAAATTGTAAGAAATCTTTAAAAAGTTACTCCACAAAAGCTGTCAGTCGAACTTCTAGTCAGGTTTATCCCTGTTGATTTTTTCAACAAGTCCAATAGTCTTGCTGCTCATCTTACCTCAGTTAATAATGATGTCGTTGGAGCTCTTACCCCCAAAAAACACAAACAAATAAAAGCTAAAATTAACAAGAATTCTTGGTTCAACAAGAAGATTATTACCCTTTGTGGTATGAAACAAAAAGCGGAAAGAGACTGGCGGAGGCATCCCTCTCCTATCATGCTCTCCCTCTTTAAACAAGCAGGAAAACATCTAAAACACGCCATTATCGATTAAAAGTCCCACAGCTTTCACAATAGGATTTCTTCTGCTAAATCAAATTCATGTGAACTGTTTGCTATTCTTAAACAGTCTGAGAGGCAACTTCCCTCTGCAACAGCACTCATCAAGGAATCTGACTGGTGTCAAACAATACATGAGTTTAAGCATAACATTTCCGGTCACCAACAATTCATTGATGCACAGCAAAATCAATGCTCCAAGCTCATGAAAAGATTGTCACGTCCCTCTAACCCTTCAGTACCCCAATTTAATAAAGAACATGCACAAATGTCATTTGAGTACATGCCCTGTAAAGAGTTTCACATCTGTGAAATTGTAGCAGGAATCAAACCCACCTCATGCCTAGGGGACAACTGCCCATCCATTTTTAATGCTTGAATGGACACTCTTGCTCCTTGGGTGACCAAACTAGTCAATCTCTCCTTTACAGAAGCCAATGTACCTCTGGCTTGTGAGGAGGCTTGGGTCACTCCCCTGCTAAAGAAGAGCAATTTGGGCCCCACCATAGCAAAACATTACAGTCCTATAACAAATGTCCCATTTGTACTGAGGATTTTAGATTGTGTTGCTTACGTTCAGCTTCAGGAGTTTATAGAGAACAACAATATATTTAACTCCCAGCAGTCGGGTTTCAGGTCCAGGCCTGGCATAGAGACTGTAATGCTGGATCTGAAATTCAAACTTTCTGGCATTGTAGACAAAGGCCAGCCAGCTCTTCTTATGTTGCTTGACCTATCCGCTGCCTTTTTGATTCAGTTGGTCATTCTCTAGTCGTGGCTAGGTTAGGCGAGCAAGCATATTGTTCCCAGGCGGCCTCCCAGTGGATTTAATCTTCTCTTGGATCTACAAATGCCAGGGTGACTGTGGAAAATGCTAGCTCTATCCCCACACCTGTTACTTGTGGGGTATCACAGGGATCTTGTATATTCCCTACATTGTTGAATATTTATACCATAACTCTCCTTGGTCTTCTAGACAACTTGGGTGTCCAGTAAACTAATTGTTTGGGATAATTTTCATAAATGGGCTAATTCACTTCACCTTAGAGACGCCCAGCAACTTTGCTGGATTTTGAGGACTGAATTTATTTACCTGGAAAGAGTGTGAGCCTTTTTTCCCACTCTTGCATGTATTTTGATGTGTGTTTTACACTTGTGTTCTTTGATTATTGAGTTTTAGATAACTCCATAGGTATCACCTTTTCATGTGTGTTACACAGCACCCTCACTGCAGTAACACTGGGAGGATGTCTTTTAGAAAAGGCTGGTGGCAGTGGTTTTACAATGAACTACCATGAATTTTCCCAAACACTGGTAGCTAAAAATCACGGGAGCCACGTTTTTCAAGATGGTGCCTTCAGCCCCTTTGTTTAAACAGCTCCCGGTCTTCCTTTTTCGCCATTTCTTTTTGGAAAGGTCCTTCTAGATTTTGTCTCTGCGCACCAAACCAGGTTTGGTCCCTATGTTCGTGTGCCTTTGGCGGGCTTCAGGATTGAAGGCCGCCTCTGGCGTCTGAGTGTCTGGGGTGGGCAGGAAGTGAGGGAGGTGCCCGAAACTCCCTGTGATTAGTCTCCTAGGAGACCCAAATGCACTCTGGTGTGATTGGCCGGCTGACTGTCTGGCAAGGACAGCCACCCTGCTGGGTGAGAGACAGCAAGGCTGGAATGAAAGGGAGAGAACTGTTTAAAAGGCGAGTCTCTTGGACTGGAAAGCAGAGTCGACCACTGGAACAAAAGAACCGGAGAAGAGCTGGAAGGGGACGGCTGCTGCAACTCCTGGACCATTGGTTTTCCCGGTGAAGCTCTGCTGCAGGTCCGAATTGCCAAGTTCACCTTGACAGAGAAGTCCCTTCAAGTACGACTTCTTCATTTGTGTTGGTGGGACCAATCAACTCGTAAGCCACCTGGATACCATTCTCAAGCGTGGTTAGGATTAACCAGGGAGACGAATACCAGCTTGTGTGCTTGAATCTACACCTACCGGAACTGAAGTGACTCCATCTTGTTTGGTTTTTTGACGATCCCGTGCAGTGGAGGAATCCCCCGACATCCTCCCTCTTGTCCGCACGACTGAGGCTCAGGAACAGTGAGATCTGCAGGAACTGCTAGGAACCAACGACTTCAGTTGCATTTGTTTCTTCATACTAAGGTACTGTGCAAACCCCATTGAGAGAACACCACTCTCGCAGTGAAAATGCGTGAAACGTCGTGAAACTGTCACAACTTGCAGGCCTAATCAGCTTGTAACCCCGATCCTTTTTCGCCTAAACTACTTCTGAGAACTTTTGCAAAGACTTTACCATTTGATACCTGAACTGTTCTTTCCTATCCAGAACACTAGCACATTGACTTTGGCCTAGGCCTATTGACTTGAATTGAACTTTTCTGGTGAACTGAAACTATTTGCACTGTCTAACAAGTATATGTGATCTATTCTACTTACCTTGTCCCTTTTGCTCACTTCTAAGTAACTGAACTACCCTTTGGTTCCTTTTTCAGGGGAGCTCAAACTATCTCAAAATCTTAGAGTTTTATATTGAAGTGCATTGGTATATAATATTAAATTGCCTCCTTCTAGTGAAATGTTTTCTAAATGGTAGTGTAATAAATTAATAAGTGTTTTGCCAAGAAACCTTGAGTATAAGTGTCTACTTGAACCACTGTGATTGAAAGACCTCTGTGTAATTACTTGTACTCCTCACATTCATTCTTGTGATACTCCTGGCTGCTCAGCTCGTTACCAAAAACTGTGTTGTACAGACTTATATCAAATGTTGCTTTGGCTAACACCTGTAGGTCTTATTGTGTGTAGTGGTCCCAGAGGGTACTGCATGCAATTCTGCCTAACACTGGTGTACAGCGGTGAGGATAAAGTATAGTTGTCACATTGATAGTGCTGCTCTTACTTTTGTTCAAATAACCTTCACAAGGCTAAGCACCACTTTGAAAACAATTGTTTTATAATGCCAAACATGGATAACTTCAAGCAGGAAGCCCTGATAATTCTTACAGTAGATCAACTGAAAGATATGTGTAAAGTCAGGTCTCTATCTGTTAAAGGCAAGACAAATGAATTGATTGAGAAATTGTCGAATCATCAAAGACTGGGACATAGAGCTATAACCCCTACCCCCTCAGCAAATGTGGATAATGTTGATGAGGATATTAATGATTCTGAGTCAAGCTCTAATGTTATTGATGAGTTAGAAGAGTCAGAGTAGTCTCAGGATGTGAGACCCACTGCACCTCTACTTGCTTTAGGTCCTCAAGCTATAACCACAGGGGCCCTACCAGGTCCAGTACCGAGTCCAGAATGTGTCTCTCTTGAAAAGATGAGACTTGAGTTAGAGTTTAAAATAATTCAAATACAAACTGACAGTAAACATCAAGAACTCAGGCTCAGAGAAATGGAACTGAATCATGAACTTGAAAAGAAGAAATTGTCTCTTGAAAGTGGTTCTCTCCCAGAGTCTTCTAGGTCTTCCAGTCCTAAGAGGCCACATTAGCCTAAAGAAGCTGTGCGTATGTATGAGGTGAGACTTGATATTTTAGATTGGTTTGCTGCTTTTGAATATAACTATGGGATTCAGGGTTTCACAGGGAATCAGTTGATTCCTTGACTTTTGTCTAGGCTCCCCCAGGTTGCAACTGATGCTGTAATGGAGGTGGGGGGACTTGAAAGATCGGAGTATGAAAATGTGAAGGTAGCTTTAATAGCTAGTTCTGGGTAAACTCCTTCCCAGTACCTTAAGAGGTTTAGGACCCTCAAAAAGCATGATGTTACCCCTTGGGCTACCTGGGTGTGTGAATGTTTGAAAAACTTAGATAGTTGGGTAAAGGGTTACAGAGTTAACACTTTTGTAGGAATGAGAAATCTATTTTTGTTAGAATCTATTTTTGATGCCTGCTCTCTGAGCTGAGACAGCACTTGGCTGACTCTAAGGAAATTGATCCAAAGAAGTTAGCAAAGGCTGCTGACTTGTGGGTTGCCAACAGGGCTACTCACAAGCATACTGGAGCAACTCAGAAAAAGGATGATGGGAAGCAGCAAAAGAAAAATGGCAAACAGAATTCTAATACCTCCAATCCAAAAGAGGGTCCCAAACATAAGAAGGATGAGCCACAAGGGAAACCAAATCAGGCTAGTGAAACCTCTGGTGCCAAGCCAGAGGAAGGTCAGCAGAGACCCTCATTTGTCAAAACATTTGGAAAATGTTATACCTCTGGGTCTACTGACCATGTGAAAGGGGATCCCAGGTGCAAGGGTAAACTTGCAGGGGTTCACACTATCTCCTTAGCCTTCTCCCCAGAGGAAGAAGTACATGTGACAAGTGGTAACTTTCAAGTACTGGATGAGCACCCCATTGGCGTCTCTGCCAGTGTTTCTTAGTGTCCCTGGGTCTGTGGGAACAGCAGAATTTAGATGTCTATAATTCAATTCCAGATAACACCAAATAATATTACAAGGACAGTGTACTTGTAAATAGTCAGGTGACCCCTGCCATTAGAGAGACTTCAGAGACTTCAGCCAGCATTACTATAGTGGATGAATCTTTTTTCAAAGCTGATGATGTTGCTAATGCACCCAAAAGCTTTACTAAGCTTGCTGAAGGCCCTGTCCAAATGCTTCCTAGACTACCAGCTATCATCCAGTGCAACAACATGACTGTCAGGATACCTGTTAATGTGCAAAGTGAGGTGCCTGGGAGAGTCCTGTTGGGGAATGGCTTAAAAACTCTTGGAGTTGTATCAAGACTCCTCCACCTAGTCCTTCCAGCAAAAGGAAACAGGAGCAGACAAGGAGGGCCAGGGAGAGTACCTTAGATGGCTCTCCAGAGGATGTTACAGAAGAATCTATAACACCTAGCCCACAGGAATTACTAACTGCTATTCCCAGACAGAATGAGACAAAGGGGAAACTCAAAGCCTCAAGGAAAAAGCCAGAAAGCACTCCTGTGCTACCAAGAAGGACATCCCCGAGAGGACTTTCCAAAGTCACACCTGTGACTGCTCCACCAGCTGAGGCTGAGTGTAAGGAACAACCAGGAAAGGTTGAATCAGCTGCTGAAGAATCAGAGCTGGAAGAAGACCTTACCCCTGTTGGAGATCTGGATCCTAAAGACCATACAGAGCTGCAGTCTTTACTGGCAGAAGGTGGCCCCTGTAGGGCAGACTTCAGCAGAGGTCAAAGAGAGTACCCTACTCTTGAAGGTGTCGGGGGGAAATTCTCCCGGGGTCTGCTGGGCCGTCCACGGACCCCCGGGCAGGGAGGCCCCAACTCCTCCCGCGTATCCCAAAAATGAGTATGAGGCACACGCAAGAAGCAAGGTGGTTCTGCTGTTTATTAAACAACGGCAGGGATGGGTCAAGGATCGTACGCGTCCGTCCTGACTCTCTCAAAATTCGTGGGGCTCGCAAGCCCTTTTTACCTCAGTATGACGCGCTACTCGCGTCACCTGGGAAAGTTAGCAAAAAACCTATCGTCACTCTGGATTGGTTCCTCGAGTGGTAGGGTTAGTATAGCATACGTATAGAGAACGCTGTTAGTGGTTAAGGGTCAGTCAGGTGGTATACTTGGGTTGTCCCTTCTATTAGATACATGAAAATTGTTACATGAAGACCCCTGATGATTGGCTAATGTTAATGGCGTCAGTGATAAGTGCCCCGTGTTCTGATTGGTCCACTCGCGAGCCCCCCAGCCTGGGACCATCATTGTTCCCAGCTCGCGGTGCACCTGTCATTTGCAACAATGTGTAACTATGTGTTTGTGCAGACAATGCGTGGATTTGTTCATATGCTTGAGGGAAGACTACTCCCACCGCCGCAGATGTCCATTGAGTCGCTTCATTGTTACTGCCTGTGTCTCAAAACGTGGGACCCAGGCGCCTCCTCCCTCCTGGGTCTGGCACCCTGTCAGGTTCGTCTTGGTCACGTGAGGAGAGACCGTGGTTGAGGCAGAATTCTGCACATTTAATGTTGCATTTTCCACTGTGTGTCTGGCTTAGTTTGCAGGTGTGACCTTGGCTTCGGCTTGTGGTATGCGAGTTTGCAACATTGTTCCCTTGGCTGCCCGTTCTCGCCGGGCTCATTCTGCAGGGTCAGCAATTGTATTCTTGCTCGTTCAATGATCATGGAGGTTCTTGCTTGCGGCCTTCTTGGGCCTGGTGCATAGGTGGGGATGTTTGATGCACGGCGCTTTAATTTACGGTATCATATTGCTTTATCCCCAGTATCATGTCTTTGTTATATTTCTCATTGCAATGCATGGGTTAGGAGAAGCGTCAGCAAGCATTTTAGATGAGTTTGTTGTGCGTCTTGCGTTTCTGCATTTTGAAAAACCTATGTGAAAAATAATAAAGATGCGCGTCAGTGGGTGTGTCCATCACCTACGTCATAGCACTGAATATGTTCTTCGTGTGGATTGGTGTGGGAGTGTCCAGTGTGCATGTTTGCACGGGTGTTCTGACCGTTGGCTAGGTCGTCATGGCATCTCTAACGATGTGTTTATTTACTGTTGAATGGTTCAGTCGAGTTCATCTATGCCGCAGGTGTCGGCTTGGGCAGGGCAGGCTGGTGGGCAGGCTGGTGGGCACGTCCGTATGTTCCTGTACCAGGGTATTTGGTCGTCTGGTAGATAGGCAAACTCCTCTCGTGGCGGGTGTCTGGGCCGCGATCCTCTAGGCCAGGGGCGTGAGGGGATTGGTGGCTCTCCCACTTCAGTCCCCCCTCTGGTCAACTTGTCGACCACAAACATATCTTTTTCCTTATCTCCTCTTACTCTCCATATTTTAGTTACTCCTCCCAAGTGTCCATAGTGGTTGACATGGTCTTCAAATGACCAATACATATATACACAGGTTCCTCCAGGTGTGCAGTATACCCATTTCCCTATGTAGCTCTTTGGGTTTTCGAGCTTCACAGATGGTGGGTCCAGGTGGTTGGTGATGATCTGTTTGCGCAGTTTTTCTCTTTCTTTTATTATTGTGCCTGTGTGCTGGCCATCATCTGTCGGCATCAAGGGGTGCATACCAACCATTTCGATCATTTCGTCTGTAGTGCGTGCCTTCCGGGCCTTCCAAAATCTTATTATGATCAGTGCAGCTCCAGCCAGTATTATGCATCCAACTACAATCTTCAGTCCGTCCGACAGCCAAGATGGCATCCATGACCATAACATTGAAAACCAGCTGTCATCCTTCTTCACTCCTTTACTTTCTTCCATCATTTTGGAGTGCATCTGGGCCAGTTGTGATACTGCTTCTGTCAGTGTACCATTGTCAGCATCGTTAGCAGGAATAAATGTGCAGCATGATTGTCCTACCTTTGCGCAAACTCCTCCTTCCATTGCTGTAAGGAGATCTAATACATATCTTGATCGACTAACTAAGGCCAAGAGCTTTATAGAGGACCTACTGCATAAGGGCAGAAACAGAGTCATCTCCTATGTGTGGGGGGGGACTTTAACCTCAAAATGGGGGGGGGGCAGTAAGGGACATTTTGGACCCTCATGAAGATATGGTGGAGAATATCCCACCAAGGCGTATGAGGGATGAGAGAACCTGTCAAAAAGGCCTACAGTTCGGCCTTTGGCTGTTGGAATGGGGCTTTCGTATAGTAAATGGTCGTTTAGCCCCAGATATTCCTGGGGAAGTGACTTTTAATAACCATCAAGGCAGTTCTACCATAGATTATTTCTGTATTTCGATGAACCTTTGGGAACATGCTGTAAGCTTTGAGGTATTAGCAGACTTCAATAGCGATCATTATCCTATTTGCCTGTTACTTAAGGGTTTGCTGGGGGAAGGAGTCTCAAAGGATATAGCCCCCAGCCCATTGTTGGGAGTGCCTTTGGGCTCAAGAAGAATAAAATGGGGAAAAATCCAAAAGGAGGAGCTGCATTATAAAACAATTGGTGAGAATGAGTCCCTTGTGATGGACATTTTGGGTGACCACTTAAATGCAGAGAATGTAGTTGAGAAATTTGTGGAACTGTCAGACGCTTTTACTACCAAATTTACCATAGTTGCAAGGGCCACGGGGAAGACACGGAAGAGAGGGTGGTTTGATGAGGCATGTAAAAGGGCGAAGAAATCCCTGCTGCGGACACTTAAGGATGTTTTGAGCAGCAGATCTGTGATTGCCATAGCCAGGAAGGCGTACAGCCTTGAGCTAAAGAGGAGGAAATTGGAGTTGGAAGGGTTAGCGTGGGAAGGTTTTCTGAGTGCTGCTTTGAGGGGTGATCAGAAGGCCTTTTGGGCCTATGTAAAAAATGGGCCGGAGAGCTGTTGGTCCGACGTGGCCAGTGGTACTTATGTGGAAGAAGAAGCCTGGTTAACCCATTTTGGGAGCTTGTTTGGGTCAACAAGTATACAGGTGTACCATGACTATGTTGGGCCATGCCTGAAATTTGAGGTGGAGGAAACTGGAAAGGCTATCAGGCTTCAAGCGCATAATAGAGCCCCGGGCCCTGATATGATCCCCTCTGATCTATTTCAAGATCCTGTTGATTTATGGGCCCCACTTCTCACGGTGGTGTTTAATGCGTGCCTTCGATCGGGGAGGTATCCCCCCTCCTGGAAAAAGGCGATAATTTTCCCAATTTTCAAGAAGGGGGATATGTCAAGCCCAGGTGCGTATAGGCCAATATCATTGTTGGATTCCTCCTTTAAAATCTTTGGAAGAATTTTGTTGGCCCGAATTGAAACCTGGATATGTGAACAGTCTATCCTTTCTGACATCCAATTTGGGTTTCGCCCTGGTGTGGGCACAATGGAACAAAGTCTCAACCTATACCTCTTAGTGGCCAATTCAGTATTTGGCCGTGGTGAGGTAGTTTACCTGGCCTTTATGGACCTGAGCACAGCCTTTGATAAAGTGGATAGAGCTAAACTCTGGGCTGTGCTTGGGTCCTTGGGCTGCCCTGGGGATATCTTGAAAGCGCTGGTCGACCTGCACACAGACAACCAGGCATGTGTTCGTAGTGGTCCAGGGGGACATTGCACAGCCTGCTTTCAGGTGGGCTGTGGAGTAAGACAAGGCTGTGTGTTGGCCCCAATTTGTTTTTGTCTTTATATTAATGGCCTCTCCCAGGACCTTATTGATATTTTGGCAGACTTTCTGGTTCTGGGGAGTAGGGGCTACCCGGTATTGGCCTATGCTGACGATACAGTTCTTTTAGCAAGAACACCTAGGGCTTTACAGGCCCTGATTAACGCTTATGCAACATTTATGAATAACCTGGGTTTAAAAATAAACACAAAGAAATCAGCAGTTATGGCCTGTGTGGGCAGAAAACGTTCTGCCCCCATGAAGCCAATGCTTTGTGCTGGGGAAATTATACCTAGAGTTAAGGCTTTTGATTATCTGGGAATTAGTTTCTCAGAAGCACTAACCGGTGTCACCCATGTGGCTAAACAATCAGTCAAGATGAGTCAACAACTAGGGGGCATCTTTAGATTTATGACCAAGTGCAGGGGACAACCACTGGATGTGATTATGAAGATCTACGGAGCACAAACTGTAGCCACCACTATGTATGGTGCGGCCATTTGGGGTTTCCAGAATGCAGCAGAGATACAAAGGAAGGAGACAAAATTTTTCAAAAACCTGCTGAGACTCCCGCCCAGTGTCTCTGGAATAGCTGTACACAGAGAACTAGGCGTGGAGTTTTGGGAGGATCAGTGGGCAATGGCTCCACTTCTTTTTTGGGTCCGGTTATGGGCCAATGAACACGCTTCTCTCTGTCATTCCATTATTCATGCTGTGCTGGGCAGAGAGGGATGGAAAAAAATCCCATGGCTTGTATATGTCTGGAAAACTCTGGGGGCTGCTAATCTAAGATGCCTCTTCCCACCCGCTATATTAATTACAAAGAGTGAGGGGGCGCAGCATAAAATAGCATTGGGAGAGATAACTGTGAGGAAAAGAATTCTGGAGGAGTATGGCCACAGTTCTGGTCAATTTCATACCAGTATTAGTAGGCTCACGGGAATACAACCCTATCTGATATGGAGCCCTCACATAAAGGATAGGTGGTTGATCACAAGGGCACGGTTTGATTCCCTAAGGCTACAAGGAAACACCTATAAATGGAAAGGCTTCCCTGACTCTGCAGGTTGCCCGATTTGTGGTTATCATCTCGAGGATTTAGCCCATTTGTTGTTTTTCTGTACTGGATATGCCGGCATTCGTAGAGCGACCTTGATCCCTGCCCTTAAGAAGACAGCGATACGTTCGCACAGGGCAGCTCTTGTGTTTTTATTGAGTGCCGACACGCCCTACACAGCGTGGGCACTGCTTATGTTTTTAAAGAGAGCGATGTTCTTCAGAAAGGGTCTATTATTAATGCAGGGAAATGCTAGTTAGTACTTTGGAAAGACTTCAATAGGTATTTAAATTTAAATTTTACCGTTCATTTTTAATTGACACTGCCAGTGTTTTATGGGTTTTAATTATTCATGTAATTATCTGATCAATGTTTTTATGCCAGGTTATTTAGGTCATAAATGTTTATGATTTTATTATTAGGAAGTGTTTTATGGAATGTAACTTTATTTGTGATTAATTGTGTCTTTTTTGTTGTTTAATGGATTTTTATAATCCGAATAAACTTGTTTGACTTGACATATCTGTTCTGTAGTGTTACCATCCTCACTGCTCGCAGTTCCTCTTTTATTGCGTTGAATCCATTTACTGTAGAATTAATTGTCATCATTAGCTCCCATCGAGTTATCTGGAGGCATTTTGCGTTTGCGTAAGCTTGTAGTCCCGGATGTATTATTGACGAGAAGAACATTGCTGCTCTGCTGAATAGTCTGTGTTCTGGTGGGATTGAAGTGAGTGCTGTTTCCGACCTTCCCCATAGGTAATTTCCTGTCAGAGGTTCTCCTTGTCTCTTCTTTCTATTCAGGACATTGTTGTTGTTGTTGTTTTCGTTCTCTGACCCCTTCTGAGGTTTTACAGATCTCTTCTTCCTCTTGTTTCCTTCATCCATTTTAGGGTAGTTCGCCACGTTCACATGTTTCTGGGGCACCACTAGTGATGGTACATTAGCGTGTACCATTGTGCATATACCATTCCACAGAGGGGGCAGTGTGTGGTATGCCTTGTTTCCGCAGGCCCAGTAATGGTCCATTAATACTGCTGTTCCTGCTCCCCCCTCAGGTAACTCTATCACGCTTGCACAGTTGGTGTTGTATCCCACGTCCACTTCTCCTCTATGTTGGTAGCACATCTTAGGTGCAGACAGCGGCAGTATGCTCATTGGGTCTTCATCCTTCTCCATCCACGTCATCATGGGTACGTACTTGCCCCAAATCGTCCAACATCTGTTATTGTGTTCATCAATAGTTGTAATATTTTCTCTTGTTACCATGTTGCTGCCAATCACTCCTATGTCCCATTTGTTGTCCATGTACACCTTCCCTGTTATTGTTATCAGTGGTCTTTCCCAACATCCTTGTGTACCAGGAACTTCAGTGGCATACCAGTCACATGGTAGGTATTGTAGTGTTACTTTCTTTGTTTCTTCCTTTTCAGGACCACTTGTCATGTATCTGAATGCTTCAGCATGCAAACTGCTTTTGTGGTAACTCAAATAAGTCTTGAGGAAGTTGTTTTCGTATGGATACGTGTCTCGCGTTTTCCACACCAGTCTCACCACCGTCCCTTGAAATCTCCCTTTCGTTTGGAACAGTGCCAGGTATATTATACATCGTGCTGTCTTCTCATCTATTTCCGTGGCAACGAATGTTCGAGAAACGCTCATGGCGTATGGGATCAATGAGCTGACGTAGCAGCTGTCTTCTGTTGTCTGCTTACCTATTTGGGTCATGTGTTGGTACTACATGTTGTTCGAGATGTGTGCTGAATCTGTTATGTAATTATCAATACCTTTATTATCTGAGTATGTGCTACGTTTAACTCTATTTCCCTTATGTGGAGGCTTGCTAGTACCACCTGACGTAACACCTGTTGCAGCCGTGGGTGTGGGTACATTAGGTTTGGGTACAGCCAAAATATTGATAGCATAACTTTTCTGCCATACAGAGGCAGCCAAAAACCCAGTGATCATCAAAATCCCTATCATCTTTATTACAGAAGCTAGTCTCACCGGCATTTTGCTCTTACCTTGCTGCAGTCCGGCAGCTTATTCTTGCGACGTTAAAGTTGCCCGCCTGAAAATTCTCAGTAGGCTTGTTATTAGTGTTAGTTGTTGTTTTCAAGCTCTCCCTATCAAGTAGTCGTTCAGTGCCCAGGCGAAGAGCTGTTCCCACGCCAATCTAAGCGATCTGTCTCTTAGGGCAGGCAAGTGTTGGTGAAGATGGGGCATTGATTGTTCTATGGCCAAGATAAATGCTGTGTAGTAGACACGTACCCTCCTTCTTTTTAGGTACTTTGGCCTTTTTATGTGATAGACAAATTGGTGTGATAGGGCTTCAAGGTAGTTATCGTCGGAGGGTAGCATCTACTCCTGGGCAATGGACTTTATTAGTTATCTGTTTTCTTAGCAATACAATAATACGCGGTACCTGCATGTGCAAGAAAGAAAAAAAAAGAGAACATTCAAGTGTTTACATGTGTATATGTGCAAGACAATGTCCTTTAATTGGGTGGTTACTGTAGTGGGTAGGAGGTCGATGGGCAGAGGGTTTGGTGTTCAACTGGCGGAAGTCTCTTTACTCTTTGATCGTCTGACCATGGGGTGGGCAGTATGGGAATTACCAGTTTCTATTTCAGTAGTTGTCTCTGGGGAATCGGGGGGGGCAGGGTATGGAGACACTTAAGTCGTCAGCTGTGGTAGAAGTCTCTTCCTCCGTGGGTGACGCTGTCGCTGTTCTTCCAATGGCCCTGTCAGTGACGCTAGGGCGGGTCTGGAGTTTGCAGATCTTTACGTCGTGTAGGTGATTCCAAGCACGCTTATCCTGCAACTTTACTGCTCTCGTAGATACCTCCTCTACAAGGTGGGGACCAGTGAAGTGTGGGCTGTTCCACTTTCTATTGAAATTGCGGAGTAGCACGTGGTCACCTTTAGCAATTTTGCACAGTTTTTCCTTTTCCGATCCTTGGTCCTCGTCTTCTTGTTGATAACTCTTAGACCCGCTGTTATGTACCACAATCACCAGGGACACCAAACTGTATAAACGTTAGACTCTTTATTGTTAAGTCTATGAAACAACGACCCCCGGGAGGGAGTCAACCACCGTCCACGGCTCTGCCTTCCCTTGTCGCCGTCTTTCAGAACCTGGAACCTCTGGTTTGCAGATCCACATTCCAAACCACATGCAAACCAAAACACTGATGAAATATACATTGTAACTAAAACACTGAAGAGATATACATTTCACATGTAACGTTGATATCCTAACACCTCCCTCCTTTCTAACACTTAAAAAATGTCTAATCTCATGCTATTAATTCAAAATAAAATAAATCTTGAAACCTAATGTATCTAAACTTATGCTGGGCTGGGGCCAGTAACTTAAACTAAAGTGAAACAAAAACATTTTAAAATATGAATGTCTTAACATTTGTGCTATTAGTATTATGTCGAAAGTGATGTTAATGCCAGTAACCCTATATGCAGATCATCACTCTCTTCCTTTGACATATTTGACCATTACTACTCTCTCCTTGTTCCAGATACCTCCACCTCTGACTAATACCGATGAACCTAGATCTTTTACTACTTGTTTGGGCTCGGAATACAAAGAAGCTCCCTTGCGTACTTTGGTGGGCAACTTAACTTTGATCCAATCACCTTCATTAATCTTAAATTCCTTACAACAGTTTCTTTGATCATATCTTACCTTAGATTTAACTCCTGCTTCAACCATTCTACTCTTCACTCTTCCCAAATCTACATCAACCATCCTGGATTTCCCCATCCAACCTGGACATAGATGAGAATTGGGTTTCCTGCCTCTCAACATCTCAAATGGCGTTAATCCTGTAACACTATGAGGCGTTATTCTATACTGGAATGTCCTTTCCATTGCCGTCCTGAACCAATCCCCACCAGTTGCTACTGCAATTCTTATGGCTTCCATAAGCGTCCTATTGAAGCGTTCAACACATCCATTGCTTTGGGGATGATAAAAGGAGGTGTTTGCCTGTTCAATACCATTCTTATCCAAAAATTCTCTAAATTCTCTGGATATTAATTGGGATCCATTATCCGACAAACATTTCCTAGGAAAACCTTCTCTCCAAAATAATTGTTCTAGGAATTTCGTAATGCTGCTGCTAGAAATGTCTCTAAGTAAACAAATCTCAGGCCATTTGGACAATAGATCTATGACCACCAACAAATAGCTGTCTCGGGTCCCTCCTATATTAAATGGTCCTAATAGATCTATTGCAATCTCATCCCATGGTACTCTCGGTGTTTCCCTAATGACCATGGGTACTTTTCGTACGCTCAAACCTTTGTTACCCTCCAGACACTCTGTGCACTCTTTAACTTGTTCTTCAATCTCTTTATCCATTCCAGGCCACCAGAACTCGGATCTTATTGTACCCTTAGTCCTAGCTATACCTAAATGTCCTTCATGGGCTAGTTCCATTACTTGTCTCCTCATGCCCCGAGGAACTATCATCTGATGCCCTCTATATAGATACTTGTCATTGATCCATAAATCTCCTTTAACTCTGGCAAATCCACCCATATCACCTTTGTAATTCATTACTCCATTTTCTTTCACTAATGTTAGTACTTTTTGGTATACTGAATCATCACTACACTCTTTATCCCACTCATCTTTTTTCAAAGATTCATGCACTTGGAAAATCTCATATGTTGTTTCCTGATCTGATTGCTCTAAATTGATGTCGGCATCTCTATGAACGGATCTTGACAACGCATCTGCCACTACATTGACTTCACCGCTAATGTGAATCATAGTAAATTGCAAACCTTGAAGAGCTGTAACCCATTTCATTATGCGTCTTGATACACCTTCCAGCCCACCCTTGGTAAAAATGCCGACCAATGGTTTATGATCAGTACAAATCTCAAATTTCCTTCCCCAAAGAAACCTTTTGAACTTCTCAACGCCCCAAATGCAAGCAAGAGCTTCTTTCTCAACCACTGAGTATCTGACTTCAGGATCTTTCAGTGACCTTGAAGCAAATGCTATAGTATGCAGCCCCTCTGAATCTTCTTGCATAAGAACTGCACCTATGCCATAGTCACTGGCATCTACGAAAAGTAGTGTGCGTCTCCCTTCTTCAAATGTCTTTAGAATGGGAGCATTAACTATAGCTTTTTTTATCATTTCAAACTCTAACTTACAGTCTTCACTCCATTTAAATATCACACCTTTACGGGTGAGCCTTCTCATGTGTCTTGACATGTCTGACAGATTCTTGATAAATTTGCCATAGAATTCAACTAACCCCAAAAACGATAACACTTCTGCTTTTGATTTGGGATCTTCCATTTTCCTTATTGCTTCAATAGCCTCCTCTTTAGGTTTGACTCCCTCAGCAGTGATTTCGTGACCTAAATAAACCACTTTATTTGCTTTGAAAGTACACTTCTCTGACGCTATTGTTAAACCAGCTTCTCCTAATATGTCCAATACCCTTTTTAACCGTCTGTCATGTTCCACATCGTCACTACCACAAACTAAAACATCATCTTGATAGTACATTACCCCTTTCTCTCCTCCTAGTAATTTGTACATAATACTCTGAAATACACTCGCCGCCGACACCAAACCAAACGGCATGCGTACACATCTAAATAAACCATTGGGAGTAATAAACGCTGTTAAATCTCTGGAATCTGGATGCAACTCAATCTGATGATAAGCAGACTTGAGATCTAAAATTGAAAATATTTTTTTTCCAGAGACACCCACAAGTAGGTCATCTATCCTAGGTAGTGGAAACCTGTCTGCCACCACCATACTGTTAAGATGTCTTAAGTCAATGCATATCCTCAAGGACCCAGAGGCTTTCCGGACTACTACTATGGGACTCACCCATTCTGAAGAGTCAATTCTTTCAATAACCCCTTCATTCTCCATTCTTTTTAATTCATTTTCTACTCCCTCCTTAAGTGCCAGGGGAATTGTGCGCAATTTCGCAATCTTGGGAACTGCCCCCTTTTTTAATCGTATTTTGTGAACAAATCCTTTCATACATCCAAGCTTATGTTCCTTTTCAATCAATCTCTCACCACTCACTGTTAAGACCTGTTCGGGCTGACCCGCTTCAAGTCTGATTTTTAGTTCAGCTTGATCACTCCACGATAGTAGCTCTCCCCCTTTGTTGGCAACATAAATAGTGGTGGTGGCTTCCCTATCTTTAAACTGCAGTTTGGCTTCAAAATATCCTATTATCTCTATTGGTTTGTCACCATATGCATTCACCTTGATTTTGTTTTCTCGTAATGTGCAGCAATTAAGTCTCTCTTTCCATACTTGCACTCCTATCAATGTATAATCCGCCCCACTATCCATAAGCATCAATATTTGTATCCCATTAACCAACACCATGGCATATGTTTTTTTTTTCTTCACTTGCCCATCAATGGCATTCACCATGAACACCACTTCTCTACCATTCTCAACATAATCATCCTCCTCATTATTTACACTGACATCAAACACTTGACCTGAATTGGCATTACCATTTCTACAACATCTAGCAATATGTCCACGTATGCCACAATTGTTGCATATGACGTGCACTGCAAAACACTCCTTGTCCGATGCGAGATGTGAGAAACTCCCACACCGGAAACACTTTCTTGTGGTGGCATCTCTATTTGTCACTGCCTCTTTAAAGCCTCTGGAAAAGTTAGACTCTCTGGAGAAATTCCTATTGTCTTTGACTAACCCTTGGCGATTCCAACTTTTTCCCACTGGGGGTCTACTCTCCTGACGATCTTCACCTTTTTTTCCATACTGCAACTGTCTCTTCGAAAAACTTGAGCCCAACCTCGGATTAACTTTTGATACTTTCTGAACTGCACCCTCTGTTTCTTCCAACTTGGGTTTCTCACTGTTGAAATGATTGTCTGCTTGAAGTAATTTTATGCACTTATCAGTGTGTTCTACCATCTTAGCAATCTCTATTGCTCTATCCAATGTGGGGTCTTTCTCCTTCCAAAGCTCTTTCCTAATGTTGTCATTGTTGCATTTGATCATTAATTGATCCCGTATATGTTCTTCTTGACAGTGAGTAAATCTACACTTCACCGCTAATCCCCTCAAAGCTGTAATAAAGTCTTCTATGCTCTCACCATTCTTTTGTTCCCTGGTGGCAAATTTGTATCTCTCTAAAATGATGTTCTCTTCTACTTTGTAATGCGTGCGCTCGAGCTGTTGAGACACAAACACTACACTAGTAATCAAAGAAGACACATATTGGTACATTTCATCACCAAGAACAGTTGCAGTGTTTTCATAGTCTGTGAATGCCCTTGATGTTGGCGTTAGAGGAAGGCGCATTTGACGTCCGGTCACCACCTCATGAGGAGTGAGGTGGTGGTCGGAGCCTGGTCTATTCCTCAGCTCCAATAGAGCTAGCGGAAGGCAATACAACCAACTCTTCTTTGTTGTTTGCTGTATCTTTGCAATTGCCTCCTTCAGTAGGCCATTCAGGCGTTCGCATGTACCGTTGGCCTGCGGGTGATATGCACATGCAAATTTATGCATGATGTTCAGTAAGGATGTGATGTGCTGGAACATTTCATTAGCGAAATGCGGGCCGTTATCCGACCGCAGTACCTCGCACACTCCCCACCTGGGGAAAACCTCCCTCACTAGAAATTTAGCTGCTCTAAATGCATCTGGATGTGAGCAGGGTCCTGCCTCAATCCACCTGGAGAATGGTCATACTACTACAATCATATACCTATTTCCTTGACATACGTTGATCATATCAACGTAGTCAATATGGATGTGCAGGAAGGGTCCGTCTGGCCGGGGTATAGTACCTTTTATCACTTTCAGCGCTTGACCGGCCGTAAACTGTTGACATGTGAGACAATTGCTGATAAAATTTGTCACATGGGAATTTAACTCGGGACAGAACCAATCTTCCCTAATTCGTGCTGCAATAACTTCCTTGCCTGTGTGGGCTGGATGGTGGAGTTGGCTCAAGGCGGTGTTCAATAGTGCCAATGGCATTACCATCTTTCCAGTGTTACCCTGGCGCCATAGTGCGTCAGTTGGCGACATTGTACATCCTCTTTTTACCCATATTTCTTTTTCTGCCATTGGTGCAGCCGCTTGTAACTCCATTATCTGTGTGGCTGGGAGATGGGTGTACCCTTCTCTCATCAACATCTCTTTAGCTATCCCCCTCCCTCTCCCTCTCTCTGACTCTGGGGGGTTCCATATCGCACCAAAATATGCGGCATACTTCGCATGTGCGTATGCTGCTGCAATTCCTTTTGAGATATGATCTTCTCCGTTAGTGTGTGCGAGACATTTGACCAGAGCTAGTTCTTGGGGATCATTTATTACTTCAATTAACTCAGCTAACAAGAGAGCATGTTGCACTGGGGTGCCGTCAGCTCTCCTAAACCCTCTTCTCCTCCATTTAGACAATCCTGAGTGGACAGAAGACGTGACATATGCGCTGTCAGAATATATAGTCACTCTTTTGTCAAAGCTTTCCTTCAACGCCAAGATCAGTGCAACCAATTCTGCTGCTTGAGCAGAGTAATGTTGTGGTAATTGTACGCATTTCACCGCCACACACACCAATTCCTCTGTCATTTTTACCACTGCTGCCCCAGTTCTCCTTATCCCATCACTTTGGTCTATTGTTGATTACCCATCAATGAACAAGAGCTCTCCTCCATCTAGCGCGTCCTCTTCAACTTTTCTACTACATGAGTACATTTCGGTAGTCTGCGTACAATCATGTGCATAGTCGCCTTCCTCAATGACTTCCGCTATAAACCTTGCAGGATTAACTGTGCTGCATCTAACAACTGATAATTCTGGTCTAGATAAGATGATCTCATAACCTGACACCCTCTGCGTGGTTAGTGTGGACTTAGGCTTGTTCAATATTGCAACTAGTGCATGTTCCACAAATAGTGTGGTTGGGCACCCCATTGTAACTGATGATGCTTTCTCTACCGCGAAGGCAGCTGCAGCGAGACATTGTTATTAAGGGAAATGTCCTAACATTACAGGATCCAAGTGACCGCTGTAAAATGCTACTGGTTTGTAACCCATGCTCGTTTTTGAGCCAACACTGCTTTCATTACTGCTGAATCGCAATGTGAAAATATAAAGAATTGTCGTTCATAATCTGGGGTGGCCAGTACCGGAGCAGTTGATATTGCATCTTTCAGTTCATCAAAGGCCTCTTTCATTTCCTTTGTCCACCCCAATTTTTTCTCCCCTTTGTTAGCTTCTCTTAATGCCTCAAGTAGGGGTCCTATGTATGAGCTGTAATCAAATACCCATGCTCTACAGTAGTTGCACAGTCCCAGGAACTGCTGCAGTTCCCTCACTGTTTGTGGCAGCGGCGTTTTTGATATGGCCTGTGCTCTTTGTGGTGCAATCTTTCTTCCGTATTGGGATATGAGCTGACCAATGTATAGTACCTGTTCCTGACAGTACTGTAACTTTTCTTTGTCTACCTTGTAACCCTTTTCAGCCAATATTGTCAGCATCTTCAATGAGTCCTCTCTGAATTTTTTTTCGCTTGTGCTGCAAATTATTATATCGTCAACATACTGCAACACTGTGCTTTCCAATTCAATGTTTCCCAAGTCCATCTGTATTACTCTGTTGAAAATTGAGGGTGACTCGCAGTACCCTTGTGGCAATCTGGTGTGTTTCCATTTTGTGTTTCTGTACATGAAGCTTGTTAGATCTTGTGAGTCTGGATGCAGGGGTATTGAGAAAAAGGCATTTTTGAGGTCAATCACTGTAAATCGTGATGCCTCTGTTGGAATGCCACACAATATTGTGGCCGGGTTTTCTGCTATGGGGTATTCTGCTTCCACTATGTTGTCCAAGGGCCTGACGTCCTGGATGAAACGCCAAGACCCTCCTTTAGCTTTGCGCACTGGATATACGGCTGTGTTACATGGTGATTCTGATGGTACCAATATGCCATTATTTATAAGGGTCGTTATTGTTTCATATATGCCCTCATCTGCCTCTTTTGATAGTGGGTATTGCTTCACTCTAGGGAGTATTGCACCTTTTTTCAATTTTATTCTTACTCCCCCTATACTCTTTATGCACCCCACGTCATAGGGACTAGTAGTCCATAATGATGTTGGGACTTTTGCCATATCCTCCTCAAAGAAGGGAACTGGGGTGGATGTGGGTGCTTCAAGTGCCATTGCAATTTTCTGTGCCACTTGTTTGTATGTCACTCTTAGCCATATGTCTACACTCATCATAAATACCATTTCACCTTCTTCCTTTTCTTCTGAAAAGAGCTCCTCGTCTGACACCTGGGTGAGCCTGCATCCCTCAGCTAGGGCTATCACTGCCCTCCATGCTCTTCCTTCCCTGTCTTGGGCATGTACTGCGATATAATCAGCAGTTGCTATAATACTCTCCATGCTCACTAAAATCACCTTTCCTTCTGGTTCATTGGCTGGTGTTTCTGGTCTAAACAAATAGGCTGTTGGCCTCCTCCAGATCTTTCCTTCTATTCCTGGCATCCATGCGAATGCCATGTCTGTTCCGTACTGGAACAGTTCGCCATCTACTGGCTCAGCCCTAATCACTGTCTGTCCACAGTATGCTTGCATAATTTGCCGTGCAGTGAGCATGTTTATTCCAGGAGTGGAGCAAATTATGCCGTCCTCCGTAAAGGAGATCGTCATATTCAACCTGCTCATTATGTCTCTCCCAAGTATGTTTACTGGTGAGTCCCTAGAATATAAAAGCGGGACGGACATGTCATAATCCCCTATCGATAAGGGAATGTTATCAGTAAAGGGAACCAACCCCCTAGCCCCAGAGAATCGTTGGGTGTTCATGGCCTCACCTGACATCTTAAATGTACCTTCCCTTATGCAAGAGCGGGTCGCCCCGGTGTCAACAAGGAATGATAATTTTTTGTCACCTGTTAAGACGGATTTCTGAACTCTGTCCTGGTGGCGCAGAAGTTCAGAATGCCAACCTAATTACTTGGAACAGGGTAACCTCTGGACAAGCCAGACCAATCAAGGTAGCGATCGCGGCGGTCAAGACTAGGTCTCAAGAGGGGTGAGGGTGACTGAAAGCCCGCAATGAGCACACAAAGCAAGAGCGCTTACAAACTACTCCAAACAGTTGTTATATCAAAAATAGATACACATTTATTTTAAGGCCTTTAAAACAATGACTGTAGCGAGAAAATCACAATATCACAATATTAAACCAACACATACCATATCAACACAATATATATACAAATACACAGTCGCAAGCGTTTAAAGCACGAAATATGTAGTCCACCTGAAAGGAAAGGAAAACAGGCAGTGCGATAACGCTTTAGACTCAGTTCGCCTTCAGAGGCACCTAACTAGATGGAAGTCCGAGCCCTGCGAAGAGTGGAGCCTTGTGCTCAAAGTACCTGCCACGCCGGTGCCAACGGGCAAAAGGGGAAGCTCTTCGGAGGAAGTCAGGCAGTTCGGGTTAGTGCACAGCAGAAGGAGAACAGGTTCCGAAACTCAAGCGCAGCCTCCACAGCGAGCAGAAGCAGAGCGCGAGTACGGCCAAAAGGGTGCTGTTTTTACACAGCAGGGAAAAGCAATGGGATACTGCAGGAGGGCGACCAGATCCTAGCTATACTACTCACCGGTCCCCGAAGCAAGCAGACCCAGGCTTCTCCACGATAGTTTCAGCAGCTGGCAGGTTCAGAAGAGCAGGGAACGCCTCGTAGTCGTGTAGAGCAAAAAGACGTCCCAATCGACGAAACCAGCACAGTTTTGTTGCCGCACAGGACAACGGAGCGGCCGTGTGTATTCGAGCCAAATGAACACTCCTCCCTTCAGACCTGGGGACGCCAAGCGTACGAAGCGTGGGAGAGTGACCAGGACTCGAAATACAACACAACCTGGCGGCAGTTACAGAGCAGGACTCCCTTGTAAGCTGGTCAGTCAACTGGATGGCCCAGAGACACTTCCGAAGGCTTACTTGGCAGGAGATGATGAAGTCGCCGGGAATAGCTGTTCCTGCTATTCCAAAGGTCGAAGCACCAGTACAGGCCTTCTGGTTCGATCCAAGGAGGAAAGGGCTTCACAGGACGACAGCAGTGCAAAGGAGGATTCCTTCAGCGGGTCACCAGCGATTCCTCGGTCCAGCCTCTTGGTTGCAGGATACTTGGCTCCTGTATTCCTTCGTTCGTGAGAACTCAGGAGATCGACATGGCAGTGGTGTTTCCAGCTCCCTCTTATCCACGGTTCCCTTGGCGCCAAAACGGAGGGGAGCCAATGGGAGATCCGCTCATCAACACACATACCATACATGGACCAATCACGGACCACGGTGGTCCCAGGCATTCACACCACCCCAGACTCTCTGGCACCCAGGATGTGTATTGGGACCAGACATCCCAGCCCACACCCTGGAGGCACACAAACGACATGTAGAAGCCCGCGAAAGCAACCACGTTTCGCGGGAAAGTACATGCCCAAATAAGGAAGGCCCCGGGTCGTCTGACCTGGGGAAGGTGAAGGGAGCAAGACGGTCAGTGGACAAGACAAAGGAGCCTCGCGGCCTGGCCATTTTGGGAGCCAGGCCACCATTTTGGGTTCAGTGCAAAAACGTGCTCAGAACGCCAAAAGGAGCTCAAAATAAACAAAACGATCGCTGCCACCATTCGAGTCCCTGAATGACTTGCACCGATCAAATACCATCCTAAAAGAGTATCTAGGGCCTGTAGAAGGCTAGAGACCCAAGAGAGCTGTAACTTAGCTTACAGTGCCCTCTTGTGTCGTGTTGCACTAAAGCTGCGACACGATAAAAGAAACTACGGGAAACCACGTTCCCCGGTACTGACTGTCTTAAGGGCATGTCAGTTTCCCCGTAAGAAAGGAGCGAAAGCCCAGAGAAGTGCGGCAGAAGGCTGTACTTCTCTGGCAAAGTCAACAACAAGGTTAAAAACAATAGCAAAAAGTTTAGGGGTTGCCACATGGAAGGAAAATTCCCTACAATTACGAAATCTTTCCTAACATCACCTATCGTTACCTCTATGCGTGGTTCCTCCGCACTATTAGGTGTTACCAACAGGATGGGACACACCAAGGCCGTCTGTGGGCTGTCCTATTGTGGGTATAATGATTGACCACTTCCTGTGTAAGGGTTGTGCCCCAGGACCGTCACCCTTCCCAGTTGTGTTTGCTGTAGTTGTGTATTGGTAGAGGTTATTTTATGGTCTTGAATTTGGGCAGGTTGCTGTACTTGCTGCACTTGATGTTGTTGTGTTATCGCTACCTGTTGTTGTGGTAGTGAATATGTCTGTGGCTGTTGTTGTGTTACTAGTTGTTGCTGCACATTTCCCGGTTGCAGTGCCTGCTGTTGTTGGATGCCCTGCTGTTCTCTTGTAGGCCATTGTTGTCCCTGTTCTCCCCATGCTGGTGTGCCAGGTCTCATTCTACATGTGCGTGACATGTGCCCTAGTAATCCACAAATCCAACATACCGGTGGTTCCCTGTTCTGCCATGGAAAGCTCCCTGAATTGTCCTGGTATACTAGTTGCCCGGTGGGGTAGAAATTTCTGAATCCTCCCCCTTGCTGTTGTGTGTTATAGCCGTATTCCCTCCCCCTCATCATTCCTCCCCTTCCCCTGTTATAATTATAATATCCAGCTCCTGGCGTTGAGTATCCTCCTCCCATGTTAGTCGTGTATGGTTGGGGTGGTGGCAGCTGTTGTGCTACAATCTGTGATGATTGTATTTGGGAGGGATCTTGTGCAGCCACTACTTGTGTGGGGTTTTGAGTCATTGTTGCAGGTGTAGTTATTAGTGCACCTTCCATTGTGTATTTAGTAAGTTTTTTCTGTACCAATTTAGCCTCTTCCGCTTTTCTATCCTCTTCCTTTTGTTTCATCTTTTCTTGCCGTGTCCTACAATGATCTACTATCGTCAGTTGTATTTCTGGCCATGCTTTTGCTTCCATCCCCACTACCTTCTTCAGTTGTTTCTGAACTGCTTCTGGGAGCCCTTGTATTAGTATATGATAGAATATTGCTGGTGTTTTGTCCCATTGTTCTCTAGTTTCCATACGCCACTTCTCTTGAATTTCCTGGATATAATGAACAGGATCTTCGTTCTCACGCATCTTGCGTGATGTAATTGCTCCTATGTCTGATGTGTCTGGGTAGTGTACCCTCAGCGTTTGCCATAATGCATGTCTGCAGTTTGCGAATGGTGCCCCATCGTGTGATGTGTTTGTTATTGTGACCCCGGGGAAGCCTGCTCTCTTCCAGATGTCATCTGCTGCATCCCCAATATATTGATATTAGAAGGCCCTTTACATCCCCCACTGCCAGTTTCTGTCCTGCGGTGTGTTTTTCCATTTCATATATCCATTTTCCCGCACCTCCACTTAATGATGGGAGCCTGCACTTTATATTTTCCTTGTCTGCATTCTTCCAAGGGACGTATTGTGGTCTAACCCCTCCCCTCTCCAGAAGTGGCATTAAGTTGTGTCCTGTTTGACCCCCTGGGTTCCCCAAAGTCAAGTCTGTGTACCCCTCCTCTTCTTCTGTGTCATCTACATCGTCAATTGTGTCCATATTTCCCCTGCTCGTAACTCTTTCTCCTCCATCTCTTCCCCTTCTTTTATCATTTCCTTCATTTGATGTGGGCGTGTGTATTTGTTCTTCCTGCCTGCGTCCAGGGAGATCTCTAAGCCTGCCTGCATAGGGTGTGAGTTCGTGAGGGGCGGGTGCGGGTGTAGGTGGGCATGTTGCACGTAATGAGTGTGGGGTGTTGGAGCATGATGGACGGGATGATGAGGGTGTAGCTGCACATGTCTGCCTTCCCGCCATTCCTTGCTCTTCCCCCTCACTTCCCTCCAGTTCTTCCTTTCTCCTGCAGGCCCATGGTGATTCTCTATTTGTCCGAGTGATGTATAATTTATCTAGTCTTTCCCTTTCACTATTTCTTCCTTCCTTCTCCATTCCTTCTTCTTCCTCACTACAAATGTCATCCAGGAATGACAACCCCCAATCTGTCTTTTTCCCCCTGATCGTTACTGTTTTTAAGTCTATTAGATCCGTTCCTCCCGTTCCTTCTTTACCAATTGCTCCCCTTTGTGCTGATGTTGTTGATACTTCTGTGTCTCTGCGTACATACCTCCTTACTTCACTCTCCCCTCTCCTATCTTCTCTTTCCCCTTCTTTTTTCTCCGCTATTTCTCTACCAATTTCCTCTCTTTTCTTTATTAATTCCTCCATTACTTCACTACTCTTTTCCAATATCCTTTCTTCTTCTCTCTTCCTTTCCCATCTCGCTCTTTCCCGCTCTAATATACTCTCTATCATCCTCCCTTCTTCGTATTTCTTTGTCGTTTCTGATAGTAATCTCCTCTTCCATATTTCCATTTCTTTTTCTTTCTCTTCTTCCTCTCTTTTCTTGTCATGCAGTGCTGCTCTGGATACCCTTTCTGCTACTGCCTTTACCCTTTCGGCTTCTCTCTATTGCTCCTCAGTTCGTTCCCTCATTTTTTCCAACTCATTCTTACTTTCTTTCCTTTCCCGTGCTCTCTCTCTTTCCTCTCTCTCAAGCTTCTTGATCAGTGCATTATGCTCATCCCTTAATTCTGCTAATCGTTCCTCCAAAATCTCTTCCTTTTGTCGTAACAGCTCTTCCTCCTTTCTTTTCCCCTCTTCCCCTTTCATTTCACTCTTTCTGGTATTATCCTCGTCTATTTTCCTTACTACCTCCTTCTCTTCTCCTGTTAATGAACCTCGTAATTTTAATAATACCTGCGCAGCTACCCACTCATCATGTCCTATTCCCGCGATCTGTTCTTCGCCAGTCCTCCCGTCCCCTGCGGGCATCTTCCTAGGAGCTGATCCCGTCGTACTAGTCTGCTCCCCTCCGTGTGGCCACCTGTAGCTGTATATGGTGGCGGGCTGTATGCCGGGTTCGAGTACCCCTCAGCCGCCCTTAATTGTTCTCTTACTATTTCTCGTAGTTCTGTTAAAGGATATAACCCCCCTTCCTCCGTTTTCACTACCTTTGCTAGGGGCATATCGTCGCTCTGTTCCTTTTTTATTTCTTTTTCGTTTAGGTTGTTACTCTTTTCTCCTCCCTCGTGTATGTTCCCCGTGTTCTGTGTGTCTTCACTCTCTTTTTCCCCATTCTCTCCTTCCTCCTTAATCTTCTTTGCTTCCGTTGTTTCCCCCATAGTGAACATTCCGTTTGGTCCTGGTCGGGACCCTTGGAACATCCTCCATAAGTTAAACACCTCCACGTGGTGTGTCAACTTCTTCCCCTTGTATGTGCTATGCAGATGGGTTAATAGTGAATGTTGGGTATATGGATCGAAACTGCCATTAGGCAGCCATGGTGTCGTCATTTTGTTGTCCGTCCCCTGTGTCCATTCTATGCTGTATTTGATAAGTTTCTCCCTATGGGTTGACAGTGTTTTACATATATGCTGTAGCGGGGTAGTGAGGGTGTTCCCCCACCCTCCCGATCCTGTCCCGTATGGCATAGTAGCACTTCACTTGTTATCCTACCCCTATTTGGTAGCGGTTATCTTGCTAACAGTGTACGCTATACAATCTTAGATCTTTACCTGGCCCCGTAATTTTGGGGACTTGCGATTGTCCGCTAAGGAAAAATAGTAAAATATAGCATTTGCATTTGTATATTGTTTGCTTTCTTTTCTTCCTTTACCGAACACCTTTACGGCCCCCTACGGCCGAGGCGCACGTAGCCCCCTGTGGCTGCGTGCCCTGTGTGACGTTCTTATATAGCCGTCCCACTTTGTTTTACCCCTCCTCCTCTTTCTTCACTTGTCGTGGCCGGCGTTCTCCGTGCGCGGCCACGTTTCCCTTTTCACCTTGCCCCGATCTACTCGTTACCGTTTATCTCCGTCTCCACTCCCTTACCATTATTCTCTTCCCCACCACTCTCCGAAAAATGCCTTGTGTTCGAAATATCCTATGAAAGCCCTACTGGTGACATCACCAATCTCTTCCAAAACTACTGGTAAATTCTTTACATGTTTTTAAAAGTTCGAAATACGCTTGCAATCTACCCCCGTTAACCCCACAGCTGTCCTCTTGTCACGCCTGGAACAAGGTAATCAACAATATAATCAGACTGCACACACTGCGTCGCCTCGCGTGTCATACGCCCCTCTACAGGAGGGCTTAACCAGCCAATTATCTTCCGTATTAGGCAACCAGCTAGCTACCGCCTACAGGGAAACGTCATCTATCTATCGAGTTTTCTGCTCGATCAATAGGGATCCTCATCTACTCATTGATCAATAATCACCAAATCATAGGAAACCGCACACACACACACCCTTACAGGTGGTCGCAACCTAGGCCAATCAGTGTCTACGAGCGGCCGCACGTGATGTTTTCGTGCTCCGCCTCCTCCTCTTCCGTAACGTAGCGGACTGCTCTCACACTTGTCCAGCTACCATTCACTTCACTCTCAACACTAATTTATCAAACCTTCGCCGCGCACCTGTGTAACATCTCCCACCTCCCGTATTCTATTCCCTCCCCCTCCCTTACAATTTCACATTGCTTGTTGGCCGTGGCATACTCACCAAGTTCTCTTGATGTGGGGCCGCTCGACTGCATGCACCCCTCCAAGCGGCTCGCCACCTCCCCTCGTCTGGACTACGTCTGGACACTCGCCAACCGCGGGCGGGATACTTCTCAACCGGCTCCCGAAGACCAATATACGGATTGCGCTGTCCGGTCTTCTCGCAGTTCCGCGATGGTCCTGTAGTCCTCAAAAAGGGGGCAGCGGCAGAGGGGGCCGCGCCGCCGGGCCTCCTCACAACGAGAGCACTCGGAAAAATAAAATAAAAGCAGATCTTAAACAGATCTCAGCAGTGCCTCCAACTTGTCGGGGGGAAATTCTCCCGGGGTCTGCTGGGCCGCCCGCAGACCCCCGGGCAGGGAGGCCCCAAATCCTCCCGCGTATCCCAAAAATGATTATGAGGCACACGCAAGAAGCAAGGTGTTTCTGCTGTTTATTAAACAACGGCAGGGATGGGTCAAGGATCGTACGCGTCCGTCCTGACTCTCTCGAAATTCGTGGGGCTCGCAGGCCCTTTTTACCTCAGTATGACGCGCTACTCGCGTCACCTGTGAAAGTTAGCAAAAAACCTATCGTCACTCTGGATTGGTTCCTCGAGTGGTAGGGTTAGTATAGCATACGTATAGAGAACGCTGTTAGTGGTTAAGGGTCAGTGAGGTGGTATACTTGGGTTGTCCCTTCTATTAGATACATGAAAATTGTTACATGAAGACCCCTGATGATTGGCTAATGTTAATGGCGTCAGTGATAAGTGCCCCATGTTCTGATTGGTCCACTCGCGAGCCCCCCAGCCTGGGACCATCGTTGTTCCCAGCTCGCAGTGCACCTGTCATTTGCAACAATGTGTAACTATGTGTTTGTGCAGACAATGCGTGGATTTCTTCATATGCTTGAGGGCAGACTACTCCCACCGCCGCAGATGTCCATTGAGTCGCTTCATTGTTGCTGCCTGTGTCTCAAAATGTGGGACCCAGGCGGCTCCTCCCTCCTGGGTGTGGCACCCTGTCAGGTTCGGCTTGGTCACGTGAGGAGAGACCGTGGTTGAGGCAGAATTCTGCACATTTAATGTTGCATTTTCCACTGTGTGTCTGGCTTAGTTTGCAGGTGTGACCTTGGCTTCGGCTTGTGGTATGCGAGTTTGCAACATTGTTCCCTTGGCTGTCCGTTCTCGCCGGGCTCATTCTGCAGGGTCAGCAATTGTACTCTTGCTCGTTCAATGTTCGTGGAGGCTCTTGCTTGCGGCCTACTTGGGCCTGGTGCAAAGGTGGGGATGTTTGATGCACGGCGCTTTAAGTTACGGTATCATATTGCTTTATCCCCAGTATCATGTCTTCGTTATATTTCTCATTGCAATGCATGGGTTAGGAGAAGGGTCAGCAAGCATTTTAGATGAGTTTGTTATGCGTCTTGCGTTTCTGCATTTTGAAAAACCTATGTGAAAAATAATAAAGATGCACGTCAGTGGATGTGTCCGTCACCTACGTCATAGCACTGAATATGTTCTTCGTGTGGATTGGTGTGGGAGTGTCCAGTGTGCATGTTTGCACGGGTGTTCTGACCGTTGGCTAGGTCGTCATGGCATCTCTAACGATGTGTTTATTTACTGTTGAATGGTTCAGTCGAGTTCATCCATGCCGCAGGTGTCGGCTTGGGCAGGGCAGGCTGGTGGGCAGGCTGGTGGGCACATCCGTATGTTCCTGTACCAGGGTATTTGGTCGTCTGGTAGATAGGCAAACTCCTCTCGTGGCGGGTGTCTGGGCCGCGATCCTCTAGTCCAGGGGCGTGAGGGGATTGGTGGGACTCTTTTGTCCCATTCTCCCACTTCAAAGGTCTTCACCAACAGACAGCTTCCCAACTGGACGGACAAGGGCCAGGGAAGCACAGGTTGTACTGGGAAGATGACCTCTTCTACAGTGAACCAACTGAGTCTATCCCAGGGGACTACAGAAGACTTGTAGTGACTCTAGAGACAAGACACCAGTTCCTACAGTTAGCAAATGAGATTCCTTTGGCTGGTCGCTTGAGCTTCAAGAAGACCAAGGAAAGTCTTTCTCTATATTTCTACTGGCCTAAGTTGGGGTCTGATGTAGATAAATTCAGTAGGAGCTGTCTCACTTGTCAGACATCTGGCAAGAGTGGAGCCAAGACCGTGGCACCTTTGGTGCCTCTCCCAGTGGTGGCAGTCCCTTTTGAGAGGGTAGCAATCAACATTGTTGGTCCCTTAGAACCTCCAACCTCTTCCGGCAATCAATTTATATTGGTTGTAGTAGACCATGCTACTAGGTACCCTGAAGCCATACCTATGAGGACTGTTACAGCTCATGCTGTTGCTAAGGCCCTAATTGGTATTTTGACCAGGGTAGGTTTTCCTAAGGAAGTCATCTCTGACAGGGGATCGAACTTTATGTCCCACTACATGCAGACCATTTGGAAAAACTGTGGAGTAAATTGCAAGTTCTCAACTGCCTACCATCCACAGACAAATGGATTGGCAGAAATGTTTAACGTACTATGAAGAGCATGATAGGTGCTTTAGAGGAACCCCTTAGAAGAAAGTGGGACCGTCCACTACCATGCCTTCTATTTGCTTATAGAGAAGTCCCTTAGGAAGGAGTTGGATTTAGTCCCTTTGAGCTTCTCTATGGTCATCCAGTTAGAGGTCCATTGGCCCTAATTAAGGAGGGGTTGGAGAGTGCTCCTTCTCCCAAGCCAGTGAGAGTCACTGACTATGTGTTGGATCTTCAGAGGAGAATGACACACATGATGACAGAAGCATCTGATAAATTAAAAGCAGGTCAGGCTCTGGTGAAGCATTGGCATGACCAGAAGGCCAACATGGTAGAGTTTACTCAAGACCAGCAGGTTTTAGTTATGGTACCCACAAGGCAGAGGGCCTTACAGGACAAATTGATAGGACCCTTCAAGGTTGTGGAAAAAACCTGGAGAGGTCAGCTATCAGGTGGACTTAGGCAATCCTAAGGAGGCCCTGCAGTCCTTCACACCAACTCGTTAAAAGTGTATGTCACCAGACCAGAAGTGGGAGCTTTGTTTCTAGCTTCAGCTCAAGAGGTGGAAGAGAGTGAACATCTACCTGATCTTATCGGGGGACAACCTTTAGATGAGAAAATAGAAGGAGTTAATTTCTCTTGTAATCTTACACTGGAACAACAGGAGGAGTGCAAGTTTTTGTTAAATCAGTTTGCCTCCCTGTTTTCACTATCACCAGGCTTGACCCCTTGGGGCCAGCATGATATTCTCACTGGTGACTGTTTACCTGTTAAAAGCAAAGGTTACAGGATCTCAGATAATGTCAGAACCCACATAAAGGAAGAGGTCAACAAGATGCTTGATCTTGGGGTAATAGAACCCTTTACCAGCACATGGTCTAGTCCATTTGTACTAGTGCCAAAGGCAGGATCCAAGCAGTTGAGATAATGTGTGGAATATGGAGCTCTAAATGCAGTCACTAAGACTGATGCCTATCCTTTACCTAGGACAGATGATCTGGTGGACAAATTTCGTTCAGCCAAGTACCTTATTAGATTTGACCTAACGTCAAGTTATTGGCAAATAGCACTGACAGACCATGCCAAGGAGAAAACTGCATTTTCAACCCCAGCAGGCCTCTACCAATTTAAGGTAATGCCTTTTGGACTAAAGAATGCACCCGCAACATTCCAAAGGATGGTTAATCAAGTTCTGAATGGGATGGGGGACTTCTGCATGGCATACTTGGATGACATTGCAGTGTTCAGCCCTACTTGGAAAGAACATGTTGCCCACTTAGGCTATGTTTTATGGGCTTCTTGAGCAGGCCCATCCGACAAATAAAAAAGTAAATGTCAAATTGGTCAGAGAAAATGGTCTACGTTCGACAGGAGGTAGGAGGAGGTGAAATGATTGCCTAGCAAAGTACAAGCTGTACAAGAATGGGCCACCGCTACTACTCAAATCCAAGTGAGAGCCTTCTTAGGTCTCAATGGTTATTATAGGAACTTCATTGAGAACTATGGGTCCATAGCTTCTCCCTTGAATGTGGTCTCCTCACCCAAATTTCCTAAAAAGGTCAGATGGAATGAGGTGTGCAACAAGGCATTTGAAGGACTTAAGAAGCCCTTTGTCAAGCTCCAGTCTTAAGGGTTCCTGACTACAGCCAAACCTTCATTGTGCAAACAGATGCTTCCAATACAGGTATAGGTGCAGTTCTGAGTCAGCTGTATGAGAAAGGTAGGGAGCACCACATCTGCTTCATCAGTAAATAGCAGAAGGAACCAGAAACAAGGTGGGCAAACATTGAATAAGAATGTGTTGCTATTGTGTGGTCACTGAAGAAGTTTAGACCATACTTGTATGGATCTACTTTTGTGATTCAAACTGACCACCAACCCTTGAGATGGTTAATGCAGATGAAGGGGGAACATCCTAAATTGTTAATATGGTCAATCAGCCTACATGGGTTTGATTTTACCATTGAACACAGGTTAGGGTGTAATCACCAAAATGCTGATGGTCGCTCCAGAATGTTTGACTGACTGGAGTAAGGAGATTCATCCAGGGGTGTCTTAAATCCTCCTGTCCCTTAGTCTGGGGGGACGAGTGAATTCTCATACATGTGCTAATTACCTTCACTTTAGAGACCCCAAGCAACTTTGCTGGATTTTGAGGACTTGATTTTGTTTTTACCTGGAAAGAGTGTGAGCCTTTTTTCCCCCTCTTGCATGTATTTTGATGTGTGTTTACACTTGTGTTCTTTGATTATGGAGTTTTAGACAACTCCATAGGCATCATCTTTTCATGTGTGTTACACATGTGCAGTGTAGTGACACAGGGATGTATTTTAGAATTCCCAAATGTTTAAATACCTTCTCTGGGATAAACTACTGTTTCCCAGAGAATGTAAAGTGAAATTGACTTTACCCGTCTTTCCAAATTCCTAGAGCCAGCACACACCATCTTACAATGGAGTGCTCTGTGTCTAAATACTCATGTATCAGTCAAATGCTACCCTTTCCTATTGAAAAGGTTGCTGGCAGTGGTTTTACAACAAACTACCATGATTTTTCCCGACCGCGAACACGGGTAGCTAAAAATCACGGGAGCCGTGTTTTTCAAGATGGTGCCTTAAACCCCATTGTTTAAACAGGCCTGGTATTCTTTTTTTGCCGTTTCTTTTTGGAAAGGTCCTTCTAGAGTTTGTCTCTGCGGGCCAAACCAGGTTTGGTCCCTTCGTTTGTGTACCTTTGGCAGGCTTCAGGATTGAAGACCGCCTCTGGTGTCTGAGTGTCTGGGGTGGGCAGGAAGTGAGGGAGGTGCCCGAAACTCCCTGTGCTTAGTCTCCTAGGACACCCAAATGCTTTCTGGTGTGATTGGCTGGCTGTCTGTCTGGCAAGGACAGCCACCCTGCTGGGTGAGTGACAGCTAGGCTGGAATGAAAGGGAGAGAACTGTTTAAAAGGCATGTCTCTTGGACTGGAAAGCAGAGTCGACAACTGGAATGAAGGAACCGAAGAAGAGCTGGAAGTGGATGGCTGCTGCAACTCCTGGACCATTGGTTTGCCCGGTGAAGACCTGCTGCCGGTCTGAATTGCCAAGTTCACCTCGACAGAGAAACCCCTTCAAGGACAACTTCTTAATTTGATTTGGTGGGACCAATCAACTCGTAGGCCACCTGGATACCATTCTCAAGGCTGGTAAGGATTAACTAGGGAGAGGGATACCAGCTTGTGTGCTTGAATCTACAGCTAAAGGGACTGAAGTGACTCTAACTTGTTTGCTTTTTCGACGATCCCGTGCAGTGGAGGAATCCCCCGACATCCTCCCTCTTGTCCCCACGACTGAGGCTCAGGAACAGTGAGATCTGCAGGAACTGCCAGGAACCAACGACTTCATCTGCATTTGTTTCTTCATACAAAGGTACGGTGCCAACTCGATTGAGAGAACGCCACTCTCGCGGTGAAAGTTCGTGAAACTGTCCCAACTTGCAGGCCTAATCAGCTTGTGACCCCAAAAATGATCTTTTTTGCCTAAACTACTTCTGAGAACTTTTGCAAAGACTTTAACGTTTGATACCAGAACGGCTCTTTCCTATCCAGTACACTTGCCCATTGACTTTGGCCTGGCCTATTGACTTGAATTGAACTTCTGGTGAACTGAATCTATTTGCACTGTCTAACAGGTATGTGTGATCTATTCTACTTACCTTGTCCCTTTTGTTCACTTCTAAGTAACTGAACTACCCTTTGGTTCCTTTTTCAGGGGAGATCAAACTGTAGCAAAATCTTAGAGTTTTGTATTAAAGTGTACTGGTATATAATATTAAGTTGCCTCCTTCTAGTGAAATGTTTTCTCAATGATTGTGTAATAAATTAATAAGTGTTTTACCAAGAAACCTTGAGTATACGTGTCTACTTGAACCACTGTGATTGAAAGTCCTCTGTGTAATTACTTGTACTGCTCACATTCAGTCTTGAGATAAGCCTGACTGCTCAGCTCACTACCAAAAACTGTGTGGTATAGAAACCAAAGGTTGGTTTGGCTAACACATGTAATTGTGTTTAGTGCTCCCATAGGGTACAGCATGCAATTCTGCCTAACACTAATCACTAATTATGCTGATGGCACCCACTTCATGCTAGAATTGTCTGGATGTTATATTCAGGACTTGCACACAATCAATTTAATCTATGAGTCCATTCAAGAATGGATAGGTCCCAATTCCCTTGTCTTGAATGCTGAGAAAATTGAGTTTTTGATTATAGCATCAAGTCAGAAAATCAAAAAACATGGTCCAGATTACAAAATTGTTCTCATTGCAGGGAATACAATCACAGTGTCAAGACATTGGGCGTCAGTGTAGATGCCGAGCTCTCTATGAAACTACAGGTTGCCATGTTCGAGCCTCATGTGGCTACATTACTAAATTGATGAATTATATTCGCCCCTACATCTCACTGAAAAATAGATCATTTCTATCCACGGCCTTGATAAATTTGCGTCTTGACTACTGCAACAACCTGTTGTCAGGTTTTTCTAAAGCCAAATTTCGGGCTCTTCAAGTCGAGCAGTATAGCGCGGTTTGAGCTGTTCATGGTTGTCCAGGAGAGACCATGTTACTGAGGCCAGCAGGGAACTCTACTAGCTCTCCATCAAACATCGGGTTACACACAAACTACTATCTCTCACCTATAAGTGTTGCAATGTTGAGGCCCCTCAGTACTTAGAAGATCGCCCCATAACCCTGCTACCAGGCTGCTGTTTACGTTCTTATGATCCCCACAAACAGGTGCAACCCAGGTTTAAGCTTACGAGTTTCGGATGAACCACCTTCAATGCCCAGGCCCCCTCTGCTTGGAACAAGCTTCCGCCTGACCTCAGAAGGGCAACTTTAATTGAAGATTTTGAGGAACGTACCAAGACTTTTCTGTTCAACCTTAACCCATAATAAACCCCTTTCCTTCAGATAGTACGTCTGTCCATTTTAATTCTTTTTTTTTCTTTTTAGTGGTTTGTCCAGTCCTTTGTCTTAAATATGCGCTCTGAGGCCCACAGGCATGAAGCGCGTTATAAGAATTCAAAATAAAATAATTATAAAGTTCCAGTATACTTGTCTGAAAGCCCACCATCTCTAGGGGCCTTTGCAGCAAGAGAACCACCAATATCTCCAGACTAGAATCTAAGGGATACTAAAAGGAATGAACCTGAAAATATGCCTTCTCCTACTAGGCACCCAGGTTCTGAAACAGCATAGCAGTGCACATCCAATAAAATGATACGACATGCACTTTAGGAACAAAGTGAAGACTGTGTGCTTTAAGGGTCACCTTTTCACCAGTTTACTCCCTAATAGCACTTTTCCCCTCTCCTGGTTCCTCGCCGCTCCATGCTCTCCATGTGTTTTGTTTTTTCCCATTTTTGCGTACAGTGCTATGCTACTTTCCTGCTTAGCGTGTGCTATATAAATCCCACATTACATGCACATACATAGATGCATATATAAATACATACATACAGAGGCCTTGCTGGGGGGCAGGGGGGCTGAGGGGACTATAGCCGCAGGTCTTTTGGTTTTAGCACTGGACAGACGCTCAGGGGCTATAATCAAAAGGCTAGCTAGCCCGAGTCCAGATAGTCCCGACATTAGCATAGCCCTGGATTTTTTCCAGAACTCGCAACACCCCTGCAACCTTGAACTGAAAGGGGTCAATTCTGCAGAAACAACACACTGGGGGTCATTCCGAGTTTGGAGGTAGCCATGGTGCTATTAGCACCATGGCTGCCTCCAAACCCGGTCTGGGTCCGGGTTCTCTGAATGGGTTCATTCCAACCTTGGAGGACCGGTAAGTCCGCATTCAGAAAACCATTCCCCATTACCATTTGAGCCCCCATAGGGGGCCCGTTATTTGCTCCCTGGTTCCTTAACGGGTCCCGCTAAGAATGGCTGGTTAGACCAGCCATTCCTGGTGGGACCCGCTAAGGGACATCAGAATGTGGCGGTAGGGGGTTAACGGCACCGACATCCTTACCGGTGCCGTTAACCCCCTACCTCCATACTCGGAATGAGGCCCACTGTCTTATTAAACCTATTAGCATGGGGGTACACCTCCACAGATTTGGCCTTCCAAAGGCCGTTGTCATCTTTCATGCACCATGACCACAATTAACAGTAATAAGAGCATACTTAATACGCTTCCGCATTAGTGCCTGTGCCACAAAATCTGAAATCTCTTTCTTCTATTGTGATAGTGCAAACGTTCATCTTTTGTCATTTGTTATATGCATGAACGAACATGCCCGATCATTAAACTCAGAACTATATCCCAGATTCCAGACTTTTCCTAGGACCCTGATGTTTGATCACAGGTTCAGAACTTTTCCAACATGAAAAGCCCAACAACAAGTCATGTTCGGGGACCTCAGACAAGACACGTCAGGACGATATTTTTCGCAAAACAATGAAAGCTCAGAATTTCTCACCACCTGGCCCACCTCGTGCCATGCTCACGACTTTTGCAAATGGCGGGGGCCAAGAATCTCCAAGCTCCTCTTCAGTCAGTGAGAAGGTAACGTTAATGGTTCCCGTCACACAGTGCGCTGACAAAATAAGCAGGCTGGACTGGTCGACGATGTGCATTATAAAAGTAACAATTCCCATTTGTTTTGTCACGCAAAAAAAACAAATATCTAAAGTTCTGGAGTCAGACATGTAAGGGCCACACGCCACTCAAATTGAACTCTATTCACTTCACAATGGACCACTTCACATTAACCTCAATGTTGCTCTTCTTAATTTAGTGCACCACAGCAGAAACATTGAACTTGAACTTGACAAGAAAACGTAACAAACCATGCTCAGCTAAAAGTCTACAAACGGATCCTTCGCGCCATTTCCTCTGCTATTTTGTAATCTGTCCGATGACATGTGGTCAAGAACGCTGGGTACTCCACCCACCTAACCTTGCCCATTAATCCCACCAAAGGCCTAATTGCATTAACATGAAATGCGTGACTTATCACTGCAGAGGTCTCTTGAAGACCACAAAGGCACGTGGGCTGAGGCATCAATCTTGATCCCCTCCGCTCTCAAATGAAAGGCAGTGAACATTAGGTCATAACCTTTTTCTTTCATAAAACTCCTCAGTAGGGACAGTAAATTCGTCCCATAGGTCAAAACGCAGTAAGTGATAATGTCAGGTCATTATTTCAAGCATCTGAAGATTAGGCCGGTGTCAGGGCTTATTATGTGTAATGCTGATGCGAAACTGCGAGAGTGAAACATGATGACGGCTTGAAATCAGACTGCATAAATGTGTAATAATGTCCAAATTAATGTTCTCTCTGTATTTGCATAAAACATTGATGACACTTTATATATTTCATATGACAAATTGGTGCAAGTGGGATCAACCCTTTTCGGACAAACTTGGTCCGATTTATCTGCAGCTCAAAACCCAATGCAGTCATTTGTTCTGTACTGAACCTGAATTTTCAGCTTCAGTTTTTTTTTTACAATACATTAACAAATTCCTGTTTGGGTCCGATAGTGAATGTTTAGGGGTGTTTGATTATATGTTTAACAACCTTTTTGATCGAAAGGCAGATTTGTTGCTCATGCGAAAATCCCTTAACCTCTCAAAAGTCATGCTTCCTACAGACAAGAGAACCCCCTCTACTATTTACTATTGTGTCTTTACAGTTCTCATACAATAGTGCTCATTCCAAGTATGCCGGTCCGGAAACAACGGTGCCGGTAAGCTTACCGGCACCGTTGTTTCCGGACCGGTATACTACGAGTCTGCCTGCCAGAGCCGCTGTGCCGGACAGAGCAGACCCTGCCGCACACAGCAGCCACAGAAGGCAGACCATCGTGGAAGTACCGGCACCGTTAATAATGGTGCCAGAGCTTCCATGGTCCCCATTCCCATGGGGTCCTATGGGACTCCATGGGAATGGGGACTTACAATTTACCAGTGCCTGACTTTCCGGAATGCCGGGGTTGTGATACCCCATTGTTTCCGGCAAGTCCGGCGCTGGTAAATGTTTATGGGTCCGGCAGCAACCTGCCAGTAGTACCAGCATGGTTACTGCCGAACTCGTAATGAGCCCCACTGTATGGGTACACACACACACTCAGAAAAATGTATGAGAAATACAGGTCAAAGTAATAAAGATTTATATCTTTAGGAGCTTCAATGGTTCGGAGGGGTGGGGCTCTCCTCATACAAAGCAGAACCAGTGCTGTCTTACTGACGAGTCACTTATAGAGAGAAATGCACCTGGAAATGAAAGTGAAACACACTGAAACTATTCAACGTTCCCATATGCTTTCTTTACCGCTCTATGGTGTACCATGGGGCATACATCCGACAACCCCCCAAACTACTGCACTTTCCACTTGTTTGCAACTCGTATGTCAAATGCTCCAGAGGACAGGGTGGGTGCTGTTGGTGTGATTGGTGTATTTCAACTGAAATGCACTTCACCGAAAAGTGGAACTACCCAGAGTTCCTTCCACAGAATGTAATGAATTGCGCGCATCCTTATACTTCCAAGAATTTGGAATGACCTGCACTTTGAATGATGCGGTCAATGAAACCAGGAGTGAACTGGCCTAAGTGGAACTCGCTAGATTTCCCAATAGGCCTCTGCACCCTGTGCCTCTTTTGTGTGATAACCTATTTTATTTCCAAATGTTCTCATCGGACACAGGGTTGGGCTTGATGAAAATGTTTAATATGGGGTGCCTTTGAAATTTATTTCCAGGGCCTCTTTCGGTTCCCAGTCCACCCCTGGATGAAAATGAACTGCTCTTTACCAGCTTTAAGGTGAGCAAAACCTCTTCCAGGAGTTACTTTTACAACACTCCTGTTTGGCTCGAATGATATATAGCCATCTTATTGATTCACTTCCTTGTGATCTGACTGGGAGTGTGTCTGCTAGGCGGAGAATCAGTGCAAATCTGGATTTGAGAAGAATCCATTTATGGCTCCTACACAAAACAGCCTTCTCTCTATTGAACACTAGCAATGCCCTCCTGAGGGCTCCGAATATACAACTGAGACAGAGTTTACCCCACCAAAGTACCCAGTGAAAGACATTGTTTAGAAACACAGAAACTACCTGGTGGAGCTGTCATTGATTTAACACTTCCTCACTCTAATAATCTACTTGTATGTCCTTTCAAAGGCTCACCTTTTAATGTTCTTGAATAATGGCTTGTCCCTGTCCCTTGTTAAGCACCTGGAAAAAAATGTTATACATGACGTAGCAGTACTAGTAATACTTCCAACTGTGCATTGATATCATTTGGTTTGTCTAGCTGCGCAATATAAATGAATCACTCAATAAATCAATCAATCAAACATTCATCATCCAACTAACAAGGCTGAAAGCCCTGGGTTCCTGCCCTATACCCTCCTTTGCTGAAATGTGTGTGGGCTTGGCAATACAAGTGAAGACAGGGAGTGTCATGAATTTATTCAAGGGGCATATGTGGTATCCTTTCAGGATACCGGGTTGGTTGAACTCTGTTCACAAACCAGGTTTCATTACCTCTTTCAGTCCTTCATAAAAGGGGTCCTAAAGACAGTCCAAGGGGGAACTTCTTGTTTGGGTGTCTACTACTCTTGATGTAAAATGTTACACTAAAATTGGTTTTTGTCCCGATGTACCAGGGATTAGCCTTCTTTTTGAAGGAGGTGTAATCGGCATACATGTTAAATGAGTATCTTAAAGGTGGTGATAGGTCGTATCCTCTGTTTTATAGGCCTATAACACTCTTGGATGCCTCAAACAATTTTTTTTCGAAAATAATGCTCAAAGAGCTCCAACAATGGGCGCTTGAGTCTAACTGCCTGGATCCCTATCAGAAGGGCTTCCGACGAAAGGTATGGGTACAGACTTAAACAGCTTTGTGTTGGACTTGCTTGCACAACAAGCAAAAGCCCAAGCTAGAGCGGTGTTTCTGGCTTTTCTGGATATTAGCAAGGCCTTTGATTATGTAAATAGGGCCTTGCTATGGAGAAAGCTGTACGAAAAAGGCTGCCTACCTCCCCTGGTGGGGATACTGGAGGCAATGCATGTGGGTACAAGAATCAGGGTTAGACTTGATGCCTTCGGAGGATACACATCACGGATTGAGACCAATAGAGGCCTACACCAGGGACGTGCTCTGGACTCCTTCCTTATTTATCTTTATATATTGGGAATAGTAGGTCATTTAAAGGAAATAAGAACAAATCCTCCAAGGATGGGAAAGTTGGACATTCAATACCTAGTATATGGGGATGACATTGTAATTTGTGATCTGACAGCCATTGATTTGCAGAGAGCTTTGAGTGCAGTAGAAGAGTTCCTATACAGTCTGGAGTTGTCGATAAACACAATGAAATCCAAGGTAATAGTGCTAAAAGGGGGCAGGAAAAAATGTAAAATGGCTTCCTGGAAATCAAATACTGGTAGCCTTGAGGTTGTTAGCAAGTATACATATTTAGGGAGGCCGGTTTATGACAATTTGGATGGTACTGAGCCTTTTGTGGCTCTTAAGGCTAAATTCCTGGGATAACTGGTTAATTTTTGACGTTTTGATGCCAAATTTGGTAGATTTTCGACTCTTCCAGTTCTAAAATTGTATAAGCAACAAATGGTGCTGAAATTAATATATGTGCCAATAGGCACAAAGGAGGGTGCCTATTGACTGGCCTAAATTGGAAGGACTAATTTGGCGAGGGCTACTGTGTCTACCCCAGTCAGTCCCATAAGTGGGGCTACTCTGTGAACTAGGACTGCTCCCTATTTGGACTATGATTGATTGGGGGAAGCTGCAGATGTTTGCAAGTATGTTGGCCCTGCCGGATGCCTCAATTTATGAGTGTTTGAATGTAAAATGGAAAAAAGGTTCATGTAATGTTTTGGTAGACTGGGGTTCCGAGCGTCTAAAAACACTACAAATAATAAGAGCATCTTTGGAAGAACTGGGAGCAACGCTTAAATTGGTCAAGAAAAAACCATCCAGTCAAGTGTGGGTCAGTATTAGTGAATGTCTAATCCAACACTAATGCTTTGGAGATCATTTTGTCTGGGTAATCAAAAATTACACTGTTTCCTCATAGATGAAAAAGCACCCATCAAGGCACTTTAGGTCCCAAATTTTAAGATTCAGACTACATTTAGTGCTAACACTCGAAGTTCTAGGTAGGCGGAAGAATGCCCCTAGGAACCATAGACTCTGCCGACATTGCCATAAGGAAATAAAAACCCTAAAGCACCTGGGTGTACAGTGCCCTAGCTTGTGGATATTGAAGGCCCAAACCGTATCCTTGAATTTTATGCCTACAGAACAAGTGCTGTGGAGGAGGATTTTAAATTCTAATGAATTGTGTTCATCAATTCGTATTTTAACATTTATTTTAAAACTTTATTTATTGTTGCACACATTTTTAAAGGCATGTGCAGTGGATTTTCAATGTAGTGAAGTAATGAAGTTTGAGGTTCATGATGTTACGTACTGATTGATTGATAATATCTTTTTATTTACTCATGTGACGATGAATTGTGATGAATTGTTATGAATATTTTGTGTTAAAAGTACAATTGTCCAATAATACACAATAAATAAATAAATAAATAAATACATGTTTCTCTTAGAATCCTGTCTCATGCTGGTGAGGAACTTGATTCCACAATAGGCTTCCTCTTCAATTCATGTAGCTACCAATCTGAATGTGTCATTGTAACCGGAGACTTTAGCTCCGGATTCAAACCATTGCCTTTGAATTGTGAAACTGTGTGATTCCCAAGCTACAAACTAAGGTATCATCTCAGTCTTACCCTATTGCCTAAAATCTCGCAACCACCTTGTTTTATTATGGCATGCGAGCATGTAATGGCCAAGTGGAAATTGATGGTCCTTCTCAACCTACATATAGACAGAGTCAGACAAAGTCAGATCCATGAATTTCTAGTCAATTTGGATGGCCCGAACTTCATATAATCTTTCAAAATATTAGAACCTTCGGACAGTGATCGTGATCCTTTATTATTGAGACTTCTTTAACCAGCGAAGGCTTGCGATAAAACCCAGTGAGATATTCACTCATACATTTATCCGTGGTCTCTAGCTTCAAAAGATTGAGACAGTCTACCCTGTACAAGGCAATAGATATTGCATTCATATGTGTTAAGGATTGAGCCGGTCTTGAAGGATTATTCTGATTTTAGACTGACCCAAAACCCTCTGGAGCCCATTTTGCTCTTGGACATAAATTGCCCGGAGGTAACCTGTCGTACTTGCAGTTATGGGCAAACAAGTCCACTACAGGCAATTATCATCATTTGCACTGTGAAGTGTAAAAACATAGGTGTAAATGCAGGCGTAACTGCCTGTACACCTTTGTTTTTGCACATCACAGTGGAAATAGAGTAAACACTGCCTACTATGGATGCATGGCAGACAGCTTTTAGAATTAATTTCTAAAATATCCATCTGCATTTTGCAGGTGTAAAAAGCAGGTGAATTCCCTAGGAATCCAGTGGTTTTACACCAGAATGAAAATGTCATGCTCGCTTAACACCAAGTGTTAATTTGGAGGTGAATTGTAGAAGTGAGTGGGAAACATAACTTCTGTTCCGCTACCCACCTTCAAAAAACACATGAAGCTTAAGGAAAGGTGTAAAGACAGTTGTAACACACTTATACCTGTCTGTAGCACCTTTATTAATGCGCTGGTGTTTTGGAAAATTAGCCCCTATGTCTTTTTATGCATGATAAGTTAAAGAAAGTAGTGATAACATTTATGAAAGAGCCAACAAATTTGTCTTAAATGGTACGATCTTACAATGATCATCGATTTACCAACAAATGTAGGCATTCTGAAAGTGTTTTCATGAACGAACTAAGATCTCTTAAGGGGAGAGATCAAGCTGTTGTGACACTTTAAAAGAAACATTTTAAAGAATTAGACTAAAAAAGAAGGAGAATTTTCACATCAGCCAGTAGGACATAATAAAAACTGCTGATTTAAGGAAAAACTAGCAGGACCTTTCGCAGATTGCTATTAAATGCAATGTCTCTAACATGAGTTCCTCAGCTAGTAATATCGATGGATCATGCTAGGTTGAACACTTTCCGCATTGTATTGTGTGAATCAGAGGGCCAGGACCGAAACATCTCCCAGTGGAACGTGTAAGCTTGGCCCTATTATTTTAGTTACTTGTTTAGTAACATTATTAATTAAGTACATTTCACCAACGAAATTGCAGCCAGTTGGAAAGGAATGGTTATTGTCGGGTAGCTGGGATGTATCCTCCAATTATCACCCCATCTCTCTCCTGGACTCATTGACAACGTTATTTTCCAAGATTATGCTGAAAAGATTAGAAGTTAGGTGTGATGGCAATGATTAATTGTCTCCTGCACATGTCTGGTTTAGAAAATGTATTTTAACTATTGACCAAGCATTTATACTCTCATGGGTGGTTCAAAGGTTTGCCTTAAAAAATGAAATAGCCCGTACATTTTAGCTTTATAGCTCCCCAAACTACTTTTGATATAGTTCCATTTAGCCAACTACACTCCCTACTAAGAACATTGATGACTCCCCCTTGCTATAAAGTCTTTGTATTCAAATAAGTCTGCACTCTCATGCTGGGGCCCATATAGCGGTATGTATATACTTTTTAGATTAACAAAGGAGTCCAAAATCAATGTGTCTTGTCCCCACTTTTGTTTTGTTTATACATAAACGTGTTAGTTGTCTATGTGAATGTCTTTTAAATTGGAAATTATGAGTTCTCATCTTTGCAGAAGTTGCTGACCTCATTTCAAGACTTGTATTTGTCTGCAGCGCCAACCAAGTTTCTTTTCCTCAGGATGCCCTGAAAAGGGACCTACGATAAATACTACTAAACCTAAAGTGATGACCTGTTCCCTGTATAGTATTTCCAGTTCGTGCTTTGTAACATATAATCTTAATGGGTCTCCAATAAAGGATGCTGATCGTTTTGGACAGCTGGGGGTACAATTCCAGAAGCCAAAAAAATGGATGCAACCGATTAGGAAAATAATCATTACAATAACTATGAGAGGGGAGGTAGTTGTCCAATATTTGAAGCACTTAGGTGGAAGAGCCCTCTCCCACACCATTGAAGTTCGTAAGATCCAAGGACTTCCCGCAGCTACATATAACACAGACATGTGGGGCCAATCTAATAGTATTATATAGAAACCTCAAAAGAACAAGATCCTCAAGTAGCTTTTAGGAATACCTAAAAGTGCTCCATCAATCCCAGGAAATGTAGAATATTCAGCTAAACTTTCATTTCTGCTCTACTGGTTTAAGTAGTTTAACACCACCAAATTGTCTATGTCTTGTGTAGCACTAAATTATGTGTTGAAATCATCAGCAGCAGAGAGACGTTTTTGGTCTAGCCATGTAAAAAAAAAAAAAAGCAAGTTAGTGTCTCTGGGATAATCTGCACCGTGAAAAGACCCCTGTATGGTACGGTAATAGTTATAAAACTATCCTAACAAATTAATTTGAGGGTAGGCATTTAAAAGATCCCTTCAATGTGTCTGCACACTCTAGTTTAACCTCCCACTACATTTGATTAACAACTCTCAAAGCTTTAAAAATATCTTCACTCACTCCATATGACATATGCATAATCTCCTCTAACAAAATTATGTTTGGAAATGTTACCAATGTATTCTTTCAGCGCCTGTTCGAAACACGGGCCTTCTAGTAAGGGCCCATTTTGGGGTTTCTGGAATGTAAATGTGACATTTTTTTATTTTTATGTCTCTTACATGATTAGCCTTTTTATATTGTTGCACAGGTTTTATCTTTCTTAACTCCAAATAATCTTTCACTGAAACTACATGCACAAGCCCTATTCTATAAAGGAAAGTCAAAAGGATGCTCATCAGGATGTCTGTAAATTAAGACAATACTCTGTCCTGAATCCTACACTATCCTAACCATGTTCCCTATCTACAAATAAAACAACACAACAGCAAAACAAGACTTAGTACAACTATTGACTGGAAGGGGTGCCTGCTGGCTTCTGACCCAAACTTTGTCCTTTTTAGTAAAGGTCTTTGGCCATAGATCAAGTTCAAGAAAGGCAGTTCTTGGTGTCCTGGAAGGATATCCAGGAGTTCCAACCTACGCCTGTCCCTGCCTCTTCCCACTCAAGGGATTCTTTCAGTCTTTCTTCATCCCCACTCTGGGGATCTCTCAGTCTCTCCACTCTGAGGCTCTTCCCCTTCTCTGCCCTACTTGGGGGCTTTTCTCTTTCTCACTCCTCACCATGGGGTTCTCTCTGCATTTTCCCACTCTTTGTTTCTTTTTCTTCTTTCTCTCTCATTGACTGCCTGAATCAGTGCTTCTCAGGAGGGGCATTGAGGCTGGTTGGCTCTCCTCTCACCGCAGACTTTAAAGCTGGTCTATCAGCCTTCCAGGAGTCACTCTCCCTGGAATTGTCACAATGCCCCTTGTGGATTGGGCTGCATCTTCTTTTGTTAAATGAATATAAAAACATGTGACTTGCCTAATTTATTGATGATTTGGTGGCTTCTGGGAAATGGTTGACAGAAAGGGCATACTCATGTTATAGAGACATGGATTCGGACCATACAGTGATGGCCATATTTAAAGAACTCAATAGCAACACATGGCTAAGGGTTAGGCTTGGTAAAGTCATATGCTGTACAGGGAGTGCCATGAAGCAAAGTGGATGCCACAGAGGACAACTCAAGGATGTGGTTTAAAATGTTTATGACTATGTACAAAATCGGGCATCTCAAAATGGTATATGAATGGCACGCAAAGCTGTTCTTTGGAAAGCTTTCCAAAAGACTCAGTGGATGTCTCCCCAGTGTCATTCACAGAACCTAAGAACAATATTCTTCAGTCGGATGACCTCCTGTTCTGGATGAGCCTCTACCTGGAGGTCACAGGTTGTGGAGTGGCTCTCAGGTGATGCAAACACATTTGTTGAAGTTCTAAGCATTAGTGAAGCAAGGTCAACAACATCGCCCTGAGGCTGGGTGGACCAGGAGGCTCTCTAGGTGCCAGGTCCGATCCTGCCTTGCTTTCCTAGCTCAGACCCTCTTACCCAACTCCATCTCACTTCCCTCCTTACAATACTAACGCTCACCCGTGCCTTTGGACCTGTTTCTAAGTCCTACTCAGGCTTCAGGACAGGCATGGGCACCTCAGTGAATACCTTTATTCTATCTATGCACCTACAAAAGGCAAAACAGTCAGATTCCCCCTTGTATCTTGCCTTCATGGTTCTAACTACAACATTTGACATGGTGAACCGAGAGAAGCTCTGGGAAAATTTACACAACCTAGGTTGTCCTAGGTCAAAGAGTAACGTTATTAAACATCTTCATGCAGAGTTTCATGTTTAAATCTGGCTGAACTTGGCCACTAAAATGTCTGGACCAGTGCCCACCTTTCAGGGGCTACGCCAGGACGGTGTCCTTGCATCAGCCCTCTTTAATATCTATTTATTAGAGCTGGGTGCTAGGCTGGCCCAGAGTGCTTCTCATCCAGCACCTTGTATATGTGGATGATATAATCCTTTTAGATCAAACCCCCCTAGGTCTGCGGAGGACTTTAGATGTGCTGTCCACTTAATTATCTGAATTAGATTTGGAACTAAATATGGGCAAAACAAAAATAATACCCTTTGAATCCAAAACTAGGAGCACAAGGACAAGAAATTAGAAGATGTACAGTTGTTGCAATATCTAGGTTTGAAAATTATTTACTGACTCTGAAAGACTATCTACCTACAATTATAGCCTACTCAACCCAGCTGCTGAGAACATTTACATTCTTCCAAAAATAAAATATTATAAAGGAAAAGTAGTTCCCTGCATTACATACGGAGCAGAATCTTGTCAGACCTGTGTCCCTTGGGGGAACATCGAGGGTAGTATAGGGAAACAAACTCTAAACTTACCCAAGGGGATGCCCATATGAAAAATCTGATTCAAACTAGGCTTGCTTTCCCTGGAAGATTTGATCACAAGGAAGCTCCTCTGAATATTTAAAAAAAACATGTTTACATCCCTAGAGCCATTATATCCAATGACTGCATGTCTAAATTCCTCCTACCAGCTTATGAATTGGTCGGTTTCCAATTGTCTGGTGACAAGGCAAAAACTTAATTCATCCCCCACTGAGCTCTGCCAGAAATCTATTCCTGCAAAGAAAAAGCTATGGTGGTTGGATTGGATCTTGACCATTGAACTATGCACATCCTGCAAACTCTAAGCACGCACTACTACTAGAGAAAAACCTCTTATAATATTATTACATATTTAAAGAAATTCCCCAACAGGAAAGATCAAGCCAATTTGCTTCTACAAAGACTAAATATTTGGCCCACAACTGAAATTCAGGGAATTCAAATGAAATTACCAGTGAACCTACAAATATATCGATTTCTAAGGGGCGTAGATAAGATTGAAACTTTGGAAAATGTATTCACTGCATGCACCTTTTTAAATGATATTTGTTACACTTTTCTTTGCCACTTCTTAAATGATCCTATACAGACTCGTTTTAAACATCTCTGGTATCGAATTTTGGGGGTCTCTTATACCCCTTTGTTAACCGCTGCCTTTAAATGTGCAAAAAATATTTTTAAAATGGTAAACATGGTAAAAAAATTGAATTGTATTAAATTTGTAGAAACAAAATCAAATAATGTGTTGTGATGTATTAAGGAAATTACCATGCTATCTCATGTTCTCTTTTTCTTTTTTTAACATTTGTCAACAAATGTTGTATTGTATGAGATACATGTGAATGGTTTTAAGTTAAAACCATAACACCATAAACAAAAGTCCAACTTCTGACCCTTGAGCTGGTGGTGGACTGAGGGCCTTGCTTTACTGCCATGAGCTCATTCCTCTTCCCACTAATCCCAAAGAATGGGTAGACTGTCATTGTTTTACTGTCTATAGTTTGCCATGTGCCTGAAAGGGACCTATCACCACCCATACATCTTAGTTGGAGCTCCTTCTGCCTTCCTCCAGCTAAGTCTTTTCAGCTTGCAAGATCCATTCTCTCCTCTTTTTTGATGTTCTGCCTTTCTCTCATTCTCTTTCTTCACTCCCTCCACCCTCCTTTGCTCTCTCTCTCTCCTAATTCCTGATCTTCATCACTTTCAACATCTTATATTCTCACCCCTACTGAATGCTTTCCTCCTCCAACTTCTTCTATTCTCTTCCGCCTCTTGATTTTTACCACCTCCAACCTCTTCTGTACTCTCTCCTCCACCTGTAGCATCAGCTCTCTCGGAAACCTGCCCCTCATTGCGCAATCCTCCTGCTGATCTATCTACTTTTGCACCACTGCCAGGTCCTGCTCTTCGCCTCTAGTTGCCCTCTATCCCTTCTGCAACTTTAGCTCATGCTGCATATCCACCTCTCCACTCCTTGTTGCTCTGCTACTCCGAAAACCCACACCCTTGAGTCTAGGTCCTTTCATCTGGGTCTGGCTTCTACCTACAACATTCATAGTGTCTGGTAATCATTTCTGCCTTGGGATTGGTTATGAAGTAACACCTCAGGTTTGTTTATTGAGTACCTTGTTCAGCATTCTGCTCCCTGGATTGAGCCTTTAACAGCCCAGGCCACTATCTTAAAACACTGATGGCCGCTGGATTGCTTACGCCAAGATCATGAAGTCGAGTCAGCAGGACCAGAAATTCCACCATATAATGCTCATGGGCTCCTGTGCCCGTGAGGCAAAAGTTGGGGCTCAGGCTGCAAAATCACGACTAAGTGTCAGTACATGATTTCTGCAATGGTGTGCAGAGTCACAGGCTGTGGTGGTTAACCTGACCCTTTGGTTAGGTCCTTTAATGGCCTAGTAGTAAAAGTAGTTTCAGTGTGGTGGTTCCCTGCCCCCGGCTCCCAGTGTTGTAGGGGAGACAGGTGATCCTCTGCATGCTATCCCTGGGCCCCACATCACGTGGCAGGTAATGACGCCCAGCCCCTAAGTCACTCCCACTCAAAACATAATGGCAAGGGAGAGAACATCATCAAAGATGTTTAAATACGTAAAGGGTGTTTGATATTTTGACCCACTCAGATGTGCTATGTTACACTACTTTGCTGCTTTGAGGCCAGAAACAGCACGGAATGTATGTGCTGACTCCTGTGCACGCTAAAATCCATAAACTGCGCTTGGCAATAACCAGAAACTGGCTGCACCGCTCTGCCAACACACATATCGGGGGGGTGAAAACAGAGACCTCACTGCAGGAATATGCCACTGGGCTCTGCAACCTTTTACATGGAGCAACGTGAAAGAAGCAGCCTCATTGGGCTGAAAACCCAAAACGCCTCTTTAAAATGTCAGCTTTTCAACCTTAAAAAGTGCTGTTTTGGCACTAAATCCATTCATTTCTACTGGACCACTATGATCAAAAAGGCTCTGTAGTGCCCAGGATCAGTCTTGAGTCTCAGAGAAACCAGGCCTCATTGAATGACAGCTACTGACAAATGTATCCTTGAGAAATCAACCAGGGACTGTGTTTTCATTTTTCACGGCAAATGTGACTATTTCCTTGCAGCAAGTATCAAGAAACAGCTGTTCAGAGAAAGACTTTAAACAAATGCTTGATACATTTATCCATGCTGCAAACAATTCCAACACTCAAGGGAAGGACTAGAGCTGCCTAAAATGTGTATATGCTGCAGAGGAAATCTGACTTTAAAAGAAATATGTTAAATGTTCTTTTGCCTGAATAGGAAGCAAAATCACCTATTTTAAAAGTATATTATTGTGTAAAGCCTTAATTATTTAAGAATGTACAAAGATTTGCTACTGGTAACAATTCACCTATAAACTGTTTAATTCCATAGGGTTGAGTAAAGATTTAAAAATGTGAAAATTAAAACTGAACCCAGTCTGAGTTGGTAAATTATATAAAAAAAAAACCTGCTCTGCAACATGCTATCCCTGAGAAAGGTTGACACCTTGAACTGCTGGTGGAGGAATGGCTAATTGCTAGTTTGGAGGCATGAATGCCCAGGACAAAGGGGTTTTTCCAAATTACATCAGTCTTTCATCTTTGCACCAGGATGAGACAATCACAGGCTAAGACACTCACCCTACAAGTGGGAGGGGCAGGAAACTTCAGTCAAGGGAGAAGAGGCCTCATCCTGCTTCAGAGAACTTCACACTTGCTGACAGTTGAAAGAAAGAAAAAAACTCTGCTTAAGGACAATAGACTTCCATTTGGTTTTAAAATGCCTATTTTGCACTGAACTTTCAAGACAGTTAATTTTGCCCTAATAATGAGAAAAAAATATGAAAAGTACATAATTCTAGAGCTTTTTACTACATAATGAACTAAAGTTATAAAAAATGACGGATTGCGCTGAAAGTATTCATGTTGCAAACTTAACCTTATATACATGTACCCTAGGAGTAATGGCGCATCTATGTAAAAAATTGGGATTTGTTAGACCAAATCTTTCATGGTCAAAATTGCCAAAATGTCAAAGAAATACTAAACCAATTCCCACCGACTTGGGAGTTGGATTGAAATGTAACCCACAAAATATGTAATGTGTGCATCTTATTTTCTCAAAGGTCATCACTGCATAAATATGTATTTGTGGGAAAATTAGATTTTGTTTCTAGGAGCTAGGGGAGGTTCTGAGACATTGTAAAAGCAACACCATAAACATGACCTCCTGTTCTGTCATCCAATCAGCGAAAGGCAAGGCAGAGATTATGCTTTTGCCCAATCCTAGCATTAGGGGTGTGGGCACTAAGACTGCCCCTGCCGAATAATTTAGTGATGTCATTTGGCATGATAAATAAGGGAACCTCACAGCACACAAGTACACTGATTCCTGACTTCATCCTGATTTTTTGTGTGGTGCCCTGTTCCTGAATTCTCCATCTTTGTTCTTTAATTCTACATCCTTGTTCCTGATTCCTGATTTTTCTTAAAAAGCCAAGGCCTTAGCATTGCTGAACTCCTTTTCCAGCTAGGCCCCAAACTCTAAAAAAAGAATCCCAAAACCCCAGGGAAGCATCTTGATCCAGTTTGGCTTGCTACTAACTGCATGCCTGCTCCAAACTTGACATCCCACTGATATTCAGTCTCCAGTAACCAGTCCAGTCCAGTGCCACCCAGCTGACCATATCCCGCCAGATGTGCCCTGCTGTCCATGGTTAGACTGATCCAGATGACCAGAACCCTTGATGGTCCAAATCCAAAATAAAAGTGGACTGGAAGTATTAATAGGAAGCATAGAAAATCATAGCATAACCTGTTTTGTTCCATCCCAATCCCTAAACCATCCTATCCATACCTAAGAACTTGTAATATTGTCAGAACCATTCTTGAAACCCTTGGCTTTGATTCCTTGTGCTAGTGCTACCTTCTTTAAAATCCTTTTGTCTTGTGAAATCCCAAACCCTTAAATCCTCCCTCGGGTTATCAGACTGATTCCTCCAGGGCGGACACAGAGGTGCTGGGGTTGGTTCCACGGATCAACTCTAGAGTTTACTGTGTTTCAAACTGGTAACCAGCCTGAATGCCCTATTGTAGAGCATAATTGTCATTTACAAATTGATTTCTGTTTTCTTTTTCGCACCTTTATTTTCCAAAAACGCCTCTCATTCAATCTTGCATATTTTCCTCAATGTAATAGCTGAGACTTCATTTCAACTCTGATTTATACATAAGACCTGTAGCTACAATCCAACATTAACACTGCACTTCAAATTAGTATATTTCACCCGTTTTTCTTAAAAACCGTTTGGTCATTTTTAGGCGGGAATCCGCATTTCTGCAAAGTTTACACATGTGAGTTTTGTTTTAAATAATTTCCAAACTTCCATTAAGATTCCAAGTGTTTACTTTTGCGCAAATTGTGGCTCATGATTGTTAGCATCTTTTCAATGTTGCTCCCATAGGAATTTCTATTGATTTAAGTATTTTTGCACACTTTTCATTGTTTTGCTAAGTCATTTTCGAAGATCATTTTCAAAAGTGTAATATTGCCAACCCGTTTTTCTCTTTTGTTTGGGCTGGGAAGGTGGTAATTCAATACTGTTCTTTATTCCTGAATATCTGCTGCTTCCTCACAACCGTTTAGAATTGCTTATTTGTTCGTTGAGGAATTTTGCAGGAGGAAATCTTAACTTAAGGGCTATCTTTTCAAACAAGCCAAAAGTGTTCTTTTCTCTGATGCTTTATATTCTGTGTTGCTAAAAGTGAATTTAACTGCCTTACATCTGTTGTGTCATCACATTGGTGATTGCTGCTCCCTATTCAAAAGTATATGTTTAATTTGAATTTAAATAAATACATAAATATTACCTTTACAAACCAGACTGATTCCTGGTCCATTGTGACCTGGGGCTTTTGAGAAGGGGTGCGATATGAGTGCTATATCACTCAGAATATTGAACTTATAGACATAACAAAATAAGTATTTCATTTGTGCGCTGCATACTAGGCTGGGACCAGTGTGTATCGCCTGATTGAAATTCTTAACAAGGGTTACTCCAGGAGAACACTCTTTCTTCAATCTATTGCACAATTTATATCCTTGACCTCCATATTGTTTTGCATCAAGCAGACCCTAATAACTCCACTATTTATTATTAGTTTTTTTTGTGATTCTGGTTTATACCAGTCAAGATAACACAAGATATATCAAACCATTATAACAAACATAGAACTTAATAATTAAGATCTTCAAATATAAGAAACACATCAACCATAAAGAAAAAAAATACTGCATGAGAACATTTTGATCCATAAAACAGTATAACCACAAGATAAAATCCTCCGTCTAAAGTGTACGTGTAGATCAAATTGATACGTCCAATACCATCAAATGCTGTGCAAAGTGACAAAGTGACACAATGTCAATGCTGTGATAAATAACAAGTCTTCAGAGTAAGAACTCTCCTGAACTAACTATGAAAGATTAATCAGGTCTGCAAAACTAAATAGGTTTAACAATGCTATTGTTAAAACAGTTTCCTCACATCTAGTAAGTCTATTAAACACGTCCACTGAGTTTACAAGGAACCAATTATATACAAATATATTTCAGAACAATAGTCGTACCTCTTGAAGATAGTTACATTCAATCAATATATGGTGTCTAGATTGAATCATATTTGGGACATTGCACAAGGCACAATGACTCAGGGTCCCAGAATCTCTCAATAACTTGGTCTCTTTAATCTCCTGTATCTCACCGGTCAGCAGCAGATTCAATCTAAGCCTAAGGAAATGGCTATGCCAGATTGCATTTGCGTATTTCCTTAGGGAAATTTGCAAACAACCTAACAGTCTATCCATAGAGGATAAACTCTTAAATAGTTTATACGATGTCACCATTCCTATTGGTGTGTACCAATCCACATCCTTTAATCAATGCACACTCAGTTAAAATAAGATTGGAAGATTTGTTTTAATTATTCAATGGAAGATATTTTGGGATTTTCATTGTATCGCCCAATTCACTAAACAGAGAATCTGTAATAGGGCTAAGTAGCAGTCTATATAGAATTATTATTTTCTATTTCACTATAAAAGATAAAGAGGAAATGCCCAGCTCTAAGCAGAGAGCATCATTTGGAAGACAAATAGGTAAATGTCATGATTTTAGCCAAATTCTTGCCTGTACCTTGTCACAGTCGATTCCGCTACAATTAGCAGTGACTTCCACCCCATGCATCAATGCTGAAGTAACTTTTAACTTATAAAAATAAATCCGGCACCAGAGAGAAACAGCAGTATTGACTATATACCCTCTTCATCAGTACCACCAAATGCACTGCCTTCTCCCTAATCCTGGCTAATATGATTCCTCCATCCGATGTTTTTTATTTTTATTTTTTTATTTACTGTGCATTGTAAGGCGCTTATACATCAAGAAATTGTGTTTCAAAGCACCCGCAGAGGGGAGGGAACAAAGCAACAAAGCAGGGCAATGGAATAAAATAAAAATGCAAGTGCTAGAGGTTCCAGAGAGTGAGTTGCAGGGCAATTGGTAAGTGCAAGGCAATGACCACTTGGTAGGAGAGTAGTTATCTGCATGTACAATAAGTGCAGACCTGTGAGACAACACAAGCCAGTGGATGCCCAAAGGCAAGTACAGGGGAAGGGTAGAAGCTACAGGCAATTGGACAGAAAGCTAGGACCCAGAAGGACACATACCGGCCCAGGCCACCAATCTCAGTGACTTGGGGTTAGCATGGGAGGGTGAGGGTGAAGGAGGAAGAGAAGAGGAAAGTCTTGAGGAGCTTGCAGAATTTGAGGAGATCCGGCTCAAGACGTAGAGGAAAGGGGAAGGCTGTTGCATAGGAGGGAGATAGCTGAGGAAAGAGATTGGCCTCCCGCTTGCTGCTTAGAGAAGCACTTGACGAGCAGAGAGTTGGAGTGAGAAGATCGGAGAGATCTGGAGGGAGAGTATTTGCTGAGAGCAAGCTGGAGAAAGTGTGGTCCCAGGCCCAGACAGCCTTATGGATGATGCCGAGGGATTTGAATTTGACCCTTGCAGCAATCGGGAGTCAGTGGAGAGAATTTAGGGCTGGAAAGATGTGGTCCCTGGGCTTGAGGACAAGGATACATCTGGCAGCCCTGTTCTGGATTAGCTGGAGGGGCCAGAGAGAGGAAGCGGATAGATCAAGAAAGAGGCTGTTGCAATAGTCCAGCTTAGAGAGTACCAGAGCTCTAGCAACATTAAGTTCCCGTGGAAAACTCAGGAAATGGAGGGTATCTGTGAGAATGTGGAGTTGGAAATGGGCCTTCTTGGCAAGGTCCAGGATGTGAGGAAGGAAGTAGAGAGAGGAGTCAAAGATGACTCCAAAGTTTCTGGCTTCAGATGAAGGAGAGGCGGGCAAGCCCATAGAGGGTGGCCAAAGTGAAGGGAGGAAAGAAGGAACAGGAGTCCCAATAGGAAGGATCTCAGTTTTGCTGGCATTGAGACAGAGATCATTAGAGGTGCACCAAGACTGGATAGCAGACAAGCAGTCAGGAATTGTAGAGGAAGTGGCAAGTGATGCAGAGGGAAGTTTGAAAAAGAGTATCATCTGCAGAACACTGGAAGTGTGGGGAGAAAGTGGAGATAAAGTGAGCAAGCAATGCAAGATAGATGTGAAAGAACCAGGGTGAGAGGATAGAGCCTTGGGGAACGCCACAGGTGGAGAGAGTGGTGGAGGGGAAAGAACCAAGGATAATCTGGCTGGGATGGCCAGTGAGGAAGTAGGTACGCCAGTCTAATGACCACTCCGAGATACCCAGGGTAGCATGAGCCACTTTATGAGGATAGAGTGGTTGACTTTATCGATAGCAGAGGCACAATCGAGTAGAATGATAACAGCGGGTGTGTTAGAGTCAAGAGATTCAAGCAGTTAGCTGGACAAAAGGCGTCAGCAGAAGACTTTTTCAGGAGGGGGTGAAAAAGAAAGTGCATGTGGGAAGAGGGGAAAGACCCAGTAGCAACAGAATGATTACAGAAATCAGCATGTGCAGGGGCAAGGGAGCCAATGCTGTCCTTAATAGTTCTGGAAGACCAGGGTGAGACCTGTTTGGAGGAGACCTTCATAGAGCAGACAACTCTAGTGACCTCTTCCGATGTGGCAGGGGGGAAGGAGGTGTAAAGACTGGAGGGGGTGTCTGCACTTCTGCTCTCTATATGGTAGAGGAGAGGCACAGAGGACCCCAGCCAAGATTCTCTATAGGGTAGCAATGGACGAGCAATGAAGGCCTAGCTTCTCAGGAGGTGATGCAGGCTGGTTCTTAAGTACAGTGTAGTCCCCGAACCCCCACAAAGGAATGTCCACACACTGTATTACTGAAAACACAGTCTTTATATAATTAATATTCAAAGGTATGTACGCTATCACAACGACGCGCTTTCTACTCAGAAATCAACAATGGTAAATGTATACAATTCTAAAGTGGTACCACCAATATTATCTCATTAAAGTGCATCAACTATACTGTTAGAATGTCACACAGATAAATGACATGGAAACCAGTCATAGAGATAGGAAGGTAAGCAAGATGGTTGACACAATTGGCAGACTACTGGCCCAGCTACCTAGACACAGTTCTATGTGGAGATCCCTCCACCTGGGAAACCTGTAAAATAAAGATATATAGCACAAGCCGAGTCCATATATTGCTCAATAGTCTTGTTCTCTCCTATAATGTTTTTACCCCCCCAATGTACCTGGTGGAGTAGAGTTCTTCGAAGACGCATCGAGGGATCCTTCTTGAGTGACTGCCTTTAAAGCAGGAGCCACGGATCATCAAGAGGCGTCGAAGAAGGTGAACTTGGTGTCGACAGTGTTGATGAGAAGTTCGAGGGTGCCGAGACCACGACGTCGATCCAGGCGGTGCTCGTCCGCGACGTCCTGCGAGGATGAGGTGTGCGGGGCACCTCAGTGATTGATTGTTCAGGACCGCAAAGGGTTTCTGAGGAACTGTGGCCCAGCAGGGGCGTTGAGTCGTCGAAGTCTTTGTGGCCTTCAGGTGGCGGGAGACCCACCGGTGGATTCTCCTCGGCGGCCTTGACTCTCTCTGGCAGGATAAAGCGGTCGTCGGTGCGGACAAGGGAGTCCTTTGTTTCAAATGTTCTTAGGCAAAGGAGCGGGTGGCTCCGGTCATCAGCGGCACGGCGTCAAGTGGCCCCCGCGTCTGGGCAACACAACTTCAGCGGGCCTCTAGCGGTTACACAAACCTGCGAACCCTGGTCGACGGCAATGGACTTCGACAGCAGCAAAGTCCTGGTGCTTCACTTCATTCTCCTTAGCGGTCCCCATCTCCGGTCGGCAGCCTTTCGAGGGTCCGACTTCCAGGGAGCTTCGGCGAAGGTTAGCGGTGCTCGATGGTCCCTCGGAGCACGGGTAGAGGGTGCCTTACCAGGTCCTCTTTCGGATCAGTCTTCGACGAGTTTGGCAGCTTTCAGATCGGGTCGAAGCAAATGCAACAGCAAGTCTTCTTCTTCCAGCTGGGCGTCGAGGATCAGCAGTTCCAGTTACTTTTCAAGTGTAGACACAGCTTCTGAACAATTTCCAGTGGTGAGAGGTCCCCAGATGTACTATTCTGTCTCTCATCCACACTGCTGGGTCACACTCAGCAGCCAATCATACAGAAGGGCATGTATGCAGTCATTCAGCTAATCAGGCACACAGTGCATTCAGGTCATCCTCCTCCCTCTCAGACAATCACAATAAGGAATGAGAATTGGGACAAGTACCCAGCCATTCAACACTACACACTGCATTCAGGCCAGTTTCGGGCAGGGCTGTCTCAGTCTTTGTCTCTCATACCAGAAACCAGACAGCCACAACAAGAAGTGCATATTGGTCACACACTCCATTCACCCAGGTCCCACCCACAGGGAGTACTCACAACATACAGTCACTGGGAAGGCTCCAGCCAGTCTGGACTGGACTTCACAACAACACCATATAGGGAACTTCCACCCAACAGCCAGTCAGGGGGAAGGGACAGAGTCAGGGTTTCCCAGGACTTTGGGAAACAAGGTAACAGGCAATGGAAAGCAAGAGGCCACAGGGGCCATCTTGTTTTCTATCAGGAATCAACTGATTCCAATCGCAGGGCCTGGGTATCCCAAAATGGAGGATACTCAGAGCAGCTGTCAAAATCAGCATGGAGCTGCCACCAGCCCATACCCTGCTTTGTGGGCCACCCACAGGTGCCTAAAAACATACACTAGGGGCACAGGGTTGTACCCCCACCCAGGGGTGCCATAAGGGTATCACATGGGTCTGTACACCAAACCAAAAACAGGAAGAGCTGCACTGCCAAGAGTCCCACATGGACTCCTGGGCAGTAAACAATACAGAACACAAATGAAAAAGGACTACAGGACAAGGAAAGGGAGGCCCTCTCCCTCCAATGCATTTTCAGTATCACAGGAGGAGAAAGAGGATGAGCGAGGATGAGAGGCCAGGGCTGGATGGGAGACAGGAGGAGGGGGAAATGGAAGGAGAAAGGGAGTCATGATGTCATGAGTTTTTACAGTGAAGTGGGTGTCCAGTGTATTGCAGAGGACCTGGGATGGAAGAGGCGAGGCAGAGACTGCCAAAAGATTTGTTAGTTCCTTGCAGATTTTAAAGAGTTCAGCCCTGTTGTTGGATACTCCAGAGATGCGAGCCTGGATGTGGGTCCTCTTTTTGGAATGAATGGAGAGACAAAATTGCCTTTGGAGAAGGCGACAGGCCAATTTGTCAAAGGATAAGCTTGAGGTCTGCCACTTCATTCAGCAGTACTGCACTTGCGTTTCAGGGCTTCTAGATCAGAGTCATGTTGGCAGGTTTCAATCAGATCCTCATGACAGGGGCAAGAATGTCGGGAGTTTTAGTGATGGCGAGATGGAGGTTGTTGAGAGCCGAGTCAGAAGTAGAGTCTGCCGGTGGAGCGGGTGGGAGGATGAAGGTGGGGGTGAAGGCAGCAACTGATACTCATTTCATTTGATGGATGTCTGTGAATGAGGCTGGCAGAGCTGGGGGAGGTGCGGTCAGAGGGCCGAGATGACCCAGGTGGGAGGAGAGGAGAGAGTGGTCTGACCAGGACAGCGGATTGGACAGTGGAGCAGAGAGCAAGAGATCAGTATAGATGAAGGCATTGAGAGTGTGTACAGCCGAGTGGGTAGGACAAGAGGGGAGACTAGAGAGGGAGAGAGAGGTGCAGAGGTCACGGGAGAGAGTGGAAGCCGTGATTAAGGAGTCAAGGTGGATGTTGAAGTCATCCAGGAGGAGTTTATATGTAGATGTCTGGAAAGAGGAGGAGAAATTGGTCCATTCTGAGAGGAACAGGGAGATAGGGCCAGGCGGCTTGTAGATAGTGGCAATGGTCAGAGAGGAAGTAGGAGAGATGCCAAGCATGCAGACAAGACAATCGAAGGATGAGTAGGGCTGTATGGGTATGAGGCAAGAAGGGACCCACTCAGGGATGATCAGGAGAACCCCACCGCCAACATGGTTAGGGTGAGGCTTAAGATGATCTTGTTGCCATCAGGGAGAAGGGGGTGAAAAGCAGTGACTGAGCTGGCATTGAACCACATTTCGGTGAGAGCAAGGATGTCGAGATCAAAGTCTTCAAGGAGGAGGCATATGTCAGAAGAATGTTTGATAGCAGAGCAAGCATCAACTGTTGCCAAGTCGAGCCGGTCATCAACTTTGAAGGTTTTCCGAGGTTGGGTAAAGGCGGGTCGTACACCAGTCGGAGGTAGTGAAGGAGGTACAGGTAGAGAGGAAGGAGGGGAAGCAGAAGTGGGAAGAAAGTTGATGAGAGTTGGCAGGCAGCGGTCAAAGAGGAGGAACTTGGGTTGAGGACCCTGAGCCATAATAGTACCATTACGATAGACATTAATGATGCACCTTGAGGATGAGAAGCCAGCCAAGAGTATTTCCATCTAGTGCCACCATTAATGGTTGAGGAAGAGAAAGGGGAGAGAGTGGAGATCAGATGTCGAGTCCATATGTCTGGAGATGGGACATCAAAGAGGATATCAGTGACAATCTGTCTGGAAGTAGTGCTGACATAGATGTCTAAAATAGGTAAGCCAGGATTACAAGAAAAGAGATATTTTTCCTTCCATACTTTGTGAGAGAGGGAGGATAGGTGATCGAATAGCAGTTATAGTAGATAGGAGAGATGGAGAGAGCCACAGAGGTGGTAGAGAGGGGAGTAAAGGGATAGGAGTAGAAACTGCACAGGCACGAGATGACTTACCAGGCGGCCTAGCAGCCAAAAGTAGTGGGTAATTTAAAAAGCACACATAGATTAGAATTTGCCAAAAAGCACTAACATAGCATAACATGGATGATGAAAGAATTTTAAAAAGCACACCTAAGTTTAACTTTGCCAAAGAGCACCAGTGCAGCATAAAAAGGGGGTAGATAAGTGTGGGCGCTCTACGGGGAAAAATAAGTTAGTCAGAGGTAGGCAGCAGAAGCAGGCAATGGATCAGATGTACAGAAACTACCAATGTCAATTGGGAGGAGGAAGCAATTAGCAGTGAGACTGTGAGACAGGGGAGGCTAGAGTCAGCAGGTGACCAGAAGGAGAGTTTGAATCCAAGCAGGTGAACCAGTGTGTTTACAGTGCAGAGTGTTGGCACATTTTTCATGGACCTGAAGGCAGGGATGCACTTAGTTTTGTTTGTGTGTAGCGAGGGCTGGGAGGGTTGCAGGTGCGGTGGCATGGAGGGAGCTCCCTCCAGCGCTGGACAGGGCCAGACCGGTGCCTTTGTATGGGCCTTTTAGAGGGTGCCCACGTTCGCCTGCCGGCTCTGTTGGTTGGCCCTTGATGAGATAGGAGCTGGCCAATCATGGTGATGGAAGGAGGGCAATCCAAGCATTCAGCTGCAGTGTTCAGGCGGCAGCCATGTTGCTGTACTGAACAGGCCCAAGGTGCTACAAGCTTAAGTGGGCTTTGCAGATAAGATGTACTACACAGGACCAAATTGTGGTGGAATAGCGTTGCTGCAATATTTTTAATGGTTCATCTCAGATTTGCACTGCATGATGAGGGCTTGCCACTCGGATCCATACAAGCACCCAACATTGCACACAATGCCCATTAGGGATTACCTCGGGGGAAAGAGAGCATCGCTCCAGCAGCCTCATGAAGGAAGCCAGGTCCACAGATGTATCCGTCGTGCTGGCAGGCAAGGGAAGTTGCATCCATAACATTACCAATAGAAGTAATACAGGCCTGTTCCTGTATACATAAAATAATAAAACCATAAAACCAGTCAAAGTTGTTGAAAGGACCCTTCTGAACCTTATTTGATATTTGGTCTGATGTCTAACCATATTTGCCTAACCTTCTAATTCCCGTAAGTACCAGGCTTGCAAAAATGTTACTTTCACAGTCCATTAACTATATCGCACAGTAGTTAAAGGATTACTTCTGTCTACTTTCCTAAAAAATGGTATTCCACTGATTACTTCTAGGAGGGGTGGAGGAGGGTGAGGGGGGAGGGCGTAGCTTTAGCATTTAAAATAGATACACAGAGAAAGTACATAATATTGCCCCCAAACCACCGGCTCAATCTTAAAGTAACATATTTGACAAACCATTAGGCCTAACAGCTTGCAGATTTGAAGCTTTTCTTAATGATTCCTCTATTTGAGCAATACTGATGTTTAATGACCACAGGCAATTAAGACAAGGGGTTGGTAAAGAAAAAGTCGGTTGTCTATTCACTAATTCAAAGTGTTTTTTCCACACACCTTCAGCAATTGGATTATCCTGTTTTTCCTCCTGATGATGCACAAGATTATTAATTAGGGACCAACAATTATGTGTATTATTGCTCAAAACAATTGGCAGCATTGTTTTCCCATCTCTCTGATGCTGTCAATACATTTGGACTTTATACCCATTTTTAAAAGATTGCTGCAGTCTGCAAACTTGTTCCTTCCATAATACCTTATTGGGCTCAACACCCTAAGGATATTGAACGTAGCTCTGTTTTCCTATCTTCCACCATATTATCTAAAGGGTGAGCACAACACCCTGTCCCTTTCCTGGTGGTCTGCAGATATCGAAAACCTTGTCCAATCATGTCCCAAAATCTGCCACATTCAAAAGCTGCATTTTCTCAATTACACTGGCCGAATTTACCAAACAATTAAATTCCCTAATACATTCCTGCCCCTTTCCAATCCTTCTCACAGGCCGATTTCAACCATTATTGAAGTTTACATTTGAAAAATCAGGCTGCTTGTTAAATCTGACATTAAAATCAAATCTGACCATGATAGAATGATATACACTTAAGGTCGTATTAGGGATTTGTAGCTCTAGAGAGGCCTGTATCAAACAATCTGACATGACCAAGTAATCTATGCAAGATGCTTTTTGCAGGCGTTAAAAACCAACCCGCAAAGGGACCCAGGGAGCTAATTACGGTACCGCAATGTGCGGTGCCGTAATTAGCGCCTTCCCCATTCCCATTATGCCCTATGGGGCAAAAATGGGATTGGGGAAGGGCAATGGTGGAAGGGGGAATTACCGCCCCTCCAACCTTGGAATGGGGCAGTATTCCCCTTTCCCACAAGGTGGTGCCGGTATTTTACCGGCATGAACCATGGCGCTAATTGCGCCATTAGCGCCATGGTTCACCGCCTACCGTGTAATGAGGCCCTAAATCTCCTATTACTATAGGACGGTCCCTCTTTCACACATTATTTTAAATCTCCCTCAAGAGAATGTGAAAACCACACCCAATGTTCACCTTCCCCTCTTCTAGCCATGTCTCCCTTTCCTCCTCTGTCTATCACTATCAAACTACTGGTTACCATATTACAAGTGATTGAGAGAGGTCTCTTTTGCCAACCGATCTTCATCATGATAGGCAGTATCTCATTTCTCCATATCTCTTCGCAGCAAATTAATTAGTGGATACAGATCATAATCCAATTGCTGTAGCAAGTCTAATTCTGCCAGGAACAAATTTACAACTAGCATAGATTTGAACACCAGCTGCACAACATCTGTACGTTTATCATAAAATAAATACACTTTCAATGACTTTTCAGATCAGTAAGCATAGCTGTGGAATTTCATGTAACAAATTTATAATATTCCTTTGGTTCTGATAAATGTCACCCTTGAGTGTAAATAGTCACTCCAAAATAAAGCTTTCCTCCCCAACTTTGACAAGCTTCATCTGGTGGAAAAGGCCTACCCTCATTTGCATTTTCCCTAGTTTCCAGGGCCTGATACCTACATTTTAACGAAGTGACAGTACAGCTCAAACAATTACATCTACCTTTTGGGATTTTTTACATCAAACCGCTAGTGCCATTAACAAATGTATCTCGCGGGACTATAGCATTATATTTATCCTCTCTTATATCACCACTTGCCTTACACTGGGAACCTACCCTATTGATTGCATCAGGCACCCTGGAATATGACTTATTAACTGCCAACGACAATGGCCCATTCAAATTAGCCTAGCCCCACTCAGAGTGTTCATCTCTTAACTGACAATTAACATGCCCGCTCTGACCACCTAGGTTAACCCTGGTGAGTTCCATTTTTACTCCAACACACTGCTCCCCATCCTAGGCAGCCTTCCCCAAACTCATATTACTCAGATCCCTAGCAAGCTCCTTAGAAGCCCCCTCCAAGGACATCTGTTTTTTGTGCACAACAGCCTGTGGACCCTTACTTCTGTCTCTCACTTTGATTTGAATAAACAGGGCAGCCCGTTGTACTGCTTTAGTTGTTTTAAATATCTGGACCAAATCCTCTGTTTCACTAGTTACTTTCAACATAACTACCTTCTGTGGCTGACACTGGTTAACACAGAGCAGCTCTGTGCTTTCTTTATCCTCTCTTTGTGAAGGATTTCCTCAGTGGCTGTTGGAGAAGGGTGTGGCTAATACCAACATAGACTTCAAAGACCCCCATACCCACAGAACATAGAGCAAAAAGAGAAAGGAAAGAGAAGAGAAACATGTGTTTTATTTTTTTTGTTAGATATCTTTGAGATCCTACTGAGCCCACTATACTGCAAGTGTGCATGTTTCCCTCCAAAATATGGAGTCAGTGGGGCCTTGAACATGGCACCAAAAGGCACTCCAAGAACTGCTGCTGCTTACTAGATGGATATCAGAAGCCGAACCTGACAATTAGGTGAGACTTACATCTCTTTCTTCTACTCTGCATGTTAACTTTACTTCCTGTCATTTGACACTGAATCAATCCCTCCTACAGCTAGATTTTACCAGCTCAGAAATGCTGCTTGTGGACGATACTATTCTTGCTCCCCCCAAAACTGACTAACACACTGCTCCTCTGAGAAGTATGGGAAGACCAAGAAGGGTAAGGGATTGGTTGTCACTCATCCAATGTCCTTAAAGACTGCGTCCACCATGGATGACAAGAGTACCCCACAGAAATCAGTGCATAGCAACAGCCTGACAATTTCCATGGGCACACACCTACTTGGTGAGGAATAGTGCATGACCCCTGCACTCCCTTCATCAGCAGACATTAAGCAAAAAGAGTGAGAGGCCCCTAGGGTGTCAACATGTGGCGATTATGACAAAATCAAACTGGGAGACAGAAGAGAGTCATCCACGTCAGGATTGGCATTGCAGCTTTCAAAAGACATAGGGCCTCATTACACGTTGTGCGGTAAAAATCTCAAATTACCGGCATGGCGCTCTTAACGTGTCCGCCCTCGCAAGAGGGCGCTAATAGCGTACCATTACGAGTACGCGGACACGAGCATAGCGCCATGCCGGTAATGACCCTACCACCATGCCGCTAAAGACCCCAAAAAATCACTTACCGCCCTCGACGAAAGTGCAGATAGCACCTCCACCCTCACGCTGCATGCAAATAGTGGTCACCGCTAATAGCGGTGACCGTTAAATTGCAGAACCAGAAATAGTGTCATCGCACAAGAACGGGAAAGAGCACAGCGGCCATCTTTAAAAACACAATCCATTGCCATCCACTGCCCCCTGGACCTGTTTGGAGTAGGTTGCTGTTGCAAAACATCCGGGACACCTTCAACATGCCCAAGGCATTTAAAAAAAGCACTGACAGGCAGCGCAAAGAAAAATTCACCTCGGAGGAGTTGAACATGTTGACCCAGACCCTGGCTGACAATGGTGAGGTTGTCTTTGCCAACGACATGCGGTGGCCGACACTACTGAAAAAAAGGCCGTCTGGGAAGAAGTTGCGGTTAAAGTCAGTGCAGTGGGCACCCGCACGGTGCATGAGTGCAGGAAAAGGTGGGACAACCTCAGACTGCTTGTGAGGGCATCCTTTCCGAAAACCACCGAATAGCCACTGCAGGTGGAGCCGGTTCACCCATCAGACTAAAGGAATGGGAGGAGACCTGTGCAAACCTAATCGCAGTGGAATCCATTGAGGGAGTAGACACTATGGAGCTAGGCGTGGGAACCACTTCAGATGGAGGTGAGTGTACACATGACAGAATGCTATGTGAATGTACTGTTCCCCCCAAATGTGAGCCCAGAATCCTCTCATGCATGGACACACATCCACACATGCATCCATCCCTGCCCATGGCAGTGTCAGACCCAAACACGCACACATCACCATAGACAAGTGCCAAACACAACCATGCATGGTTGAGGCACTGAACTGACACATCACCTGCATCCACAACTATTAAGTCCCAATGGCCACAACTGCATTATTGATGTATCCTGCATGAAGTACATAGAAACATAACCAATGCCACCCCCCTTCTTGTCCCTGACAGGCTCACATACAGATGGTGAGGATGCCGCAACTGCATCCCAGGCAACGCCTACAAGTAAGAGACCAAGGGCACAGGACTCTAAGGACACCCCCACGACATCTAGGAGCTAGGGGGGAAGGTCCCACATGATGAGTGTGAAGCTTCGGAGGAGTGCTACTGCCAGGATTGAAGTAGCCACACCACCAACTAGAGCCCCATCACCGCAGGTGAACCCACAACCACCAATACCAGCCACCGAGGACCCACCATCAGCTGTGCCAAGCTCCGCAGGAGAGGCAGCCGCCACTGCCCCCCCTATCTGACCTTGAGGACACAACAGTTGGCACAATGCAGATGCACACCCCAAGCCCCCCTACAACTCCTGAGCCTGCACCATTCCAGACACCTGATCTGATGTCACTGGTGAGGACACATTACAGCCATAATGTCCCCCATGGTGGCTTCACCTGCTGTCATGTATGCATCTGAGGGCACAGCAGCCACTACACCATCACCCAGCACTGCCCTTGAGCTGGCCACCATCCGGCAGCGTCAACATGAACTTACTGTGCTGGTTGGCCAGCATGTTGAGGAGGCTGCCCATCTCAGGGAGAATGTTGTGGAGACGACAAGGCACTCCAGTGAGAGGATGGAGGCCTGTACTGACAGGCTTTGTGATGAGATAGCTAGGCTAAGGGAGGTCCTCACTCGAATAGCTGACAAAATGGACCGCCACTTCAAACCACCAGGACAGTCTGCCACGTCGTCATCTGCCGGTTCAACGCAGACAAGCCCCCTCCGCCGCTCAACACGCACCACCAGGCGCATGTCTGCCCATCCTCCAAATGCTGCTGCAGATAATGGCCAATAGGGGGTTTATGGCGATTCTTATGCGTGCATGGGCCAACGCAAACATGGCAGACACATGAGGAACTGTTGTGGGGGGTGGGTGGAAGGGTGTTATGGGTCTGTTGGGGGGTGGAAGGGTGTTATGGATCTGTTGGGGGGGGTGGAAGGGTGTTAAGGGTCTGTTGTGGGGGGGTGGAAGGGTGTTATGGGTCTGTTGTGGGGGGGTGGAAGGGTGTTATGGGTCTGTTGTGGGGGGTGGAAGGGTGTTATGGGTCTGTTGTGGGGGGTGGGTGGAAGGGTGGTGGGATGTTTGGGGACATGCACTTTTTCATCTTTCGGTTATTAATACACTGGTGTCTGATCAAAACACAGGCTTGGACATCTTCATTGTGTATGGGTACTTTATTGGCAACAGGGTCCATTGCGTGCTTCTAAACATACACCAGTGCATTACTACACATATCCATGTGACAGTACCAAAACATGTTCCTCAGAATATTTGGTTGATCAGATGCTGTCTCACAGCACGACCCTCCTGCCCATCCCCTCTTGCAAGACCTGCATCCCCTTCACCTCCATCCTCATCACCATCATCATCCTCATAAGGTGCTTCTATTTCAACGTCAGGGGGCAGTGGCACATTCCGTCTGATACACATATTGTGAAGCATGACACATGCCATGGTCTTGGCCACCTTCTCATGGCCATACAGGAGAGCGCCACCAGACCTGCTAATGCACCTAAACCGTGACTTCAAAAGTCTGCTCGACCACGATGCGGGTATGGGTATGTGCTCGATTGTATTCCTCTTCATGCCTGTTCTGTGGGTTCCGTACAGGTGTGAGGAGCCAGCTCTTCAGGGGATAGCCTGCATCACCTGTATGGGGGAACGAATGGGGTCCTGTTACCGTTCACCTCAAGAGCGGCCTGTTCATATCACACAAATTGACATTGCATTGTGATTCAAGTACACAGTCAACAGCATACATGCAGATGGTCTGTGTGACAGCAATGTGCAAGTGTGAGCTCGACCCTGCAAGTAGACATGCCCCATTGATGCCTTCAACAGTAATTGACATGTCCTGGGTGAGGCGAGGTCGTAGGTGTCCCTGGGCCCAGGCAGATTTGGTTCCTCACTGCTGTTGTACTGCCATTCCAACATAGATGTTGCCATGCAGTGAGGCATCACTTCAGTGGTGGTAAAGGTGTGTGGTGAAATGCTATGTCTATGGCTAGGGCTGATCCCTTTGCATGCATCATAGGCCACATTGCATTATAGATGTTGTGCTGGACTGATTCCGGATGACTATCCTGATGGCACGTATGAAATCTGTGTATTTTGTGGCGTGGAATGTTGTGCAATGTGTATGTGGATGGGTATTTGATGTTACTAGACCTGAAATGTCATCTGTTGTGTGGCTCATACTTGCATGTCAGTTCAACTCAAGTATGTTGCGGCCTTCCCAGATGGACATTGGCGTACATCTGTATGTGCATTTTGCAGACAGACAACAAGCTACACCCAGTTGGAGCATGTCTCTCCCCCCATCACACCCAGTTGGAGCATGTCTCTCCCCATCACACCCAGTTGGAGCATGTCTCTCCCCCCATCACACCCAGTTGGAGCATGTCTCTCCCCCCATCACACCTAGTTGGAGCATGTCTCTCCCCCATCACACCCAGTTGGAGCATGTCTCTCCCCCTCCCATTACACCCAGTTGAGCATGTCTCTCCCCCCGATCACACCCAGTTGGAGCATGTCTCTCCCCCCATCACACCCAGTTGGAGCATGTATCTCTCCCCCCAAACACACTGCCATGTGCTTGCCCTGCTACTCACCAAGTAGCCACGAACATTATGCGGTTTGTCGCTCCATGTAGCGTGGGATAGTTGAGTTCCGCAGGACCATGGAATCATGGGTTGATCCGGGAAATCGGGCACAGCAATGTGTGATTATCTTGTTGGCATCACATACCATTTGGACATTGATGGAGTGGAATTGCTTCCTGTTTCGGTAGACCACTTCATTGTGATGTGGGACCACCAATTCCACATGTGTACAGTCGATGGCCCCAATGCAACTTGGGATGCCTGCCAGTGAATAGAAGGCAACTTTGGTGTTTGCAGTCTCCTGGGCAGTCCGTGGCACGTATATGTATTCAGGTGCATGCTTCAGGAGGGCATCGAGTACCTGATTCAGCGTGCGTGAGAATACTGGTTGGGAGATGGCATGCATCTGGCCCACTGTATGCTCGTAGGTGCCTGTGGCCAGGAAGTGGAGCACAATCACCACCTTGAGTAGAGGGGGGATGGCAGTTCTGATGTCTATGAGGCTCACAATATCGTCGTGTATCATGTCCACGATGCTGGTGATGGTATCCCGGTCCAGATGGTACAGGGTGTGTATCTGCTCAGGGGTTAGGTTAAATGGACTGGCTCTGATCCTGGGGATTGGTGGGTGCCTCTGTGGTATGATTAAGTGCCGTGGTGGTGCTTGCTGTGCCTGTCTTGCCCTCCTCCTCCTCCCCCTGCGTCTCCTTTGGGCTGCCTGTTGTTGTTGCAGCTGCGCTGCAATCATGTCCTCAAGCCCATGTAATGCTGCTAGTATTGGAACCATCTTGGTGTGAGAAGGGGTGTGTGAAGGGGTGTGGTGTGGTCCTTTTGAGCTGCCACTGTCTCCATTGCCTCCACCTGTGCTGATTGTGTCCACCTGTGGCAGGTGGGAACACTGCTCAGTTCTCTCAACGTGTGGTTTGCGATGCCGGTATTTGCGCCATGGCGGTAAGGGGTTTTGGGGGTTTTACCATGCCGCTATTGGCATGTCCGCTCACCTTGTGATGCTGTGCTAATAGCGGCATGGCATAATTTACGGGATGGTGGGTCGCACGCACGCGGACTGCCCACTATTAGTGGCACCGTACTTAGTGGTGCCGCTAATAGCGGTGAGCCGGGTCGTAATTCGCATGGGGATTTAACGTGGCCGGTATTCCATTACCGGTAACGTTAAATCCATACCGCCTACCGTGTAATGAGGCCCATAGTTGCAATATAAGCCACTTTGGATTTAAAAGTCTTGAAAGAAAAAACAACATGGCATCATCTACTATATCTGAGCAAGCCATTTTTGATTGAGTGTATTTGACAGATTCTGGAAGAATGGTGCCCAAATTTGTTGGAGAAACTGAACTAGAAGGGGGAAATGTAGAGAGTCACTATGTGCTGATCTCACAATCTACTCAATCAGCCTCTCCTTGGCATGCCAAATGGGTCTCCCAACTCCTTCATCACCATCCACGGACTCCACTTTGAAGGAAACAGTATTTTCCCCAAAAGTAACACCTCAAGGCGATCAAGGATTGAAAAATCCATCAGGCCAATTACAGGGCATTAAAATGTCCACTCTTTTGATTTCTGTGGCACCTTTTATCAAATTATATGAGTCAATAAATGAGAATTTTAAAGATCAATCCACTTTGCTGGCCATGACCCTTTTTCAAATAAGCTATTCGGAATCATTCACAACCGCTATGCAAACAGGACTAGACCGAGAAGCCGAGCAATCCATGCTATGGCAAAATCGCCTCATCGATCTAGCAAGGGAAGAGCTAACTGATAAAAGTGCAATGATGGAAGCAATACTGGAGTCACATAAATGGCTATGGGTGAATTATGATCATGATTTGCAAAAACAAAGGCGTCAAGATGTACAGGTCTATGATTCTGTTCATGGTCAAACAAGGATAGAGGAGCCACCCCCACCATTGGCCATTCTAAGAATGATCCCTTGAGGCGTAATATAAAAGTAAAAACCACCTCATCTCTTGGTACAAAGCCCAGATCCATCTTGGGCGTGTCCTCAGAGCCAACCCAAACCTTGCAACATCCATGCTAGATACCACTTTGTGAAGCTCCTGAAATCAGCGACATCCTCAACATCCAATTAGATCTCCCGAAAAAGAATCCAACAGCTGCACAAGAAAAATGTAGCTCAACTGCGAATAAAATCTTTCTGATTTATGAGACAGCCCTAAATCAATCAGAACCTCTGGTATTGCCCCAAATAAGGAAATCAAAACACAAACCTCCACCTAAACCCCAAAAATCTAATACAGCGTGAAACTTTTTTCGTAACTTGAGAACACCGTCAATGGCCCCATGAGCTTACTTGACTCTGAGAAACAAGACAACAATGAAAAACTCACCTGTCAAAAAAGTGAAGGATGTTGCAGACCCAGAACTCGAGGACTTGGACAAGAGGTTGGCCGACCCCCAGGATTCTGATAATCCAGGAAATTCCACCTTTGATTACTCAGTTTACTCTGTTGAATCAATTTATGAAGAATTGGATACGAAACCAAGCTCGACCTTTGTAGAGTCATTCGAACGAGACTCCATCTCAGAGACAGAGGCCAGCGTATTGTCGGTATTAACAACAGAAACAAAGCCAGTCGAGAGGTTTCAAACCTTGCACAAAAATGACAAGTGCTTGACCAAAAGTTTAGAGAGGTAGAGAAGGTGAATAAAATGCATTGATTGGTGAAGTCACATAAACGGACCCACATCGATGGAATACCTCAGACTGAGTTTAATCCTGGAGTGACCCTCTCGTTCGAGCGTTTATTGGGCACTAATGATGGCCTAATTTTAAATAGGAAAAACATTATGATTCTGTTCCATCATATTTCTAAGCTATGATCAACAATATCTGATGAAATGTTACTGGTTGAGTTCATCAAAGAAAGAAGAAGAGACTGGGTAATCCTACACCTAAAATCTAACGTCATCAAACAGACTCTGAAGAAGGCATCAACAATGCTACTACCCCTAGGATTTGACATTAAAGAGGAGGATAGACTTGATGGGAGACCTGACAGAGTGATTGTGGGTGAGAAAAGTTCACTGATTGTAGAACACAAAACCTTAAACCCCCTACTCATCAGTTCTTAAAACCTTCCATCCATCGAACAGAACCCATCAAACTCCAAGAAAAAGGAATCTCTGAAACATTAGTAAGAAGAATCAGCCCCCTGACAGTCACCTTTTCATGTTCAAAACCAGCCTCACGATCAGTAAAAGGAACCCAAGAGACCTCTCTCCAGGAGCAACACTGTCAGAACTAGTCATGGCTGTCGAAGGTACTCTCACAGGGCACCCACAAATAGAGTGAGAGCCATCGAACACAGAAAGGCTCCTGATAGGAAGATGGAACACAATGGGCTTTGTGCATCTGTTTACTAATGAGGAGAGGGACGTATTATATTCTGTGTTTTCAGGAATGTTGGCTAGGAGAATCCCCTGTGTGTGATGGTTTTTCTTCTTCTCTGAACCCGGCTAAAAACAGTTCAATGGGTAGACCTTACTCAGCCCTCTTGACTCTAATTAAATCAGCTAAGGTTCTTAGAGTGATCAGCCTGTCAGCAACTTGTGGCGATCCTGATTATGTTTCTATACCAGTTAGATATCTATTAGTTAATGTAAGTTAGGCAGCAGACGGATTCCGAATTCTGAGGCTGATCAGAATGCTAAGAAGAACAATCGATAAATGAAATTGGAAATCTACATTGTTGTGCCAGACTTACATTTCATTTCTCCTTGTATTTGCCTTTCAACTTTATATTGTATCCATGAATAGCTCAATATTATTACTTTATGATACAGTATTTAGCAAGAAATGAATTATATTTTTCCCTCAACACATGTTTCTCCGTCAACACATTATGACGGTTCTTCCGAAGGGTTAAGTCTTAATTTAGCCTAAAATGCATACAGACTGCAAAATGAAAATAGAAACAATACAAAATGATAATGTATTTGCTGCATGAAATATCATTGCTTCACAGTTACATGAGTACATTATAGTTACGGTTGGGCTGTGGACTTACTTGTTCTCACTGTAGTAAAAAATGATACTCACTATATTGAGTGTTGCAGCGGTTTCCCAACATTTCTTGTTATTCAAGTTTATCTCTAACAGATTTTTCTTTCCTCTGATAGGCATTACATTAACAGCAGAGTAGTTAATCTAAAATTGAATGTGTAGTGACTACTGTAAATTTGCCTGATTTGCCTCAGTATCACATAGTTTACATATGCCATTACCTGAAATATTGTTTTAGTGGTTGCAATATGTCCTTAAAACAATACATTTGTGATCCTGCCTATGATCTTTTCTATGCTACCTCTTTCTGGTGGCATGCTTACTTTTTCTATACCATAGAATTTCATGTTGTTCTTTGATTGACCATTATGTTCTTGTTTATGATGACATCCTAGAGGAAATCTTGTATCTTCTTTAATGATGGATCTGAATTGTTCTTGGATTCTTAGTTTGAGGGGTCTTATGGTGCTTCCTACATACAATTTTCCGCATAGGCATTCAATGACATAAACAACATATTTTGAATTGCAATTGATAAATTGTCTCACTTTTTTGATAGTTGCATTAGGTAATACAATTTCTTGTCTTCCATTAGCTGAGTTGGGACAGATTGTATATTTGCCACACTTATAACTTCTTCTAAGTGGTTTAGAATTCCATAGTTGTTGCAAACCTGTTACCTTATTTTTGTTAGAGAAGTGTGAATGGGTCAGTGTATCCTGTAGGCTTTTTGCTCTTCTAAAGGTAATTTTAACCTGATCATCCAGGTAATCTGCAATATCATTGTCCAATTTTTGAATGTGCCAATTTTTCTTTAGTGCCACTTTGATATATTTGGTGTTGGAACAATAAGTAGTGATGAATCTTATTTTGCTGGAATTGTTCAGAAGAGGTGTAGTACATCTGTTGGTAAGTAGTTCCGCTCTTGTTCTATTTTCAGTTTTGTGATAGGTTTTGTACAGGTGACGACGGTCATAACCTCTTGCTTTAAAATTATTCATAGATTCCTTAGCATGTCTCTCGTATTCTTCATACTCAGTACAGTTCCTCTTTATGCGGAGTAGTTCACCATACGGGATATTTGTATTACATGGTTGGGGTGATTACTGCTAGCATGTAAGATTGTGTTGCCTACTGTAGGCTTAAAAAATAGAGTTGTGTGTACTCTTCAATTTTTTTATGTAAAGTTCCAGATCCAGAAAATTGATAGATGTTGTGCTTTCTGTGATAGTACATTTCAGATTATATTAATTGTTATTCAAAAAGTCATAGTACTTCTGTAAGGCAATTACATCTCCATTCAATATTATCAAAACATCATCAACATAGTGTCCCCAGTAGATGACATTGTTGTTGATTGTAAATGCTGTGTGCTGTCAAGCATGTTCTATCTAGTAGTGGCCCATATAAAGATTTGCATAGGGGGCACAGATTTGTCCCCGATGGATGTGCCTTGTCTTTGCCTGCATATTAGTTCATTGAAGGTAAAAGATATTGTTATTCAATGTAAAATCCAACATTTCTAGTATCATTTCATTTTGTTGATAATATGAGACTGCTCTTGTTTTGAGGAAATAGTTGATTGTTTCAAGTGCTTTAGAGTGGGGTAAGCTAGTATACAATGAAGAGACATCTAGCGTGATAAGTCTGTAATATTTCTCCCAGATTATTGCTTCCAGCTGTTGGATGCCATGTTTAGTATCTTTTATGTAAGAAGCCAAGCCTGATACTAAAAGCTGTAAATGCTTGTCAATATATTGGGAGATTGGTTCAGTGATTGAACCAATGCTGTTAATGATGGGTCTACATGATGGAAAATTACTGAAAGGTTTATGTATTTTTGGGATGAAACATATAGTTCGTAAAATTGGAAAGGGGCTACAAAGATAATAATTTTCATCTTCAGTGAGTAGACCTAAATCAAGCCAATGAAAAGTCATCAGATTCCAATCACAAACTAGTTTTGTTAGAGAGTTGACACTGAGTTTTTCATAGCAACTTGGTTGATTAAGGTGTTCTTCTGTTGCCTTTAGGTGGTCCTCTGTTTTCATCAGCACTATATTACCCCCTTTATCTGCCTTTTTGATTGTGATCTCAAAGTTTTTATTGACTTTGTATATTTCCATTCTTTCTTTAAATTACATATTGTGTTGAATGTTGGAAGTTTTGCCTGAGAGATATTTGTTCGTTAATTCTTGTTGAGTGGCTTTGTAGAATAAATCGATTACGTTGTCCGGTGCCAAGTATGGAGTACATTTAGACTTGGGTTTAAGTGCTGTTTCTTTACTTAGGCATATTTCTATATCTAGATCCGCTGAGAGTGATAACATTTTATGTGGATCATCCTGCTCACGTATGTTTAGTAAATTCACTGTATCTTCAATATGTGTGACTGATAAATCTGATGGTATACCAGTGATTGTAGCTCTCTTTGGTGGGGTGACTTGGGAAAAATATTGTTTCAGCTTCAGACGTCTACAGAACTTGTAAAGATTGGTATTTAAAGTGAAATAGTCTGGAGGGCCAGTTGGGCAGAATGTGAGTCCTTTATTCAGTGCTGTTGTATGGTGTCATGAGAGAACCAGATCTGTTACATTGACTGTTGTTTTCTTGATGAACCTTTTGTTTTTGGATCTGATTTGGACACCTTATCTCCTTGACGTGGGAATTGGTACGATTGCCCCTCCTTCTCCTGCCCCTCCTTGGCCTCTTCCTCTCAGGATTGATGTGTGGGTAAATCCTTGACTGGATTGATTCCAATTGGCATATTGGGTAGTTCTTATGTTTTTGTATTTGATGTATTCTTCTAAAAAAAGAAGAAGAACTACTAGTTGGAGCAGTTGTGACGGTAGGAGCTATAGATGACACGTTTTCAGTATCTGTGTCACTTTGAGACTCTACTTCCGATGACAAAGGTGATATTTGGATTTATGGTATTATTTGTGGTCTACTTTTTTGAGAAGGTTGGTGTGTTCTCGATGTTGATGGTTTTGGGAACGTGTAGATCCTTTTAAATTTGTAATCCATCTCATCTCTGACAAACTTTTTTTGTTTCTTAATTTTGAGTTCTTTTATAAACCATAGTAGATAGTCATCAATAATTTTATAATTTTGAAGAGTCTCTTCTGGTGCATTAAGTTCTTCAAGCTTGAATTTTATTGTGATGATTCAGTAAGTTAATTTGTCATGTGCTTTATTGGTATTTTGGATGAGTCTCAACATCATTTCTTTCAATGTGTTGGTCAGGAGATCTTCCCACTCTTTAAAGCCTGTTAAATCATCCTCTTCAAAAGAGGGGAAATATACATATTCAAAGACCTCTTGGGATCCTGTCAATTTGTAGGTATTGATTGCTATCACTTCCCACAAACGTGAGAGTTCTTTCTTTTGAAGTTGTTCCAATTTTTCAAATAGTGCTCTCAATGATTTGTCTTTTCTAGCATTTTTGTCATTGTCACTTAATTTGTATCCTAAAAATATGTTCTAACTCTTGCTCTCTTAATTGATAAATAGTAAATCACTCAGGTGATTCACAATGCTAGATAGTTATATGCCAAATCCCTGGGTCCAGATGCTAATCTTGGAAATTGATCAAGAAGCGTGGTCACCAAAGAGATGTGTCCAACTATTTTACTTGTACTGGAACCAGTCCAAGGTTTAGTGTGAGAACTTCATTGACTGTATCACTAATATGAAAGACTATGGTCATGATAATACAGAGAATCCATTCACCATATTATTGGGTGTTTTAAATGTAAAGTGTGTAGACAATAATGGCATCCCAGGGGCATTAAAATGCTTTAATGCTTTACAACTGATAGGCAATCTTGCTCCAGTAAATGGAAGGAGAACAAGTAAATGGTTATTGGAAATGGAAGCTAGAGAACTATATATGCTCAATGGCCAGTCAAGGGGTGATATACCAGCCAAATGCCCCTGGCATAGTGACCGCCTCAAGAACATTGTGGACTATTGCTTCATCTCTCCAAACGTCCTGCACAAACTCCTCTCTTTTAATATCCAAATGGAGTCAAGTGACCACTCACTTTTGACCCTAAAATGGAGAGCACAGTTTAAACTTTAGAGCAGGGTTGGATGGGAGAGGTCTATGTATCTCAAGGTCAGAATAGACTATCCCTTAAGACCCAGGATGTTTTGAATTTGATGAAGAGATGGAAAGAGGAGTCAATCTGTGATGATAGAAATCTGGACTATGAACACCTATTGGCCGGTTTGCGGTAAAAACATCTAATAAAAGCCAGCTCAAATCTATCCACAAACATAGATACAACAAAGACATGGTGCAGCCTGAAAAACCTTTAGACGAGAGATGTGTGAGTTGAGGTACCTCCCTGAGATAATTATACAACCGAGATAAAAATAAACGGAGACAGCAGTACACAAATTGGAAACTGTCATTTCAAGAAATAAAATGTCAGCAGGAGGCAGAACTCATGCTAAAAACATTGTGCAAAAAAAATGCACGTTTAACCTGGGAACTTATTAACTCCTTAGGCACCTCCCAGAAAGCCATGCGGATAATGGCTGTAGGCAAAAAACAGTGGGTATAACACTTTTGTACACTCTTCGGCCACACTACGTTGCCTGATATATGAATGGGAACATCATATGGAGACCTTGGGTTGTGGCACTTTGATAAAGACAACATTTTAATGTTGATTACGAAGTTGAGCAATTCCAGAGCCCCAGGGCCAGATGGCCTAACACACAGTGTACTAAAGCAAAATCCAGAGCAATTGGCCACATTTATCTATTTTCTATTTCACAGGATAATGAGAGAAAATATCCCCTTTCCTGGAGGAGGGCCATGATAGTTCTGATTTTCAAGAGGGGCAATAGGGTGAATCCTAAGAAGTATCACCCTATTGCCCTCCTGGACAAACTGGGCAAACTATGTGCCACTTCTGACTCAGCTTACCAGATTGCTGATTACATCAGGAGTTTTAGATCCCTGGCAGATGGGTTGCATTAGGGGCATAGGAACATCCCTCTGTCTTTTCCTGCTTCGCCTGCTGAAATTGCAGGCGATCAGGGGAAAAACTAAAATTTATATTGCATTCATCGATTTGGAGCAGGCCTTTGAAGAGGCATCCGCAGGGAAAGATTGTAGGAAAAACTTGAATGTTGGCAATAACTGGCGGCTGTGCTCCAGCCCATAAAGGAGCTTCACTCTGGAACATCAATGCAGGTTTGCCTGAACCAACAAGTTGGAATATCCAAAGAAATTAGGACATATTGTGGCCTTAAACATGACTGCCCTTTAGCAGTCACCCTGTTTAACATCTATCTAACGCATTTAGGCAAATATCAGGCTCATGATATAGTGTATCCTCCAAGATTAATGGAACTGTAATACCTTGGGTTCTGTATGCCGATGATTTTATTCTAATCAACACAACTCCTACAGGCCTCCAGAGTAGACTCACTTGCCTCCAAGAGTATTTTAAAATCAATGATTTGCGGATCAATGTAAAAAAATCAAAAGTTATCATCCTCAATGTCGGCAAAAATTATCGAAAACCTAACTTCAAATTGAAAATCGGAATTGAAGATCTGAAGCGTATAAAATCCATTACTTGAAATCTAGCCACTCAAGGGGCCTCATTACAAGTCAGGCGTTAAGGGTTTAACGGCGCCGTCGGCGCCGTTAACCCTTAACCCTTAACACCTGATTCACACTTTAACGCCCGCTTTTTGCAGGCGTTAAAGTCCAAGGCGCTAAGCGACCTTGGTGCTAATTACGGCACCGTAATTTACAGTGCCGTAATTAGCGCCTTCCCCATCCCCATTATACCCTATGGGGCAAAAATAGGAATGGGGAAGGGCAAATGGTAAATGGGGAATTACCGCCCCACTCACCTTGGAATGGGGCGGTAATTCCGCCATCCACCATGGCTAATAGCACCATGGTCCACCGCCTGACTTGTAATGAGGGCCAAGGTATCGTTCTGCATGGTGTATATGGTCTTTTCAATGGTCATTATCTCGACATTTTATACCATGAAAGTGGATTCTATGTTATGGATATGAAACAGGGCTAAACCGGCCCTCAGTGCAAAATGGTCTCACCCACTAGAAATTCTAATTGCTGTCCGAGCCAAAAGTATGGAACGGCCATTAGATTATTGGAAAGAGAAATGCATGAAATGTCTGATGAAATTGAATGTGGAAATAGAACAGCTAATCACTAATCCTGTGGCTGTGAAAGTGAAATTGCAACGAGGTGATTGGATAGCAACCAAAGAGAAACAGGATGTTGAATCATAATGGAGAATGTAGGATGATGAATTCTATCCTTAAATATTTGTTTAAATCAAGTTTCCCTGTAGAAGATACAAAGATCAATTTATGAGATTCAGGTTGAATCTTTACCTAACCAGAGAAGTTCTGACTAATCGGAAACAAATAGAGATCGGCTCTGTCATGCAGGCTTTGTATGTTACAAGACTCTGTAGAGACCTTGAAGCATGTAACAGTTTCCTGTATGGGCCTTCTAGACCAGCAAACTTTTTAATTTGGTTGAATTCCTCAAAGGGATGGAAACCTTGTCTGCGGATGAATGGTGGAAAATGCTTTTGTTGTGTGAAAACCTGTCACATATTTTTGCTGCGGTGACATTTATTAATGACATTCTCGAGGTAAAAATGAAATAACCCATAGGGAGTGCTCAAGACTAAACATTCAAAACATTCACCTCTGGCTTTCCCCTTGACATGGGGCCTCATTACAACCCTGGTGTTAAGGGGTTAACGGCGCCGCAAAAGGTGGCGGTGCCGTTAACCCCTTAACGCCTGATTACGAGGTCCCTTTGCGGGTTGGCGATTTTAACACCTGCTTTTTGCAGGCGTTAAAATCCAACCCGCAAAGGGACCTTGGTGCTAAGTACGGTGCTGCAATTTGCGGCACCGTACTTAGCGCCTTACCCATTCCCATTGAGCCCTATGGGGCAAAAATGGGAATGGGGAAGGGCCCATGGTGAATGGGGAATTACCACCCCGCCAACCTTGGAATGGGGCGGTAATCCCCCCATTCACCATGGCGGACCCCAGCATTGACCATGGTGCTAATAGCACCATGGTTTAGCGCCGGGGTCGTAATGAGGCCCAGGGACTCTGAGTATTATCCGTTTTCCCTAAAACAAAAACCTAGTAGACTTGGGATGGAAGAAATAAGAGGGAGAGAATGTAAAGCTCCAATCCTTTTGATGTGTTTGGATTGCATTTAAGGCTTTTTATCTATTTATGCTGTGTTTTTTCTCCTTTGGTCTACTTCTGTAAGAAATGTAATGATGTGTGATGATATGGGAAAAGGATAAACCAATACAAAAATAAAAAAATGAAAAATATCAAATAAATAACTACCTTGTACCTGCTCGAATGAGTTTCAGAGCCCTCTTCCACACTGTCACTTCTCAGCCGGGCTGATATTCTCTCTTCATCTGAGTAGGATTCTTCTTCTCCACCATAGGTATAGGCACCACCACATCCACCAGATGTAGGCTTCTTAAAAATTTCTTCAGACCAAATTACGGCCCTTCTTTGTCTTCCTTTCCTTTATAGTCAAATGAGGGACATCCACTTGAGAAGCTATCAGCTGAGGAGCTCTCAAACCCTTTGGCCCCCAGATGACCCCTCCGACAGCTTTTTACGGTTCACCTGTATACCCTCTAAGCCCAACTTTAACCCACTCAGTTGTAATGTATGTGTGGTTAGCTCCAACTTGATATTGTCATACAGAGATGCAAAAGAGCTTAGACCATTTTGAGACTGGAGATCTCTGGAGCAGTTAACCTAACTTGTTCATCCAGCTCCCTCAGGGCAAAATGTAAAGCTTGTGTGAACAAAACTGCTTCTGGTAATGGATTGGTAGATTTTCCAGCATCCAAGATGGAATTACTGTTCTGGTGCTTAGTAAGTATTGAAAGTGATAACACCTCTTCCATTGCAACATTCAATTCCAGAGCAACATCCCTCTTCACACATTCCATTATAGGGGTGTTATCTGCCTCGAATAAATCCATCGTCATTAGGCTCAGATCACTAATGAAATTGCAATCTTGAACAATATGAGGCCTAATTCTCACTGCATGTCTGATATGTGTGCCCGTACAGGGAACTGAGCGATAACCCCTTAACCTAAAAAAGTCCTCCATCCTTTTCTTCAATGCTATAAGTTTCCATCTACTAGCTGTTGATTCCACTCCACACCCTTTCTTGCTGTCCTGCTATACTCTCACTATCCAGGGCAGTGGGAACACAAGTAACCAATTAGTTTCTTTAACTGCTCCACAGCCGGTCTCTGCTCTGAAATGGATCCTATACGTTGGCCTTTAGCAGAGGGCTGCACACTGGTTCTCACCTACAGACTCAAACTTTCATTTTCTGGCCATCCTCCCACTGCCACTTGTTTTGAGGCCCTCTCCAGACCTGACATTTTCAGACTCATGAAAGGAGTAGCTCGACTGTTTGTAAACAGTTGTTTTTTGCTTTTTCGAATTATAATAATGGACCTTCAGTACTGTGACTCCAGGTGGTTTCCAAGTACTATCACTGATTGTTGTAATTGAATACACACATAAACAAAAACTTCATTGGGCTCTGATATAGGCAAGCGGGAGGAGTAGCTGCCTCCTTGTGGGATTGGTGGGGAAGCAGTGCATATAGAGACATGCGCCTGCACTGGAGGGGTGTAAATATATCCCATGAAAAGTGGAAGTGACAAGCGTAGCAAGGGCACCCAAAGCAACCAAGGGTGGGTGTGGGGTAGGAGGGGATTCTCCTCTTGAGAAATATTTTTTAAACAATGGGTTATCATTTTGCATTTTACAGCAACCTTTTTGTGAAAATGTGGATCATTTTCTAATTTGTTTTTGCAGGGTAACTCATACAAAAGTACAATAGTTGCCAATTCACAAACAGTGCAAAGGGGCAATGTCATGGTGCCTTTGCCCCCAATATATGCAAGAATGATGCCAATTTAACAAAACATGGTCGTGCTGGCTGTACCCATATATGTCCATGCCTGCAGCACCAAGATATGCCAGTATTCTCACATAAAGACATACTCATGTTTGCTTTGCCGATAAGGACATTACTAAGAGAAAACATGCCCATGCTTGCACTGCCAATATATGCTAGTATCACCACCTATGTGCAATCTCCTGTTGGATTTGTCTATTCTGCCACAAACAAATATCTTTCCACTGTGGGAAAACATGCCCTGACTCGCTGAACCAATGTAGGCCAGTATTGTCACATAAGAACACTCATCATGTTGGCTTGGTGAACAAGTCGATACTGGCTGCACCTGTGTAAACCAGCATGCCAGCATAAGAACACTCATCATCATCACTAGAGAAAAAGCCATGCCACTGGAAGAAAACATGTCCACACTGGCTTCTCAAATGTAGGGCAGTATGCCCATGTTATAGCACTCCTCATGTTGGTTTTGCCTATAACAGTACTCAACAATGCAATTGCCAATGTAAGAAAGCATTTTCCTAGTGGCTACACCAAAGTATGTCAGCATGCCCATAAAAGACCAATGATCATGCTGGTGTTGCCCACAATGAGAGTAAAAATGCCATGCCACTGTACAAAAACATGCTCATACTGGCTGCACCAATGAAGGCCAGTTTAGCCATGAAATAGCACTCATTATTTTCGCTTTTGACATAATTGCCAATTAAAAGGCAATACCACTGTAAGAAACATGTCCATACTGTCTGCATCAATGTGGGCTTGTATGGGCACATAGAAACACATCTTATGTTGGCTTAGCTTTTACTGCCAGTAAAGCATGCCATGCCACTGCACTGCAAAAAGAAAATGGCACAGAAACATCACTCATCAAGTTGGCTTTGCCCATGATGCAATTAAAATATGCAATGGTACTGTGAAAAAAAGGTCTGTACTGGTGGCAACAATGTAGTCTATGAAAGAACACTCATCAAAGGGATTTGCCCATAATTAAATAAAAGCAAGCCATGCCACTCTAAGATAGCATCTATACTGGCTTCTCTAATGTGGCCCAGTATTCCACGTAAGCATGTTTATCATAGTGGCTGTGACAGAATACCACGCCGTGAGGGAGGAATAGCCTCAGATGTTGGACAATCATAGTGCCAGCATGCCACTCCGGTGGGTCTGTCTCCAAACACCTCTCAGCAGCTGCCTTATGTTTTGGCCACATAGCAGAACAAAATCACTTGTGCATTTCTGCCCACAGATTGCTGTAGCACCTCGCTCCAACATTATGATCCGCCTTTAACTGTGGACAATCCTGATCCACATTTAAATCATACACTTATGTGTTCCCAGATCCCAGTGGCACTAGACACATCTAAATGTGTTCAATGTCTGGCTATGAAATTGTGTTCTGTGGGAATGCACAATTATGCAGGCCAGAACTGTATGTCGTCAGTTTATTATCAGCTTGATTTTCTGTGACCCTTCAGTGTTTTTACTGTCTGAGTTTCACAGAAAACAAAACATTTGAGCTTGTTAGGGATTTTATCTGGGGAGATGCATCTAATCTTGTGGTATTCTCTTATGGTGGTAAAGTGGTATGGCATTATTGTGGTAATGCTGCCCTCAAAGTAATAATGCTCCCCTGAAAATCCTGAGTCCTCTCAAAAGAAAATTACCAGACTTATTGCGTATTTTGACAGTGTCACTGTCTTTCCTCAGCAACTTATTTACAATGCTGAGCTATGCATTATCAGCCAAATCACACAACAGTTTGCAACCAAGTTATACCCATACATCACACCTCTAAACCTACTTGATATGAAAACGACATATTTATTTCAAATTATACCACCCGTGGTAAAATGAACAGAGATAATGAACGCATTTGTGCACAGAACATTCCACGCCAAATAGTTCAAGTTTTTAGAAACGTTTTTATGTATGTTGTAATTTGGATCTATTCAGAACACATATCACATTGTATAACTGGGATACAAAAGATAACATAGAAAACCATCTATACAATACAAAGTTACACCCACCGATAGATCCCTGCATATTGTCTTACCGCGACCTTGCAGCTAGAAAAATTGGCAGGCACAGTTTGAAAGAGATAAAGAGAGACAGACATTCACAGCAAACAAACACTTCTTTTTTAAATGGATAATTGAAGAAAGCCTGTTTTGAGTATTAAGTATTACATGCAAAATATATTTCCCTGACTGCTATCGGCACGGTCCTTATTCAGAACTCCTCACTTATCACTTATATTCATCTTGGCTATTGGTGAGCTTACTGCGCTGTTGTCATGGGAAGCCCCTCTTAGTTGTCCTGCCAGCATGCAGAAGTATTAGATAGAAGGACACAACCTCTCTGCCAGGATGCCTGTTGCACCATTTACAGCTGCTCAGCCTGCTGTCTGCCAGGAAAAGCCTTTCCCCTCTGCACTGCATGACTCTTGCCAGTCTCTTGCTCATATGTCTGCTGTTTGTCTGTCTACACCCCCTATGTCTCCTGAGTTTAAGTGCTATCCCTGCCAATCTCACCAAAACCTGCCTCTTTCCCTGACGTGCACTTTCACCCGATCTGGCCTCAGTATTTTCCGCTCAATTCCCTACAGTTCAAGCTCTATCAGGCCAAAGGAAGTTTCACCAGTGGTTTTACTTGACAGAGACTATGTTGTGGCAGACAGTGGAAGGAGGCAGAGTTAGTGTAGCCAGGAAAGAGGCATAAGTCCAGATTTTCCCTGGGCTCAGCAGCTTTCTGTAAACCCTTCTGCACTACCTACAGAGAAAGCACTCTGTGTATGGCATCAGCAGGCTGTAGATTCTGGAACTGCAGCTTGGATTGGACACCTTACGGCATACTAGTCTGCTGTAGAAGACTGCCTTTTTAAGTTGGTGAGATTCCCTAGTGAAATCATCTTTGGACATCTGAAGAAGAAGGATTACCTCTGAAACTCTGTTTGTAGTACAGTCTGCTACAAGGATCTCTGCCATCATGTGAAGACAGAGTCCTCCAAGAAAATGCTTGACCGCTTTGAGATGCTTTTCTTGCCTCATGAAAGCAACTGGAGCTGACTTTGACACCTGCTGATTTTTTTATCTGCTGTGGAGTCATCGAACCACTGACTCAACCTTTCACCTGCTTACGCTCCAGAGTTTACGAGATGATCACCATTGAAGCAAAAGATCACACTGCTGGACCTCTCTGAGCCAACATGACTATTCGAAATGCTGGTTTGATATGTCCAACAACCCATGACCCAACTTCTGGTCAACAGTCTTGATGTACTCAACCTCTCCGGGCATAACAATGGCACTCACTCAGGTGGCTACCCCTTTGATGCGATCTTCAGCTCCTATGACTGCGTCTCTATATCCAGCCCCAAGCCGCTTATCTGGACATACCACTCTGCCATCCCTTTCTCTATCCACACAGCTGCCCCTCCTCCCACAATCCCCCTGCCCCCACTTTTGATCACAAATGCTGGAACAAAGTCAAGGTACTCCCTGACCAAGCTGAAACCCTGCTGCTTCACCCCCAGCAATGCAGTCCTGTTGTAGACCCTTAACCATTGAACCCTTTGACTTGTGGCTTAAAGAATCACTAATTTCCCTCACCCCCTCTCACCCCGCAGCCTCGCGCAAAGTCAGGCTTCAGACCACAACATGGAACCAAAACCACTCTGATCTCGATCTGCGATGATCTCAAGGTTGCGGCAGACTCTGAGGGTTGCACAGCACTCATTCTTCTTGGTTCTGTCAGCAGCCTTTGACACTGTTAACCATTCAATCCTCCTTGTCCGCCTCCAATCCCTAGGAATTCATGGCTCGCCACTCAAATGGATTGCCTCCTTCCTCAGCAACAGAAAACAAATCGCCTTCCTCTCCCCTTTTGTCTCAATTGCTCGCGCTGTGAACACAGCAGTACCCCAAGGCGCCTGCCTCTCTTTTCTCATTTTCAACCTCTATCTGACCTCTTTACTAGGAATCATCTGCACATGCAACCTCTCGTGTTACAACTATAATACCCAAATTATCCTAAGAATTCCCAAAACAAGCACTAACCCACACCCCGACCTTGAAGCATGTCTCAGTGATATTGACGGATGGATGACAAGTAACCACCTCCTATTGAACCCTGATAAAACTGAGATCATGGTGTGCGGCAATACTGCCCTTCTCCCACAACCGCTTCCATGGCCCCCCTCCCTTGGCCCACCTCCCTCTCCTTCCAAAATAGTCAAAATCCTTGGCTGCACTATGAGCTTAGACCTAACCCTCTCCCGTCAGATCAATAATGTATCAGAATCCTGCCACTACCTCGTCAAACTCCTTTACTACTTTTTTCCTTACCTCACCTATCCCAACATACTTGCCGCTGTTATGTCTATTGTTATGTCAAGACTGGACTATGCCATCTCCTTATACCTGGGAGCACTGGCATACCAGCCTCAACAAACTCCAAAGAGCCCAAAATGCTGCCGCTAAACTCCTTGTCGTGTTGGGACACAGAGAACACATCAACCCCACTCTCCACACCCTCCACTGGCTCCCTGTCGGACAAAGGGCCACCCTCAAAACTGTATGCATTACTCACTGAGTAGTGCTGAAGACGGGCCCAACATACCTACAAGAGCATATAAAACCCTACCTCCCATCACGCACTGTAAGATCAAGCACTGCCCTCTTACTAGTGAGTCCACTCTCCAATTCTGCCAGGATTGGAGGATCCACCTTCTCAACTCTTGCTCCAACTCTGTGGAACTCCCTTCCCTGACACATTCGACACACCCATGACTACATGGCCTTCCGCAAAGCCCTAAAAACCTGGCTCTTTCCATAATTGCTGATAAGACCTTTTAAGGCCACTGAGACCCTGCAACTTGCAGACAAATGTTCAGGGAGATACCGAGATATGACACCACTGAAAGCGACTACTATGTCAATCATAAGGTCACCCTGAACACAACAATCACAAAAAGCGTAAATGAAATCCGGAACAGTGGGCTCATAGGAATAAATCCTTCCCCCAGACACTCACCTCTCCTATCATTATGCTTACTCTCTACTTTAAATAAACACACAATAGAGCACAGCTACACCCCTCGCTCAGTTTTGGCCTAGCTGCTCACATACGAACAATACTCCATGAACTCCTCAACACCCTGCTAGAACGCAGCTATACCGCACGAAAAATTGGCCCAGCTGCACACATAAGCCTCCTACACAGACCTAACGCACCCAGAACCCAGTCTCGGAGTCCAACCTCCTGACTGCACACATTCAACTGATCTTGATACCACTACATCTAATGCTAGGATGCAGCTACCGTCAAGCAATCTCATCAGCTGCACACATAATGAGTGCACCAAGCACCCTATAATACACTGCTCTCTCTACTGACCTGGACTTCGATCCCTGAGGGCGTTCAACCCACAAGTGCTTTGAGGTCATACCAATGATATATAGAGCACTATATACATGCCAAATAACATAACATAACATTACATGCTGACTTAACTAATAGCCTGCCATCTCTTTTCATGATTTGAGCTGATCACTGATACAAGACCACACTGCATCACTGGACCCTAGCAGGTGGTCTCGACTGCCTCAACACCCACATCCCACCAGGAACCACCAGCTCAAACTATCTCAATGCCTACTCATTTAAAGTGCCTAGAAGCTTTGCTTGATGCTGTTGGGCCCTGCTTCTGACCGGCACCACCCTAAGAGGCGAAGGATGTGTACTTGTCGAGGCGTACCAATTTCACCTTTATTATTGGAATACTGGTGGAATTGGTGTACTATTAGCTGCAGGACTGAGTAGGCATTGTATTCACTCCTCACCCTGTACTCCTGCAGAGCAGTAGTCATTTCACCCCATTATTCCAATAATATATGCCATGGCACTGTAAGATCATTTTCATGCTGCTGCCCCAATGTAGCAGACCCTGTGTAACGCCCAACAAGATTGGTTTGCTCATAATGCCAGTAAAACAAGAAATCTTTGTTCGAAAACATCCATAGTGGCATGTCCTTTGCCCCATTCCTCTGCCACCCCAACCCTATTCCCCAGCCCGCTCCCCCACACACACAAATTCATAGTCATTCACACACGCAGTCATACAATAAACACACTCCTCTCTCCTTCAAATGCGCACCCATTTGTTACATTCACACTGCAATCTCTGTCACACACACATACACAACATTCACACTGCACACCCATTCAGACATGCAAAGATACAATCCCTTGGATACATGCATCTATGCATGCATACATGCACACCCTCACATGTACACCGACACACCTACACCATTAATTTGTTCTACACTGCCCCAGCTCTAGACTCAATGCCATGCTGCTGCCTGCAAGCTACTCTCCAGGCCTCTGGATTCAGCACCCCAAGTGAAAAGAAACCAGGAAACAGGGGGCAGCCCTGCCTGGTTTCTAACATAAGCAGTGGGGCCAGAGTGTCAGCAACCGCGGCCCAGGCCTTCTGAATGTGCAGGGAGATGCCTGAGCACCCCAATGCACATTTGGCCCTGCAGGTTTCCAGCCTACCTGGCCAATGGGCCATGAAAGGCAGGCTGGGGAAGCAAAATTCCCCTGGCTTTGCAAGGCTCATTGAGCATGCTCACTAGGAGCTGCAGAGTGCAAACGCACAGCATGTTTTCCCGCTTTTGCAGGCACGGTCCTCGGTGATTCTGTCATGATGGTTGGCAGGTCAGTATCCTGTCACCAATTATGAACGAGCCGCCACTGGTTTAGCCATATCTCACCGACCTGACCAACTTATGGCCGCTGGCTCAATAGTAACATTCTTCAAAAAATATGCAGCTAAACATTTATTGCACCTTATTTTTGAACCAATCTTAAAAAAATGGTATTGACTGACACAGTAACGTTCTTTCTTTAAATGCATTATGCTATGAGTATATGGTTCCATGATTGCAATGGCGAGCATACGAGGGTAGTATTCGTTTTCTGTAAATGTGACACATCATGTACACTCACCTACTCTGCTGTCGCGTGTGCTCCCCGTTCTATAGTTGTGTCAGTCATTATACACTGTATTTCAAATTAAAAAGCTAAAGCTGTTGGTGTTATCAATGATTCTTGTACATTCTAATGATCTGGCATTTAACACATATAAGCTTACTGTGCAAAAGCAATCTCAAGGTTCATAGGAACAAAGAAAACGTGTTTATTTTGAAGATGAGACAAAATTAGTTTGATTTGGGATGATAATTAACTGTATATGGTAATGGCACAAAGGCACAGGAGTACATATCTCAAGAACTGTATTAATGAATTAGCTCATACAAGGGTCTATAGCTGACTTAGGCACACAGATTCAGAGGATGGCTCCATTTTAGTTGCAAATGTGGTCGTTTATTCTAAATCTGTACCTCAGGAATGGTGTGCTAGGATTCTTTTGATTATATTGTTTGGGTCTACAAAATCCAGGTTTTTAAATCTTTTATCGGACTTGCTGAAAATATTATGCTGAGATGGCAGAGGCATGAGCTTTCAAAGTCCCATGGGCTTCCTCATGGGGTGGCGGTGCCACCCTAAAATTTTTGTTATGTCTGGGGAACTGGGTTTTAACAACATATGAGGCCTCGAGGAAGCAAGATTGTTCTCTAAATCTGAGCAATTGTTAGAACCAAGATTGGTCTTGCAATTCAAACATTTCTTGCAGGCCAAAAGATACTCAATTATGCAGCTGAAACTGAAGGTTATGACCGGAAAGAGGTTGCTGCAGAATGTGTGAAAGAGGTAGTACCAAAGTCACTGAGCACGTTCGGAAATTATAGTCCATGCTGGCATCTGTAAAAAAAAAAAAAAAAAAAAAAAATGAAATCTTTTAATTTACACAGCTTGACTTGAATGTCATCAGATGATGCCTAAGCAACTAAAGCCTCCTACACAGACCTAACGCACCCAGAACCCAGTCTCGGAGTCCAACCTCCTGACTGCACACATTCAACTGATCTTGATACCACTACATCTAATGCTAGGATGCAGCTACCGTCAAGCAATCTCATCAGCTGCACACATAATGAGTGCACCAAGCACCCTATAATACACTGCTCTCTCTACTGACCTGGACTTCGATCCCTGAGGGCGTTCAACCCACAAGTGCTTTGAGGTCATACCAATGATATATAGAGCACTATATACATGCCAAATAACATAACATAACATTACATGCTGACTTAACTAATAGCCTGCCATCTCTTTTCATGATTTGAGCTGATCACTGATACAAGACCACACTGCATCACTGGACCCTAGCAGGTGGTCTCGACTGCCTCAACACCCACATCCCACCAGGAACCACCAGCTCAAACTATCTCAATGCCTACTCATTTAAAGTGCCTAGAAGCTTTGCTTGATGCTGTTGGGCCCTGCTTCTGACCGGCACCACCCTAAGAGGCGAAGGATGTGTACTTGTCGAGGCGTACCAATTTCACCTTTATTATTGGAATACTGGTGGAATTGGTGTACTATTAGCTGCAGGACTGAGTAGGCATTGTATTCACTCCTCACCCTGTACTCCTGCAGAGCAGTAGTCATTTCACCCCATTATTCCAATAATATATGCCATGGCACTGTAAGATCATTTTCATGCTGCTGCCCCAATGTAGCAGACCCTGTGTAACGCCCAACAAGATTGGTTTGCTCATAATGCCAGTAAAACAAGAAATCTTTGTTCGAAAACATCCATAGTGGCATGTCCTTTGCCCCATTCCTCTGCCACCCCAACCCTATTCCCCAGCCCGCTCCCCCACACACACAAATTCATAGTCATTCACACACGCAGTCATACAATAAACACACTCCTCTCTCCTTCAAATGCGCACCCATTTGTTACATTCACACTGCAATCTCTGTCACACACACATACACAACATTCACACTGCACACCCATTCAGACATGCAAAGATACAATCCCTTGGATACATGCATCTATGCATGCATACATGCACACCCTCACATGTACACCGACACACCTACACCATTAATTTGTTCTACACTGCCCCAGCTCTAGACTCAATGCCATGCTGCTGCCTGCAAGCTACTCTCCAGGCCTCTGGATTCAGCACCCCAAGTGAAAAGAAACCAGGAAACAGGGGGCAGCCCTGCCTGGTTTCTAACATAAGCAGTGGGGCCAGAGTGTCAGCAACCGCGGCCCAGGCCTTCTGAATGTGCAGGGAGATGCCTGAGCACCCCAATGCACATTTGGCCCTGCAGGTTTCCAGCCTACCTGGCCAATGGGCCATGAAAGGCAGGCTGGGGAAGCAAAATTCCCCTGGCTTTGCAAGGCTCATTGAGCATGCTCACTAGGAGCTGCAGAGTGCAAACGCACAGCATGTTTTCCCGCTTTTGCAGGCACGGTCCTCGGTGATTCTGTCATGATGGTTGGCAGGTCAGTATCCTGTCACCAATTATGAACGAGCCGCCACTGGTTTAGCCATATCTCACCGACCTGACCAACTTATGGCCGCTGGCTCAATAGTAACATTCTTCAAAAAATATGCAGCTAAACATTTATTGCACCTTATTTTTGAACCAATCTTAAAAAAATGGTATTGACTGACACAGTAACGTTCTTTCTTTAAATGCATTATGCTATGAGTATATGGTTCCATGATTGCAATGGCGAGCATACGAGGGTAGTATTCGTTTTCTGTAAATGTGACACATCATGTACACTCACCTACTCTGCTGTCGCGTGTGCTCCCCGTTCTATAGTTGTGTCAGTCATTATACACTGTATTTCAAATTAAAAAGCTAAAGCTGTTGGTGTTATCAATGATTCTTGTACATTCTAATGATCTGGCATTTAACACATATAAGCTTACTGTGCAAAAGCAATCTCAAGGTTCATAGGAACAAAGAAAACGTGTTTATTTTGAAGATGAGACAAAATTAGTTTGATTTGGGATGATAATTAACTGTATATGGTAATGGCACAAAGGCACAGGAGTACATATCTCAAGAACTGTATTAATGAATTAGCTCATACAAGGGTCTATAGCTGACTTAGGCACACAGATTCAGAGGATGGCTCCATTTTAGTTGCAAATGTGGTCGTTTATTCTAAATCTGTACCTCAGGAATGGTGTGCTAGGATTCTTTTGATTATATTGTTTGGGTCTACAAAATCCAGGTTTTTAAATCTTTTATCGGACTTGCTGAAAATATTATGCTGAGATGGCAGAGGCATGAGCTTTCAAAGTCCCATGGGCTTCCTCATGGGGTGGCGGTGCCACCCTAAAATTTTTGTTATGTCTGGGGAACTGGGTTTTAACAACATATGAGGCCTCGAGGAAGCAAGATTGTTCTCTAAATCTGAGCAATTGTTAGAACCAAGATTGGTCTTGCAATTCAAACATTTCTTGCAGGCCAAAAGATACTCAATTATGCAGCTGAAACTGAAGGTTATGACCGGAAAGAGGTTGCTGCAGAATGTGTGAAAGAGGTAGTACCAAAGTCACTGAGCACGTTCGGAAATTATAGTCCATGCTGGCATCTGTAAAAAAAAAAAAAAAAAAAAAAAATGAAATCTTTTAATTTACACAGCTTGACTTGAATGTCATCAGATGATGCCTAAGCAACTAAATCCTGTTTGCACACCCCTGATTTAATTGATTTAAAATTAGGCTTCCTTATTTGCACTACCCCCATCTAATGTTTACAATTTCATTTGTGTTAAGGCCTGGCAAAGGAATATAGAGGGGTTAGCCCACTGTTTCCCAGAGAATGATGCATTCGAGTTATTTTCTGATGGAGAGATAGAGATAAACAAGGCAAACAAGTACGAACTAACCTAAATTGCTGCGTCAGTCTGAGGTATTCATGGAGAGCTGTATACAGACATTTTCCAAAGATGCCAAAAAGTGATCGTGCACTGCCCCCAGGGGTGCTCTGATAGCTGCTGTAGTGACTGAGCCACTTCAAAACACAGACATGAAGCAGTCCTTTGTCTCATTTATGTGCTACCAAACTGTGGATAAGATATTATTGGCTCACGTTTAGGGCACCAGATGAGTAAGCTAAAACGCTGAAGGTGAAAAAAGAGAAACCACAGATGGGATGATACAGGCGTGTGTGTGTGTGTGAAAGCCTTCAATCATGTTATCAATTGGAGGTAGACTTTGGTGTACCTAAATATGTCTTCTTCAAATATGTGCCAATCCGAGATTCCAGCAGGAGTCATTTTAGAATACAGAACTAATGAAGTAGATGCTTGAGAAGTGTTAAACAGGAAAATGCAATGTTGCTATATAGCAAGCTTTTGGGCAAAGATGCTATGTAGGGACCCAAGTTCTGTTATTGGGATGAGTTGTTTTGCAGTGTTCGTTTTATGCTGTATGATGCAGCTAGCCTGAGGATGTGCTCCTATAGCTCCATGGTGCCGGGACTTCTTTAAAGCCACCATTAGCTCCTGCTTTCCCATTATTACTAATGCTTATTGGGTATTTATTTATTTATTCAGATTTATAGAGCGCACGTCAGCCCGGAGGCATCGTGGCGCTTGTTACAGACAATATCTTAGTTACATAGGATACAGTAATTACATAAAATACAGAATTTACAGTGGATATGTATACATTAGCAATGCAGTATATTTACATGGATTCCTGAGAGTTTCACGGATATTTCGCAAGGAATGAGGTTTTCAGTTTCCTGCGAAAAGTGGGGAGTGCGTTTTCCGCTCTAATGTCAGCAGGGAGAGCGTTCCAGGTCTTGGCTGCAATGTAGGGGAAACTTAGACCTCCGGCTTTGGCTCTTTTGATGCGTGGGA